>NW_026294584.1:154518807-155118807 GCF_007827085.1 Peromyscus californicus insignis | reverse complement strand
TGATGTTGGGTTATAAAGGTACAAAAACCCATAATGACCTTTAATTGGGTCAGCATTTGGAGGTTGTATGCTATACAGGGAGAGGCCATCAGCATCCTCTATCACTGTCCTGTATCCTCTTTTGTCCTATGTAAAATGACTGGCCAACTGTCCCCTCTGGTATTTTGGGGCTGTATTCAGAGCTGTTTATATTTCTCTGTCTTACCTCATCCGTCACTCTCACCAAATGTGGGCATGCCATGATGTCTAATAAGGATTTGTTGGGTGGATAGAAATGTCTGGTACCTGTGAGGTAGGGTTCCACTGATGATCCAACAGATTCCAACTCACTCAGCACAGCTTCATTCATGACTTGCTGAACAAGATCTACTCAGGGTCTTCCTGTTCCAGATACTGTTTGCTTGGCTTCACCCATATGAGCAGATGAGCACATAGCATGTCAATGAAGGCCAGCAGCATCCTTCAGTCCCACAGCTGTGTTGTTTCTTTTTGAGACAGATTTACTACGTAACCCAGGCTAGCCCGGGACTCATCCCCTGCTTCGGTCTTCTGAGTGCTGGGATTACAAGTATGGGCTACCACATCTGACTTTCTTCCTTTTTTGGAGACAGAGTATTATGTGGCTCAGGATGGTCTCAAATAAATAACTCTCAAATAAACTCACTATGTTGCCAAGGATGATTTTGAACTCCTGATCCTCCTGCCTCTACCTCCCGAGTGTGCAAATTACAGCCTTGCATGCCCATGTTTAGAGTATGTGGTCTTTGGAGTGGAACCCAGGGTCCTGTGCATGCTAGGCAAGCATCTACTAATTGGGCTATGTCTCCATCTTTGAACTCTTTTTATTTTTTTTTTAAATGGGAGAAAAAAATAAGCACACATTCAATGTCACTTTCAGAACTTCACTGTGTATGTCTGTGTTTGGTACAGTACAGAGAGGGCCCAGCTCCTTCTACTTCACTTGATTCTAGGCCAAGACTGGAGGTGGGAGGTCTTAGAATATCTACTGACTCTTTCTGAACAACATGTGAAAAGTTAGAGGGAGAAGCACCTTCAAACAGGAGCAGAGCCGGGCGGTGGTGGCGCACGCCTTTAATCCCAGCACTCGGGAGGCAGAGCCAGGCAGATCTCTGTGAGTCTGAGGCCAGCCTGGGCTACCAAGTGAGTTCCAGGAAAGGCGCAAAGCTACACAGAGAAACCCTGTCTTGAAAAAAAGAAAACAAAAACAAAAACAAAAACAAATCAACAACAACAACAAAAAGCCAGGAGCAGATATCATTCCATAGGGGAAGCTAAGCTCAGCCACCCATAGAATACAGCCTGGGGTGCAGGCTGGCTTGGGTGAGAAGACTCATAGCCTAAGCCATTGCTGTACTGGCCCTGCCACCTGGGGTAAGGAAGGGAGAGCTGGGCAGTAAGACCCTTGGAGCTGGAATGAGAAGCTCAGTTTGGAGTCAAAACAAAAACATAATTTTTCCACTCTATTTTTGAGATAGGGTTTCCTGTAGTCCAGGCTGGCCTGGAACTCCCATCTCATTACTTGTAGCCCTATCAACTACCAACTAGCCAATTCCCAATCCTTCTCCCTCCACCTCCCAAGTTTTGGGATTCTAGGTATTTACCACCAAGTCTGGCTGGCTTACATTTTTTTAAATAACAGCTCCACTGTGTTGTGTGACAAAACTTTTCCTGGGGAGACACAACACATGGTTACCCACTCCAGACAGGGAGCCCACAACAGACTGAAGGACAGATACCACCAAAGCCCAACTTGGTGAATAATGAGATTTATTGGGGTTACTTACAGAAGCAGAAATGACTCAAAGACAGCTGAATCATCATCATCCCCCAGCATGGGTGGCAGTTCACAAAAATGGGCAAACCTGGAGTACACGGCATAGCCAACAGGTTGGAGAGTGTCCTTCCCAAGCGATTCTGGTCTAAATGTCTTTTAGACAACACAGATGGTTTTTGCTGCTTCCAGAGGGCTGGTCTGGTCTCAGAACCTCCTTTGCAGTTCTGCTTCTCTCTGTTGGAAAGTACCCCAGTTTTTATTGCTTAATCTGGTGGTGAGTGGATCTGGTCAGTTTTAGGAACTTCCTGTGCTATTTTGAGTTGTTTACCTTCCCCTTTAAGGAGCTTTCCTGCCCCATCTCCAGTGCCCCTCCTCACCCCGCCACTACCCTACTTAGCTGTTTTGATGGATCTCTGGCTTCCTTGGTCCCTGTTGATTTGAACACTGGCCGTGGGTGAGTCCCTCCTTTACCTGTTCACAACCTGCCTTCTTAGAACTCTTGAACACACTACCCACAAGGGGCTGCCCCTTCCTTTCCAGGCTGGGAGGAGTGTCGTCTTGGCTTGTCACTGTGTAGCTAGAGTTTTCCTGCCTGGCCCACAGTCAGGACAAATCTCTCTCACCTGCCAGTCCCACAGCCGCTCAGACCCGACCAAGTACACACAGACACTTATATTGGTTACAAAACTGTATGGCCGTGGCAGGCTTTTTGCTAACTGTTCTTACAGCTTAAATTAATCCATTTCCATTAATCTATACCTTGCCACATGGCTCGTGGCTTACCGGCATCTTCACATGCTGCTTGTCATGGTGGTGGCTGGCAGTGTCTCTCTGACTCAGCTTTCCACTTCCAGCTTTATTCTCCTCCTTGTCCCGCCTACACTTCCTGCCTAGCCAATGGCCAATCAGTGTTTTATTTATTGACCAATCAGCAACACATTTGCCATACAGACCATCCCACAGCAGTGGGCTGTAGCATTTCTTTAATTTCTCCTTTGGCTTTCTTCACAGCCCAGAAACAGTGTTTCGATCTGGGGAAGGAATGCTTGTTGCTCCTTGCTGTAAATGCCCTTGATATTCACTAGGACTGGTTTGGAGCCTCCCATAATTCTCCTTCTGCAATCATGGAAGAAGAACCATGTTTTCCCTCTGCCTCTGGAGAAGTAGTAGCCATAACTTAGGAACAGGACACTCCATCACCGCCACTTCCTTCTCAGTCCTCCCCTGTGTGAACACACTGGGTGCTGAGAGGCCTGCTTCTCTGCCTGCGCCTGCTTAATAAACCTGTTGAGAGGACCTAGGCCCCGAACCCGATGGTGTTCTGAACTTGAAAAGCCAGGGTGGTTCTGTGGGGGCTTAGCTTCAGTTTCCAGAGAAGAGGGGAAGCAATGTCATATTTTGATACAGTTGTGTGCTGAGTTGTATCTTCACACCCACTGATTCTGATACAGGGCCTTGCACATGGGAGGCAAGCACTCTACCACATAGGCACACTCTAAGCAAACCACATGTTGCTCAGTCTCTCCCTCTGGCTCCTTCCCCTCCCCCTCCTCCCCTCCCCTCTTCCCCTCCCCTCCTCCCCTCCCCTCCTCCCTTTTTGTCCCGTCCTCTCTTTTCTGTCCTCTCTGTGACTGTGTCATGCTTTCTTTCCTAGTAGTATCTCCCACTGCCAGCTCTTTCTTGCTTCTTCTCCTGGCCCAGGGAGCTCAGGAGTAGACTGTGTTTCCAGACCAACTGAGAGTAATGCCTGTGTCTCTATCATGAAACCCCACTGAAGATCTCGTGACAAAATGCAAGTTTCAGTAATGAAGCTGTAAGATTGCTCCTTGTGTGTCAGGTTCCAAGATTTATCACTTGTACACAGTCCAAAAACCTTTAAAATAGAGATGCAATATGGGAAATTAAGTTTGGATTTAATTAACATTTACCAAGTCCCAATTATGTGTAAGCGCCATGCACATGCTGTCTGTGCAGTGCGTTAGCTGGTCTAACCCTGGATCTTAAGCTTCATTTTGCAGACAATGATTTCTAGTAGTATAGTTGTTTATTTTGTGGTTACTATATGTCAGTTCTGTGTTAAGCATTATATGTAGTGCTACTTTTAACAATCACAAGAACTGGGTGAGGAACATATTTGTTGCCCCTCTTTTACAGAGAAGCAGGCTATGACTATTTGCTCAAGATGGTTCCTGGTGACAGTGACCAGAATGCAAGGAATGCCCAGTGTTGCTCTCTCTGAAAGGTTCTGGGTGGAGGCTAATATCAGCCTGGTATCCCTGTACGATGACATCATCCTGGTGGCCTTGTAGGATGACATCATCCTGGTGGCCCTGTAGGATGACATCATCCTGGTGGCCCTGTAGGATGACATCATCCTGGTGGCCCTGTAGGATGACATCATCCTGGTGGCCCTGTAGGATGACATCATCCTGGTGGCCCTGTAGGCTGACATCATCCTGGTGGCCCTGTAGGATGACATTATCCTGGTGGCCCTGTAGGATGACATTATCCTGGTGGCCCTGTAGTGCTGTGGGATGGTCTATATGTGCTCTGATTGGTCAATAAATAAAACACTGATTGGCCAGTGGCCAGGCAGGAAGTATAGGCGGGACTAACAGAGAGGAGAACTGAGATAACAGGAAGGCGGAGGGAGACACTGCCAGCTGCCACCACGATGACAAGCAGCATGTGAAGACGCCGGTAAGCCACGAGCCACGTGGCAAGGTATAGATTTATAGAAATGGATTAATTTAAAATATAAGAACAGTTAGCAAGAAGCCTGGCATGGCCATACAGTTTGTAAGCAATATAAGTCTCTGTGTTTTCTTGGTTGGGTCTGAGTGGCTGTGGGATTGGCGGGTGAGAGAGATTTGTCCTGACTGTGGGCCAGGCAGGAAAACTCTAACTACACTGTAGGATGACATCATCCTGGTGGCCCTGTAGTATTGCACAAATCCTAAATGGTCTTTTAATAAAAACCCAGAGCCAGACATTGGGGTCAATGCTGAAAGATCAGAGAGACAAAGGAACAAGCCACAGCCACTTCTCATCTCACCAACTCCTCAGCCTGTCTCCACGAATCCTCAGACTGAATGCCTGAGTCCTCAGCTGAAAAGGCCTAATTCCTGTCTCCTCCCGCCTTATACTCCTTTCTCTGCCCAGCTATACCATTTCCTGTCTCAACCTTTCTAGTGCTGGGATTAAAGGCGTGTGACTCCCAAGTACTGGGATTAAGGGTGTGTGCCACCACTGCCTGGCTCTGTTTCTTTTAGACTGGATTAATCTCATGTAGTCCAGGGTGGCCTTGAACTCACAGAGATCCATCTGGATTTCTGCCTCTGCCTTTTGAGTGCTAGGATTAAAGGTGTGTGCCACCACTGCCTGACCTCTATGTTTGATCTAGTGGCTGGCTCTGTTCTCTGATCTTCAGGCAAATTTTATTAGAGTACAACAAAATATCACCATATTGTAGGATGATGTCATCCTGGTGGCCCCACAGGATGGCTCTTCTATTGGTGGAGAGACTGAAGCCCATGAACCTTAAGGAACTTAGCTAAGGTCATACAGTTGGTAATGGCCTTCCATGAGGGCCCAGAACTTCCTTTTCACAGGAGACTAGTGTTTAGTCCTCACACTGAGGGTTTCAGTTGAACTCTGGTAATTAATCCTTCCATTGCAGTCTTATTATTTTTCTTTTGAGATAGGGTCTCACTTTGTAGCCTAGGCTAGCCTATTGCTCACCATGTAGTCCAGGTTGGCTCAGAACTCTGTGGCTACCCTTTCAAGCCCAGCATTTCCAAGTACTGGGATTCCAGGTGTGAGCCACACACCAGCTGCCGCACATTTCCCCGGGAGGGTAAATCTCAGAGGACAATTAACACTGCCCATCGCTTTTCACTTCCTCTAATGGTGCAGTTTTGATGTTACCCTTGTCAAGGGTTCTGCACATAAAACCAAAGCCATGGGCTTTCACTAAGGCAGGAAGCGGCTGGCTCCTTTCTTCTGCATCTGTCTGATGTCTCTGGTTGAAACTTAGTGAAGAATTCTTTTATTGTCCTAACTTACTCTCTGCCCTGGCCTCCTCCTCTCCTGCCTTTGGCATCTCTGAGACTTGTGCCGTGGGAACATGTCGTTAACCATGCTGTGGCCGCAGGGCTGGAGCCTGTACTCCTGTGAGAAGCAGGAGAGAGACAGCTGAGCACAGGGAGGTTCTATGCTCTGTGAACGTGTTGTTTCTCTCAGTTTGCTCGGCTGGGGAAATCCTCAGGGACCTTTTTTGGGGCTGTAATGTTACTCAGAAAGATAGCTGAGAGATGTCATGCACATGTGTAAAATAAAATTTTGTATTCTTACACTAAAGCTTATGGAAGGGTGCTAGGCGGTGTAGAAGCTGGCTGGATCTTATCCCTACAAGTCAGGAGCATTCGATTTCCATGTGTCCTTCTGGGTTGTTCTCTCTAGCTCATTATCCAAGCTTGGACACTCGAGGTGAAATCTACAGTTTTGCCAGGACTGCTGGCATGAGTACGGGCTATTGTAAACAAACAGGGATGTATAATCCCCTTCCTACAGATGAGTTTATATGCCTGTATCATCAACATCTATGTCTGTCTGTCAGTCAATCTACTTTATTATCACCTGTATCTATCCTCTAATCTATTATCTATTCATTATCTAGCATCTATTTATCTGTTATCTATTATTTACCTAGTTATCTATCATCTATCAATCAATTTTCTATCTGTATCTAGCATCTATTATCTATCACTATTTATCTGTAGCATGAATCCTAATTGGTCTTATTAATAAAACCCCAGAATCAAACATCAGGGGGAAAGCTGGAAGATCAGAGAAGCAGAGCAGCAGCCACTAGAGTTCTTACCTTGACTGAATCCTCAGCCCGAAAGGGACTAAGCTCCTTTTTTCTCCCGCCTTATTTTCCTTTCTCCACCCACCCTATCACTTCCTGTCTCCACCTCCCTAGTGCTGGGATCAAAGGTGTGTACTACCACTGCCTGTCTCTGTTTCTCCTTTAGCCTGGATCAATCTTGTGTAGCCCAGGGTGGCCTTGAACTCACAGAGATCAGACAACCTCTGCCTCCTGAGTGCTGGGATTAAAGGTGTGTGCCACCACTGCCTAGCCTCTATGGCTAACTAGTGGCTTAGCTCTGCACTCTGATCATCAGGCAAGTTAGATCACAAATGAAATATCACCACATTTATCTATTATCTGTCCATTCCATCTAGCATCCATTTATCTATTTCCTATAATTTATCTAGTTATCTATCATCTACATATCATTTGTCATCTATCTATACTCTAGTAATCATCTGTATATCTATCAATCATCTATTGTTTATAATTTATCAACTATCATATATTTATCATCTATGTATCTATCATCTATCTTCTATCATGCGTCTACTATTTATCCTATATACTGATGTGCAGCCTCCAGGATGCCTCCCAGTTTCCCAGCGTCCCCTCTCTGGTACCCATGCCCTGTGTTGTCCTCTCTCATTTTGAGTGTGGGCTGCATTTAGTGACTCACTCCTAAAATAGAACAGAATACTGCAGAAACGATGGTGTATCACTCTGGGACTGGATTAAGAGCAGTCGTGGCTTCATTTGGACAGCCTCCTTCTCTCCGTTGGATCATTGCCCTGCTGTGGGGACATCCAGGGAGTCTGCGGAGAAGCCTGTGCATAGGAGACTGAGGTCTAGTCAATGGCCAGGAAGGAACTGAGGGCAGCAGCAGCCCTGGATGGGAGCCAAGAAGGGCGTCCTTGTTCTGAACTGAAGCTCTAGCTGACAGCTTGACTGTAACTTCATGAGCGATGTGAGCTACAAGGGCTTAACTGAGATACCCCTGATGCGCAGAGCTAAGTCACTGATAAAATTGGGGGTAACTGTCACACACCTCAAACAGCAGTTGCTAGGTAGTTACTGTTGTTTTATTGGACTATTAAGTTTATTAGATTATTAAATTGGATTACTAAACATCAAAGCATGTAGCCAGTCATCTGGACCGAGTCCTTTCCCTCCCTCCACTGCGCACTCAGCACTGGTGTTACAGAGCGTATCTACGGAAGATGTTTTCCCAGAGCTTTGATCATCCTTGTGTTTATGTTAATGTTTTCTACAAAGACTTTAGAAGTCATCAGAAAATTGATGTCATCCATCTCTAAATTTCATGACTATTTAAAAATGGTTTACCTTTATTATTTTTAAACTGTATCCACATGTGGGTATGTGCACATGAATGCAGATGCCCACAGAAACCAGGGGCATCAGATGACCTGGACCTGGAGGTACAGGCAATTGGGACCTGCCTGACATGGATTCTGAGAACTGCGCTCGAGTCCTCTGAAAGAGCATTCCATGCTTTTAACTGCTGGCTCATCTCTCCAGCTCCCACTTACGGTTTTTAAACCTTTATGTCCTGATGCCCACAGCCCAAGATATTTTCATCTGATATTTTTATGATCTAACTTTTGAGATCTCTGTATGTTCTTTTTTTAATAGCGTGAGTTGTGGACTTGACCCCACTATTCAGTCTGGCGGCATCACTAGAACAAACCCAAACCAAAATTCTACCCCTCTCCGCACTGCCAAGTCTACCCATGCTCGGCAACCCTCTGCATGTGGGCCTGACTTGGAACTCCCACTCTTCTTCCTCGGGTGCTTCTCTTTTCACTCAAAAGTCAGACTTGCCCAGTAGCTGTCACCGTGCAGTGACGTTTTAGGGGTTTTGATGTGGTTCTTTGTTTGTTTGGGATAGGTCTGCCTGGCCTGGAACTCACTATGCAGACCAAGTTGGCCTCAGACTCGTAGAAATCTGCCTGCCTCTGCCTCCTGGCTGCGGGGGTCAAAGGCGTGCGCACCACACCCGGTCGTTTTAATATCTGATAGGGACCCAGTTACTGTTTCTCTGTCAGAACTGTCTTTGATTGCCACAATTTTCTCTTAGGTGCAATGGAGATGGTTTTTCAATTTCACTGAAACTTCTCATTTGAATTGCATTAATTTATGCATTCTTACTACAAAATTGAAACTGCCTACCTGAGAATAAGATATATTTAATTAACATTCAATGCTTAAATGCCTAAATGGAGTATTCAGGCTTGTTTCTCACATATCTCCTTATTTTTACTGACATAATTTTTAAGATATTTCGTGTGCTGTAGCGTGTAAGAGGCATTGTTTGTATACAAGAAAGGTGTTAATTGTTACATACATCTAGCTCTCTCACTAAAATTTTCAAAGTACATATTTTCCTGGTCAGTCCCTTTCAGTTTGCTAGATACGTACTGATATATGTGTATTGTTTATAAATGGTGAGATTTTCTTTCCTCCTTCTTTGCATTTATTTCTTATGCTTTTCTGTTTTTTTTTTTTTAGTTTTTGTTTTTTTGTTTTTTTTGTTTTTTCGAGACAGAGTTTCTCTGTGTAGCTTTGCGCCTTTCCTGGATCTCGCTCTGTAGACCAGGCTGGCCTCGAACTCACAAAGATCCACCTGCCTCTGCCTCCCAAGTGCTGGGATTAAAGGTGTGCGCCACCACCGCCCGGCCGCTTTTCTGTTTTTTAATGAGTATGAATTTAGTGTTTTCTTCTGTGGTTTTCAAGCTGCATTTCTCTGTTCTCTTTCTCTCTCTCTCCTCTTAACTCTCACCATACATTGGCTTCTACCTCTGTGTCCTTAGGTCATCTCTCTCTCTTAAGGAAGGAAGTAAAGGTTATAGAGAGGCTGTGCAAGGATTCAAGTCGAGGACCCGCTGCTCCCAGCTCACTCTCTAAACATTGCCCCACACAATCTCCATCGAAAGTATTTGGGGGCCAGCAGGATGACTCAGCGGGGACAAGAGCCATGCAAATCTGACAGCCTGACAGGTTTCAAATCCCTGAAACCCATGATGGAAAGAGGACTGACTTCCAAATGTTGCCCTTTGTCCTCTGCATGTTTGACATGATTGGCACACACGCACCCTACCCTACTCCCACACACAATTAAAAAAGAAAAAGAAAACTTGGAAATGCCGTTGGCTGCTGCCTTGTCTCTAGGTTCTTTCTTCTCCATCCTCTCTGCATGTTGTTTCCGAACACAGTGAAGTCTAGTCACTAAGACTCATCCCAGAATGTATGCTGTTCACTAGCTCTGGAAATCTGCCACTGATTTCATAATCATCCAGATTGCCATTGTGGTGACCAGAATTATGACATGGTTGAACTGGCGCTAAGAACTGCAGATCTAGGCACAGCACTGCACCACGCCACTGTGAAGAGGGGTGTGTGTGTGTGTGTGTGTGTGTGTGTGTGTGTGTTCGGGACTTGAGTTTGTCTTCACCAACTTCTCTGAAGTCCCCTCTCTCCTCCCTGCTCTTCAGTCTCCTGTTACACTTTCCACTTGTGCTTCTGAACCATAAGGCAGCCAGTTTGACAGGAAGCAGCTCCCTGGGAGATGCTGAAATTAAATGGACCTGGCTTCTGGAAAGGTCATTATTTTAGGAGAGAGCCCCGGAGAGGGAAAGAAAACAGCTTCGATCCTTGTGGAGGTGTGGACAACAAGAGACAAGATAGACACTCTTGTCAGAGGACAGGAAAATTGTCTCTGCTTAGGAACTTGGTATGTGAGGCTGGGGGATGGCTCTTGGTTAAAGAGCTTGCTTTGCAAATATGAGGAATAGATTTGCACCCCCAGAATCCATATAATGCCAAGGAGATGTCGGGGGACATCTGTCATTTCAGTGCTGGGAAGGTAGAGACAGAACCTCACAAAGCACTGAGTCCAGACATGCTGCGTCTGTGAGCTCTGGGTTCAACTGAGAGACCCTGACTCAGTAAACAAGATGGAAGGTGATGTAGGAAGACTCTGACTTCAACTTCAGGTCTTGATGTGCACACACGCACATTTGTGAGCATGCACACCAGCCACACCTGAGATAAACAAAACAGAAAATCCTTCAGATGCCTTGATTTTCAGTCTCTACTCTCAGCAGAACTACTTTGTGTCTTAGGGCGTCTCTGAGCCTGTCTGTGGTGAATGGAGCATAGCTCTGTGATGGTGGCTGGGACGAGAATGGATGAGGAGGAGGGAAGCACAGTAAGAATGTCAGGTCCTTACTCAAGTGATTGCCTCTGGGGTGCATCCCAGCTCCTTCTCTTTTATTCACCCTGCCATTACTGGGTTGAGAACTCACCATAGGGTCAGTGGAGTCCCTGGCCTTTGGGTGACCACAGCTAATGTCTGCACAAGTGAGCAATGGTACACGGGGGCCCAGTCATGCTGGGCTTCCTCCTGAGGGATGAGAGGGATCTGAATTAGCAAAGAGCTGATAACTGGTTGAGAGCTAGTGCTGAATGGTTGGTTTAGACAGAAATTGGTTATATGAGAAAAATAAAAGGAGATCTTGAGCAGTTAGGATAGGACTTAGCAGAGGTTTGGGAGCTGTTACCTGCTCTGGGGATCAGACATTCCTGATACCAGGACCACAGATCTCTGTGGTGTGTGTGTGTGGTGTGTATATGTGTCTTTCTCTGTATATGTGTCTATGTGCATGTGTGGGGTGTGTCTGTGTGTCTGTGTATGTTTGTACATGTGTGAATGTGTGTCTAGGTCTGTGTGTGTGTGTCTGTGTATGTGGTGTGTGTGCATGTGTGCATGTATGTCCATGTCCATGCGTATGTGTGTGCATGTGTGGTATGTGGTGTGTGTGTGTTTGTGTGTGTGTGTGTCTGCTCGCGCACGCATGCGGTAGGTTGGCACCACAGGAGTGGAGGCAGAGATAGGAGTTAAAAGTTGATTCTTAGAAGAAACTCAAGAGACCAGCAAATCTATGAAAAAGTGCTGGAGCTCACTAGCATCAGGGAGATGTGGATCAGATCAAAACCACAATGAGATATCTCACTGCATTTCAAGGTTTTTGTTGTTGTTGTTGTTTGTTCTTTAGTGAAAAGACAGAAAGTAACAGATGCTAGCAAGGATACGGAGAAAAGGGAATAGTGAAAATACAAAATGGTACAGTCAGTATGGAGGGCCTCAAAAAGCTAAGAACAGATCCGCTATTTGCTGTGGCTATCCCACTGTGCTTACATGTCTGTATCTGGCTGTATGTCTGTCGGATGTGACATCTGCTAATCCAAGAAATATCCACCGTCATTCCCCTACTGCCCATGTTAACGGAGATAACCAACAGCGGATGAGGAGATGACAAGGTTACGGTCCATCCATACAATGGAATATCACTCAGCTGTAGACAGAATGATGTCATATCATTTGTAGCAAGGTGGGTGGAACTAGAGGATGTCAGGTTAGTGAAGTAAGTCAGACACAGAAAACACACACAGCTTTTTCTCACAACGTTACAAAGTCATTTCCTTATCCTGGGGTGTTTGGCTGGGCCTCTTAGCTCTGCCAATTCTGTGCTATCCTATTTGCATTCTAGATTTGCCTCACAGAAAGACTGTCACTTTATCTTAATGAATTACTCTGTCAGCTGTACATGTTATAGAGCGCAGCATGACAATTCAGTACATGTATACAGTCTACAGCCATGTGACCACCTGGAAGTCCTGTCAACTTAAATATCAGTGTGTCTTGAATAAGCCATCTCCTTATAAAACAGCTTCTTCATTAACATATAATTACCATGTTTATGATGTTCAGTGTAATAGTTCTTTATTTGTAAAGATATAGTTAAATTTAAATTTTTATCTATCTAGCTATTTATCTAGCTATTTATTTATTTATTTTGGTTTCTCTCTGTGTAGTTTTGGTGCCTGTCCCAGATCTCTCTGTAGATCAGGTTGACCTCAAACTCACAGAGAACGCTGTTAACAGAATCGAAGGAGGAGGGCCTGCTGTAGCTCAGTTGGTAGAGTGCTTGCTGAGCATTCCCCATGGCCTGGCTTTGACCTCCAGCATGGCTCAAGCTGCACACTGTGTTACTGCCTGGAATCCCCACACTGAGGAGGTGTGGGCAGGAGGATCAGAAGTTCAAGGTTGTCCTCAGCAACACAAGAATTTTGACGCCAGCCTAGATTATGTGTGATGGTGGGGGTTGGGGGGAGGGGAGACAAACTTACATTAAATAAGATTGGAGCCTCAAGTGCTGCTGTCTCAAACGGAGAGGCCAGGTCAATTTGACACTGTCCAGATACACTTGGTCTATTTGTGTCTGGAATTGTTTTCCTCTGCCCACTAAGGCCACTATCATTTCCCCTTTTTCTTTAAAATTTTCTTCTAGTTGTTAGGTGGGATTCTTAATGTCTCAGGATAGCCATTTTATTAGCAATACGTTGATTGTTTACTCATGCTCTGCCCAGCAGGTGCTCCAGTAAGCAAAGTTAGTTGTTGCCATGAGCTCATGAATTGAGGCAGTTCCTGGCTTCCTTCCCTTGTTTTGGTCAGCAGGAATTGGGCGAAGCAGCTGTATCTGAATATTCCTTGGTGACTGACAGTCTATAGTGATTCTAGCATCAGTGAGCTTGCAGTAGGAAAGAGAGGCCACCCTGTCTCCTGCGGGTTCTTGAATGACAGTTCTCGCCAATTGTGCCTCAGCTGCTTTGGATCTGGTGGGATTAAGCTAGTGGGCTGGGGTAGGGGCAGCCTCTGGATATCCTATTCACTTCTTGTATGTCTCCTCAGATAATCAGCTCAATTCTAGGTGTGTGTGCATGTGAGTGCACACACATGCACACGCATGCTGTTGCACCTGGTTGTGTGTGTGTATGAGTGTGGAAGACAGAGATTGGCTTTGGGTGGTGTTCATCAGAGGCTGTCTACTTGGTTATTTTGAGACATGGTTGCTCACTGAACCAGAAGCTTGCTGATTAGGCCTGGCTTGCTGGGCACTGAGCTCCAGGGATCCACCTGCCATCACCTGGATAGCAAGTTCACCTCCACATTATACTTTCACCGAGGTGCTGGCGGGGTGGGGCGGATAAGACCTGGGGCTGTCTGCTCACAGACAGGCAGTTTATAGTCAGCTCACATCTCTAAGGTTTATAAAGTGTGTATTCCATATGCACACCTACCCCACAGCACACTCAGACTCTGGTGTATACACAAACACATACACTGGGCAGATACAGTCAGATAGTGTTTTTCAGGCTTTTTCTTTCGAGGGGCAGACATGTACAAAAGGAAAGTCTCAGCATTTGTGTTCTGAGCAGATGCCAATGTTAGGGGCTTTTCTTGGTTCTTGCACTTTGGCAGGGGAGAAATTAGTGACACAGATACACACACAGGGAGATAGGTGTAGCAAACAAGTTTTACCGAATGTGAAAACAGATGCACTTTACTCAACTAAGCAGAGAGAAGCACGGAGAGGGAGGGAGGGGGAGAGAGAGAGAGAGAGAGAGAGAGAGAGAGAGAGAGAGAGAGAAAGAGAGAGAGAAAGAGAGAGAGATATTAGAGTTTCACCATTTTATCTGTCTTGTCCATTTTAGTTGATGTAAGCTTAAACCGTGTCTCCCCTCCCCCATGCTCTGTCAGAATTAGTTTGAACTAAAAGTTGTTTATTCCTTTTTGGGATTTTTTTTTAAGGTCTTGTGTTTAATTTTGATTTTACAACTGTCTGCCAGTTAGAATATCCTGTTGTTTTAAGGTTAAGACATCCTGCTATTTCAAGAATGAAGTCTTGTTGTGAAAAGTGGGGCCAGAATCTTGTGCGAGCTGATCAGACCCCACAGACAGAAGGACACAAGCTGCAGTGGAGTGAGCTGTCTTGGAGGGCCTGTGTTGCCTGAGCAGCTGAGTATGATACGTGTTTCTGCTGTGGAGACGAGATACCAGACAGAGCCAGTTAAAAGAGGATGAGTGTGTTCTGGTTCATGGTTTGGGAGTGGAGGGTGTCATGGAGGCAGAGAGGTGAGCCACAGGGCGATTCCAGGCTGCGGCTGTGTGGGCATGAGGCTGCTCACTCACATCTGGATCAGGAGGTAGAGAGAGGGCAGAAGCAAGTCTTGAGCCATAAAGCTGAAGGTCGGGCTCTAGTGACCCACTTCTTCCTAAAGGTTCTAGAACCTGCCAAAATGGCACCCCCAAGGGGAGGAAGTATTCAAACACCTGAAAGGAGGGTTGCATTTCACATTCAAACCATGATGGAGGATAAAGTACTTATCACAAAAATTGGTGTGTTGCCCTCATGCCTAAATTCATCAGTAGTAGTTCAGCTAAGCAGGCCTTCCCAGAATTCCTCTGTGTTATTGAACATGGCAGGTCTTGAACTTCTTGTCCAGGTTTACTGAGTGAGGGTGACATTTGTGGACAAATGTTATCCAGGTCCTTTGGCATGGACTAGAATACTCTTCTTCTTTTCTGTGACCTTGAGTATTATGCCGTCCTCTGCCCTCCGTGGTTTCTCTGAGGAGATGTATTTCCCACTGTCTGTTCTGTGTGGATAAAGTCTTCTTCGTGGGCAAACCCCAAGTGTATTTATTTGGCAGTTTCTGTGCCCTAAGCTTTCATGTGTTCTTGATTTACTTATTTTTCTTATGTTTAAAAAAAGGCCTACTTACTAATAAATACTCTTGGTTATCTTTGAGAAATGTAGCAGACTCTGTGCAAAGGGATCTTCCTGTGTGTGGCTTAACAGAGTGTTCCGGTATCACTTTATTTCTACTTGCATGTTGAAAAATGGAGGCTTAGAGAAGTTACAGTGTACACTCCAGGTCTCCTGAGCAGTGAGAGACTGAGCCAGAATTAAAATTCAGGGGAGCTGCTGACCTTGACCTATGACTGTGCCACTAGATTCACGAAGAATTCTGTTGTCAATTTACCTCAGATTAAAGGTTTTTTTTTTTAAATTATAGCACAAAGTAACATTAATTTGTAAATTCTCATTCCTACATGCCAAAAAGTTAGACCGATAACTCTCAAATAATTAAAGTGTTTACTGAGTAAATAAAATGTTCTGAGGAAAACTTTCCAAAGACCTTAGCCTTGAAAACTAGGGCTGGAGTTGTAGCTCAATGGTAGAGTGCTTGCCTGGCATGCTCAAGGGGTCGACCCTTGCACTGTAAAGCAAACAATAGCAACCCACCCAAGAATGTTACCTACAGAGTTTTGTAAAGTTTTAGTTCTGGGCTGTGTAGAAATTTAAATTTCAAATTATTTTTACATATCCTTTTCACTTCTGTAATGACCATTTTTGGTTGACACTATAAATGCAAATATAATTTGCCTCTTGGTGAATCCAGCAACGGCTAATTCATATTTACCAACAAAAGCAATAGCAATTGAAAAATTATAGTCCATTCCTCACAACAGTGGCACTCCCCTGATAAAAACATCCTTTCTGACAACTGTGGCGATTCGGATCTGTGCATGTGCTGCTACACAAAGGAGCCATTGTTCCTCTGCCAAGTGCAGCATGGCAGCCAGGCTTCCTTGCAGACTGAACGAGAGTCCCGGGTAAAGGGAGATGTGATGATTCTAGTATTTGGTAACTAAATATTCATGATTCTTTAAAAACTAATAGATCATCCTTAGAAAGGGGTGTTGCTACAAATCTAAATGACAGTGGAAAGATGTCATCTGCTTCGTAGTGTCTTTCTGCTTTATCAGCTTGGGTCCTCTGTCTAGGATCCTGTTGTCCCAGGATTCTGGCCAGAAGTGACCAGGAAACAGAGTCAGTGTGGAACATTTGTTGTGTGTATTTACTTAGAGGAGAAAGGAGATGTTTTAATATTAACTCTCCATCTTTGGAAAGACTGGAATTCATAGAGGTTTATGTACTTATCTTGAGCTTTCTTTGTGTGCATGTAGGTGAGCACATATCTGTGGGTATATACATGCATGACTGTGCATGTGTATGGGTATGCACGTGTGTGTGTGCTTTTGTGCAAGTAGGTGTGTCTGTGTCGGTGTAGGTAGGTAGAGGACACCTCAGGTGTTGTTCCTTAGGTTATCATTCACTTTGGTTTTGAGAGCTTACCAAGTAGGCAGGGCTGACTGGCCAGTGAGCCCCAGGAGCCCTCTGTCTCAGCCTCCCCAGAGCTGGGGTTACCAGTGAGTACCACCCTCTTCCACGGGTTCTAATTCAGGTGCCTCAGCTTTCAGGCCAGCACTTTGCCAACTGAGCCATCCTCGAATTCCATGCCTGTGGGTTTAAACACCACACTTCTCAGTAACGTCAGAAAAAAGCACACTGTGTTGCCTGACTTCTGATCCCTGAAGGTCACCCTTCTCATAAAATTGGAAGTTCGTCATATCATGAAGCCCCTCAGAACTGGGCCCTGCCCACTCGCCAAATTTAATCTGCTTTGTAAATTATCGCATATTTATTTACCATGTGTACTTAATGTACCTACCGACCACACCAAGTACTGGTGCCTCAATTACTGCCTCATGCTAGACTTTCTGAAATTTAGGGATTTAGAAAATTGACAAATAGGTATATAAGTTGTTGATGGTTTTGCATCTTTGGCAAGTAAAGAAATTATAAAATACTGCTGTTTTATTAGAGATGTTACATGTTGTAGTCACAAGGCAGGAAGAAGGCCCCAGAAGTGTAGCGCAGTGGTAGAGCATGTGCTTAGCATGTGTGAGCCCTGAGGTAAGTGTGTGTGTGTGTGTGTGTGTGTGTGTGTGTGTGTGTGTGTGTGTGTAATCTTAGAATCCAAAGCTTACAGTAAAGTGAGAAACTCTCTTGCCCGCCTTCTCCTCATTTTGCCATACATTGCTGGCAGCAGTTACAAGCTGACACTGGCCTGTGGTGTTGGGTTATTTTGTGACTGCCTCTTCTTTCCCTGTGGGGACACTGCTGCTCTCAGGCCTCAGCTTCCTGCCTGCCCCAGGGCATCCTCTTCTGTTTATTGTCAGACTCCCAGTCATCACAACCATGTATGAGCACTGTCAGGTGTGTTTGCACCTTGCACTTGGCCACTCCTCCTCTTCCTTGTTCACATGGGTAGGAGTACATGCACATCTGCTTGTCTTTCCAAGTCAGCGCAGACTTCTTGAAGGCAGAAGCTGGATCTTACTCACCTTCATTTCCAAAGGGTAGCACATCGCCTTTGTCACAGAGTGCACAGTAAATATCAAAGAGACGAAAGAAGGATCCAGTGAGTGACTGTCTCACTCCCCTTGTGCCCTTTGTCTGTGTCTTGAACGTCCTCTGTGACCCGACCCACAGTTTCAAGCCTGTAGGATTTATTCAAACAAACACAATCCCATATTGAACTGAATTGAATTAATTTATGGGTTTTGACCTCATCAGCTCTTTTATTTTTCTGGGCTGAGGAAAACTAATTATGTTCTCCATTATCAGAGTGTCTGGAACAGTCCCCAGCTGCCGTCTGAAAGGCTTCCAGGGGCTGCTGCTTCTGTTAGCTCTTCTGTTGGCTTGTTTTCCTTCACTCCATCCGTCCATTGTGGGTTGCCTTGTCAATGAGCACATTTTTTGGGAAGAGGAGCATGAGACGTGCTGTAGACCGTCTGGAGGAGAGGCAGCAGTGCCCATGGCCAGGCCTTTCCAAGTCCACGGAGGCTCCTGGTGCCTTTTTGTTGGAACAGTTCCTTTAAAAAACACACACTTTTAAAAAAAATCACTTAAAAAAAAAACAACAAAAAACAAACCTCCCAGTAACCGTATCTGTGTAGTTGTAGTGTGCTCTTGTAAGCACGTGCATGTGAAGGCCAGAGACACTTTGGCTGTCATTCCTTATACCTGCCATCAACTTCTTCTTCTTTTGAGACATGTCTCTCATTGGCCTGGAACTTGCCAAGTAAGATGGGTTGTTAGCAGACCCCCAGAAAGCCATCTGTCTGCCTCCCCAACTCTGGAATTACAAGTGCCTGGTACCGACCTGGTTTTTTTTTTTTTTTTTTTTTTTTTTTTTTACATGAGTTTCTGGAGATCAAACTCAAGGTCTTGAGCTTGTAAGGTAAATAATTTGCTGACTAAGTTATCTCCCCTTTCTGGCTTTTTTCCCCCTTTTCTGAGGGCCAGTGAGGTGGCTCAGTGGTCCTAACAATCCATGGGACATACACAGTGGAAGGAGAGACCAGACCTCCAAAGGTTGTTCTTTGGTATCCACATGCACACACACACACACACACACACACACACACACACACACACACACACACACACCTAATGAAAAGAGAGCAAGACATTACTTCAGAGACTCATCAGTGCTGGGTGAGCACTTGTGTCTGGATGGAGGAATTTCCCAGCAGGGCACACTGTGGTGAATTATCACTGACTCAATCAGAGGATTTGTCCCTGCTTCCCACACAGCCGTACTGCCTGGAGATGTGTCCTTGCTGAGGGCTGTGTCCCAAAGGGATACAGCACTAGACTTGGGTCTGTGTCTGTTAGCTCCTCATCTCTGGAAAACTCTCCCTCCTGGACTAGCTGACTGCTTCCCTTTGTTATGAAAACTAGTTATGTTTATTGTCAGACTCCCAGTCATCACAACCATGTATGACCACTTCAGATACGCTGGGAGTATTGCACAGCTTCTCATTTGTAGGTGAGAAAACGAGTCAACAGAAAGCTCGGAGATTTGACTAAAGCCCCAGAGCTGTGTGTGGTCAAAACCATGTGGCTTAGAGCCTGTGTCCTTCCTCAGCAGTGGTGCTGTTTTGGAAGGTTGTGGGACCTTTAGGACGTGGATTCTTGCTGGAAGAAATAGGTCACTGGGAGTTTGCCGTGAAATTAGACAGCCTGACCCCAGTGCCTGCTCTGTCAAGAGGTAAGGTGAAAAATGTGTAGTTTGAGTGGAGGAGCATAAACAGGTTGAGAGTTGCTGACAAGGCTGGTGCTGAGGAAGCAGTTGTAAATGCTAAGAGATTAGTTCTGCTCAAGAAAAGCCCATGTGCTGCACTGGGATAGGAGGAAGGATCCCTGCACACAAGACTCCATCCATCAAAAGCTCCAACCTGTGAAGATAGAAATTCACTTGGAAGGAGAGAGCTGGAACTGAGAATGCCACCAAAAGAGTTCTCATCTGTATCAGGAAGTGTTCTTCTCTAATAGATTAGCCACTAACACCCACATAGGTCACTGCTGCTCCAGTCCAAGTGGGTTGGTGGCAGAACTTGACACCACCATGCAGATGAAACCAGTTCAGCAGGAAATGAAAGATACAAGTATAAGGGAGTTGTGTAGGCATGCACCAAGGTTCCAGGAAATGCAGGGTCAGATTCCGTGAAAGAATGCTCTAAGAGACCCCTGGGTAAAACTGGGAAGGTGAAAGCTTGGTTGCACGAGAGACCCCAGGATGCTGGAGAAACCAGCCCCGTGGGACATCTGACAAGGAGAGCTAAAAACACAAGTAGATCTGACCCAGGAAAGGGGCTACATCTGCTGTAGACGTTAGACCTGAAGAGGAAAGGTTACCAAGGCAGTTGGAACCCAGCTGATGCCATTGTGAACCCTGGATGTTGAACATGTAGTGATTTGGTGTTTGTCTTGGTGGGTTTTGATTTTACTCTGGCCCCATTTTTTTTTTTTATAGCTAAACGGTAGTTTTGGAATAGAGACATTTATTCTATACTGTTGTATATTGGAAGTATGTAACTTGTTTGATTTTACAGGGGCTCCCTATTAAGAGATTATCTTGAGTCTCAGAAGAGATTTGGGATTTTTGAACAATACTGGAACTATTAAAGACTAACAAGAACTTTTGAAATAGGAGGAACACATTTTGCATTAGCAAATGGCCATGAGCCTGTGGCCCAGCAGCTGTTTGAATGTACAATGTTTCCCATAGGCTCATGCTTTTGAACACTTGGTCCCTAGCACTATTTTGAGAGGTTATGAGACCTTTAGGAGGTGGAGCCTCACCAGGGGAGATGGGTCACTGAAGGCAGGCCTTGAGGTTGTATAGTCCTACTGCACTTCCTGTCTACTATTTGATTCCTAACTGAAGATACACTGGGACCACCTGCCTTACCCTCCTATGGCTACACCTTCCCCGAAGTAATGGACTGTATCCTCTCAAGCTGTAAGCCAAAGCAAACTTCCTATCTAGAAGTTGTTTCTTGTCAGGTTTTTGGTCCTAGAGACAATGTCAATAGAGAAATTAGTCTATAAGGAATTTAGAGTGTTACTGAGTCACTCTGGCTGTTATCTTCAACCACATTGGTTTTATATAGTCTCCCCAAAGAGGAAATTCCTGACTTCAGCCATCCTGTCCTCAGAGAAAATCAAGACAAAGTGCTGATGGGGATGCCACGATTTGCTTGGGTTACTAGGCAGTACATTGGGTGAAATTAGCCTTTGGGGCATGGTTATAAGGAAAGGGGGTGTGATGTAGTCTTTTGATATGAGTAGAGTAAGGAGTTGTGGGGACCAAAGTTTGAGCCTACATGATGAGAGAAAGGGGTGTTATTTTATCAGGAAAGAGAGAAAAGGCAATTAGAGGAGAAGGGGCAGGAGATAGGTTGGATGAGATTCTTGCCATGGGTGGGAAACTGTAAGAAGAATGGGATTGGTCAATGTGTCAAGTGCAAGAGAGGTAAGCATGAATAAGGGACGAAGAAAGAAAGGGTTGTATGATTTGGTTAGAGCATTATGTTTTGCTTTGGACTACATTTTCCATTTCTTCAAGCTTGAAGAGAGCCCGAAAACAAGATCCGTGGAAGAAAGAGCATTACAGTATTTTTTATCTTGTCTTAATATTTTTTAACTTTTAATTTCTTTCTCATAGATTTTTCTCTAATAACCATCAATTACCTCTTCAATTTTAATAGCATCTAAAAATTAAATGTATGCAAAGTGATAAAAATCGTGTAAGTTCCTGACTCTAAGAGGATACGGAAGTGTGGGCTGGCTGTGTGGCTCAGTGGTTGAGAACTTGCCTGCATGGGACTCTGGGCTTGATCCCCAAAGGTGAGGTAGAAACTTACGACATGAAAATTAGAGACCCCACATTCTCAGATGTACCATTTCCATCCTTTTAAGGTAACAAGTGTCAAATTTATATTGGTAGCCTTTCAGTGATTTTTTTTTACATACAATATGGTGATATTTTATTTGTACTGAAATGTGATTTTATTTGTATGTTAATAAATAAAGTTGCCTGGGAGTCAGAGCAATAGCTAAGAGCTAAAAACCCTTTCTTACCCATCACTGCCGCTGCTGTCCTTCCCCTCAGAAAGAGGCCTACTTCTTGTGTGTCTGTCTTTTTATTGACTTTCTGTTCTGCCTTCTCATTGCTTGTAAACCCAAGCACATGACCTCCTAGTCACTGCCTGTCTATATAGACCTCAAGGTCTTCTATGGTTGGTATTGAGATTAAAGGCATGTGTCTCCATGCTGACTGTATCCTTGAACACACAGAGATCTGCATAGCTCTGCCTCCCAAGTGCTGGGATTAAAGGCGTGTGCCACCACCGCCCGGCTTCTGCTATGGCTTGCTATTAGCTCTGACCCCAGGCAACTTTATTTATTAACATACAAATAAAATCACATTTCAGTACAAATAAAATATCACCATATTTCCCCCTTTCTATTTTAATAAAAAGAAAAAAGGAAAAAAGTTACAATATAAGAAAAACTATATACAAAAGTACAATAACTATATACCGTATATATAAGCAATAAATACCTAAACAATGTCTAGTCCATTTGCATTTGACAAATTCAGAGAAAATAATTCCATTATCTATTCTATTTTGGTAAGTCTAAAATGTACCTGATTCACTTTCTATCCTAACTTATATTACTAACAGAACTATCTTATAACATCTTTCAAATTTATACACTTACACCTCATTAGTGAGTTTCTTTTCTGAAATTCTTAACAAGGAAAACTATAACTATAACTAACTAATCTTCAACTCCTTCAGAGACCCAAGAAGGAAATAATATTACCTAATAAAAAATAAAAACAGGAAGTGCATGCAAGCAGCTTCCAAAAATAATGTGAGTTGACAGAATCAGCCAGCTGCCTGGGCAGTCACCCGAGGTTTCTCCGCAGTGCTGGGGCATCATCTTCAGCCTATAGGCTTAGCGTATCTGACAGACTCATTTGTGAAGTAGGATGTACACAAGGTCAACATTTGGTGAGAGCAGTTCAAACCAGAAAGCACTGGAAATTTCCAGGTATAGAAAATTAAAAGAAAGATGTTAAAAGTTGAAATTTCCAGGTATAGAAAGTTAAAAGAAAGACGTTAAAAGTTAAAAGACAATGCCATCTGGCCTCTGGTTTTCTGATCTCTCACAAAAGGCTAGTAAAATGAGACGAGAATATAACTGGGCTTAGACTGGTAGGAAAAAGATGGTGGAAGCGGAGACAATAGCAGCGAAAGATATAAACAGAAATTTAGGAGACAAAGAGCAGATGGTCCAGTGATGTTGGACTGGGACAGCACAGAAGTCCAGAATTTGAGGGCTATAGTATGGCAGCAAGCAAGAAGGAAGTGTGTCCACATTACAGAATTCTTGAAAGCTCAGGACTGAGGAAGTGTGAAGGCTGATGGCACTAAAAATAGGAAAAATAGCTGGCTGGGGGCCAGGTTTCCCCTTCCCCACAGACCTAGAAAGTGGCCTTGCCTGTCTACTGAAAGTCTGAAGAAATAGCTCAGAATTGTCACGTGGGTCATTAGCTGAAAACAGGGCAATAGTAGAATGAGGCTGTTCATTAAACAAGGAGACCTATCTTCTCTCCTAGCACATCCGATAGGAACCTTGAACATTATCAAGGGAAAAGACTACAGAGACTGACCCATGAGGCTCCCTGCGGCTGAACCATATTTTTATGAGGACCAACCATGGTAACCACCAGCCCAGTCTAAAGAGCTCTGTCGTATGTTCAGTGTCTCATTCTCAAAGGTGAACGAGAGTTGTTGAGTGTATATTTCTAGAAAACCTCAACATGAAAGAGAGGGCAAACCATAGAACAAACCACAGGAAACAAACATTGTAGGAAGCAGAAGCGTACACAGTAAATGGTGTAGTCATCATCTCTCCAAAGAAAACATCCTGTGGCCCCGGGGGTGGGAGCTGTGAAAATAGACCGCAATAGGAAGGAAAGGCCTCTGTCACTAAAGGTGTGATGCTGGATACAGAGGGGAAATCTCAAATGATTGGATAGAAGAATGGTATCAGATTTTTCAGGAGGAACCCTAGAATCTAGGAAATAATGGATAATATTGTCAAGATCTTAAGAAAATTATTTCTAAATGCTCTAGAATTTTGTTCTTAGCCAAACTAGAAAGCAAAAGTTCCAAATATACTTTGCTTGTGTCTTTCTCCAGGAGAAAATTTTATGTTACCCTCAAATAATATGTATGGTAGTTACTCTCAGTTGTCAGCTTGGTAATATCTGGACTCATCCAGGAACGAGGCCTCTGGGTATGTCTGCGGAGGATTATCTTAACATGGTTAATTAAAGTGGGAAGATCCAGCCACTGTGGGTGGCCTCATTCTCAGGGCTGTAAAAACATGGAGCAAGTGAGCTGCACCCCAACATTCACCTCCCTTTGCTTCTTGAATATGGATGCATGTAGCCAGCTACCTCAGGCTTTCTCACCATGGTAGACTGTACCCTGGAACTGTGAGATAACATAAACTTTTTCTTCTTTAAGTTGCGTTTGTCAGAGTATTTTTATCATAGTGCAATGAAAAGGACACGCTCTTTTTCTATTCTACTGTAGTAAGCCAACAGCATATTCTTTGTGTGATGTCTATATACGACACCACTGCCTTTTGCATGGAGATGCAGGAGGGGTTCTGAAAGGGAAACGTGTTTTGTTTCCTTTACATTTAAACTCCGTACACATTTCACTTGACTAAAAGCAAAAATGAAAAGAACAAATAAAAGAAGGCGTAACAGCTCTTTGAAACAGGTGATGCCCCAACAGAATGTAACCTTGGATTCCTCAAATCAACTTTAAACATTTTATTCTATGGAACTCATAGATATGTTCCATATCTAAATATGGAGATAACAGTGTGGTTTGTGACACTGATAAATGTTAACAGAATAATTTATAATTTCAAGAGGGTCTTTATTGAGCCTGGAGAGAGGGCTGAGTGATTAAGAGCAATTGATGTTCTTGCAGAGGACCCAGGTTTAGTTCCCAGCACCTACACAGTGTTTAAGGGCCATCTATAACTCTAGCTTCAGGGGATCTGACTCCTTCCTCTGGCCTCTAAAAGCACTGCATATACATAGCACACATACATACATGCAAGCAAAATATACACGTAAAATAAAGCAAAGCTTTTATTATTTTTAAAGTATATCATTATAACATTAGAAAGGTTAGCTAATGAAAGTGTAATTTCACACTGTCGCTTGATGAAGGCTTTCCCACAGCATGGGTGCCTAGTTCAGGCTTTCCCACAGAATTAGTGCTGAACTCTAAGATTCTTTATAATTGCACAAGTTGTTTCAACCTCAAAATGACCAGGTGGATCTAAACGGTGTACTTTCTAATACATCGCCAAACACTATATTTTAAAAATAGACTTCGGAAGGGCTGGGGAGATGGTTCAACCAGAGAAGTACTTGCTCTGAAAGCATGTGGACCTGAGTTCAATTCCCATGTAAAAATGGACATAATCCAAGTGCTGAAGGAGCAGAGACAAGTGGATCTCTGGGGCTTGCTAGAGCCTAGTTTAATCAGTAAACCCCAAGACAGAACCTGAGGAAGAACACACAGGTTGACCTCTGACCCCTACATGTACATATATACTCATTAATCTGCTTATACATGTAACCTCACACACATGAACATATATGTACATTGAACACACACACACACACACACACACACACACACACACACATACACACACGACTTTCAAGGTGTCTTTTGAAAGCATATTTTGCTCTTTGGCTTGTAACTTATTGGATGATTTCCAAAGCAGGCAAATTTTTGTCTCCACTGAAGGACCATAAATCAAGTGAACACTTTTTCTTGTTACTTCCCCACATGATGGGAGGGACTTCTCAGTATAGGCTACTGTGCCATACTCTTGAATGCAGGTCCACAGTGGCCTTGAGCATAAGGGATACATTTTTATTAGCAGTGCTTGAACTGTCTGCTCCTTTGAATTTTTAGATAATGTAGGGCCTGAGGATGTAGCTCACTGGTGGAGGGCTTGCCTGCATATCCAAGGCTCCAGGTTCCGTTCCTAGCATGCTACCAAATAAGTAAATAAATAAATAATATTTTTAGTGACGCAATTCCATTAAAAAAAAGTTACCAGTGGATTCAGAGGCACTTGCCATATGTGTTTGTGGGTGTGGACTTACACATTTCTTTGTTAGAGTCTTGCTGGTGTTTCAGCGTAGGTATATCAATAATTGCTTTATCTGGTCTCTAGTTTTCAGTGTCTGATTATCTTATTGACAAAAATTTCAAATTCCCTTTTTTTCTATCATTTTCCCTTTGCCAATTGTTTTTATTCACTTCTCATCAAATGATTCATCCCATATACACGAAATATCTTTTATTTTCTCAATGCTTTCAGATTAAAATAATCATCTCTCAGATTGTGTTTCTAAGCCCACGCTTCTCCTTAGTTAACTGCTGTCAACTCAAATACCTCTGCACTTTCCCATCATGAGGGGGTCAGTGGTATTCACAAACAAATCTAAACTAAGTACAGATATTGTGAACATGGTGGTGAGGTAGAGCCGATGGGTGGGTGAGATGAAAAGACTATTTTCACAGTGTGATGGGTGTGAGCTGGGCTGACCCCCCTTGATATGAAGGCAGTTTTAATCATAACTATGAATTTATAGGGTAGATGTTTTAAAATAGCTATGTTTACATGATTCATATACCTGTTCTTGCTTGCGATTTAACTAGATATTTGGAGAGTATAAAGACTTTGCCTCCCAGGAGAAAATTCAACTAACACATTTCTTCTCTCCTAAATACATGTTCCTTTAATTGCATATTTAATAGAAACTGGGTAGCAGTCAATTAAATGTTGTTGACAAGCTGAGATGGTGCTATTCTGTATGGAGTAAAGAAAGACTCATATGTTTTAGACAAGCAGGTGGCACCGTTAATATTCTGTAAGGAAAATTGAGAATCCCTGACTTGTGTTTACACAGAATTCTTGCCTGTGAAAATGGGTCATAGCGCAAAGCCAAATTTTTTCTTAGAAAAGAATTTTGAATCTTCCTCACAGAAATGCCAGAAGTGTGTGTCATGAATCATGAAAAAGACAATTATGCTCTGAAAATTTTCCAGGACAACTACTACTGTCAGCTTCAGTGTTTAGAGGTTCCATTGGTTGGGTTCCATTGGTCTGGAATCCATGACATTATCCAGGAGATCTTCTCCCTGCTTGGTGGTTCAGCCTCGAAGCTTAGAAAATGCAAAACAATTCATCAATTTCTGTCCGTCTTTCACAGAGATGATTTCTCATGAGTTTCTTTCTAGGTGCCATAAAAGCAAAGGTAATTGTGACTGCAGTCATTATATTTAATACAGTGTTCTTCCATAACCATGGATTCTGCACATATAGACCCAACCAATTATGAAGGAAGATATTCAGGAAAAAAGGACTGAATATGAATGAAAGATACACATTTTTATTGTCAGAATATCCTTCGGATGTACCAGGCACGTTCCTCAAGGCCTCTTCATTTGCTTTTGGCTCTGCCTGGAATGTGTTTGGATGGTGCAGGATAGCACTGCCCTAAAAACTCTGCCACTATGAACTGTGGAAGCTGTTGGGTAAAAAGCCGGAGCTCAATCCCTGAGCTTGAAATCCCACCAATCCCTGAACTCTCCCCAAGTTCAGGACTTGAAATCGCACCAACCCCAATCCTGGAAATCTTTACCTGGAAAGCTGCCCGTGAGAAACCCTACATAAAACCTGCCTCTTGCTCAGTTCTCTGCTGTTTCTTTCCTGAGCAGAGGCAGCCACCCTCCTGTGTTTTCTCCAAAAAATCTCTTGTGTAAGTTTTGTTTGTGAGTGTGACTTTGTGGCATTCCTTGGCTCCCGACTGCCAGTCTACCTTTCCCCCCAGAGCTGTAACACTTACAAAAGTCACTCAAAATGAAACAGGAATGACCAATAAATGCACAAAAAGATGTTCACCTTCACCGGGTGCCAAAGAAACAAAACCACAGTGAGATTCCCACTCAATTCAGTTAGAATGGCAGTCATTAAGAAAACAGTAACAAATGCTGAGCAGGGCTTAGGGGAAAATGGAGCCCAGTAAACTGCTGGTAGGAGCTTAAATTAGTCCAGCCATGGTGGACATTACTATGGAAGTGCCCCAAAAACTAAAGACCTGGCCAGGAGAAGTGGCACAAATCTTTCATTCCAGCACTCTGGGGGCAGAAGCAGGTACAGCTTTGTGAGTTTGAGACCAGCCTAGTCTACACAGCAAGTTCTAGGTCAGCCAGAGTTATTTGGGAAATTTTGCCTCAATTTTTTTTAGTTAACGATAACACAAAAGCCCACTTTAAACTAAAAATAGGTCTAACATATAACTTGGCTCCACCACTCATGTATATTCACCCAAAGAACCTCAAGTCAGCCCATCACAGGGATGTTTGCTCCTCAGTGCTTTATGCTGCGCTATCCTTAGTAGGTGAATGGTAGAAGAGAAACAACCTGGGTGTCCAGGCCAGAGGAGTGGAAAAAGGGAATGCACATTCTACATTTATTTTTTTCAGCCACGAAGAAGGCTGGAATTACAGCATTGATTATAAAAAGATAAACTGGAGATAACCAAAGAACACAAATTAAGCATATTTTAGACAAATACGTAGGTTTGCACAGATTTTATATAAACACATAAAATCATGCATGTGACAAAAACGATGCTGGATGGGAGGCTACATGCTGTCTTCAGTCGAGGATAAGAGCTGTTTTCCCTCTTTGATTATAGTTATGGCAAGTTATCTAAAGACTAATCCCTTGAATTCTTCCTGTTATATCTGCAGAAGACATTATTATAGGCAATAGTATAACAAAAGCATTTCTTCTACACACAGCCCGAGAGCTTTTCATGGAATATTAAGGAAAATTCAGATTTCTACCTATCTTGAGTATATGTTTTATTTTCTATACATTTGAATTGATTTTATTTTTAGACATTTATTTTTATTGTATGTGTATGAGTGTTTGGGCTGCATGCGTATTTGTGCACCATGTTTGTGTAGTGTACATGGAGGCCAGAAGAGGATCTATGACCTTAACTGATGAGCAATCTCTCCAGACCTTGAGAATATATTTTATATCTCTTAGATGAGGTGGGGGAGATGTCTCAGCAGGTAAAGGCCCTTGTAGCCAAGCTTCACACCTTGAATTTGTTCAATACAAACCACAAAATGGAAGGGGAGAACCAAATCCCACCCTAATATATAAAACTTCAAATGTGTTTAGGTCAAATATGGAAGCCATGGTGAGAACAGTACTGTGGGCTTTGATGGGACATATTACTTTTCTCAGTGCCTCTTCCCAGCTGTGTAGACCAGTGAGCATGAGGAAGGGGCCATAACTGAAGCGTTCATTCTTCAGCACAGCTTCTGCCAGCTGTGTCCAGTAGTGTCTCAGTCTGTGTCCAGTAGTGTAGATGGGTTTTTCTTTGGGTTACTAGCTTACAATAAATAACACTGACACTTATTATTGATTATGAAAGCTTGACCTGTATGTAGATGTATCCAACCTTCTTATTAAATAATAAACACAGAACCAATGCAAAGAAGAAAGCCAAGAGGTCAGAGCTAAGAGCTAAAACCTTACCCTTCCTCCTGCGGTGGTCCTACCTCTCTGAACCAGAACCACCCCTGTGTTAAAGTCTTTATATAGAGTTCCTGTCCTGCCTTCTCATTGGTTGTAAACCCAACCACATGACCGCCTCCTCACAGCCTGTCTGTATAGGCCTCCAGGTTTTCCATGATTGGTATTAAGATTAAAAGCATGTGTATCCAATAATGGCTGTATCCCTGAACACACAGAGACTTACCCAGCTCTGCCTACCAAGTGCTGGAATTACAAGCGTATGCTACCACTGCCCTGCTTTCCTATGGCTTGCTAATAGCTCTGACCCCCGGGCAACTTTATTTATTAACATACAAATAACATTTTAATACAAATAAAATATCACCATATTTCCCCTTTTCTATTTTAATAAAAAGGAAAAAAAAGGAAAAAGCTTATAACTAATATAAGAAAAACTATATACAAAAGTACAATAACTATATACAATATATACAAGTAATAAATACCTAAACAATGTCTAGTCCATTTGTATTTGACAAATGCAGAGAAAATAATTTCATTATCTATCCTATTTTGGTAAGTTCAAAATGTATCCTAATTAATCTTCAACTAACTAACCTTCAACTATAACTAACTAATCTTCAACTCCCTCAGAGACCCAAGAAGGAAATAATATTAGCTAACAGAAATAAAAACAGGAAGTGCATGCAAGCAACTTCCAAAAAATTTGTGAGTTGACAGAAACAGACAGCTGTCTGGACAGTCACCTGAGGTTTCTCCGAAGTGCTGGGGCATCATCTTCAGCCTATAGGCTTAGCATATCTGACAGACTCATTTGTGAAGTAGGATGTACACAAGGTCAACAGTTCAACCTCACATTGAGTGAGAGTAGTCCATGTACCAGAAACACCTGAATTCCACTAGTGTCATGTCATGATTCAGGATTTTAAATTCTGGAAATTGTTGATGGTTTTTTAATTCAGCTGTCCATTCTTCTTGGCTGTGTATATATGGCTTCATCTCAGCATCCCATTCTTCTCCATATCCCTCCATCAAATGCCAGTCTACTATTGAGAGGCGTGAGCTTAGTTACTCTTCAAGAATAACTGTTTCAGCTGCTGTTCCATTGCACATCAGAGGCCATCGGCCCACTGCCTATTCAGCTGCCTTCGAAGAAAAGGGCACTGTACCTTTTCCGAATTGCGAAGGCCACTTCAGGGATGGTGCCATATTGTCCTGGCCTCTGAAGATGCCTTTTGATAAAGCCATAACCACACTTGTTTTGGCAAGAATCAGTAGTCCTTTGTTTCATGTCCTGTCTGTTCATTTTGTCCTGTTGATTCGAGGATACTTTGTTGTCCAGTGGCTAACTTTTGCCACAATGAAAGCTAACTCCATATACAGTTTCTTCAATGCCCATATTTTCTCTGAAGTAGATTGGTACTGCCAGGAGCCGACATGTCTCGTAGTCATAACAAAAAAGAAAAATTTTCTAAGTTATTAAAACATTTTAAATGCCATATTCTGTAGATCTCTGAAGGGTTTGAAGATAACCTGTCTATCTAAAATATATCTACTCAATCTTGAAAACATACCTAATATAACTACAAGTTCTATTATAATATCTAACTACTAACTTTCATTTCTTTATATCCTAATAGTTGGTAATAACATTCAAGGATCAGAAAATTGCATTACATTGTTAGATGAATGGTATAATTAGAAAAATATATATAACATTTTCTAACAATATCAATTTCAATATATATAATTTGTATACAATATAAAACAATCCAATCCAATGTAAAGTATTTACATTTTTCTTTTCTTTCTTTCTTTTTTTTTTTTTAATAAGAACCTTAAATCTAATCTCCTTTGCTTAGCCTTTTTCCTAACCCTTGACAACAACTTGTAACCAACCCCCCTAATCAATGAAAATTATCCCAGACCCAAAACCCATTAAAAGACCAAAAAAAAAACCAACCGCCCCACACCACCTCTTTGGGAATGTGGGCGTCGTATTCTTGAAATTGCTTCCTGCTGGGTATGGGCGAAGGTATCTTTATCCTGAAAGAAAAATTTTAGGTTAATTGTCAAATTCTAGGAAAGGTAAATATATCCTTCGTTATCCAGTCTGTGTATAATGCCAAATTTCAGGGTTTATCTCAAATCCTTATTCAAGTAGTCTTTGAGACTGGATCATCTCAGCTAGCTCTTCTCAAAATTGCTCTGAGCACTTTGTAATTCAAAGCTGATCTGTAGATGATGTTTGTCAGCTTAGTGATGTTATTATTGTCCACGTGGAATTGTTGTTGTTGTGGGGCCCCATCTTCTTCCTGGAGACTTCAGTTGATGTTAGGCCTAACCGTGATTTCCTGCAAAAAGCTGATAAGAGACTCGAACACAAAGACTATATATGCAACTTTTTAGAATTAGTTAGTACTCTATATGACCATTTATATCTTAAAGTTTAAAATGTATATATATCTATATATATATTGATCTTGTAAATTTTGATATAAAATTCATACTTTAAGAAAAGTTTAAAGAATCAGAATAGAATCAAAGAGTTGAGATTCGTAATAGAATAGTCCCTTAATTAATTTGGCTTTTCTCCTGTCCCATAGCAGAAGATGGCTCTTTTCTTCTGGCATGATACAGGGAGTTTGCATTTTCCTTTTAACAACATGCTTGAGTTTAAAGAAGGAGAGAGCCATTCTCCAACTCCAAAGTCAGCTTTAAATTTTAATTGAACTGGGACTATTAGAAGTTAAATAGTGTTAAATCTTTAAAGAAAAGCAGAAACAAACATTTAGGAAGACATAAAATTTTTTTAGATAACATACCCATACGCCATTTCACTCTGTTTCTTAGGATAGATGATTTGTTCCTTTTCTTCAGTTGTCTCATTTGCCCAGTGTTCTTCAAATTCGTTAACTTTCATTCTCCTAAAAGACAAAAACAAAAACCTTTCCCCAAGGTTTTTTGGAGATGTTCCTTTTTGACAAGTTATCTGATTAAATGAAAAGGCATGTGTTACTGGTGTAAGTTAGTTTAAATTGGATGTTTACGATAGTTGATGAACTATCACCTCCTCTAATTAAGAGGTCTCTCTTGTTCAAATCGAACCTTTATCAATTTTGATGGTACCCACAGCTTATCTTCTCCTGTAGAAACAAAAGCAAAACCTCGTCCCCAATGTAACACATACCCTGGTTTCCATTCTGAGGTCAGCACATCCTTAAAGTATATAGGTTGATTTAATTCTGTAGTTTTTTCTATTATCCAATGTCTCTCTGCAGCTGTTGTTCCTTTCTCATTGGCATTGAGAAAATTCAAAGTTAATAGAGCATTATGTAGTCTATTTCTGGGGGTTTTTGTTACTCCTTTTTGTTTATTTAGCATATCCTTTAGAGTTCTGTTTGATCTTTCTATAACTGCTTGACCTGTAGGATTATGTGGTATACCTGTAACATGGTTTATATTATAATAAGCAAAAAACTGTTTCATTTTAACAGAGACATATGATGGAGCATTATCAGTTTTGATTTGTGCAGGTATACCCATAATGGCCATAACTTCTAGCAAATGAGTGATTACAGAATCAGCTTTTTCAGAACTCAAAGCAGTTGCCCATTGAAATCCTGAATAAGTATCGATAGTGTGGTGTACATATTTCAGTTTTCCAAATTCTGCAAAGTGAAACACATCCATCTGCCAGATTTCATTCCTCTGAGTACCCTTTGGGTTACATCCTGCTGGTAATGGTGTTTGATTGTAGAAGGAACAAGTAGGACATTTCTTTACTATTTCTTTGGCTTGTTGCCAGGTTATGGAAAAATCCTTTTTTAAACCTTCACTATTTACATGATGTTTTTTATGAAATTCTGAGGCCTCCAGCACATTTCCTATCAATAATTTATCAATCTCATCATTGCCTTGTGCTAGAGGGCCTGGCAGACCAGTATGGGATCGGATGTGAGTTATATATAAAGGATGACTCCTTTTTCTGATTGTATCTTGTAATTGAATAAATAATGAAGTTAATTCTGAAGCATCGTGGATAAATTCTGCAGTCTCAATATGTAATACTACTCTTTCAGCATACTGAGAGTCAGTTACTATATTGAGAGGTTCTGAAAAATCCATTAATACCAACAGAATAGCATACAATTCTGATTTTTGAACTGAATTATAAGGACTTTGAACCACTTTACTTAAATTTTCTGATTTGTAACCTGCCTTTCCTTGTTTGTTGGCATCTGTATAAAATGTACGAACTCCAGATATGGGTTTTTCCCGTACAATTCGAGGCAAGATCCAATCAGCTCTCTTTATAAGATCAATTCTATTGCTTTTGGGATATTTGCTGTTAATTTCTCCCAAAAAATTACTACAAGCTTTTTGCCAAGCCTCATTTTCTATCCATAATTTTTCAATGTCCTCCTTAGTTAAAGGTACGACAATTTCTGCTGGGTCTATTCCTGCTAATTGACGAAGTCTCAATTTTCCTTTCCAAATCAAGTCAGAGATTTTTTCCACATAAGTTTTTAATTTTTTATTTGGTTTATTTGGTAAAAATATCCATTCCAATATAATATCTTCCCTTTGCATTAAGATTCCTGTTGGGGAATGCCTAGAAGGTAAAATAACCAAAATGCAATCCAGCTTTGGATCAATACGATCTACGTGCCGTTCATGTACTTTCTTTTCTACCAAGGCCAATTCTTTCTCAGCTTCAGGTGATAATTCTCTTGGACTATTTAAGTCCTTATCACCTTCTAAGGTTTTAAACAAATTATTCAGTTCATCATTTTTTACCCCAACAATAGTTCTTAGATGAGAAATGTCTCCAAATAATCTTTGAAAGTCATTAAGAGTCTGTAGTCGATCTCTCCTAATTTGCACTTTTTGAGGTCTAATTTTTTGAAGTTCTATTTTATATCCTAAATAATTAATAGAATCTCCTCTTTGTACCTTTTCTAAAGCAATTTGTAATCCCCAGCAAGGCAAAATTTTCTTTACTTTTTCAAACATTCTTTCTAAAGTATCTGCATTTGAATCAGCTAATAAAATGTCATCCATATAATGATAAATTATAGATTTAGGAAATTTTTTACGTACCACTTCTAATGGCTGTTTTACAAAATATTGGCACAAAGTTGGGCTATTCAACATTCCCTGTGGGAGAACCCTCCATTGAAATCTTTTAACCGGTTGAGAATTATTATAAGTAGGCACTGTGAAAGCAAATCTTTCTCTGTCTTTTTCTTGTAAGGGTATTGAAAAGAAACAGTCTTTTAAATCAATAACTATGAGAGGCCAGCCTTTTGGTAACAGAGTAGGTAAAGGAATTCCAGATTGTAAAGAGCCCATTGGCTGAATTACTTTGTTAATTGCTCTAAGGTCTGTTACCATTCTCCATTTACCAGATTTTTTTTTTTTTATAACAAATACAGGAGAATTCCAAGGGCTGGTTGATTCTTCAATATGATGAGCATTTAACTGTTCTTCCACCAGCTCTTGTAAAGCCTGGAGTTTCTCTGTTGTTAAAGGCCATTGCTGAACCCATACAGGCTTGTCTGTTGACCATTTTAAAGGTAGAGCTGTTAATGTTTTTGGAAGATTATCAGTTGTTGTGCCCTGTTCTTGTATGACATGGATGGCTGGTGAGCACTCATTAGAATAATATCTTTTAATATTTCTCTCAGAAACATGTACTAATTTATGATTTGTTTCTGAGATTGGAGGGATATTAATCTGAGTATTCCATTGTTGTAACAAGTCTTGACCCCACAGGTTCATAGCTATGTTAGCCATATATGGTTTTAATTTTCCTTTCTGTCCTTCTGGACCTATACATTCAAGTCATCTTACACTTTGTTTCACTCTAGATAATGTCCCAATTCCTAAGAGTTGAATGTTTACCTCCTGAAGAGGCCAAGTTGGATGCCAAAATTCTGGTGCAATTATGGTAATGTCAGCACCTGTGTCTACCAGACCAGACAACAAAACACCATTTATTTTTATTGTTAGTTTTGGTCTTTGTTCATTAATAGAAGTTTGCCAAAAAATTTTCTTTATGTTTTTTCCTGTATTTCCTATTTTCTCTGTTTCATCATCTTGACTAACATGATTTATTCCAATAGACATTTGGTTCTTTAGTTGCTTTGAGTAGGGGTTTCCTCTACAACTGCAGGAAAGGTTTGAACTGGATTTACTGTGGGGGCCTGCCTGAGGCCCCTCTGGGAGTTTCCCGAAGCTCGAGGCAGAGGGTTACCCTGTCTGTCCCTTGTTGATCTACATTCGTTGGTCCAGTGTTTTCCCTTACCACACCTTCTGCATACTCCAGAAGGAAGGGGCATTCTGTTGCCAGTGTTCCTTGAATAAACATTATTTCTAGGAATGACCTGTTTACAATCCCTTTTCAAATGTCCTTGCTTTCCACATCCAAAACATCTAACATTGCTCAAACCTTTTGAAATAGCTTTTCCTACCCACATATCATCATGGTCATAAGCCTCTACATTAACTGTATCTCTAATCCAATCTTCCAAAGGTGCAGATCTTGCCTTTAACGGCCTAATTATTCTTTTGCATGCTGCATTTGCATTCTCAAAGGCTAAAGATTCAATTATTATCTGACTAGCCTCTGAATTCGGGACCATTTTTTGTACTGCTGAAGTCAATCTTTGTAAGAAATCTGTGAAAGATTCTTTGGGGCCCTGTATAACCTTTGTAAATGACTCAGTTTTTTTTCCTGGTTCTTCAACTCTGTCCCATGCATTCAAAGCTGCCGTTTTACATAGAAGTAGGGTTTGGACATCATATGAACATTGTGTTTGTACTGAAGCATATTGGCCTTCGCCAATAAGCTGATCCTGGCAGACTTGTATTCCGCTATCCCTCCATTGTCTTTCTATATTTTTAGCCTCATTACTGAACCACATTTTCCACTGGAGATTTTGTCCGGGTTCAAGAACAGCCTGTGCCAATTCCCGCCAGTCCTTTGGTATAATCCTATTACAAGTTGACCAGGTGTTTAACATTTGCTTTACATATGGGGAGTGCATGCCATAAGATGCTATTGCCTCCTTAAATCTTCGTAAGTCTAACATTTCAACTGGAACCCAAGTATTTTGTTCATTCTCTTCATCAGGTAGCTGCTGTACGGCTACTGGATAAATTAAGGGTGATTGTGTGAAAACTGGCTTTCTTTCTGTAACCTTACGATCCAATTTTGAAACAACTTCACTATTTATTTCTTCTGTCTGAATTTGAATTTCTCTATAATTCATTTTTACTGGTTTAACAAGTTTTTCTAAGACTGTTATCCTGGCACTTAAGTTGACGATCTTTTTAAATAGTAAAATGAGGATAAGAAAAGTAATAAACTGAATAATTCGATCAATATTAATCTTTTCATATAGTTGTTCCATTGTCAGAGTGCCTAAAATTTCAAACAAAGCCCAATTTTCTTCCAATGTACACATAAAGCCCATTTTTTTTTTTAATGTAGAAAAAAATTCTCTTTTAAATAGATATGTTAATTGACTTACCAAGTCTGGGTAGAACAGTAGAATCCCAGGGAATTTCACAGCCACCTGGTGTTCGAGGTGTGAATCCAGTGAGAGAGAGAGAGAGAGAGAGAGAGAGAGAGAGAGAGAGAGAGAGAGAGAAAAGTGTAGCCGCTTGAGCCGAGTCAAGCCTTGGCTTTACAGGCAGGGGCCCTGTTCAGCAGGGCAGGTCTGAGTTGTTTGTAGCAGTTGCAAGTAGCTGCGGGTCAGGCAGGCCTGGGCCCAAGCTAGGCAGCCGGGCCGCCCAGGCTGGAAACCGGACCTGCCGCCAAGCCAAGCCAAGCGGTTTTTAATGAATTCTTGTCACGTTGGGCGCCAAATGTAGATGTATCCAACCTTCTTATTAAATAATAAACACAGAACCAATGCAAAGAAGAAAGCCAAGAGGTCAGAGCTAAGAGCTAAAACCTTACCCTTCCTCCTGCGGTGGTCCTACCTCTCCGAACCAGAACCACCCCTGTGTTAAAGTCTTTATATAGAGTTCCTGTCCTGCCTTCTCATTGGTTGTAAACCCAACCACATGACCACCTCCTCACAGCCTGTCTGTATAGGCCTCCAGGTTTTCCATGATTGGTATTAAGATTAAAAGCATGTGTATCCAATAATGGCTGTATCCCTGAACACACAGAGACTTACCCAGCTCTGCCTACCAAGTGCTGGAATTACAAGTGTATGCTACCACTGCCCTGCTTTCCTATGGCTTGCTAATAGCTCTGACCCCCGGGCAACTTTATTTATTAACATACAAATAACATTTTAATACAAATAAAATATCACCATACCTGTAGCTTAGGCTTGTCCCACTAGCTCTTATAACTTAAATTAACCTATTTATATTAATCTCCATTTTGCTACATGGCTTTTTACCTCTCTTCCATCTTGCACCTCCTGTTTTCTCTCCGTGTCCTCTGGCATCTCTCCCCTACCTAGATTCATCTCCTTTCTCTTTCTCTCTGCCTGGAAGTCCCACCTAACTTCTTCCTGCCTAGCTATTGGCCAGTCAGCTCTTTATTAAACCAATCAGAAGCACCTTGGCAAAAACATATCTTCACAGTGTACAAAAAGGTTATTCTGCAACATTTCCCCCATTTTTGTCTGAATAAAACAGAAAGGGTTTTAACTTTAACATAATAAAACTATTTACAATAAGAACAATTATCATGTAAGAATTACATTTACAATATCCAGTCCATTCATGTTGGGCAAATTTGGAGATCTATCATCTATCTTATCTTGGTGAGTCCAAAGTTTTATACCTAAACCATTTTTAAAAATCATAACTTATATTACCAACCCCAAACTATCTTTTTAGACCTCAAAACATTTTCCTTGATAAACAATTTAAGCTTTTATGTCTCTCAACCATATTCACTTTATACCTCTTTTGTGAGCTTCTTTTCTGAATTTGGTAACAAGGAAAACTTCAACTATAACTATCTCATCTTTAACTCCATAAGAGATCTGAGAAGGATATAATATTATCTGAGTAAACAGGAAGTGTAGAGCAAACAACTTCCAAAACTATAGAAATGATAGAAACAATTTTTTGCCTGGGCAGTCACCCAAGATTCCTCTGTAATGTTGGGATATCCACCTTCAGCCTATAGGCCTAGAATAGCTGACAGACTTTTCTGTGAAGCAGGGAATTTTGAAGGACTGTCCTACCTTGTCTTGGCAAAGTTTAGCAATTGTCTTCTTTTGTAGCCTTCTTGTCCAATTTGGACAGCATACTCTCAGTAGTTGAGGCAAGGGGAGTTTCATACCAAAATGTCTAGCTTTTGCCATATGGAAGTTCTTCGATACCCATCATCATTTTTTGAAGAAAATTGGTGTTGCCAAGAGTAGATATGTCTCACTGTTGTGAAAAGCCTCATGTTTTAAAAACATTTTAAATGCTATATTATGTAGGCCTTTGAAGTATTTGAAGATCACCTATCTATCTAAAATATATCTCTGTATGACCTTGAAAAGATACCTAACATGATTATAAGTTTGATTGTTATACATGACTAACTATTATCCTGTCTTTATTATTTTAAATAGCTTTCAAGGACTAAAATGTTACATTACATTTTTAAATGAGCTGCATAGGTTCTGTTGTGGAATATTACTTTAACTATGTAAAAGTGTGTTACATTTGTTTATGCTGCATTTATTTAACTATGTAAAGATGTGTTAATTTTTATGCTGCATTTGTTTAATTATGTAAAGATGGGTTGCTGTTTCACCTTTCCTGCCTAAGGTATCTGATTGGTTTAATAAAGAGCTGAATGGCCAATAGCTAGGCAGAGAAAGGATAGGCAGGCCTGGTGGGCAGAGAGAATAAATAGGAGGAGAAACCTAGTTTCCAGAAGAGAAAAGGAGAAGAGAACAAGGAGAAAGAGGGGACACACCCAGGGCCAGAAGCCAGGCAGCTGCCAGCCAGGGAGACATGGAGACAGCAGGAAAGTAAGATACACAGAAAGAAAAGTTAGAAAGCCCCAAGGCAAATGTAGATAAAGAGAAACAGATTAAAATAAGAGCTAAGCTAAGGCCAAGCTTTCATTACTAATAAGAAGTTTTCATGTCATGATTTGGGAGCTGGTTGGTGGCCTAAAAGAAAGCCTATTACAGGTACAAAGCCTTAAACAAGAGTAGAAACATATATACAGTATAATATAAACAACCTTACATTTGTATCAATATGCAAAAATCCATACCAATGTAAAGTATTTGAGACTAGTGATTATTTAAAGGTAGACTCATTAATCTACTCTTTCATCCCATCATTCCTATACTATATATCCCCCTTTTTCCCTTCAGAAAGAGATCCCCGAATCTAATCTCCTTTGTTTAGCTTTCTTCCTGACCATTACCAGTAATAATTTGTAACCAACTCCCCTAAACAATGACAAATATCCATAATCCACCAAATGACCAAAAACCACCCACCACACCTCTTGGGATCAGGGGTTCTTCCCCGACCAAACCTCATCTTTGTCAACCTTGAAGGAATCCACATCCTTTTGTTTTCCATGGAAACAGAAGCATAACTTCTTCCTCAAAGCAATACATTTTCTGACTTCCATTTTAAAGTTAAGGCATTCCTAAAATATCTATGCTGTGGATGATTGATTGAGAAATAAAGTGCTGATTGGCCCATAGCCAGGAAGGAAGTATGGGTAGGACAAGGAGAGAGGAGAATTCTGGGAAATGGAAGGCTGAGGCAGAGGGAGACGCTGCCAGCTACCATGACAAACATGGTGTAAGATACCGGTAAGCCACGAGCCACATGGCAAGATATAAATTTATAGAAATGGGTTAATTTAAGATATAAGAACTGGATAACAAGAAGCCTGCCACGGCCATACAGTTTATAAGTAATATAAGTCTCTGTGTGTTTGATTGGGTCCGAGCTGCTGCGGGACTGGCGGGTGAGAGAGATTTATCCTGAGTTTGGGCCAGGCAGGACTAGGAAAACTTCAGCTACATATCTAGGCTAGTTTGTTTCAGCAATTCCTGTTACAATCCCATGTCTCTCAGCAGCTGTCGTTCACTCATCAGCAATCAAAAAATTCGAAGTCAATAAGACACCACATGGGATCCAGACTCACTATGTATTTTCCATATTTATGTGGCTTATCCTTTTATACTATTTATTTTATTCTCTCTTTAAAGACTTCATTATTTATACACTGTTTTCTCTGTCTATTTCCATTTTCTTTTCTTTTTAAGCCTACACACAATTTTTAAACACACTGTAAACTGTTCAGAATTTTTTCTTTTCTGTCTGGATCCTTCTCTACTGAGCCATTTTCTGACCGTGTGAAACAAACCTTAAACTGACATGTCAGCCACCATGTGGCTCAGTGGAGTGCATGGCACTGGTGTGTTGGTTGGTTGGCTGCAGCCAGCAGGCAGCAGCCAGTTGCCATGCCTCTGTGTGCTGTTGAGTACCCTTGAGCCCGCCCGAGAGACTGCAGGACTAGCAAGCTAAATCTGGCTCCTTGTCCAGAACTTTTATTAGCTTTCTCAGGCCCCACGTTTGGATATTTGAGACCCCACATTGGATGCCATATGTAGCAAGTTTTTCTCTGTACCACTAACTCCCAAATAATGAAATGACATGGAGACGTCTTACTAATTATGAAAGCTCCGCCTATAGCTTAGGCTTGTCCCCTTACTTCTTATAACTTAAATTCACCTGTTTATATCAATCTGTGCTCTATTGGATGCCATCACCTCTCCTCCATCTTGCACCTCCTGTTTTCTCTCCATGTCCTCTTGTGTCTCTCCCCTGCCTAGATTCATCTCTTGTTCTTCTCTTTCTGTGTGGAATTCCTGCCTAACCTTTTCCTATTGGCCATTCAGCTTTTTATTAAACCAATTGGAAGGTGCCTTGGCAAATCCACATCTTCACAATGTACAAAATGATTATTCTACAGCACAGTAGATTATGTGTCTGTGTTGGTACTAATTTCTTTTAGTCTTTAGACTTGGTATAAACAACCTAAAGGAGGACTTACTTGGTTCACGTTTTCAGTGGTGCCACCCTGTGATCACTTGGCACCATGTACGCTGAATGGACATTCTGGTGGTAGGATCATTCTTTACCCCATAGTGGGCAGGAAGCAGAGAGTAAAACAGGCCAGAGGCAACGCATCCCCAAGGACTCCACTCCCTTTCAATAACTTGTCTCCTCCAACTAGGTGCTACCTTCTAAAGTTTCCAGAACTTTCTTAAATACCAACATTGGCTGGGGAACCAGGTTCTAACATATGAGCCCATGGGGGAAATTTCACATTCAAATCATTACAAGGCCCTTAGTCAACAGTGGCTCCATCTTTTTAAGTTTACTTTTAGGTCTTGCGGTTATCATTACTGTTTGGGGTGCTCTGGACTAAGCCAAGGATTCACACATGCAAAGCAGGAGCTCTGCCACTGAGCTGCACCCCGGCTCTGACTCCCATTTCTAAATTTGCTTTGAAATTGATTTAAGATGAAGATTTCATTCAATCAAGGGAAAATACAACTTCATGATGGCCCCAGCACTACCTTCCATAATTTCTGAGAATTAAGCCATTCAGAGAAGATGAAGAAACTTTTCTTCTTTCACTGGTGAGCACCAGACTCCACGTGAGGCCAAGTCCTCTCACTGAATGTCAGCATTTTAGCTTCTGTATACAATAGGGTGAACCCTCTTCATCATTTAAATAGGGATGGATATGTTGGGGTTGGAGAGATGGCTCAGTAGTCTAGAGTCCTTGCTACTCTTGCAGAGGACCCGAGTTCAGATCCCAGCACCCTTGTTAGGTGGCTCACAACCACCTGTAACCCTGTATCGAGGGAATCTGACACCCTGTTCTGGCCTTCATGGTTACTGTCACTCATGTGTACACACACATACATACACATGATTAAAAATAAAAATAATCTTTAAAAGATAGAGCTGTGTCTGGGAATGTTATGTACAGAAAACAATTTTGAACTAGGGTTGTGTGAGGCTGGCAGGTGTAAGGACAGTGTCCTAGCAATCAGGGACAATGGGGTGAATACTTACTGAGATCATATTATGGTCTGAGCATTCTCTACCTAGGGTCTTAATCCCAGAGCCACCCTCACCTCTGTGACATTACCCAAGGAGTCAACATTAAATAGTTGAAAAGGAATTCCAGGAACTTATCTCAGGGTAGTTTACAATAAAGTCTATCGACTTAGGCATCTGGAAGAAATGCCTTTGATGTATACTTTGGCCAAAAGCTAAATATTAAAGTCATTAATTGACAAAAGTTAGATATTACCAGCCAAGAAAGAACTTTAGGAAGATGGGATTATATTTGAAACTTTATCAAATGCTTTAAAAGTCAAATTTGAAAGTTTGACATTTATGGTGTAAGAAAAATAATTTATCAGTCAGTGGCTTGCTCCTGTGACCCTGACTGTGTGCCCATGCTCTCAAGGGCAGCCTGTTCTCATTGTACTACAGCTCAGTGGATAGTGAAAGGAACTCAGTCGCTGAATTTGGAGTTCAACACATCTCAAGATCTCAAAATCTCGCATTGTCTACTGCTGACAATGTCAGTGGTATAGTAATTGCCACTCTATAGTAATCATTTCTGTCTGCTTTGGTGTTTAGTTTCTGTAGGTGGAAATGGTAAGGAATGGACTTCTTAAGTTTGTATTTTGATTGGTGAGAACAAAATTTGCATAGAGATCCTCCAACATTATCTGTCTGTCTATCATTCTATCTATCTATCTATCTATCTATCTATCTATCTATCTATCTATCTATAACTTGTTATCCATTCACCCAGTCAATATTTAACCACTCTTTCAATGGCTGAGCCAACTTTCCAGGAGCAGGGTATTCAGGTATGAATAAAAGAAGTCTCTTTCTTCTTGGAGTTTTGTGCTTTGGGTCCTGGGGACTATGGTGTCTGGAATATGCAATGTTCCCTGTCAGTTCATATGTTTGAACACTTGGTCTTTCAACGGGTCACATATCTGGAAGGTTGTGGAAACTCCAGGAGGTGATTTGCTGGGGGAAGTACTTCACTGGGATGGACCTTGAGAGTTTATAGCCCCGCCCCACTTTCTGTCTGCCATTTTCCCATGGTGGAAATGAGAGATGTGTCACAGTCCCTTTTGCCATGTCTCCCCAGCTGTGATGGACTGTGTATCTTAAACTGTAAGCCCAAACAAACCCTCCCTCCCTTCAGTTGACTCTCATGAGGTATTGATCCCAGCAACGAGAAAAGTTACTGATAGAGGGAGATAGATAGTGATTGAGACTATATATTAAGTCAACGGCCCCAGGCAGATCTAAGTACTGTGGAATAAAGCAGGAAATAGAGGGGATAATAATAAAGAGAATCTGAGGGATTTTCTATCATGTCTGCATCAGAAGCAATTTCTTAGAGATACCATTCTTAGAAATCTTATTTTTCATAGACTTTTGGGGACAAGTTTGACATCTAACCATTAACTTGACATGACAGAGTATTTAAGAGTTCCCACCTAGAGCATTTTCCCCACTTTATCAACTAAAAATAAAATAAATAACTAAAGATAGATATTGTTATTTTCTAAAATTTTTTAAAGTTATTTTTATTTTATTTATATGAGTGGTTTCCCTGCTTGTATGTCTGTGAACCACATGCATTCCATGTGTCAACAGAGGTCAGAAGAGGGCATTGGATTCCCTGGGACTGGAGTTACAGATGTTATATAGGTGCTGAGAATTGAACCCAGGTCCTCTGGAAGAGTGGCAAGTGCTCTTAACCACTGAGATATCTCTCCAGCCCCTAGAAATAGTTCTTGGTGGTTATTTTGTTTAAATGTCTTGAATCCCGGTACCTCAGTAACATACCATCTCAACTCTTTTGTCTTATCATATATTGTTATTTTTAAAAATGTAGTTATTTGTTGATAAATAGATGATGTATGTTTTTCTTCATATTATCTTCCATACATGGGTTTTCATACTTCATTTTACTGTCGTTGTGCACTTTCATTGTCAATACTTTTTCATATATTTTGTATGCAAAGTTGGTAGCTTTCATCGTGCATTTATGACTGTAGCATTTTCTTCTTGCAGTATCAGCTGTGTACTCTGTGTCTCCGGGCTGATAGGAGTCGGCAAGCACATAAGCATATGGGTACATAAGGAGATTTTCATTCTCTTCCTCCTTGACTTGCTTGTCAGGAATTTTAATCACCATTCAGTTCTTAGTGGTACACAGGCATGATGCTCTCTGCCTGGGCTGCCACATGGATGCCCTGTTTAGATAAGATAGTGATAGTGTGTGATCACACAGTTGTTTGGCGCACGCATGTTTAGGAATGCCAGGAATGGCATAGATATAAATGTGTATTTACTTGGTTATTCAGCTTTTTAAAAGCTGAGTCTAAAGCTGAGTGTAACAGTAGATTTTGGTCAAATACTGAGGACAAGATAGACTTCTCAGGCACTCCTACTGTTTCAGCCCCACCATTCCCTGAATGGAGTATAGAAGTGTTAGTCCCGGGGATGGTGGCTTGCTAGACCTCTTCAGGCCCGGGGACCAGGGTGCTCAGTCTGGGTTTGACAGAGTCTCAGGAAGGTCTGTCTGATGCTGGGCACTCATAATTGACTGGCCCCTTTTTACCCTTATTTGTTTACTGATTTTATTTTCAAAATCTCCGACTCCCCCCACACTCCCATAATCCCCAATTTACAGACATAAATAGATAATATCTGCCTATTGACCATCCTTCTTAAACTCTACCCACAGGCAACTTTATTTTAACCTGAGAAACTTACATATCAGTATATAAGGAGGTATACAAATTAAACATTTACTAAACACACCTAATAAATATGTATAATTACTAATAGCATCATAAAGAAACTGGTTTCAAAACAATTCTTTGGTAAATGTATGATTTGCCGCTCATTACAGTTAAAGCAAATTTACACACTAATGAGATGACTGTTCTTACTTGCCCGGTCCAACAGTGATGATGGGCAGATAAGGAGTCTTCACTACAACCATGTTGCGGCTATGAAATCAGACAACTTTAATGTACTGTAAGATCACTACGTTCATAGCATGCAGTTGTCTGTGCGAGGCATTTCAGACTGTGTCCAGTGTCATTTGGCAAGTGCTGTGCAGAAATGAGCACGCTGTGTGCTCAGAACCTAGGCTTCAGTGAAATCGCATGTCTCATTACCTCTCGTGTTGCTTCGGTAAAATCTCAAGGGAGAAAGGTCTTATTTTGGCTTATACTTTGATGGCACAGCATCCATCCCAGAGGGGAGGTCCTGGTGGCAGGAGCTGAAGAACTGGTCATGTTACCTGCAGTCAGAGAGTAGGGAGCAAGGACTGCTGCTCAGCTCCCTCTCTCCTTTTCATGCCTGTGAGGCCCATGACCAGAGAACAGTGCTGCTCGCTCTAAGGGGGGGGGGTGTCTTACCACCTTAACCCCATCAGGATCTCCCTGACAAGCATTTGTAGGGGCTAACCTCATCTAGATAATCCCTCAGAGGCCTGTCTCTTAGGTAATGGTAGGTCATGTCAAGTTGACAATCACTATTAGTCACCAGGTTACCTATAACACAAGTGACAACTGCCGGAAATATTCTGGATGCACTGGGTATTTGATCTTGAATTCACCTGCCGCTTGTTCTGCACATCTTTTACTGTTGTTAACCCTTTCGCCGCCCCATATTCAGTTACAGGAACCCATAGGTGAGGGGGTCATGACCACAGTGGAAGAGCTTTGTCATAGATGAGGTCTCATGGCTGAAGTGACCCCCTGCCCCAGCTCCCATTAGGAGGGAGGCCTGCGACCTGAGTGGCCTCTGGATCAGCACCTCCTGGGCTTTGTGTGTTTTCACTCCTATGGTCTCACTGCAGTGCCTCAGATGGGACCATTTCAGAGGCTGCGGTTCTCCTAATAAAAGCAAGCTGCAACCTGAAACATGTATTAACTGTTTTTTTTAATTGTTGTCTTTCTATGTGTGTTTGTGTGTGCATACAAAGGATATAAGACAACTTCAGGTGTCTTTCCTCCAACCACCTGCCTTGTTTTTAGATGTAAGACCTCTCATGGGCCTGGAACTCACTAAATAGGCCAGACTAGCTAGCCAGTGGCCCCAGGATCCACCTCTCTCTCTCTTCCTAGCACTGGACTGCAGGTGTGTACCACCATGCCTGGGCTTTTCTGAGACTTACGTGGATTGTGTCCAGGTCCTTGGGTGAGTAAGCAGACACTTCAGTGGATGAGCCACACCTGCCCCAGCCCTCCTTGTGATTTTTACTGTCTTCCTGCAAAGAAAAGTAGGTAGCATTCATCATCAGTAGGAAGCATGAGGAAAGAGGAGAGAGACGAATTTGCCAAAAACTCTAATAGCTGATTGGTCTGTGTCTCCCCTCCAATGTTGCTGAAGATTGGACAGAGATGGAATACATGATTCAGCTCAACAGTTCTTAGAGACCAGTTTCAGGACCAGTATCGTGTATTCTGGCAAATGTAATCCAACTGCATCCTCTTGCCTCGTGAATCTGCTGCAGCGTTCCTGCCTCAGATGTCTGGGCTCTTCCTTCATTCTGCCTGTTGTTCCAGGCCAGAGTGCAGGGCAGGAAACACTCCCCAGCACCCTGGATGGAACTCAATGCTTATGCTTTCTAAGAAACCACAGATGTCCCCTGAGCCTCTGGCTACATCTCACTGTAGACACAAGTAGGAACTCACATGTTGGTTGGCCTTTTCCATTTTAAAAATAAACTTATTTTGTGCTTGAGGTTTGTGGGATATATACAGAGGATAAAATGCTCACTGTAGGGAAGCAGATTAATAGTTTTTCATCTGACAATTACTTTTATTTGTGGTAAGAGCAGCTAAAATGTGCCTAACAAAAATCCCTCGGATCTTTCATTTTGTTGTTCCTAGTCCTCTAGACCGCTTAGTTGGCTAATCTTGAACATCTCATGCCTCATTTTGTGGATTGTTTCCTTTGCTGTTTTCTGACCTTGAGCTGCACATCGCCTCTTTTCCATTTCCGTCCCACGCCCCACTCTCGGGTACCACTGTTTCATTTCATCTTGGTGCTTTTGGTTTTAGGTTTTTTTTTTTTAGTCCACATACAAATGACATAATGACATTATACACCACTTGTGTCCCTCCCTGTGCCTGGTTTTTTTCACTTAACCTAATATCCTCCAGGTCCATGCAAGTGACAAATGGCAAGGTCCCCTTGTTAAAGTAGAATCACATTCTACTTTCTTTGTTCATCCGTCTGTTGATGGCATCTAGATCATTGCCATACATTAGCTGTTGTGAGTCCTGCTGCAGTGAACACAGACTGTCTTTATAAGGTGCAGTTTTGTCTCTTTTGGGTGCATAACCAGGAAGAGGACACGGGTCATGTGAGAGTTTCATTTTTGGTTTCTTTATGAATCTCCATTCTCTCTTCCACAATGTCTGTACCAACCTAAATTTATATCAGCAGTGCACTAAGGTCCTTTTCTTCATGCCATCTCTGATGTTCCTTGTTGTTTGCTCTTTGGAGATGGCCATCCTTACAAGAGTTATTATGACTCTTCGTGATTTACCATGTATTTCCCTAATAACAAAGGAAGCTAAGTACCATGTCACTCTTTTCCTGTTGTTTTGAATTTTGAAAAAATTAATTATGTATGAGAGAGAAATTGAGAACCAGAGAGTGAGACAGAGAGAGTGAGTGAGAGAAAGAGAACCATAGTGAGGCTGTGGGTCAGACCAGAGAACAACTTTGTTAGTTTTCTCCTTCAACCTTGTTTTTGAGGTAAGGTCTCTTGTTTCTGTGGCTGCCCAGCATACTTCAGGATAGTGGGCTCACAAGCTTCCATTTGATTCTGTCTCCGGATCCCATTTCACAGTTGGAGGATCAAGATTACAAATATGTGCTATCACATCCAGCTTCACCAAAACAAACAAGCAAACAAAACCTGGGTTCCAGGTATCAAGCTCACGTCCTAAAGCTTGCCCAGAAGTACCCAAACCTGGAGCCCTCCTGGCCTTTTTTCCATCTTTGCCTCTTTTTGGGACAAGTGTTTGCTTGGGTCCTGTCTGTCAGATGATTGGTTTCCCTACTATTGAGCTGGGAGAACTCCTTATAAAAGTTGCATATTAATTTACCAGACATGTGCTTGGCTCTCTCTCTCTCTCTCTCTCTCTCTCTCTCTCTCTCTCTCTCTCTCTCTTCTCTCCCCCTCTCTCTGTAAGTTGTTTCTCCATTTTCTTCTTGGTTTCTTTTAGTGTGCAGAGCTTAGAAGCTTGACACGGTTCTATTAGTTTCTGTTTGTAGCCTTAAGCTTGCTTGCCCTCCTCTTAGGTTTTCTGAAGGCAGGTCTGACTTTATTATTTTTTAATCTGCTTTTACATCTCAAGGGCCTAGCACAATGTTATCTAAGAATTAAAAAGCCTTATTACTACCTCTATTATGATTATTACTGCTGATAACTCTAATGCTAGTGCTTTGCATTTTATTTTTATGTAGCCCAGGCTGGCCTTAAAATTTCTATTCTCCTGCCTCAGTCACCCAAGTACTGGGTTTACAGATTCTACCTGGTTCTTCTGCTGCGTTGGACACTGTGGCTGTGATCCCTGTGGCTGGTTTAGGCCCCTCAGGCAGGAAGGATGTTTTCTCACTGTGCTCCCTTAGCTCTTCCATAGCTCAGCATGACGGGGGATGTGGGAGAGTTGTGGAGAGAGAAAGACATGGGAAAGGCATGTAGGAAACCCTGCACTGCAGAGAGCAGTAGGACCATTATGAATCTGCTAGAAATGTAGGATTTCTGGAAATATTTCACCATAAGGAATACTATTTTCTGTCTAGTTCTGCTTTCTCCCAGTGAAGGAATAATTGCCCCGAGCCCAGTGATGATGGAGGAAGAGAGGTGAACTTACTCCGTGTCCCCCAGCACACATGCTATTAATACCAGAGAAATCATTCATCAGCCTGACAAACCTGTGTAACTATTGGCTTAGACACTGGGTTCATTGTCTGTGCACTCAGAAAAATGTGAATGCCTGGATCTTTTCCCTATGTTCTTTTTTTTTTCTTTTTACAATTCAGAGAGGAAACAAATATGAACGTGATTTGTAAGCTGTCACATCCCAGGCAGAAGAAGGTGCTGTCATTTGACTCTGACAAGTTTTTCTTTCATGTTTCTCATGGCACTTTGTACTGAATCATGATTTAGTAGAGTTTAGAGGTAAGAGCCTCGGTCTGGATGGAAGGACCTGATGAGAGGTGGAAAGACTTGTGGGTGAAGCCATGACCCCCCACCACTGTGCCGATTATGTGACCTAAGACAAACTGTGGGAAAAGTATCTTAAAAGCTGCCCAGCTCCAAGGTACGGTGGGAACTGGATGGACATACTGTCCTGAAGTCATGTGCTGCATGGCAGGCATTGGGCCCGTTGGTGCAAAAGATTCCTTGGATGGAGAAAAAGGAAATGGGTCAGTACGGTTCTGAGCACTTGGTAAACAGACAGGAAACAGCCCAGACTTAGACTCATAGATCTGCATGTGTGTACTTCCTGTGGTCTAGGCAAGTCTTGAAACCACATGTGGCCCATTTTTTATAGATATAAATTGAGCATAATGATAATAACAATAATTTCTTTCATGGTCTCTCAGGGCTGTTCTAAGGACAAAGGAGAGTGAGCTGTCACAAGACCTGGAAGCCCAAACATTAGTGCACTCTCCCCAGCATTTAGATTCATGCCTGTGGGACTTGTCATTATTTTAAGAGCTTGTCTTAAACTACATAGCTCATGTGGATAAAATATAGTGCCTAGGGTGCTCTTTTGACAAAATGTAGGGGCAACTCATGATGAAACATAACCACTCTCTGTTCATGCTATCATTGGGTAGAGAAGCACTAATAAGAATTAAATGGTGAGCTGAGTGTAGTGGTGAACATCCCCAATCCCATCATTCAGTAGTTGGGAGGATGATGAGTTTGAGACCAGCCTGGTTTACATAACAAGACCCTGTCTCGATTTTGATGATGATGGTGATAATAATAGTGATGATGATGAAGACAGATGAGAAAGAAAAGAGGACTGTCTATGATAAATAGATGTTGGTATAGCAGCAAAATATGACATTCAAATCTTTGACAGGAGGGAGTTTGTCCTTAGCCCTCTCCTTTGCCCTCTTCTCATTGAAGCCAGTGTGAAGGGGAAGCCAGCCAAGATCCAGGGAGGGAATGCCCAGCACAGTGTAATGAGCTCAGCAGCCCATGGGCTGAACAGGTTGCCAGGCCATGAGCATCATGTCATCAGTGAGGCTGGGCAATGTAACAATAATGGCAATACCCGATGTCTTAGTTCACATTCTACTAGGCTAGCATGATGCTACACAACAGGGAATTTATCAAGGAAATTCTCTTCTGGAAGACAAATTAATGTCAGTCCCTTAGGCTGGAAGTCCAGTGCCAAGGGCATCCTCTAATATGGGCTTTCCTGCTGTGCCATACCATGGTAGAGGGCATCGTGTGGGGCAGCACTCCAGGGCAGAGAGAGCAGAAGCAGAAAAACCAAGTGGTCTGAACTGCCTCCGTGACAGTGGCCTTGGTCATCCCAAGCATGGACTCCATGACCTAAGCTTGTCCTGGAGGCTGCTGCTCCCGCGCTCTAACGTGGGCTCTTTTGCTCAATACAGGGGAGAAGTCAGGGGGTGCCTAGGAATATGATCCTAATAAGGCTTAGTCTTAGGGATAAGGGAGACAGCACAAGAAATGGGATCCTGTCATGTGACAAAACCTTTCCCAAGGAGACACAACTCACCCCAGATAGGAAGTCCACAATAGACCAATGTACAGATATCATTAAAGTCCAACTTAGTGGATCATGAGCTTTATTAGGGTTACTTACAGGAATATGGGTGAGGGGTCACTTCCAAGAGCGGAAATGACTCACAGACAGCTGCATCACCAAAGTCCACCCCAGCATGGGTGACAGCTCTCAAAAGCTGGGAACCTGGAACACACTTCCTGCGTGAAGCTCACTGAGGTGGAGAATGTCCTTTCCAAGTGACTCTGTTGATCTAAATCTCTTTCAGGCAGTTAGGGTGGATTCTGTTTCTTCCAGGCAGCTGGGCTTATCTCAGAGTGACTTTCAACAGCTTTATTGCTTACTGTAGAAGTTGGGGGCCTAGTGAATCTGTTTCGTTTCAGGGACTTCCTGGAGCTATTTGAGTTGTTCACCTTCCTGTTTGAGGAGCATCCCTGCAGGATGGAATGTTTCAGTTTCAGAAGAAATTGTTACACAAGAGGTTCCTGTTATGCCCTCCTAGTAAGGGAAGGTTAAAGTTCGGATACGTTGACCTTTGACCTGAAGTTGGAGCAGGTGTACAGGTGCTCATTCTGCATGACCTATGGAGGTGTTCATCACCAACACTGGGTTGGAGGCAGGCATTGGAAGCTGGGAAGGAAATAGAGTTATCCTATGACTCATGACCTACAAAACCACATTTGTTGACCATGAAAAACACAGTAGAGGAACTCAGCTCTTCTCAGAGTTCCAATCTGGTTACATTGGCAATTACACTTTGACATAAATCTTGGAGACAACATTCAAATGGTCATTGGGGTTTTGTTCTGCTTCATCTGAACGTTTTCAGTACATTCTTAAAAAGCTCTAAGTGTGGCACCCTACCCCCACCCCCAGTCATGGAGTTAGCAAGTGATCCAGTCTGGATACGGTGCCACAGTGTATTGATTTTTCTCATTGCTGTGTTAAAGTATCTGACAGAAGCAGCTTAAAGGAGGGAGGGCTTATTTTGGCTCATGGACTAGTCAGGAAGCCCACAGATAACTGGTAAAGGAATTATTTATTAAGGAATTATATTGGGGAGAACAACTCACTAACACGGGGGAAGGTAAATCCCGCAGAAAGGCTGAGAGCCGGTCCCACAATGTTTTCCACCGCCTGAGTCAGTCTCCACCATCCAAGAACTCAAGAGAGGAGAGAGAAGGGTGAAGAGAGAGGGAGAGAGGGGGGGAGAGAGAGAGGAAGAGAGAGGTAAAGAGAGGGAGAGAGGAGACGGAGAGAGAGAAAGGGAGAGAGAGAAAGGGAGAAAGGGAGAGGGGAGAGAGGGAGAGGGAGGGGGCAAGGCGCATTGCGCACCCATAGGTGCTCTTCAGGTCTTAAGGTAGCTAAGAGGCCATGCCCTAGGGGCTGGTACCCCAAGGTCATAGGTGGAACAAATACCCACTGCACATGGGTCCTAGTGAGGAGGGCATGTGATGGGAACAAGGCAGCTGACCACATTGCCTCAGAGGTCAGGAAGGAGAGGGTCTGTTCCCCCAGCAGTTGTTGACTCCTTTTTAATACTGCTGGGGAGGGGCCCTCCAAAATACTCCAAGTGTCTGTTTTCCCAGACATGTGACCCTTTGTTCACCCCCCGAGCCTTCCCCTTCCTCTCTTCAACGTGGAAGAAATTGCCATACAGCAAAGAGTCATGGTGGATCTGAACAGCTCACCTCACGGAAGCCAGGAAGTGGAGAGAACTAGTTCATTCCACGCAGACTTCTTGTTTATGGACTAGGATCACCCCAATTTTAGTTCATCTTCTCTGGCAACTCATGGTTACGCCCAGAAGTGTGCTTCAGTAATCTCTTAGGAGCTGCTCTGTGCAGTCGTGCTGACAATCGAGATGTGCCATTGCGTCTGCAATCTGTCTTACTCATTAAAGCTCAGTGGTTGATCAGCTGACCCAGAAAGTAGTAACATGGCCAGTACTTGAGGAGCCAACAAGGGAGTCATCTACAAGGCAGTGCACGGGGCCCAGGCAATCCCACGGGAGGCCAGTGTCTCAAACACAGAGAGGGAAAGGGGAGGTCGAGGCAAAGGTCACAGTGTTGAACCAAGTCAGTCCCTGACAGCCCGAAGGCAGGTTGGCTCAGCATCTTCTGAGACCACACCATTCATTTCATGCCTGCTTCTATCCAGAGGGACTGCTGCGGAGCTCTCCCTAATGCTGTTCTCAGTTTGGGGGTGTGCACCCTCTTTGGGCTACTCTGTTTCACACTCTAGCATCCCTCCACACTGTTCCTAACTACCTGATAGTTGCAAACAAGCCACAGGTGTGTGTTTCTGCTGCCACTGAATGCCGGGTCACCCTTCAGAGCCAGCTCTTCAAGTCTTTACAGGATCTGGATGGCTGGACCAGTCAATGCATCTCCAAGGATCATGCATCTTTTTGCCTTTAGACATATTTCAGCTACACCTGGGAGCTGGCATATTTTTCTGAAACATTTTTAAAGTAAAATATTACAGTCCTGCAGTTAGTTCAGTGACTGGAAGTGTGAGTGGATCATAGTGTGATCACTGTGGAGACACTGTGGAGTGAGCCGGCGCCGGCGTAAGGCTGCACCTTCCTGTGGGGATGGCAAATGAGTGCGTCGGCTGCTCACTTGACCCGCTGTTCTTTTCTCTTTCTCTCCTAGGAAACAAATGGAGGACTGTTGCGATCCTGCCCATCTCTTTGCCATGACTAAGATGAATTCTCCCATGGGCAAGAGCCTGTGGTATGATGGGGAGTTTTTATACTCATTCACCATTGACAATTCCACGTATTCCCTCTTCCCCCAGGTGAGTGGAGTCCATTTCATTGTGCTGTAGCTCCTTACATTTCTCCTGCTAGGAAGTGTTTGCAGGAGTCTGCTGACCCACTGGCCTTCCTCTCTTCATCTTTTCTGTTCTCATTTTAATCTTACAATTTTTTCTCATGTCTTTCCATGTTTTCTGCTTTGATGTAAGGGTGGAAAAAAGACATAAGTCCTTAAAAGAAAGGACTTCATAGAGCTACAGTTTCCCTTGCCATTTAGATTTCAGTCCTATGAAAGTGAGGCAAACAGTGGTCAGGGAATGGTGGGGTCCTGGCATTCTGAGGTCGGCTGAGGAAGGATCATGAGGATTTGAGATAAGGATGTTTTCTTAGGGCTGGTGCTGCCACTGGGGAGTGGGGACCATATGTCTACTCAGAGCTCTTGAATGCTAACCCTGTGGCTAGATTCTTGCTGTGAGGTGGAGGAGTGGTGGGCACTGAGAGAAAGCATTCAGTCTGACCATTTCTGAAGTGATCTAAAGCAATCATTGCTCACTTAATGTTTTCCTGAACATTGCAGTGAAATGATTTTTACTGGCTAGTTTGAAAAAGGCACTTTTTAAAATTTTATTTTAGAGAACTCTTAGTGGTGGGGGAGGTCTTTGGTGAAACAGCCATTAGGGAGAAGTTGAGAAATGAATTTTGGTCTTCCCAAGTCTTCTGGGTGACCGTAGTTTGGCCAGATGATTGCTTGTAAAGAGGATTCGTGATCGGTGTTTGACTGTAGGACTCTGAGTCCTTCTGAGTAGCTCTGTGATGAATAAATAACAAACTCCTTCTTAAAGGAGAGGGTCCTGTCACTTTGTCACATCAAATCCAGAGCCACAGCTTCTACAGAGCAAGCCTGTACTGCTGGGTATAGACTGCTTACCACAGAGACACCTGCATGTCTATGTTTATTGCTGCATTGTCCATAGTAACCATGACAGAGTCAGCCTCGATGTCCACCAGCAGAGGAACAGATAAAGAGGTTGGGGTACACATACACAAAGAAAAATTATGCAGTTCTAAAGAAAACTGAAATCATGACATTTGTTAGGAAATAAACAGAACTGGAGATCATTGTTAAGTGAAATAAAACAAACCCAGAAAGTAGATGTTACATGTTTCTCTCATGCAGAATTGAAACATGCATATGTGTCTGTGTGAATGACGTGTGTGTGTGTATTGTGTGGTGTGTACATATGTGTGTATGTGTGTGTACATGTGTACATATGTATAGGACATGAAAGTAGAAATGAGAGGGAGGAAGGACTGAAGGATGGGGGTATGGGGAACAGGAGAGGATGATGGGATGTATGTGACATGGACACAGAGGGAAGAAATATTTCAGAGATGGAGAGGGACAGAGAGAGAAGGAGGGGAGATGGGGCAGGTTGGGTACAAATCAGAGCAAAGTATAATGATGTACATGTATGAAAATGTCACAATGAGGCCGGGCAGTGGTGGCGCACGCCTTTAATCCCAGCACTCGGGAGGCAGAGCCAGGTGGATCTCTGTGAGTTCGAGGCCAGCCTGGGCTACCAAGTGAGTTCCAGGAAAGGCGCAAAGCTACACAGAGAAACCCTGTCTCGAAAAACCAAAAAAAAAAAAAGAAAATGTCACAATGAAACCTACTTCTTTGTTATGCTAACCAGAACTTAATAAATCGACAACAAAAAAGAAACATCCTGTATTTATCAGGTCACCTTAGGTGTGTTAGTATAACTGAATGGTTTTGCTGTTTAAATTAGGAAAAAAACCAATGACTAGGGGGCTAGAGGGATGGGGAACACTTGCTGCTCTTGGAGAGGACCTGGCACATGGTGACTCACAACATCCCTAACCCCAGTTCCAACGGATCTGACTCCTCCTCTGACCTCCGGGGGCACCAGGCATGCATGTAGCACACATACACACAATGCTGGCAAAAACTCATACATAAAATAAAATAATAGAAACTAGGAAATACAGGCTGGTGGATAACTCAGTGGTAAAGAGCATTTGAGCTACAAGCCCGAGGACCTGAGTTCAAATTGCCTGCGTCTGTGTAAAAGCTGGGCATGTCTGCTTGTGCCTGTCCTCCTGCATGGGGGGAGGGTAGAGAGAGGTGGAGCCCAGGAACTCACTGGCCAGCCAGCCTAGCCAAATCAGTGAGCTTCTAGTTCAGGGAGGGGCCTTGCCTCAAGACAAGCAGGCAGAAAGTGATAGAAGACACACAAGGTCCTCTGCCCTCCACATGTGTGCTTATAGGAGTGCACACACACGCACTCATATGCATGCACCAATACATGTACAGCATACTATACACACGTGCACACTTGCACACTCATACACACACACACTAGTAAATTAGGCTTTAATTCTGTGCCAATACTCATGGGTTTTTGCTCTTCATTGTTTTTGGCTCTGGAGTCTTCCTAATATCAAAGGAAAGTGTGGATTTGAATTTTGTCTCTCTCTCTTACCAACTAAATGCCTTAGATACTCACCTATCTCTTGTGAGACTCAGTTTTCTTCCCTGCATGATGGAGAGAGAAGTATGGGTCCTGTCTATGCAGAATGGCAGTGTAGACCCATTTATCTCAAGCATGCTGGTGTGCACTGTGACCTCTGATTGCCAGTGCTGATAGCGCTCTGGCTCATGAGACTAGGAGTGTCAGTCAGGGCAGAGATGTGCAGAAATTGCCCTGGGCACTTTAGGTGAAAAGACACCTTGTCAGGGGATTGGGTGCTTGTAACATGAGAAGGAGGGCAAAGCATCGGCCAAGGTGCTACTCCTGGAGCTGAGTTCCAGAACTTGATAGAAGTGCTCTGGAATCAGAATGTTCTAGAACCATTGTCATCCGTGTGGCCACAGTCACCTCCAGAAGAAACAGTGACCAGAAGATGGGGTTCAGGACTTCCTTTCCATCAGGTCTTGTTCAGGTACATGTGATGCAAAGATTCATTTCCGTCCAAAACATCTGTTGCCTAGGCGTGAGAGACAGGCAGCATTTCACTCCCAAGATTCAGCAAGATGGTAATGAGAGAGTGGTGTCCAGTGTGAACTGGTGTGTAAGATCCTCTGTGAAACTAGTGCCAGCCAGGCATGGTGGCACATACCTGTGGTCCTAGCACACGGGAGGTTGAGGCAGGATGGTCCTTCCTCGGATCACATTGATGATCTCAGCACACCTGGCATGCTTGATCTAAATTAATCTATATCACCACTCTGTGAGTAGATAGCATCCGTGCTGCTCTGTCCATCAGGTGGAGGAGACTCAGTCTAAGGTGCAGGTGAGTTCAAGGCCAGCCAAAGTTACACAGCAAGGCCTAGTTTTAAGACAAACAAAACAACAAAGAACAGATACTGATAAGCTAAATGAAGATGAGAAAAGAAACAACTGTCTTTGACAGTTAAGAAAAAAAGTTAAAAGCAATCCAAGAGAGGCTTTTTGTAGTGGAGGCTTTTCAGTGTGTGGAGTGGCATTTACCTTTATAGTGGGAAATAGAGTTGAGGGAGAGATGATCAAAGGGACGCACCAGCCTGCTGCCATAGCTGACTGTCACAGGAGCAGGAGGGAAGGGAGCAGTTCCTTTTTAAAGTGTGTGCAGATGAGTTCTGTGCCTGTCACCATCCCACAACCATAAAGGAAAAAGGTGGTTCTCTGTAGGGACCAGAGGTCATTACATTACTATGTGTGCATAATTGTGCAAAAACACTCAGTGAGTAGATTTTTAAGGATACACGTGTATTCTCCTGTGAGATGCTGAAGTGACTAACACTCTGGAGATCCAATAGCTTCCTGTGGATGCCCCTCCCCCATATTTCTAGTTTGTTATAAGCAAACTAAGTTGCCAGCTAGTAGATGTCCTTCATTTATGTTGCTCCTGGGAAGCAAGAAGCAAGTGAGCCGGCTCTGCTTGGTTTTGTCAGTGTTAGCAAAGCATGGCAATGCTCCCTGTGAGCATTGGCCAGCCCTTTACATTGCTGTGATCAGACTAGCTCAGATTCGGAGGCTGCGTACGGGGTGCAGCTGAGCTGCTCATATCATGGCAGACAGGAAGCATAGTGGAGTCATAACAGGAAGAGGTCAGGACAAGCTCTAGCCCCCAAAGACAAGCCCCTAGTAACCTACTTCTTCCAACTAAGTACTACCTTCCATCATTCCAGAGCCTTTCAATAATCTACTTAACATTTGACTCTATCACTGGGTTAAAGCATTCATTAGGCCACAGTTCCCATGATCTAACCTTCTCTGGAAGCACCCAACACGGGGGTGCATTACTCACCCCCACTGCTTGTCAGTCCCATCAACTCAATTGTCAAGATGCAGCATCAGACTGAATTTCAGTAAAGTAATTCCCTGGTATTCCCAAGTCACTCGCTCTCTAGCCCAGACTGTCTGTGTATCTCTACTGTCACATCCCCCAAACACTCCACATGTGTTAGCCAGAATTCTTACCCTTATTGTTCCTCTGCCTACCTTTACTCATCATTTTAGTGTTGCTGCCAAGATATAGCTGAAAGGTGTTGTGTTTGTTAAGGGACTTTAACTGGTCCTCTTTAGGGCTGTGTCTAGACAAGGACTCTGGAGGGTACTGTGTCTTGGAGATGTTGCACCAAAGCTCTGTTATCACAGTCTGCAAATTCTTATATGGACCTTCCACAGTTTACTATAGCTTCATTATCAACCATATTAAATTCTGACACATGCTAGTTCTCTGCATAATTGCATGTGTGCACATTACTGTTTCCTCAGAGTTCTCTCCTGATTCCAGGACTTGGGGGTCACCTTTGAAGGATGAATAGAGCGATGCTTCCCCCATCACCCTGAGACCCATTGCCATCTGCTCATTTGCCAGGAGGCCCTATCTAGGTCCCACTCAGGCTGAACTTCAGGGGACCAAGAGCTCATGCAGTTATGTCCGAATGGCTCCCTGAATGTAATTGACTGGAATAACTGTTGAACGTGACTAGGCATGAAGGCTGATTTTGTTTTATTGATTTGCTTATTTTGTTGGAACTTTTAATAAGGATTCTTGGATTAGCTTCAAACCTCTCAAGGATGGGAGCTAGGCGAAGGGATTTCTGTCTACTGTGAGGTACTTGCCGGTTTGGATTAAGAGACACCTAGTGAGGAGAGCACACTTCTGGGTGTGTCTGTGGGAGCATGGCCAGACAACTCAGGGGGAAGATCCACCCTGAAGATGGTTGGTGTCATCCCATATGGTGGGGCTCCAGGTGGAACAGAAGGAGGAGGAGGAGGAGGAGGAGGAGGAGGAGGAGGAGGAGGAGGAGGAGGAGGAGGAGGAGGCCACTCATGCAGGCATGCTCCCTGTTTTGCTTCCTGGCTGCCGTGTCAGCTCAGATCTACCACAGACTCCCTACCATGGAAACACTGACTTTAACTCGTACGTATCTGCAGTATGTGTGTGTGTGTGTGTGTGTGTGTGTGTGTGTGTGTGTGTGTGTGTGTGTGTGTGTGTGTATGTACAGAGGATGGTATGATGGTTGGGAGATGGCTTTGTCAGTAAAGGGCTTACTGTGCAAGCATGAGGACCTGGGTTCAAATCCTCAGTGCCCATTTAAAAAAGTATAGTGGCATAACTTATAATCCAGTGCTGGGGATGCAGAGACAGGTGGATCACGAGGCTCAGTGGCCCATCAGTCTAGCCAGGTCTAGCGAGAGACCTTGCCTCAGACAACAAGGTGGCTGGCCCCTGGGGTTGTCCTCTGGCTTCCCTGAACGTGAAATTCATGCACCTGCACAAGTACCACTCCCCATCCAAATGCTAACCCACACCCTAGGCTGGACTGTCATTTTCCTTATTAGTTCAGGATCTCCTATCCATCCTCCCAATTCTATGGTTCTGAGGATTGAACCTAGGACCTAGTGCTATAGTGCCTGAGTCACATCCCCACCCTTAGGACCATCCTTTCTAAGCCTTCATGGTCCAGCAAATGCAGGAATTACATTAAAATAAAATCTATTTTGGATTAAAATACATCCCTTAGGAGAAGCATACATTTCTTTGGACAAGAAAGGAACAGGAATGTTAGAAACCACAGTTGCTCTGATACAACCTGAAAAATATCCCTCTTGGTGCAATAAAAGTGTGGCTAGCTCCCCACTCTCTTCTCATGAAGGATAGCCACATGGTGTGGGTCACAAACTAGACCACTTTCCTCAGAATGACCCCCAAAGCCCTGTGCAGGGAATAAACACACTGCACCCCACACCAGCACATGCTCCCAGCCCCTCAGTTTAATCACATCTCCCATTGTGCTCTCCTGAGACTGGCCAGGCTGTGTCCTTGGCCTCTGGGAAACCCAGTAGGACATTTCAAAATAGTTTCTGAAACTGGCCTTCTTGAAATGACAGTGTACATTTTCCTTCTTCATAGACCTGTGCAGAATGTAATTTTCTCAGCTCCTGGATATTCCTGTGTCTCATAGCAATTTCTTTTTCCTCCTAGTGAAATTTGTATACTGCTATAAATAGTTGTATTACTCTAGTCACTTTACCGAATACACGCTCTTTCAACTGTAAAGGAACTCAGGGGACTGAGTTTACTGGGCACAGAGCATTGCCAGGTGTCTGTCTCATTTGTTGTTGGGTTTGCTTTATAACCAAAGAGGTGCTTACTTACCTCAAGTAACAGGGAAGCAGAGGGTAGGTCGTTCGGGGGTGGGTTCTGGCCACTGTGTACCATCAGGCTTTCAGGATTCTTTTGCTCAACAATACTAGCTGATCCCAAGGAGATACCTAACTTGGTTCCAGGATCCCAGCAGGAGGAAGGAGACTGAAGAGAATTCCTGACCCGCTAATGCTCTTGTGGCCTTGGTCAGCACTAAGTCCCATGTCCAGCTGCAGAGAGGCTTGGTAGTTCAGGAGTTGAAATCCGGGACAACACGACGTGTCTGCCACGCCACAGTGTGTCTTGCTTTTGTCACGTTGTCTCAGCCTGTCCCTGAACCATCTCTGCACAGTGTTGTTATTCTTTCCATTTCATGCGTGGAACTAAGAGTGAGAGGTGTCAAATACCAATTCTGGTTTCCAGAGCTGGTGGGTAAAAAGCTGGAAGATGAAACCTAGCCAGTAAGATTTCAGAGGTTTTATAGGGGACGAGGAAGATGGCTCAGTTGGCAAAGTGTTTGCCACAAAGCATGTAGACCTGAGTTCAATTTCTAGAACGATGTAAAAGTTGGGCATGAAAGTGTGTGCCTATAATTCCGGCACCAGGGAGGAAACATGAGAAGCCCTGGAGTGTGCTGGCACAGCCAGTCTAGCTTAATTGGCAAGCTTCAGGTTCAGAGAAAGACCTTTCAAAGAAAAAGTAGAGAGTGATTTAAAAAGACTCAGGATGTCTACATCTGAACTCCACATGTGTACACACACATGAAGCTGTGCACATGCATGCACACAAAAACCTTATAGCATCGTTTCATTTATGTCTTTCTTTTAGAGACATGATCTCCAGTTTATTCCCTGATAGTCACCATGAAACTGTCTTAAATAAGATTTTCACTTTTCTTACCTTGGAACAGCTGGGGACCTTTCTGTTGCCGCCGTTGAGGAGAAAAGCAAGAGTGGAGAGTTGGAGACTATGGGGCTCTGCACAATACAGTGTCTCTTTTTGGCTTTGTGGGCCCCAGTAACCCACAGTGAAGAGAAACAAGAGCAATTCCAGTGTTTTGGTATTTATAAAAGATAAATCCAGGTCCCCAGAGGGAATCAGACATTTTCTGCATGTTGCTTCCTTGTAGAAATCTAGACCATTCCTCCATTATCATTGAGCAACTTGGACAATTCACCCTCCTGGTTTTGGTTGAATGCCAATATTGCAGAACATTATGGGTAATACAATGTGAAAATCCAGGTCCATCCGTGGCCTTTTCCTGATATCCTTTGTGATTCTATATAATTTATACTAACTACATCCAACCTTATTTTATAATTTATAAGATGGAATGAATGACCTCTGGTCTTTAAATGAAATTTTAGTAGTATTTTCAGAAACAAAGTTAAAACATGGTTATGGATATAAAAGAGCTTTGCAATGATTTCTCTGAAGAAGACCATGATATTATATTATTACTATTTTTTGCTGTTTGTTTTATTTTGTTTTTAGACAAGTTCTCATGTGGTCTAGGCTGGCTTCCAGCTCACACTGTAGCCAAAGATGTCCCTGAACTCTGGATCCTCCTGCCTCTGCCTCCTGAATGCTGGGATTACAGGCTTAGACTACCATACCCAGTTTATCCAGTGCTGTGGATTAAACCCAGGGAGTCGTGTATGTGAGGCAGGTATTCCATCAACTGAGCTACATCCCTGGCCCCTATATGTTCTTATCTGTCAAAGCATTTGTGGACTTAAGTCTTCCCTGGGAATTTTGGTGATACCAGGAACTGATGGGGAAAAGCTCCCCACTAGCCAAAGGCTAAAATCCATTTTCCAAGACAGTGAAAGAAACGACTCTGTTTAGTGTGGGGCCCAGGGGGTGTGTATAGTATTTATAAAAAGATTTTTTGATAAAAAGATAAAAAGATTATATTTGGAGAGCAGGATAAATGGAAAGTACAGTGTCAAGTAAATTACTAATTTCCATTAATTAAGATGGAGTTGCAATGGATTGCTGTCTATAATCTCCAAAGTGCTCTGCTACTAAGAAGATGAGACAAGTGGACCATCACAGGACTGCCCAGTATTTACTGTCTTTGTTTTTAATTTTTTTTATTTTTTATTTTTTTGGTTTTTCAAGACAGGGTTTCTCTGTGTAGTTTTGCTGCCTGTCCTGGATCTCTCTCTGTAGACCAGGCTGGCCTTGAACTCACAGAGATCTGCCTGGCTCTGCCTCCCGAGTGCTGGGATTAAAGGTGTGTGCCACCACCGCCTGGCTGTTTTTAATTTTAATATTATTTAAATTTTAATATTTAATATTTTTTAGACATGAATGTTTTTGCCTGCATGGGTGCATGTGCACCACTTGTGTGCCTGGTCCTGTGAAGGCCAGAAGAGGGTTTTGATCCCCTGGAACTAGAGTTATAAGCAGTTGTAAGCCACCATGTTGGTGCTAGGAATCAAACGTGGGGCCTCAGCACCACTCCCAGATTATCGCCCTAAGGGAGAAGCACAGCCCACAGTTCTCAAGATTCAGTTGCCCCAGATCACATGTGAGATTCTCCACGTCCTTGTCACGGGCTCTGGACTCCTGACAGAATCCACGCTGTTTGTAGAGATTGAGAATGCCGTCCCGTAAAGTTTTTAGAGCTTTTCAGACAAGAGCATTAGGTTTCACTCTCTCTTGTGTCTAGCTCTGTGGAACCTGATTACACAGAGGAATCATTAAGGCATTATCTTGGCAGCTTGTTAGAAAATGGTTGTGTGGATGTGTGGTGGAGAAGTTTAGGATGGGAAATGCATTTTGTGGACAAGGTAACATTTTGTAAATTGAAAATGAATAGTTTTTTAAATATAAGATTTTTTTTAAATTCTCGTGAATCTAAACTCAGGGTTTTCAGACTTTTGATTCTTTGTTAAGGTGGGAAAAAGTATTGAGGTCAAGGTGATTGTAATTAAATCTGAAAATATTTTTCCCAGGATAGTCTGCTATTGATAAAGCAGTGGCTAACCCACTCTTTCCATAATGGCATTAATTACCATCCAGAAGTTCAGAACCTTTCATGACTTAATCATCTCTTAAAGGGCCCGCCCTCTTAATGATATTACATCATAATCAGATTTCAACCTGGGTTTGGAAGGGACGTTCAATCCTCAGCTGAACTGAAGGAAATTTTTTCTTGATTCAGTAAAAAAAAAATTCCATCATTAACTTTGATTAGCATCCTATTTCACATAACAAGGAGTCTTTGCTCAGAATTCTCCAAACACCTCTTACTGATCTTCTTGCATGAGATTTGGCCTCATCTCTGGTCTGTTTTCCAGGTTGTTGCCCTGCCCAAGTTACATTTCTTAAAGTACAAGTGAAGGTTCTGCCCGTGTGTACTTCACCTACAGTTCTGGGCTATCGTCCCATTTGTTTTAGGACAAAGACCAACTCCCTAACCCCTAGCACATCCTTTTTTTTTTTTTTTTTTTTTTTTGTGTGTGTGTGTGTGTTTTTCGAGACAGGGTTTCTCTGTGTAGCTTTGCGCCTTTCCTGGGACTCACTTGGTAGCCCAGGCTGGCCTCGAACTCACAGAGATCCGCCTGGCTCTGCCTCCCGAGTGCTGGGATTAAAGGCGTGCGCCACCACCGCCCAGCTTACTTTTTTTTTTTTTTTTTTTCTAGCACATCCTTTTGACCATGTGTCTCTGGGTCTCCAGGATCTGTTTCCGCAGGACTCACTCCTGTCTTTAGACTTACTCATACTGTCTTCATAAATACCATGTGCGCTCTCTTCTTCGACAGATTCCAGCACACAGTCCCCTTTCCTGGAAGCCCCTGGCGGCTTCTTTGTTAATTTCTGTTTATTTTTTAGATTCTGTTTGAATTTCATTTTTTTTTGATGGGGGACTGCCTCACTGCATGAGGTGATTCTTATTTGACTCAGGACCCTTTCTCCACTTCCCTGGTAAGCTCTTAGAGAAGCTATTCAGTTGGGGGTGCTAGGGACCTGCAGTATCCTCGTGCATAGCATTGTGCCTAGAATAACAGAGGCTTAATAAATTTTAGAAGGACGAATGAATAAATGAATGAGTTAGATTTCTAATTTTTTCCTCACAAATATGTTAACATCCAGCTGACAATATTTTTTTCCATTTGAAACACATCTAAACAAATTTGCTATCTAATTAATATTCTTTATGTGTTCAGTTGTCCATGTTTTGCCCATTAGTTATCTGTTCACGCTTGCCCCCCACCCCCAGCATTCCACATGTCCTGTCTGGTTGCTATGCCAAGGTCTCTTTTGAATTATGAGGCTGCTTGGCTTTTACCACATGTGCTCATTCACTGGGTGCTTCCTGCTACTCCTCTGGTCTGTGCTACTGTGTGGAGACTTGCAGTTCATTGTCAGAGTGGAGGGACCATTCTACCCTGGAAGAAGTGTGTTTGGGGAGTCCCAGCCTGAGCCTTGAGGAAGAGAATGCGGGTACTGTCAGTTGGGTTCCAGTGAGCCCCTTTCGCTACTGTGTGCATTTTCCTGTTGCTATGCTCAGCTACCTAGAACAAGCAACATAAGGAGGAAGGGCATGTTATGGATCACAGTTTGAGGATACACGTCATCACGACCAGGAAGGCATGGCGGCCTTGGGGTTGCGGCTGTGTGGCAGGAGTGGAAGGCAGTTGGTTCACAGGTTGTTGGACCAACAAAACAGATAAATGTCAACTCGATGTGAGGCCCCCGTCAGTGACTCATTTCTTCTAGTCCCTCCCCAAACAGAGCTCCCAGGAGAACAAAGACTAAAAAGCACCTGAGCCTGTGGAAGGAAGTGCCTTGCTCTAACACTGTGGCTCCATGACGCTCCTGTGTGGTCGTACATCATTACAAGGTCTCAGGTGGTGTGAAACAGCCAATCTCATCACACAGTGAGGGAGAAATTGCTTTTTTGTCAGGAGATTTATACCTCCAGTTGGAGTTGTCAGTGTGGCTTGTCTCTGTCCGTCTTCCAACCAGACTGACATGGAGGAAGAGCATAGGGTGGTGCACCGAGAACCAGGGCCCGCTTCTCAGTTTCCTGTTGCAGGTTTCAGCCCTAGTACTAAGTCTTGGTGCTCCATCTTAATCCAGTCTTCCTACCGTCAAATGTTCTGGACCAATTTCCCCACCGAACACACGAGTGGGATTCATGTTTTTAAATTAACACACAGCCTGCTTGCTTTTAAGTTGTCTTGGCTCAGCTGGTGGAGGAGAATATCTTTTCATTTTGAAGCACTGTGCAGCCAATATGTTTAGGAAGTAGGCCAGCTGATACAGCTTCTCCAGTTGACACAGCTTCTCAGCAAGCCTTTGCCAGACACAGCCATAATTTCTCAACCCCTGGGAACCTGAACCGCCGAAGATGTTTCAGCTAGATTATAGCTGAGGCTGGGGTGCAAGGGGTAGAACAGTAGCCCTTTGACCTCAAATATTAGTGATTTTTCTGGGATTAATGAAAGTCATACATCTAAGTAATCCCCTAGAGTTACTTTTTCAGATTACGATCTCATTGTAAGGAAATGGCCCTAAAAGAGGTCAAGGAGGACTCTGCAGTCTTTACAAGTCAGTCAGTAGTCGGTCCAAACTTAGTCAGTCACAGCCGTCAACTTCAGAAGGCGTCTGACATCTGCATGGCTGACCTTTTGCTTGAAGAAAGGTAGAAGCCAGAGAGGATTGAAAAGACCAAGGTTGTAGCTTATGGAAATAAACACTGAGTGGGCAAGATTTATAAGCCATGAGCTGCATGAAGCGAGGGCCAGGCAACCTCGGGGTAAAGGCGCCTGCACCACATTAATGAAGGTGGAGAGTCATTGCTGCAGGCCACTGCCCTCTATTCGAGAAGAACATACTTAACAGAAATAGAAAATTTGTGTCTTGGCTTATATTACATCACAGGACTCTTGTTGTATACAAAGTACCATTTTACTTTGCCGGATGGTTGACGGAAAGCCAGAGAACAGTAGGAGGGTCTAGAGGGCTGAGGGGTGGGGAAGACAAGTATAAGACAGTGGCTGAGGGAAAAATGACAAAAACAAGATGTTCTCAGAGCAGTGGGAGTCATTGGCGTTTTCATAGTTAAGACCATATCAGCAAATACTGTTTCATTGTCATTTTAATTAACTACTAAAAATGAATTTATTTATGTGTGTACATGTGCATGTGTGCATGCACGTGTGTGTACATCATTTGTGTTCAGGTGTTTTCAGAGGTCAGAAGAGGCCTTCAATCCCCTGGAGCTGGAGTTACAAGTGGTTGTGGGTTGTGAGCTGCTGGGTGCTGGGAACCAAACTCAGGTCCTCTGGAAGAGCAGCAAGCGCTCTTAGCCCTGAGCCATTTCGCCAGCCCTTTATTTAATAATTTTAGTAAGTAGAGGCAGTTTCTCAAACTTGTTCTCACTTCATAGATGAGGGGAGTGGAGGCTGAGAGAGGAGCGGCTGCTTCCACGTTACCCGCAGAGTGGCGCCTTCTCTGCTGTCAAACTTAGTGTGCAAAGCCCGGTACTGGGCGTCTAGACGGTGGCTGCAGAGTATTTGTCTATACCCATGAATGCCTACGGGGTTTATATTTCATATCATCCCGTCTGTCTACAAAGTTTTCTATGATGAAGTCATGCTTGGAAAGTGGTGAGAAACAGGCCGTCCAGCCGCAAGCCAGACAGTGCTGCTTGTGGGCTTGGCGTCCATCACGTGTATGTACTCAAATGATGATTCCGCTTCAGAAATCATGCTGTCCATGCGTTCTTTTTCTCACAGAGTTGGTTAAAGGATGTGCAAGCCAAAGGGTCCCGTTAGGCCACTGCCAACAGAACAGCCAAGGAAGGTACGCTTTCCTCAAGTTCTGGTTGAGAAGAAAAAGGAAATCGGCACCTATGAGAAGTTCAAACACAGAGACACAGCACCCTCCCTCACGTCCCGTACAGAGAGACTGCCCTCCTTCAGGGAAAAGTCAGACGTCGTTGCAAGAGATAAGGTGTAAGGAGGACCAAATGCAAGTGAATAGGGCCAAAAAATAGAAAAATAGACATTCTAGTGACTTTTCAACTTTGTTTCCTTTTGCTGGTTAAGATTCTCTACCCAACATGTGTGTAAATACAGCAAGTTGAACGTGTTCTTACAACCTCTACAGAGACTAACCGACCTCCAATCTCTTCCTCCTTTCTTTTTTGGTTTGTTGAGAGAGGGTCTCAAACTGTATCTGAGGCTAGCCTGAAATTCACTATGCAGCCCACCATGGCCTCATCCTTCAATGATCCTCCTAAATTACCCTCCCAAGTTCTAGGATGACTCATGTTCCACTATGAAAGTTCTTAGGTGAACTCCATTAGCATGAGAGCAGAGCATATGGCGCACGTGTGTGAAGACGCCGCCATGAAACCCATCCCTCTATAGGTTATCCTGAAAAACCAGAGAAGAGAAAAAGGGCAGATCAGCATGCCTATTTAGAGGAATACATCATCTGAAACATTTTAAATTTTAAATCAGTGTTTATTTTAAATTAGAAATGGTAGACAAGTTTATATCCACAACAGAATTTGGTTCCTAAAAATGTAACATTTTAGGTAAAATATTTAGAAAACAAATGAAAATCAAGTGTATGAGAAAAAATACACTACAGAATGAGTAAGCTGACTGTATTTTTGTAGTTGAGCATGTGTTTGTGTGAATGCATGTGAGAGTGTGTGTGTGTGTGTGTGTGTGTGTGTGTGTGTGTGTGTGGTGTGTCTCTCTCACACTCTGTCTTATTCCCTTGAGACAGACTCTCTCCCTTGAACCTGGAGTTTTGGCGAGGCACTTGGCTTTGCCTCCCATTGTTGAGGCTATCAGCACATACAATCGTGACCAGCTTTTCGATGTTGTTTTTGTTTGTTTTATGTGGGTGCTGGACATTAGATGTTAAGTTCCTGACTAGGATTTCCTTCTAGATCAGTGGTTCTCAACCTGCGGGTCGAGTATCAGATAGCCTGCATATCAGATATTTACATTATGATTCGTAACAGTAGCAAAATTACAGTTATGAAGTAGTAAAGAAATAATTTTATGGTTGGGGGTCACCACAACATGAAGAACTGTATTGAAGGGTCACAGCGTGAGGAAGGTTGAAAACCACTGGTCTAGATGCTGAGTCTGGGCTGTGACCCCTAAGTCAGGATTTGACTCAGTCCTGTTGAAATCCAAATCTTTGGCTTTAGCCGTTTATGTGGCTTTGGCTTCCCCCTCTGATTAATACACTGTAAAATGATTATAGTGTAATCAAGTCTCTCCCATTATAGTGTAATGAGATCTGAGATAGCTCATTGAATATTTCACATAAAAATAGATGAATACTTTATCAATACAACCCAAGAAAGGCTGATGGGGAAGTTGAGGCAGCAACAGTCTTCCCTGTGAATAGTTCAGTAACATAAACCAAAGACCTTGAACATCTACTCTTCCCCAACTGTATCTAAAGATGTCTCTGAAGCACATGACTGGATCAGTGCTCAAGGTCATGGAGCAGCAGGAGAAACACTGTATGGATTGGGTTCATGAAGGGATCTTTTAAAGGGGGTCTTGAAGAGACCTTGGTCTGCTGATTTCTATAAAATTATCCAAACTTTATTGTCCATATCAAGGAGAGAATAGCCTTGACTGATAACCACCCACCCCATCACTGCCATAACTGGCAACAATTCAAAGGTTTTTGTTGTTGTCAATGGAACTTGTGATCCTCCTGCCTCAACCACTAAAGGGCTAGGATGACAAGTGTGTGCACCATTATCATTCAAAGGTGTGCAAAAACTGACAAAAAATATTCAGTGTTAAGGAGCTGATTAAATTGTGAATTACCATAGCAGCTGGATAGCACGATGGCACAGTGACATGGAAAGAGACCCGCCATACATTGTTAAGCCATCAGGCACGCATGAGCAAGGGCTGGGGGACCACAGGAATCATGAGCGAATCTTCATGTTTTTCTCAATGGAAATGAGAGGAACTTTCCAGAACTCCTTTGGAATTTTTTTGTCCTGTAGAATCCTGGGTTTGTCTGTTTCTAACTACCCTCCAAAAGAGCCTCTTAATTCATTTGAGCTCCAAGAGAAGGGGATTTTTCTCAGTCACAGGCAAAAAGTCCCCTAAAACACATATGTTCCTGTACTTTTCTGAGTAATTTAGGTTTGTCCTGCCCATGACCACTGCTTTTTGAGTAGCTAAGTCTGCTGTAGCCTTGCCTGAATTCTAGAGAACCACATACAAACCACATCCCCTAGATGAACTGGATCTGGCTGCTACAGTTTTGAAAAACCATTTGAAGCATGTGCCAACATTTTGTGTATATCTGTACATGCACATGTCTGTGTGATTGTATGCAGAGGTCAGTAGTCAACCTTAGGTACAATTCTTTGGATGCTGTACACCTTGGTGTATGCATTGAGCGCCAGTGAGTGAGCCCATGCATCCTCATGTGGAGCCGGGAACAGAACACCCAGTGTCTTCCTCTATTGCTTTCTGCCTCATGCCTTGAGACACAGTCTTGCACTGAACCCAAAGCTTGTCATTTTTCTGCCTGAGTTAGCCTGGCTAGTAACCTCTCAGGAGCTAGCTGTCTGCAGCTTCCATGCTAGAGATACAGATGCATGAAGCCACACTCAGCTTTCTATGTGAGTGCTAGGGATTTGAACTCAGGTCCTCATGTTTGCCCAGGGAGTAGTAGTTACTTTTCCTATTCCTATGAACAAATACTTGATATGAAACAATTTAAAAGGGAGTGTTATCTGGGTTTATAGTTTGAGAGAAGAGCCATCATGGCAGGGGAAGCCATCATGGCAGGAGTGTGAGGAAGATAGTCACAGGAATAGTAAGGAAGCAGAAAGAGATGAAACCTTCCACTCTTCTCATAGTTCCCTTTTGTTCAGTTGGAGACCAGAGATCAAAGATACGTGCAGTCTGAGGAGGTGGGTCTTCCCCTCCTGTTGAACTTTTCCTGAAACACACACACACACACACACACACACACACACACACACACACACACACACACACGGGGTGGGGGGGAGAGAGAGAGAGAGAGAGAGAGAGAGAGAGAGAGAGAGAGAGAGAGAGAGAAAAATCAGAGAGACAGAGAGGGAGACAGACAGACATACACACAGAGACAGAGAGAGGTGTGTTTCCATTGTTATGGGTAGCACACCAGAGATGACCATTCGGACACAGTTTATAGCCAATTGAAAGTCTTTATTCCAGGCAGCTGGGACTAGACCACAGTGTTTGGGGACCTAGGTGTGGTTCTGAGTGTCCAGAACATGGGGGTTTTTAAAGGCAGAGACCATGCCCAGGCATCTTGCTTGGCAGCTGCACGGGGGCTTCTATTTGAAGCAAGCACGTTGATGGGGCCTAAGATAAGCAGTTAGCTGGAGGGGTTCTACACAAGCAGGTAACTTAACAGAAGCTAAGCTAAGTTAGTTAGCACATCCTGACCTTATCTAACAGAGCTGGGTCATTTTCCATGGGATTCTCTATCAAAGAGATCAAATTCTAGTTAACCCATAAATGTTCTCAGCAAGAATACAAGATGCAAGAACCTCTGGACTGTCTAGCCCCATCACACCATGGAGATCTAAATCTAGTCCAGTTGATGTATGTGAGGGGTTGAGAGCATTTGATTGATTTTATATGAGAATATTAATGAGATACTTCCAATTTCTAAGTTGTACCCAGAGATCCTTCCAACAGGGTGGAAATGAAATGTATTAGATACTTTCTGATTGCTCTGGTAAGATGCTGCCCAAAAGGAATTTGGCAAGAAAAATGTTCATTTCAGCTCACAATTCTCAGGTCACACTTCATCATTGAAGGAATTCAGGTCAGGGACTCAAACAGGAACCTGGAGGCAGGAACTGAAGCAGAGACAATGGAAGAATGCTGCTTACTGGCTTGCTCTCCATGTCTTATTCAGCCTGATTTCTTATAGCACCCAGGACCACCAGCCCAGGGGTGGCATCACCCACAATAAGCAAGGCCTTCCTGCTTCAATCACCAATCAAGAAGATACGCCACAACCTTATCTAATGTATGCATTTTCTCAATTCCTGCTCCCTCAGATGACTGCATGGGTCATCTTGTGTCCAGGTGACATAAAACTAGCCAGCCCAGGTACCAAAGATATGCATCATAGGTATGAGTGCTGGGGAGTCTGATTTATGTCGATCACATTATGAAAAGGGGAGAGAAGGTGGCTACAAGGCAGAATGAAGTAAATCAAGATGTGATTATAGGTAGGAGATTTAGAGGCTACTTAAGTGATTGGAGGCGATTTGGGAAGCCTTGCTGGGAATAAAGGGTGGTCAGGAGTCAGACTCATTCCCTTTGATGTTTTTAGAGAGTGGAGGAAATGCAAACAGCATTACTCCTAAAAAGATCATCCGCTGCTTCATTCCCTGGTTGTTTAATAGAGAAAATAGTTATACACGAGACAATCCATCTTGGTTTCTTTTCTCAATGCAAATATTTAATTAGTAGGCAACTGATCTTGGTACTGTTAGTTTAGGTCTCTAATTAGTGAAACTGGATTAACAGTCTAGCAATCCACTGTGTTACTGACTAGCCAATATGCAGTATTTATAGCTGAAGACAACATGGAAGTCTTAATTCATGTGACCTTTTAATGGAACAAACACCAAGCCAGAGGTCAGGATTGTCACCCTGGCCCTTTGCACAGTGCCTGGTAACTGGTTGCTAGACAATAAATACTTGTTAAATGTACTTAGTTGAATTTTGCCTGATATTTGTAGTTCTTGAATTTGGGGAAATGGGAGGAAGGAGTACTATTGTGTCCCTGTTGGTGGCAAGGTCACTTCTAGAAATAGGTAAGAACAGCATGGAGTAAGGGAAACAGGAGAGAGGTGTGGGTGCTGCAGCAGGTAGGGAGGCACATTCAGGCTGTGTTTGAGGAAGCACAAGTATTCCAGAGGAGTGGAGGAGGAGATACTAGGTATCTGCCTAGTTAATGTGGAGCACAAAAGAACAAGCAGGAAGTTCATGGTGGTGCTGGGTTCTGGGTACCTTGGTGAAGATCTGTGTCTGGGGGAACATGGTGGGACTTTTAGTTAGAGAATGAGTAAGTTGCACCAGGCTTCATTTTAGAAAAATTAGGACATGAATTACTATCTACCGTGGAGATGAATCAGAAGCCACATATATGTAGTTAGTAAGAGAGAGAGAGAGAGAAAGAGAGAGAGAGAGAGAGAGAGAGAGAGAGAGAGAGAGAGAGAGAGCTCTTAATTACACTGTGGGGAAGAATTCAGCAGCCTCTGAAGCAGTAGCTGTTGGGATGATTTGAAGAGAGAACCAAGCAACAAATCAACTCAAGATTTCTAGTCTGTGATGCCAAGGCCCTGTTGGTTCACACAAGATTTTAACAGTGGCTGTTGGCTACTTTGTGTTAGATGTGACTCCTCAGTCCTCAGAGTTTAGGGAGTGGACACCAGGGTTACAAATGAGAAGCCCTAGGGACTTGGGTCAACAGAGCATGAGGGAAACATTGAAGCTGGAGTCTGTTGAAGGCCGATGGGGTTCAGAGGCAATACTCACTAACACAGTGGTCCTCAACCTTCCTATTGCTGTGACCTTTAGTACAGTTCCTCATGTGATGGTGACCCCCAACCATAACATTATTTTTGTTGCCACTTCATAACTCTAATTTTGATACTGTTATGAATCGTAATGTAAGTATTTTTGGAGAAGAGGTTTGCTGAAGGGGCCACGCCCCACAGGTTGATAACCGCTGTACTAACAGGAAGGTTACCTCTCTATGCCTCTTAATGGTATTTCCAGTGAAGGATGTGCAAGCATAGGACCTGGGGATGATGGGTGAGTCAGTCCTTCCTGCTTTCAGCTCCACCATGGAGAAAACTTCTTGCTGCTTCTGAAATGTTATATTTCCTTACACCATGGAAAAAATAACGGCTCCAGTGATTTTGATGACTTTGAAATGCCGCCACACACAGGCACGGTATAAGGTACAGTTCTGTCACTGCTTTGCCATTCAGGAGACAGAAATGACATCAGCAATAAATGACAAATAATAATTAATAATTAACTGGGCATTGACTAAGAGATGTTCAGTAAGTCTTCTGAATGTTCACATGGAGTCATACCATATGGAGGTATGTCCTCAGCTAAAATATTGTGTGAAAATATGCAAAATTTCAAAGTGTTACTTTTTATAGTAGTCTGAGCAACAAATTTTAATGGACAGAAGAACCAAGTTTATGACAAGAATGCAAGCAAGAGGTCCTGAGTTCAATCCCCAGTACCCACATAAAAACCCTGGGTGTGACATTTAATTGTAATTCCAGTACTGGGGATGTAGAGACAGGAAAATCCCTTACAGCCCCCTGGCCAGCCAGTCTAGCCAAATCTATAATATCTAGGTTCAGTGAGAGAGACCTTGTTTCTAAAAGATTAGGTGAAGAGTGATTGAGAAAGACACCCAACATTGAGCTCTGGTCTACACACACACACACACACACACACACACACACACACACACACACACACACACATACACAGAATATTCAGTATATAAATATTCATATCATTCAACTTCCAAATTTGCATGCTCTGTAGAAAACATGATACAGACTTTCCTTTTTCAGATCACAATGATGTTAATAGGGAGGGCATACCAACCTCAGCATTAACTTTGGGGGGAAACTGTCCTTACACAACTGCAAAACTGTTAAATATTTTTGAATGCAGAGTTTTGCAAATATTCTCTAGTCAGTACATACATATCCCTAGAGAAAGTTTGGGATAGTCTTTTGAAAAGAATTCAATAACTAAATATCTGTAATAAGAAACATTTTCCTTTAAATAAATGAACTAATTACTAGATATTTTTCATCACACAAATGCTCACACATGCAAAGGAAGAATGTAGCTGAAAATTTAACGTGGACCCCCAAGGACCTTGTCAAATGATGGAAAGAGCAAATGCGTGCCAGTTTACCTCCTGGAAGGAACGGGGCCTTCTTTGACTCAACTGTGTCTCTGGTTTGCCTGGCCATAGGTACCATGCTTGTCAGAGATTTGTTTCTGGGAAACTGTTCATCTTTAGTTGAAGAAATGAAGCAATTGAGCCAGAGATACAGTTATATGTATCTGAGGAATATTGGTGGAGTGTTGGGGCTTAATTGGTGTGTTGCTTCCAATATAATTAGGTCCTTGAACAGGGCAATGCAATTAAATATGTTGAGGAGGGCACAATTAGATGGGTGGATGATAGTGTAATTACACTCATAAGAGGGGGTCTATAATTAGATGTGAAGCAGGGAGGGGGTGTGTTTAGATGCTTAGGTTGAGGTTATAATTAGCATATGTGCAAAAAATTAAATTATGTGTGTGGGTGAAGTATAATTAAGTGTGGGCATCCATCTCCAGTGGTAGGTGAGGGGACAGAGAAATGACTAGGCTGGGTGCAGTAAGGTGTGCGCTGATGCCCTTATGGTGGAAAACTTGAAATTTTCATCAAGAAAAGTGGGCATATGTTTTGACAGGGTGACTAATAGCAGTTGGTATGGTGGTGACAACCTTTTGGGTCATTTAAAAGGTTAGCAAATCAAAACTTCTACTTGTCTGACATGATTTCAGCTCTGTACTTAATACTGGTAGTCATTCTGTCTAACAGTCTCATTTGATGGCTGGGAGATTTTTTTTTCTAGCTTTAATTTATAACTATGTAAGTAAGTCTTGTTCTCTATCACCATCTAAGAGAAAACAGGTTGGAGGGAAATAGTGGAGTGAACAAACAAATAAAAATAATAAAACCTCATCACCTCCACTAACAACAAAAGCAAGAACCCTTCCGTCTAGTTTTCTCCCCTTCGTGTGTCATGTGTGAAAATCAGCCTCAACTCTTAACTAAGAGAGTACCACCTGACGTTACATACAGTGAAATCATTCTTATCTAAGAGAGTACCACCTGACGTTACACACAGTGAAATCATTCTTAACTAAGAGAGTACCACCTGAAGTTACACACACAGTGATATCATTCTTATCTAAGAGAGTACACCTGACGTTACACACAGTGAAATCATCAAACCTTAACCATGGCCACTCAGTTATTTTGAACTTCAAAAACACTGTTTGTTCCTAAATAGTTATGATAGCCACCCTACAAAAGAGCAACAAAGCAAAGAGTGTGAACCACAGCCAAAAGGGGGACTAGAACCTGATGCAGGAAGCTAGGGGAAGAAGAGCAAATGGCAGGTAAACCTCACGCAGTGTACTGAAGAACACTACATCAACGCAGGAACGTACAGTGAGAAATCTAACAACCAGATCTATCCCGTATTCCGTGTAAAACCATGGAATTCAGGTGTGGCATCACACCTGCTGTCTTAGCAACATAGAAAGCTGAGGCAGGAGGATCAGGATTTCAAAGCCAGACTCAGCTATATTATATGTTGAAGGCCAACCTGGGTCACAGAGTGGACCCTGTCTTAAAAGCAGAATCAAGCAAAAAGCAAGCAGAGAAAAAGCAAAACCAACATCAACAAGAGCAATGAAAACAACACTGAACAAACTCCATGCTTTTATTGTGGGTTTTTTGTTTTGTTTTGGCCCTTTTGGTCCAATGGTGACTAGTGATGTGGAAGTGTAAGCCAAATAAACCCTTTCCTTCCCCACTTGCTTTTGGTCATGGTGTTTCATCACAGCAATAGACACTCTAACTGGGACACTCATTATAGACAATCGTTATGTCTAAGTGGTGTGAGTAGCTACACTGATCTCTTTGCTCCAGCAAATGAGGTCACAGCATTGTCTCTGCTCCTGGACTGGGGAGTCCTTGGTCCTGTTCTCCTGTACAGACACACAGGGAAGGGAGGAAGAGTCAGGGCATCTGTCTTTGTGAATGACTCTGGTTCGCAGGTCTTCATTAATTATTATAAAACCATTCAGGGGTGTTCTGGTACTGTTTGTATAAGGCACAAGCCCCCAGGCTTAAGTTTTCAGATGTTAGTGGATTTTTTTCACAAGTCATTCCAGAAATAAGTGAGAACAGGAAATCAGTGACAGGCATCCACTCTCCTGTCAGCGGTTCCTCCTGATGACAGTTTGGTGATGGTTTTGTTGTGTGCTGAGGGTGGTTTCTATGAACGGCCTTGTTTAGTAACACCAACAGAGGCTACCAGTTTGAGACAAAATAACAAACAGTAAACCCTAAGCTTTCTGAAGTGCTAAAGAAATGATTTTATGTGATTCCACATAGGTTTACGAGCCAATGCACACAGCTCTGACACAAAACTCTCATGACTCATTGCAAATAAATGAATTCTAACTTGCATCTAATCTGCTTGCACTGTCAAGTTTTCCTTGGTTATGTGAGCACATCCTCTCCGGCACAGTACCTTCAGATCTGAAGAGTAAAAACAATCCTGAGAGGAGATGATGGAGTTAGGAAAACAGGAGAGGGGTATGGGTGCTGCAGCAGGTAGGGAGGCACATTCAGGCTGTGTTTGAGGAAGCACAAGTATTCCAGAGGAGTGGAGGAGGGGATATTAAGTATCTGCCTAGTTAATGTGGGGCACAAAAGAACAAGCAGGAAGTTCATGGTGGTGCTGGGTTCTGGGTACCTTGGTGAAGATCTGTGTCTGGGGGAACATGGTGGGACTTTTAGTTAGAGAATGAGTAAGTTGCACCAGGCTTCATTTTAGAAAAATTAGGACATGAATTACTATCTACCGTGGAGATGAATCAGAAGCCACATATATGTAATTAGTAAGAGAGAGAGAGAGAGAGAGAGAGAGAGAGAGAGAGAGAGAGAGAGAGAGAGAGCTCTTAATTACACTGTGGGGAAGAATTCAGCAGCCTCTGAAGCAGTAGCTGTTGGGATGATTTGAAGAGAGAACCAAGCAACAAATCAACTCAAGATTTCTAGTCTGTGATGCCAAGGCCCTGTTGGTTCACACAAGATTTTAACAGTGGCTGTTGGCTACTTTGTGTTAGATGTGACTCCTCAGTCCTCAGAGTTTAGGGAGTGGACACCAGGGTTACAAATGAGAAGCCCTAGGGACTTGGGTCAACAGAGCATGAGGGAAACATTGAAGCTGGAGTCTGTTGAAGGCCGATGGGGTTCAGAGGCAATACTCACTAACACAGTGATCCTCAACCTTCCTATTGCTGTGACCTTTAGTACAGTTCCTCATGTGATGGTGACCCCCAACCATAACATTATTTTTGTTGCCACTTCATAACTCTAATTTTGATACTGTTATGAATCGTAATGTAAGTATTTTTGGAGAAGAGGTTTGCTGAAGGGGCCACGCCCCACAGGTTGATAACCGCTGTACTAACAGGAAGGTTACCTCTCTATGCCTCTTAATGGTATTTCCAGTGAAGGATGTGCAAGCATAGGACCTGGGCATGATGGGTGAGTCAGTCCTTCCTGCTTTCAGCTCCACCATGGAGAAAACTTCTTGCTGCTTCTGAAATGTTATATTTCCTTACACCATGGAAAAAATAACGGCTCCAGTGATTTTGATGACTTTGAAATGCCGCCACACACAGGCACGGTATAAGGTACAGTCTCTGTCACTGCTTTGCCATTCAGGAGACAGAAATGACATCAGCAATAAATAATAAATAATAATTAATAATTAACTGGGCATTGACTAAGAGATGTTCAGTAAGTCTTCTGAATGTTCACATGGAATCATACCATATGGAGGTATGCCCTCAGCTAAAATATTGTATGAAAATATGTAAAATTTCAAAGTGTTACTTTTTATAGTAGTCTGAGCAACAAATTTTAATGGACAGAAGAACCAAGTTTATGACAAGAATGCAAGCAAGAGGTCCTGAGTTCAATCCCCAGTACCCACATAAAAACCCTGGGTGTGACATTTAATTGTAATTCCAGTACTGGGGATGTAAAGACAGGAAAATCCCTTACAGCCCCCTGGCCAGCCAGTCTAGCCAAATCTATAATATCTAGGTTCAGTGAGAGAGACCTTGTTTCTAAAAGATTAGGTGAAGAGTGATTGAGAAAGACACCCAACATTGAGCTCTAGTCTACACACACACACACACACACACACACACACACACACACACACACATACACAGAATAATCAGTATATAAATATTCATATCATTCAACTTCCAAATTTGCATGCTCTGTAGAAAACATGATACAGACTTTCCTTTTTCAGATCACAATGATGTTAATAGGGAGGGCATACCAACCTCAGCATTAACTTTGGGGGGAAACTGTCCTTACACAACTGCAAAACTGTTAAATATTTTTGAATGCAGAGTTTTGCAAATATTCTCTAGTCAGTACATACATATCCCTAGAGAAAGTTTGGGATAGTCTTTTGAAAAGAATTCAATAACTAAATATCTGTAATAAGAAACATTTTCCTTTAAATAAATGAACTAATTACTAGATATTTTTCATCACACAAATGCTCACACATGCAAAGGAAGAATGTAGCTGAAAATTTAACGTGGACCCCCAAGGACCTTGTCAAATGATGGAAGAGCAAATGCGTGCCAGTTTACCTCCTGGAAGGAACGGGGCCTTCTTTGACTCAACTGTGTCTCTGGTTTGCCTGGCCATAGGTACCATGCTTGTCAGAGATTTGTTTCTGGGAAATTGTTCATCTTTAGTTGAAGAAGTGAAGCAATTGAGCCAGAGATACAGTTATATGCATCTGAGGAATATTGGTGGAGGGTTGGGGCTTAATTGGTGTGTTGCTTCCAATATAATTAGGTCCTTGAACAGGGCAATGCAATTAAATATGTTGAGGAGGGCACAATTAGATGGGTGGATGATAGTGTAATTACACTCATAAGAGGGGGTCTATAATTAGATGTGAAGCAGGGAGGGGGTGTGTTTAGATGCTTAGGTTGAGGTTATAATTAGCATATGTGCAAAAAATTAAATTATGTGTGTGGGTGAAGTATAATTAAGTGTGGGCATCCATCTCCAGTGGTAGGTGAGGGGACAGAAAAATGACTGGGCTGGGTGCAGTAAGGTGTGCGCTGATGCCCTTATGGTGGAAAACTTGAAATTTTCATCAAGAAAAGTGGGCATATGTTTTGACAGGGTGACTAATAGCAGTTGGTATGGTGGTGACAACCTTTTGGGTCATTTAAAAGGTTAGCAAATCAAAACTTCTACTTGTCTGACATAATTTCACCATTCACGGGTGTTCTAGTACTTTTTGCATAAGGCACAATCCCCCAGGTTTAAGTTTTCAGATGTTAGTGGATTTTTTTCTGTTGGCCAGGAATATTTTCACAGTTGGCTGTTAGACTTGGTTGCTGACAAAGTCTTCCAGCTTTCATAGATGGCAAGATTGTTCAACAGTTCAAGGCATGTGCTGTGCAAGCCTGGTGGCCAGAGCCTGTTTCCTGTAAGGAACCTAATCGTGGAAGGAGAGAAAGAATGGCACAGAGTTTTCCTTTGCCCTCCATGACAGCACTGGAGCATTTGTGCTCACAGCACATAAACAATAAGACAGATAGTTTTTAAAAGTCTTCTAGCCTTCAAAAATCTTTCACTATCATTCCTGGTGGGAAACACCTAAGAGACTAATTTTTATTGCATTCATTTATTAACTTTCTGAATGTTATCTAACAGACAAGGAACCTTGGCTTCTCACTTCCACACTCTGCATGAACCCATCTTGTTGTTAAAGTCTGGCTTGCATTCTGCTAGATACAAGCAGTAGAAACAGGGCACATCGCAGCTTTTCTGGCAGATTCCTGCCCATAACAGATGCTTATCAAATGGTTGGTGAGTGATCATAGAGGTTGTTACCAGAGCTAAAAAGAGGCCCAGAGGTGCAGTGTGTGGAAGATGAAAAGGCATGGGGGCCTTTCAGTTGAGACCCTGACCAGCTTTACAAGCCACCTTCCTCTTAAGGAGTGACAGGACTTGCTCTTCAGGTTTAAGATTAATTGATTTGTCTGCTGCATCAAAAGGAAATGCTACTTTTGTATTCACTGTGGTGAACTCAGTGACAGTGCTTCCCATGGGCTCGGCCCTTTGGACACTCCATCTCCAGGTGGTGGCACTCTTAGGCAGTGCAGCCTTGCTGGAGGAAGTACCTCATCCTGAGGCCGGCTTTGTGTGTTTAGAGCCTCTTCCTGCTTCCTGTTTTCCATCTCTGCTTCACACTTGTATTTGAAGATTCCTACTCCTTCTGCCATGCCTCCCCACCATAATGGATTCTTACCCCTCTGGAACCATAACCCCAAATAAATTCTTTCTGCCGTAAGTTGCTTTTTTGATCATGGTGTTTATCACAGCAAAGCATTTAGGATGCTCAGCCATCAATCCATGGAACACATTGCTGATCATTCTGTTCAGTGTTTGATTTGATAGAGAATGCCAAACAAAAAATCCCTCACATTTTAAATCTCATAGTTCTTTATAAGTAAGTGTAATAGATACACCTTCAAAGGAACCAATGGATTGAAAATGTGATTTTGTTCAAAATCTATGTGAATCCTCTAAACAAATTATCTCACATAAAGATGGATTATATATAGCAGTGTTTTAGCAATACACTGAGTGCCTCACTGACTTTCTCCTTGCTGTAAGAAAATACCCTGAAAAAAAAAGTCTCAAGAGAAAAGTAGTTTATTTTGGCCTACATTTCCAGGGGGACACAATCCATCATTGCAAGGAAGCATGACAGAGGCAAGGAAGGCATTGACAGGACCAGGCAGCTGGCTGGTCACACTGAATCCATACTCGGGAAACTAAGAGTGAAAAGAAAGTAGAGCTAAGCTATAAAGACTCAAGGCCCTCCCCCAGTGACATACTTCCTCCAGTGAGGCTCTGCCTCTTAAAGGTTCCACATACTTCCCAAACTGCACCACCCGCTGGAGATCAAACTCATGAGCCTATGGGGGCACATTTCCATCCAAATCACCACAGCAATGCCCCAGGAAGGAATTTAACTTTATGTATAGTAATGTTGATTTTATATAAATAAATGTATTGTAATATAAAATATCATATATGTCTATAGCACTTCACAGTATTCCTGGTGATGCTCAATGACCTCATCTGTCTTTAATTCTGATTGGAGAGTCATCATTACACTTGCTTTCCTGGGGGCCACTGAGAAGTGGAGGTGCCTGGGAAGTGAGATTCTAAATATATCTTATCACTGTATTTCATCTAATGTGTCCTAATCAATCCTTTCAAGTAATAATTTTTATTAATGTGAGCAGGGGTGTGGCAGCTTACTATCATACTTGGATATAGCAGCATGCAAGGAGATACATCAGAAAACAGCATGGCAGGGCTTCATAAAGATACTCCCTCAATCATAAGATGCGCATGGTTTGTCCCACGTAATGTATACTAGAAGGAGATGCCTTGCTAGACACCATTCTGGACAGCACTGACCATTGCCAAGGACCCTGATCCTAAACTAGAATAAGGATATTGCTATTCCATTATTATTAGGTAGATAACACCCACAGCGTTTTCTCAATTAGGTTTTTCTTGTTGCAAGCTTTGGTGTAGTGTTATTGGTCGCTGGTATATTAGCACTGTCAGCAGCGTGTTCTCAGGAGCTTGAGAGCATTTATTGAAATGAAGTGAGATGGATTTCTTTTGTGAGGCCAGCAGTTAAGAAAATGAAGGAGCAAACAAGTGTCGGATGAAAGTCAGAGCCCTGCCTTTTCCCTAGAGCCTCAAATTTTGCTTGATTGAGTATTTGGAGGGTGGTGCTAAGGGCGTAGACATATATTACTTAATTTTTCTCCTAATAAAGTGGTTCTTTATTGTTAAGATAGAGTTAGACAGTTAAACAAATCACTCCTTTGTCTTGTCCATGAAAGCCCTTGGAATCTAGAATTGCCAAGGTGTAGACAAGTCCATGACTCTGGTGGGAGGAGACAAGGAATGGAAACAGGAAGGAAGGTGAGTGGGTTGCTCTTCTGGGGCACAGAGGGAGTTCTGTCCATCAGCTACTGCTTCCACAGCGTCCTGCACAGTATGACCTCCCTGTGGAAGGAAGGAGCAGAGCATGGAGGCTTGTGACATCTGCCCCACTGTGCCATAGCCTGGTCCTATATCCTTCAGGGCTATGTAGCTGCTACCAGAGTCTACCTGTCCAGAGCCCACATTCTTGCCTGAAAACCTGGGGTAGCCAGCCCTCTGTGTTCAGGTTCTCCTCTTTAACAGCTAAGGGGTTTGGGGCTTGCATTTATAAGTCCCACTATTAGTGGAGAATGCCTGGATCCCCCCCCCCCAGCTTAATCGTTACAGCAGGACTATGTGAGACTCATAGTGTATATTCACATATTAATTGCCTATTTTCTTTAGGTATATGATTTTCCAGGGTACATCTAAATGGATATACATTTATATACATCCAACTCAGTAGACTCAGGTCAACTTTCATTCTTACTGCTGAACCTCTCCTGTCAAGGACACCTGTGGCCTCCATGTTGCCCAGTCCAGGGGCGGGTTTCAGCTGTTATTACCCTTCATCTGTTAGGAACACTTGGTGCATTTTCCCTCCTTCTTGACTGCTTGCTTCCTGTGGCTTGGTTCCCTAAGACCTCATCTTTTTTCTGTTCACCTCCATGCTGGCTCTTGACTTTAAAAACCCGATCACTCTCTGTGGTGGTTTGAAAGAAAATGGCCTGTAGTAGAATATTATTTTAAGGTGTATTACTTTTGTTTATGTTGCATTTGTTTAACTCTGTGAAGCTGTGTTACTGTGCCTGTCTAAAACACTTGATTGTCTGATAAAGAGCTGAACAGCCAATAGCGAGGCAGGAGAAAGGGTAGGTGGGGCTGGCAGGAAGAATATACAGAGGGAGAAATCTGGGAGGACAGAGAAGTAGTCAGAGAAGGAGGAGGACATGAGGGGCCAGCCACCCAGCTACACAGCCAGCCATGGAATAAGATTTACAGAAGTAAGAGAACGGGAAAAGCCCAGAGGCGAGAAGTAGATGGTATAAGTTAAGTTAAGGAAAGCTGGCAAGAAACTAAGCCAAGCTAAGGCCGGGCATTCCTAAGTAAGAATAAGCTCCCATGTGTGATTTATATGGGAGCTGGATGGCAGGCCCCCAAATAGAGCAGAAACAAACAACAACAATGCCTCCCAAAGGGAGTAGCACTTTTAGGAGGTGTGGCCTTGTTAGAGTAGGTGTGGTCGTGTTGGAAGAAGTGTGTCACTGTGGAAGTGGGCTTTGAGGTCTCATATATGGTCAAGCCCCAGGCAATGGTGGTACACACCTTTGATCTTAGCACTTGGGATCTCACACCTTTAATCCCAGTACTAGGGACGTGGAGATAGGAAGTGAGATGGCTGGGTGGAGAGAGGAATATAAGGTGGGAGGAGACAGCAGCTCAGTCTGAGTATTTTATAGCGGTAAGAACTTGTGGCTGGCTGCTCTGCTTCTCTGATCTTTCAGCTTTTCCCCTCATGTGTGGCTCCAGGTTTTTATTATTAAAACCAATCAGGATTCATGCTATACAAACCATACCAGTGAGACAGACCACTTCCTGTTACGTGCAAGATGTAGGACTCTCAGCTGCTTCTCCAGCACCATGTCTGCCTGCATGCCACCATGTCCCACCATGATGATAATGAACTAAACCTCTGAACTGTAAGCTGCCACCCCAATTAAATGTTTTCCTTTGTAAGAGTTACCATGGTCATGGTGTCTCGTCACAGCAATAGAATTCCTAAGACATTCTTCATTTTTCACTTCACACAGACCAGTTCCCTGACTGCGTACTCAGTCACACAATAGACAGGGCCACGTGGACATCTGAAGATCACAGTACCCTTATGTTCTCCAGACTGAGCTCTTGATCAGTCCCCCAAACGTGCCCCCTGCTGTGGTCCTCTCTAGCCCAGGAAACAGCTGGTCATCGGTGGAAGACGAAACTATTGGCATCATTCCCCATTCCGCTCTCGTTCTCTGTTTTCTTTCCTTCCTTTGTTTTTGTACACCAGCAAGTTCATTTGCCACTTCCTCCAGATCCCTCCAGAGTCAGATCTCTTTCCTCTCTCTTGTCTCCTTGTTCCAGGTCCTTAAAGTCCCTGGCTAGGAATATCACACCAGACTCCACCCTGGGCCCTTTTCCTGTCTAGTCTCGGTTCATCTTGTTCTCACTCCAGCACAGGTCACAATGGCACCCCTCTGCCCATTGCCATTGACTTGTTCTCATCTTAGAATAAAAATCACTGTCTTCATGACACCCTATGTGGCCTCATTCACCAACCTCCCCACTTATTTCCTACCAGTCTCTACTTCTCTCTCCCTGCTGACTCATCTGCAGACAAAAGAGGCCCTTGCCCCCCTCCCATCTCCCCCTAGGAATGTCCCCTCTTCAAGGTCTTTGTACCAGTGGATGCTACTAAGTCCTCACACTCTCAGCTGCTACAGGAATCTGCTCAAGGGCTTCCTCTGCACTGTGGCTGATCACCCTGCTGACCTTTGCAGTTCCTGTCAGGAAGCATCTCTGGACCATCTTGTGCTGATCCCCGGTTTCTCGCCACAGACCACCTCACCATCTGTCCTCCTGCTCATTTCCCCTGCATTCCTTTGCTTTTCTCTCCTCAGTATGGTGTGAGCACCCAGGGAGCATGGGTTTTGACTCGTCTTCACCAATCACATGTCACAATAACCATTTGTGGAATACACAGGCAAGCCAATGTGAACAGCAGTCCCCAGCTCTCCATCTCACCAGTTATGGATAATGCTGTTTTTCAAGGGTTAATTCCAAATCTTTTCAGGAATGACTAAAAAAATAATAATATACATCGTTCTGTACAAAGTTGCTCTCCCTTACCTGTCTCCCCTCATGCACGCACCTCACTCTGGAGCAGTTTATTGGGCTGATCTCTGCTGTGGTGGTGCAGGCAATTCTTTTCTCCCTGTGGGCAAATGCTTAGACATTACACTTCAAACACCACATATTTATCACCAATATTTACATAGCTCTGGCTGTTCATTTTACTACTAGAAATCAAGGGAATAATATCTTCTCATGTTGGACTAAGTGCTTCCTTCAGCTACCAATGAAAGCAGAGACTCCCGGGAATTTTTTCCTGGCTGAGTTATTACTTCATGCCCAGGCAGGGGCCTTCTATTGTATATTCATGAACTGATTCCATTTTATCTTCGGTATAGTCTGTATTATTTGCATGTGATCCATGCAAATGGTGAGGCCTATCAATCTGGCTGTTTTCTAGACCAGTTTATGTGTGTATTCAAGGTATTTCCCCCAAGAACGCCAACGGCTGTTCTGTTCCAGCATCTCCAAGGAGCCTGGGTACCTGGCAGTTCTTGCTGACCCAGCTAGAAGAGGCCAAATGATTCATTTCACTTTCAGGGACTATTACTGGGTTTCCATATTCCCTGGCACTATAAATAGCACTCCAGGGAGCACTCAGGCACACAGAACATTTTCTTTGCAGTCTAGCTCGATATTTGCAGAAGAAAGTCACATGCTGTCTGGTGTGACACAAGTCACCTGTCCCTTAATGGCTCTCGAATTCTAAACAGAACCACCCAGGGTGTTCTGCTCACAAGCAGCGTCTTTCCTTCCAGCAACACTGATTCCTTTGTTTGTACGGCCGCTTCTGCCTGGCAGGGTCCCGAGGGTTCTTCTTTCTATGTGAGTTGTGTGTGTGTGTGTGTGTGTGTGTGTGTGTGTGTGTGTGTGTGTGTGTACATGCCTGAGGGCCAAAGGTCAACACTGTGTGTCTTTATCAATTGCTTTATATCTTATTTTTGGGGGAAGGGTCTTGTACTTAGCCTGGAGCTCATGATTCTGCCCGGCTGGCTGGCCAGTGGGCACCAGAATCTCCTTGTCTTGTCTTCACTGCCCCCCTCCCCCATTCTAGGATTCTGAGCGTACACAGTCGTATTCAGATTTTTCATACAAGTTTTATGGCTCACACTCAGGAGCTCACACTCATTAGACAAGCACTTTGTTGACTGAGTCATCTCCTTAGCCCTCTACTTATTCTTCAAATGACAAAGCTCTGTCTGAGTACCTACCTACTCCTTCGTGGCTTTTCCTAGTGATCGCTGAGGCTTCCTCTTCAGCAAAGTCGGCAACTTTATGGTACAGTTTCATATGTGGCCAAAGTTCACACTCGTCACTCCTTCCTCTCTTCACACCCCACACTGTGAATCTTGAAGCTTCAGACTTCTGTATCCTAGCTGTCTCCAGCAGTTAATGTACGAAATACCCAGAAACAGTTGGGAAGCTAATGGCTCATGGTGCCCTTGCGATCACACGAAGAACAGGATTCACTGGGCTTTATTTCCTGTCTGAGGCCTTTAGAAACAGTCTTGTATTTAGTTTGGACTTTTCTGTTTTCCCTAGCAAACACCCTGTGGTATATGCTCAGCCAGTTTGAGAAGGAAAAAAACAAAAACAAAAACAATGACGTTGTTACATTTAAATATATTCCAGGGACTTTTTGTAGTTTTGCTTCACCCTCCCGCCCTTTTAAAGCTCAAAGAAACAGGCCAGTTTGTTCCTCCTTCTCAGTATTCTTTTTGCCCTGCCGAGTCTTCCTTCAAATTCCTCAGGTCTGCTGTCAACAATGCGCTTGTATGTTCTCTGCAGTGAAAACCCGCCTTGTTTTCTGTTGCTAGGCAACCCCCTTCCAGCTGCCATTGAAGAAATGTGCGGTGGTGGGAAACGGTGGGATTCTGAAGATGAGTGGCTGTGGCCGTCAAATAGATGAAGCAGATTTTGTCATGCGGTAAGAGAGCACCCACAGTGTGGCCTCTGACTCCTCTCCTTTTTCCCGCCCTTCCTTAGCCCCGGGCCTTTCAAACCTAGTGGCTTGCAGTTAATCCCCTGTCTTTAGCTGCCTTTAGCTTCTGGTCTAGAAGTGCACCCAGGGAAGGAGCGAGCGAGGGGCTTTCCCCCAAGAAATCCTAAAGCCAAGAAGGCTCTGCAGTAGCAGAGGTAACACTCAGCTGCTAATGAGGGCCGCAGGGAGAAGTCCGGGCTCAGACCTTCCCCGAGATTATGTACTTGGGCGATAAAAACCTTGAAAATTGCTCTTTCCTCAGGACTGACTCCATATGCATAAACATTTTAGTCATTGTAAGTGTACCCTTTTCTTCTTAGTTTTCCACAGAAGCATTAGAAAGGAACAAGTGGGATCTAAAGATGGGGTTTGGTCTGCGTGTGACTAGGAAACTGGCAAGAAGCATCGGAGAGGGAACTTCACATCAGGAGGAACCTTGGTCAAGGGACTGAGCAGCATGGGGATGTGGGGACACAGACATGAGTGCTGTAAAGGACAAGGGGCCCCTTCAGGGCAGTGATAAAAACTGCTAAGCCTGACCAAAGGAAGACACCTTCACACTGCAGACCGCCAGCCGGTGCTGGGTGAGTCTGAGCAAACGCTGCTGAGGAGACATGTGGAGAGCACAGACAGCAGGTGTCTAGCTAAGAAGGAGGGAAGGTGGAGTGTCAGGAGGGAGGGCTCTGGATAGAAATCACGTGAGGTGACACATCCCGAAGCCAGGTCAGGATAAGGAGTGGGCTCTGCAATGAGAGGTGTGATGGAGTAGAGGAACGGGCCAAGTGACGGGGTCGTTCAGGGTGGGGTTATGGAGTGGAGGGGGTGGTGGTGAGGGAAATGTAGAATAATTAATGAGTTCAAGGCTGAGCATGGACCGTGGAGTGCAAGCTCAGTTTATCTGAGACATAGTGTGGAAAAAGGAAAACATGTCTCACTGAGGAAACAAAAGAACATTGAAAGGTTGGGGGAATCTTTCAGATGAACCCCAAAATTTCAAGGACATAGGAATGACTATGAACCAGGAACCCAAGGATCCTCTAACCAGAAAGGACCTAAGTTTGAATGCTGGTATCTACCTAAAAGGCCAGATGTGTTCATAATTCCAGAGGTAGGGAGGTGGAGACTGGAGGATGCCTTGGGTCTATAGAGCAGCCAGTCTAGCTGAATTGATCTCTTCAGGTGAGAGATCTCAAGCAGGAGACCCTGGCTCAAAATATGAGAGGGAGAGTGGCTGAGGAAGACACTGTTGCAGACCACTAGCCTCTACATGCATGGACACACACACACACACACACACACACACACACACACACACACACACGCACACCATGGGTGTACATGCAGGGTGGGGGTGGGGCTGGGGCTCTGAGAACTCTAATCCGACTTGGAGCTTGGAGCTGTGTGAGAGTGTTTCAGGTGGAGCCATTTCCCTAGAGAATGCCACATACTCTCTCAGAGGAGAGTAGCTTCGCCATCAAGACATGGCATCTCACTTGGTGAAACTTGTGGCAGTGGGGGTGTGGGGTGTAGGTGTGGGGGTGTCCTTCCCTTCCTGCCTTTCCTTCAAGAGTACTGTAATTTTCCACTGTAGGATTGTGTTTTCTTCTCCACTGCTATTTAGTTGATTTTACGTTATTTTTGCAATGTCACAAATGATAGGGAAGGAGTGGGGGTGTTTGAAGACAGTAAGCGCTGCACTTGTTTCAGGAGAGGCAAGGTGCCTGCCGCAGGCTGAGGAGCAAGGTTCAATAAGCTCTAACACAGAGGAAGGTTCCGTGGAGCAGCCTTCTCTACAGCTCCAGTGAGTGCTGCTTGGGTGTCACCAAACATGGGAGAAGATGTAGGAGACATATTTTCATCACAGGAGTGGATAAAGTCTCGCAGAAGGCAGAGGCAGAGGAGGGTAGCAGGGAACCACAGTGATGTCAGCACCCACTCCAGTCCCTGGGTTGTTACATGAGGCTGAAAAGCTAATAAAGAACAGGGTTGGGAGGACATGCCAGCCTCATGGTTAACCAGGTTGGTGTCCTACATGATATCATTTTACCTCTGCCTAGACTGTTGGAGGAAGGGGAAGGAGACATCCCTCGGTCAACCCTGATTTCATACATACTTCTGTGAATACTGTACCATTGTCCTGTTTACATTCTTTTCAAACCTTCAAGCTGCTCTGAAGCACATTCAGTGAGGAAATGTTAGAAGAGGCTTTAAGGCCGGAGCCTGGTTCAGCAGCTCCAGCAGGCTGTGCATAATGAAGTAGTCCCATAATTCTAGCCATCACCGACCCATCATGGTTACAGCTCTCATCCTGTCCTACAAGCTAGTCCACCCTGCTGAGTCTTCCCTTAACCCTGTTCGTCCCGAGGGTGCATACTTGCCCTCATGGATAACCGTCCTCATCTGGGGTGGGAGGCCTGTCCTATGAGGTTTTTATTTGCCTGGAATTTAAGGTGACTCAAGAGAAGGGCTAAGAACAGTGACATTCTGCTGTAGCATCCCACGTGCAGGCACAAGATGAGGACAGAGATGCGGTCCCTCCCCCTGCTCTCAGCTACCCTGCAGCCCAAGGGGGAGCCAAGCTGTTTAGCAACAGCAGATTCTATTGCTCCCAATGTGTGTGTGTGTGTGTGTGTGTGTGTGTGTGTGTGTGTGTGTGTGTGTGGCTGGCTACCATTAGGAAGATGAGTATTTTCAACTTAACATGGAGAAGAGCTGGCCTAAGCACCATAGGGGATTATCTCATGGTGCCCCATTTATCCCAAATTGACATGAATAGGTTGGCCTTTTACACAATCTGCTGTGGATACTATACAAGTTCAGGACTATTGAGTGCCTGGGAGATTGGAAAGCTGTGGTATAGGTAAATGAAGTAGGGGGAAGAGGGTCTCCACACAGACTTGCCTATACAGTGTACCCAGATTACAGTTGAGAATATCCTCCAGGCCTGTCCTTCAAGCATTCTATAATATTCTTTGTACAGACATTGTCTAGACATATTCTTCAAAATGTTAAAAACCAATTTCCCATTTTTCAAAATGCACATTTATTCTTTAACCAAAAGTGGCACTTTAAAAATAATTTTGTGGGGCTGGTTGTGTGGCTAAGTGGGTAGGGTACTTAGATAAAACTGGATGTGGTAGGACACACCTCTAATCCCAGCACTTGGGAGGTGGATCAGAAATTTAGGATCATCCTTGGGAATTTGAGGTATTCCTGGGCTACAGGAGACCCTGTCTCAGAACAATAACAACAAATTCTTGAATTCAATTTCTCTAGAACATTTCAAGGCAGAAGTAGTAATAATGATTGTACATTGAAGACAGACTGTGTGGCTCACAGTCACAGTATTGCAACAGTTTTGAAGCCTTTCGGATTGTGTGCAGAAGACTGTTCTGTGGGCTTTTACACACACACACACACACACACACACACACACACACACACACACACACACACACACACTGTGTTTTTCCTTTGTTGAGTGTCCTATCCAGCATGCCATTCCTCATCCATTTTACTCTTCTGTTCCTGGATCTCTTTCAGGATCACAAGCATTACCATTATGGAGATACTTTAAGCAACTAATGTTTTCTCAATTGTGCCAACAAGCAATAATGTGGAATTTGGGACACTTTATCCAATTATGCCTTATTAGAAACAATTTGACTGTATTAAATGGGCCTTTTATGTAAATCTATGTAATTATCAATTTAGGAATTGAGGAGCTAAACTCTTAGTGCACTTTTCCTAAGGAAAGAGATACAGGAAAAGGCCCTGTTATTTGTGCTGGAAGAGAATGTTGACAGAACAGAAGGCAGACATTTCACCAATACACACTGTTATCAGTTTTCAGAAAGCCGCATGTGACGTCTGTCTTGCCATCAGCACCCCTCTTTTAAGAGGAGAAACCAATTCTGCAAATTTTATTGTTGTTTGGGGTTTTTTTGTTTGCTTATTTATTGGCAAAATTTTTTTTTGAGATTTTACTCCATGGTAAAAGATATAAATGGATCCAGGCATATGAATCATGGAACACAGAAGAAAGCAAAAGATTGTATATGAAAACTATTTTGTTATTGACAAGACATGTTACAAGGACTCCCTAGGAAAATTTAGAACCTAAAGTTGACTCTCAGATATTAACAAGGGCAGTCCAGATCAAAGCATCCTTAAGAGGCACGTCCAAATTTTAGCCTGTGTTTTATTTGAGAAGCCATCTTGTCTTTGCAAAGAACAGTTAAATAGTGCAATCACAATCTGATCCATACTACTGCATGATGGGGCCTGGTTGTTGATGCTGAGTCCACTCTTCTGCAAGACTCCTCAGGAAGCCACATGGGGTATGGTGTCACCATGAGCTTGGAGATGCCTTAAGCATGGGCTTTGTGACCAGCTCCTCCACAGTGTTCCACAATGCCCCCTGTTTGCTTTCAGTGAACATTCAACAAATCACCAGCTGGCTGGCTGACCCGTGTGTGGCTACCGGAAAACCCAGTGTTTTTTTTTTTTTTTTTTTTTTAATTACCCACAGGCAGATGAAAGGGAGATTTTTAATAAACATGGAGATGTTTCTGCCTGGATAGCCTGGTGTGGTGGGAGTCACGGGGCTCATAAGAAAGAGAAGGTGGGGATGGGAGCGGGTCAGCTGATAGGTGCATGGGCAGTTTCGTCTCCCAGGGCACACTGGTAGGGAAAATTTAACAGCTCACAGAGACCACATCTTTATCTATAAATAAATCATGCAAGTTGGACATGCCCTGATGTGGTAGGAGTCAAGTCTGACATGTGGTTGGAGGGGAAAGATTCAACTTATAATGTAAATGCATAATCAGATTTCTGTGGTCTTTCTACCAGGATAGTTTTGGCTGTGTGAAACATCAAAATACAGAGTTTTAACAGGGTGCTCTTAGTCCTTCCCATGGCCCAGGAAGGCAAGCAAAGTTGTTATCCTAGTTCCAGGTTATGGAGGAACTGTGGACAGGGAAATGCATGAACCTCCTGATGCCTGCAGGCAGAAAGCCACAGGTTTGGATGTGAGACAGCTGTGTTTCCCACACTCCATGCATTCCTAAGCCATCTTTACCAAAGGAGACAGTTAGGGCAGGGATGGAGTTTGGGGGTAGGAGTGGGGTGATTGCTCTCTCTCATGGAGAGCATCACTTTTTAGGCTGGGAAGATGGCTCAGTTGGTAAAGTCCTAGCCACACAAGCTTGAGGGTGTGAGTTCCACCCCCCACCCCCACCCCCGTGAGAAGAGCGAAAGCCAGGCATGGTGGTAGGTGCCTATAATCTCAGTGCCATGGAAGCAGACAGGAGGATCCCGGAGCTCATTGGCCAGCTAATGCAGCCACGTCAGTGAGTTCCAGGTTCAGTGAGAGCCCTTGTCTCAAAAAGTAAGGTGGACAGTGATTGAGGAGGACACTTAATGTTGACTTCTGGTCTCCACTTGTGTGCACAGAGCATACCACTCCCTCCTCCGCCCTCCCCACACGCACCACTTTTACCCTTGGCAGAGCAGTACAGTTTTTTGGGTACAGAACACCACAGTGTTTTGGGTGACAGTGCTCTCTGTCATCACCTTAATCCACCTACACCTTGGCCACATGTACAGAAATCATTCATGCATTAGGTTAGCTGAATAGTACGTGACCCAGAAAGTGCTGCTACAATGTAAATTTTTGGAAAATAAAGAAAAACATGAGAAAATAGCATAATTCATCAGTGTTTATATGTAGGCAGAGGGTGTGGGGTGGGGCATCTGCCCTCTACCTTCTGAGGCCTCATTTCAAGCTTAAAGTGCTCTGTTCTACCACTTCAAATGTTGTTTCCTTTCTCATTATTTATGAAGATTTATTTTATTTTATATGAATGTGTATAGTATGCCTGTGAGTGTATATGCATCCCGTGTGTAGGTTCCAGCAAAACCTAGAAGAGGCTATCAGGTCTCCAGGAATCGGATTACAGACAGCTGTGAGCTGCCATGTGGGTGCTGAGTCCTGGGTCCACTGCAAGAGCACTAAATGCTTTTATTGGTTGAGCCATCTCTCAAGCCCCTATTTATTTATTCATTCATTCATTCATTCATTCATTCATTCATTCATTCTTATGTTTCCTTTTGACACAAGATTTCGTGTGGCCCAGGCTGACTTAAACGCACTGTGTAACCAAGGCTGCTTTGGATTCTGTATTCTCTACCTCCCAAGTATGGGATTACAGGTGTATGACACCATACTTCAAATATATTTTCAGCAAAACAGATACACTGTAGTTATCATCTCTTCTTTGATAGATCATCTACTTCTATCCCTGACATTTTCTTCTAACAACAACAACAATAACACACATGCACAAAAAACCCCCAAACAAACAAAAACAAACAAACAACAACAACAAACACAAAAAAACTAGCCCCCCAGCACTTGGATGATGCTAATGGTTCATTAGTCATCTAATGCCTATGAAAAGGGAATGGTGCTGAAAACAGTTATTTGTGAATTGAGCCAGAATTAACATTCCTATTTGTGTCCTTATAATTGACTTGATTTAAAAGTACGTGAGTCATTTTGAAATGTTCCCTCTTGCATTTCTAGATGTAATCTCCCTCCTTTGTCAAGTGAGTACATCAGGGATGTCGGATCCAAAACTCAGTTGGTGACAGCTAATCCCAGCATAATTCGACAGAGGTAAGACTTCATGGTTTCTCTTTGTGGGGACTCAAGAGGAAGGTTTGTGAAGTCATCAGCATCTCAAAGGGAGTGGGCATTATTCAGCCTGGGAAACAAAGGGGGAAGCCATCTGGACAGGCAGGAAGGAAGGAGGAGGGAATCGTAAATAAACTAGGCAGGATTATGGGAGTCCTCGGTATTTCATGCTTCCTCCGGGGTTTGGCTCTCTCCTCCGTTAGAGATAGTGTAAATGACAGGGGGATCGATTGTTTTGCTCAGAGCCCAGCACAGCATCCTGCCCACTCATTACTACTCATAGCCACTGTGCTGGCTCTGGTCTGACTTTCCAGCCAGCAACTGTGAACTGATTTATTAAACCAAAGACAAAGAAAAGACCAATTTGCCACATGCACACATCAAGACAGCAATGTTTTCAGAATGTACAAGAGTATGCGGTTATATTAGATTGACTATACCATATCAGACTTTGGAAGGCAGATAAAAAAAAGTCTTAGCATCAATTCCAGAATGCTTGACAACCACTATGGGAGCATTTGGGGGCCAGTCTCTTGTTGATGAAGCCCACTGGTGAATTAAGACTGTTTGGAAAGAGAGAGAGAGTTCAGGACACACCTGTGAGTCTGACACACTGGATTTCAAACTTGTTTGTTCAAGTATCCTTCAAAATAATTTAAAAAATACCATCATTTTCTTCATTGCTATCAGGTTATCTAGTATTTTTGGCAGGAGGTAAATTGTAGACTTTCAGTTCCTTATGTGTTACTTATATGCTTTATGTGCACATTGTCAAATCTCAGAGTGTTTTTTGGTGCGACCTGTCCTGATGTGAAAGCCCGGGTTCTCAGTCAGATTACATTAAGCTAACTTCTGGCACAAAGATGGTCTTTTATATTCAAGTGTTACAGTGTCACTGAATAGAATCCTCTCCCTGACACCTAATTATTCAACATAAAATAAGGTATAGGGACCTGCCAGGAGTCTGTCCCTAACAAGATAAAGCACAACACATTTTGGGTTCTTCTAGAGATATTCTTGCCCCATCCCAACCCAGAAGATTCCTCTGTTATGAATGGGGCCTTTTGTGGCCTGGAGGTTTTTTGCAACACCAGACTTCATTCATCAACAAATATTTTCTTTCTGTTTCTTCTCTACCTTTTTCATGTGTGTGTGTACACACACATAGAGGCCAGAGGTCGACATGGTGTGCATTTCTCAATTATTTTCCATCTTATTTTCTGAAACAGTAGTTTTCTGAAACAAATATTTTCTTATTTTCTAACTAAATTTAGAGCTTGCTGATTAGCTGGGTTGACTGGCTGACCAGCAAAGCCACAGGATCCTCACACCTCTGTCTCCCAAGTGCTGGGGTTACAGGTCCCCACTGCTACACCTGGCTTTTATGTGGTACTGAGGATCTAAACTCAGGTCCTTATACTTGGGAGCAAGTACTTTACACGTAAGCCATTTCCACAGCTTCCTAGCAAACATTTTATGTATGTACTTTTCAAAAATATACTATGACTTTTAAGGAAAGTAACTTGGGCTTAAAAAGATCAAAACAGTGTCCCTCTAAAGTTTATGACTTGTGTTTTAGATGGTGTTCCTGAAAATACTGTCCCTTCTGCTGACTTCATTTTCTCTTCTCTTCAAACTCAGCAGTGTTTCACTATTAGCACCAAGGATTAGCCATTCAGTTTGATATCTGCAGTGTAGCAGGATATTAGAAAGCAAGACCTAAAACTAGAATTGAGCATAGTAGAGGTGAGAAAGAAATGCCCCTTGGAGGCTATGAATGCACAGTGCTTATATGAGAGGCAATGTTACATTGTGGTAAATAGCGTGGGTGGCAGGAGTTGGGTGTGTCGCTCAGTGGTAGAGTGCTTGCCTACCATGTACAATGCCTGGGTTCAATCTCCAGCACCTCCAATAGACCTGTTTCTGAGTTTAATACTTCTGTGCTTACTAGTTCTGCAATTGAAGTTATTTAACCTCCTTTCTGTTAATTGGGAATAAAATTATTCATCTCAGGACTATTGAAAAGAATGGGATAATGTGACAGAAATGAAGCCATGCTGACTGCTGTCCCAAATTGATCCTCTAGAGGACCTCCTGTTGTAATACATTCCGATCTTTTTTTTTTTTTTTTTTGGTTTTTCAAGACAGGGTTTCTCTGTGTAGCTTTGCGCCTTTCCTGGAACTCACTTGGTAGTCCAGGCTGGCCTCGAACTCACAGAGATCCGCCTGGCTCTGCCTCCCGGGTGCTGGGATTAAAGGCGTGCGCCACCACCGCCCGGCATACATTCCGATCTTAAATGTGCTTTTAAATACATTATTAAATACATGAGAGTTCAAGGGCATCTACATGCTTCTCCTAGCCTCCCCAAACCCAAATACAGAGCAGAAAGTAGGATCCTGTAAAGGTCACACACTGAAGCTTAGAACAGGAGGCCAGGCCGTAGACTCAAAGCGCCCTGTGTTGAACCTGAGAAGTGGGTTCATGTGGCTGAAGGTTGGGAGTAGCCATCATTGTCCAATAGAAACTAACATAAATTCACCCAGAGAAATGCTCTCAGAGATCTCATTTTGTTCAAACAAGTGCAGTCTCATAAGCAAGCCCTTCAGTACACTCTAGTCATTGATAATGATCATCTTCTGAGACAAAAGGAAAACCAAATAATGACTAGTATAATTTCCTGAGAACTTACTAAAATTGTCAGGTATGCCAAGTTACAAAATATGAAATCATTGTAGCAAAACATGATGTGTCAATTAAGAGTTGAAAACGAAGTAGAAACAAGTAGATCTTTTAGAAATGCACGGATTAATTGCTGAAGTGGATTGACATCAGATTAGACACAACTGAAGAGAGAATTGGTGATCTGGAAAGAAAAGTGAGGATTTTCCCGATATGAAAGTAGCTCTGAAAGTACAGCTGTGGGACTGCACAATAGACGTGAATATTTAGATGTTTTAATAATTAACGAATGGTATCACCTATGAGCACTGGAAAGTGGTTGGAGAGATTTCACCTAAGGGTTTATAGCTGGTTCCATGATAAGCCATGACTGGAAGAGAGATGACTCCATGAGGTAAACTGGTGAACTTGCATTTGAATTAATTAGTTTTCTTGTCAAACATAAAATGCTTGAAAGAAGCAACTTAAGGTAGGAAGGATTTATTTTGGTTTATGATTTGAGAAGGCACAGTCAATCCTGGTAAGAAAGCATGGTGGTAAGATGGCAGCGTGATACCATGGCAGCAGGAACAGATTATGGGTTATGCAGCTGGAGCTGAGGCAGCTGGCAACTTCATGTGGTTGAATCAGGAAGAAGACAGTTAGGAAATGAGGCTGCCTTATATATCTCAAAGCCTGTCCCAAGCAACCCACTTTTTCAGTGAGACCTCCTGAAGATGTCACCACTTCCTCAGACCCTGTCTTAGGGTTTCTATTGCTGTGAAGAGACACTGTGACCACAGCAACTCTTATAAAGAAAACATTTAATTGGGTGATTTACAGTTCAGAGGTTTAGTCCATTATCCTCATGGTGGGACATGGTGGTGTGCAGGCAGACATGATGCTGGAGAGGTAGCCGAGGAGTTCTGCATCTTGTGCAGGCAAGAGGAAGTGAACTGAGGCACTAAGTGTGACTTGAGCATAGATGAGACCTCAAAGCCCACCCCCACAGTGACACATTTACTCCAACAAGGCCATACCTACTATAACAAAGTCACACCTCCTAATAGTGCCACTCCCTATGAGCTTATGGAGGCTAATATTTAAATTACCACATTTCACTCCCTGGCCCCCATAAACTTGTAACAATATCATAATGCAAAAATGCACTCAGTCCAACTTCAAAAGTCCCCATAGTCTATCACAGTCTCAACAATGTTTTAAAGTCCAAAGTTCAAAGTCTCTTCTGAGATTCATGCAATCTCCTAACTGTAATCCCTTATAAAATCAAAATAAAAAAAACAGATCACATACTTCCAACATATAATGGCACAGGATATACATTACTGTTCCAGAATGTAGGGAAGGGAGCATAGCAAGGCAGTACCAGACCAAAGTAAGACCAGCTAGGAAAACTCCAAACGCTACATCTCCATGTCTGATGTCAAAACACTCTATAGATCTCCAATTCCTTTCAGATTTGTTGACTGTAACACACTATTTTTCTCTTGAGCCGGTTCCACTTTCCGTTAGCAGCTCTCTTTGGCAGGTATCCCATGGTTCTGGCATCTCTAACGTCTTGGGGTCTCCAAGGCAATCCAGGCTTCACCTTCATAGCTTCACACAACGGCTTCTTTAGGCCTCCATTCGGGGACACCCCTGACACATGCCTGGCCTCAGTAGCTTTCCTTAGTCATGGAGGGAGATTCCACAGCCCCTTTCTTCTATCCTTGACTCTGAAGTCAGAGCCATGTGGCTGAAGCTGCCAAGTTCTGCTGCTTGCTGGGGCTGGAATATGACCCCTTCATTCATTACATCTCCATCAGCTTTCTGTTTTCCAGTTTCCCTTCACTTCCTGAACTTGGGTGTTCTGGAATTTGCTCTGTAGACCAGGCTGGCCTCAAACTCAGAGATCTGCCAGCCTCTGCCTTCCCAGTGCTGGGATTAAAGGTGTGCACCACCACACCCAGCTCTAAACTTTTCTTTAATTTCTTTTCACAAGTTGGAAACTTCTCTGGGTAGGATCTTGCCCTGAGGTCACCATTCCCTTTATTCTATTTCTTAATCTGTTCATCTCCTTGAACACAGGACTTAGCTCCATTCCACTTCCTGGTTCTCCTTTCTCCTCAAATTGTTCTACATCATATATTTTTTCTTGCTCATCTTACTCCATTTTATTGTAAAGCTTCATTAGAGTTACCATTAATAACCATAGGTCAGAGTCTATACCAGGCTGTTTTGAGACTTCCTTTGCCAACTCTAAAACTCTTCACTTTAACCTCAGGCAGACTCTTCAGATAAGGGCAAAAGGCAGGCACAAAAATGCACCAAAACGCACAAGAATGATCTCTAGGCCACATATTAAAATTCTCCTCCTCTGAGACCTCTTGAGCCAGGCCCCCACAGTCCCCTCAGAACCCTTAGAACCTGTCCTCCATGTTCCTGCTAGGATGGCCCATTAAGCAGCACTTAAAGCATTCAATTGCTTTTCTTTTTTTTTTTTTTTTTTTGGTTTTTCGAGACAGGGTTTCTCTGTGTAGCTTTGCGCCTTTCCTGGGACTCACTTGGTAGCCCAGGCTGGCCTCGAACTCACAGAGATCCGCCTGGCTCTGCCTCCCGAGTGCTGGGATTAAAGGCGTGCGCCACCACCGCCCGGCTTCAATTGCTTTTCTAATCCACAGTCCCAAGGTCCATATTCCTTTAAACAAGATCATGGTCAGGCCTATCACAACAATACCCCAGTCCCTGGTACCAACTTCTGCCTTAGTTATGGTTTCTATTGCGATGAAGAGACACCATGGCCGTGGCAACTCTTATAAAGGAAAACATTTAATTGGAGCTGGCTTACAGTTCAGAGGTTCAGTCCATTATCATCATTGTGGAACATAGTAGCATGCAGGCAGACATGGTGCTGGAGATAGCTGAGGGTTCTACATCTTGTTCAGGCAACAGGAAGTGAACTGAGGAACTGGGTGTGACTTGAGCATGTATGAGACCTCAAAGTCCACCCCAGAAGTGACACATTTACTTCAATAAGGCCATACCTACTCCAATAAGACCACACCTCCTAGTAATATCATTCCCTATAAGCTTATGGAGGCCAGTTACATTCAAACTACCACAGATACCATCACTGGCTGAGGACCAAGTACTAAAACACATGACCTAATTGGAGACATTCCACATTCAAGCCATAACGCTATTTAAAAGGAAAGATTTGCTTAGGTCATTGTCTGACCCATGTTTTGATGTGGTAGTTGGAATGAGATATCTCCATAGTCTTGGGCATTTAAATATTTGGTCCAGAATTGGTGTCACTGTGTGGGGAAGCTTGGGTGTCAGCATGTTGGAGGAGGTATGCCACTGGAGAAGGGCTTTGAGAGTTTGAAATCTAATGGCATTTTAAATTATCTTTATGCTTTCCTTTTGTGTTCATGATGTGAGCTTTCAACTTCCAGCTCTAGTCACCATGCCCCCACTCTGCCACTGTAGACTTTTAGCCTGCTGGAACTCTAAATAAGCATTCTTCTGTATGTTGTCTGGTCACGATCTGTCCCCACAATAGAAAAGTAGCTGATACAAATAGTAACAGAATATAGGGAAGGGTGAAGAATCCACACTTGATAAACATTAACAATACAGAAGTAAGAGTGGTATGAGCCACAGTCAAGGCACAGTGTGACTACCTTAACATGATGAGCCAGCAGGAAAGAGACCGCAGGTCTCCACAGGTTACTATAGGGAAGCTTTTTATTAACGTATAATTGACAAGACCTCCTATTTCCAGTTGGCTTGGAGCTGTTTATTACAGAAGCATTCCACCACTAAATAACTGCTTACAGAGGTAGCTTCCAACTAAACCCTCTCCATGTCCCGCCTGGATAAACAGTGATTACGTCTGTCTAAGATAAATTGTTATGGCTGTCTATCAGCATCTCTGCTCATTTTGTTGCTCATCTTTTTACATCAATACGTTCTGATATTTTGACTGCAAACCTTTTTTTAAAGTCTGAAAACGATGTTTCTTCACAGGAGGCTCTGTCACTGTCTGTGTTGAGCCACTTCCCACGTCTGCCCACCCCACGGCAGGTGACCTCTACTTTCCCTAGTAGACCACACTGACCTTTGTGAGCCACATTCGTGGCTTGGTCCCTATTTTGGGATAATGTCTGTTCTTCTTTGCTCCCATCACCTTTCCCTAGCTGTGCCTAACAATCTGAAGGGAGAGTAGCCAGAGAGCCCTTCCATGTGCCACTAAGAACTAGCAGGTAGTCTTACAGCACTTTTCATGTTGGTTCATACCCCATTTTTAAAGGACTATACCACATCTTTTACTCTAATACTCCCTTCTCAATCACCTCCTCCCAGCTAATGATATCCATGTCTGTCATTGAGAAAATAGAAATGAAAAGAAGCCATCAGTATCGACAGCTTCACACCAGAGCTGTCACCTGTACCAGCCAACATGCTCCCACAGTCTCTGGGCCTGGTGCTCTAGTCCCTTCCACCTGGGGCTAATGCTTGTCCCATCTCTGCTTTCCTTTGTTTTTTGAATGCCCTTTTCTCTCTCACAACTTCTCAGACCTTCCCTAGGTGCTCAGAGAGCTTCAATGATGCCAAGGGGTACCAGAAAGCATCCTTTTTAAGGAATGGGTCCAGAAACATGCATAGTTTATTCTCTAGTACAAGACTAATCATTCTGGAACCTTCTTTCACCACTGTCCTACAGATTAATGTTGCTCTTTACCTGAATGAGGTCTCTGAATTCCTATAATTTGAATCGTATTTTTCTTGGGAAAGGTTATTTTTTTTAAAAAAAAAATGTTGTTTTGTATTTTTTTGAGTACTTATTCTCCAAGCATTTCCTCAGGAAAAGTAAAAGAAAGCAAAAGTTTTGAGACCCTTTGTGTCTGACATTGTCAGTATTATATTTTTGTATACTATGGATGTTCTTGTTGAGATTTTATTTCTAAACATGCTTTTAAACATTTTATTTTTAATTATGTGTCTCTCTGTGTATGTGCACTTAAGTGCAATGCCCTTGGAGGCCAGAAGAGGGCATAAGATCCCCTGAAATTTGTATCTGAAGTTTGTAAGCTACCCCCATCATGGGTGCTGGTAACTGAACTTGGGCCTTCTGCAAGGTCAGCAAATGCTCTTACAGCCCGCCCCCCCCAAGCCATCTTTCTAGCCCCAGAATTCCATTCTTTTGTAAATCCTTTCAGCCTTTTGAAGAAATTCACTGAGTGTTTTCTAGTTTCAGTGTTTTGGGGAAATGAAATGACATTCTGTGTCCTGATCTCTTTGTATGTGACCCGATCTTTTACTGCCCCTTGCATTCCAATCTGGTTCTGTTCTGCTCTGTACTGGGCATTTTTGGTTTTGGTTTTCGAGGCAGTCTCACTCACTGAGGCTGGCTTTAAACTCCTGGCAATCCTCCTGGCTCAGCCTCCTAGTAGGATTACAGAATATGAGCCATCACACCCATCCATTCTCTATATTTTGAAATTTCATAATTATTGTGTTTTGGCCTGATTTCTCTCATTGTTTGGCACTGAGTGGGCCTTTTCAATCTTCAAGTTTATGTTTTCCACTTTGGAAGTTTCTAGAATTTCTTCCTCGATCACAGTGCTATTGTCGCAGTCAATTGTCTAAGTCAGTTCCCATCTTTTTTGACCTGTCAGTATTTCGGGTATGATTGGTACTTTTTCCTTAAATCAGCATTCCCTTTTGAGTCTCTTATCTTAGCAGCCACTACTTGGCTAGTTTCTTCTTTTCACCCATATGCTCATTATTAGAATCTAAAGAAAAGCCTGGAACACTCTTCCTTACAACAGCCCCACCCCACTGTGACAGACATTCTGTGTTTCCAGTGTACTCCTTGGCTGCAGGAGCCCTTCTCTGGCAATGCCTGTGTTTTAGACGTCCCTCTCCTCAAGATGATAACGAGCCCTGGTCCTTGTGGATGCATTCTCGTGGTTGGTGAGGGATCATGTTTTATTCTTGTGTTTTTGTATTTTAACCAGAGTTACCTGTTGAAAACTTAGTGTTTTCATAAAATGGAGTAATTCTCTGTGTGGAGGAGTTGCCGACACCTTGACTGGGGTGGGAGGAAAGGGCTGAGGCCTGGGAAAGGATTTTTGGCAGAAGATTGGAAAGGAATCTTTAGTGGTCTTTGCCCCATGCCACTTTGACAGCTAGCTCTTCCCAGATGCTACTAAGATTAATGATGGCTTTTGGGAACTAATGGGAAACAGATCGGACTCTCCTGTGCCACAGAGTGCCACAGAGGGCAGAGGGCAAAGGGCAGAAGTCACAGGTCTGCTGGTGGCCTCAGACCGGAAGCTCTTGCAAGTTTGTTTTTCCCCCCATTTCTCTTTTTCCCTTGGGTTACATCTCATGCCATAAACTCTGTGACACAAAGAGGCCTGTATCTCAAATATGTGTTGGATAATAACTTGTGCCTGATATCACTGAATACCCCTGGGGCACAGGCTTCATAATACAGATTCTTATTAGATGACAATGTTTTCTGATGAAAGCATTTGTGCTGTGTAAGAGTTTCTAGTTCCTGTTTCTGGTTACTAAGAGGTTATTATTGAATACATATTTGGTGGTAGAAGCTCCATGATTTGGAAGGTGGAAATCACTATCTGTTCATCCTCATGACTCGACTTCTGCTATTTTTTTGTTTTTGAAATCAGTTTTCCCAGAGACCCACCATTATCATCTACCTGCCTGGCTTCCTTGGTTGATTTCTCCCTTAATCTGTTACCTTTATGTTGATGTTCACCAGTGTTACTTTTGAGACCCTCCCTCCCTCTCTCTCCCTCCCTCTCTCTCTCCCTCCCTCCCTCCTTCCCTCCCTCTCTCCCTCCCTCCCTCCCTCCGTCCCTCCTTCCCTCCCTCTCTCCCTCCCTCCGTCCCTCCTTCCCTCCCTCTCTCCCTCCCTCCGTCCCTCCTTCCCTCCCTCTCTCCCTCCTTCCCTCCTTCCCTCCCTCTCTCCCTCCGTCCCTCCTTCCCTCCCTCTCTCCCTCTCTCCCTCCCTCCTTCCCTCCCTCTCTCCCTCCCTCTCTCCCTCCTTCCCTCCCTCTCTCCGTCCCTCCGTCCCTCCTTCCCTCCCTCCCTCTCTCCCTCTCTCCGTCCCTCCTTCCCTCCTTCCCTCTCTTCCTCTGTATAGCTCTACTTATCTTCTGTCAAGGTTAATTTTGAGCATCAACTTGATTGGATCAAGAAATGCTTGGCACCAGTGAGGTACACTTTTGAGTGTGTCTGTGAGGGTCTGGGTTCTATGTCAGAGAGGGTAAACTGAGGAGAGAAGGTCATCTGTAAATGTGGCCACACCATCTCATGAGCTAGAGTCCCAAACTGAATAAAAAGAGAAGAAGGAGAAAGCCAGCTGTGGGTCCACCCAGATGTGAGCAAGCAGCCTCCTGCTGCCACAGCTGGGGACCATTCCCAAATCCCAAGATAAAACAAATCCTTCCTCCCCTAACTTTCTTCCTGTTGAGGATTTAATCCTAGAGAGGTTACCTTCCCTTGGAGAACTCAGCCAGGGCCTTCAACTTCGGCCACAACCACCACTAGTGTAGCTCTATCCCAGACCTCAGGTACCATCTGTACTCCAGACAGCTGTACATCTAGATCCATTCAGAAGTGCTACAGACACGCCACATTCAATGTCTCATGACGCATCAGTTATCATTCCCATCAACCCTCTTTTGATCTGTGATGCCTTCGGTCATTCTTTAAAAAAAAATAATAAAATGTATTCTTGGAGAATTTCATACATAGATGCAATGTATTTTGGTCATATCCATCTCTCACACCTTGTCAACTCGTCCTGCACCCACTCCACACTAGTGCTACTCATATGCACACGATATAGGACTCTCCACTAGAGCATGGGCCATGCCCTTAAAGAGGACTGGTCTCCGTTCGCCAGTAACCAGCAACTGCCATGGCTCCTCAGCTAGGGGTGGGGCCTCACGATCCCCTCCCGCCATTCATGTTGACTGAGTGTTGACTGACTTGACCTGCTATAGCTCTTGTGCAGACAACCACAGCTGCTGGGAGTTCTCGTGTGCCACAGCCCTGCCATGCACGCCTCCTGAACCTCTGGCCCTTACCTCCTGTCTGCCCCCTCTTCCTCAATAAGCCTGGGGGTAAGGAGTGTCTCACTCCTTCTTGTACTACCGTCTTGTATGGTATTGTTACCATCCATATATACTCAGTACAGAGCCCATCAGTATGACTTCCATATTAGCTGCAAACTGTACTGACGTTATTTCCATAGTCTTTGTTCTGGCTATGACAGTCCCTGGCCAAGAACTCCAATAATAGTATCCTAATATCTTCCATAAGTCCTTTAAAAAATGTTCTCTAACAGTATACTTCTGTATTAAAATCCCAAATCAATATTTTCACAAGCTCACCATATCATCTACACAGAATCACAGCTCTTCATCCCATTCCATTTCCTCCTGTTTGTCTCAGACACTTGCATCATTTGTCTATCTGACAGACCTGCTCATGGGAACCTCTGAGCACGCACACACCCTTTGTATGGCACGCCTGTCTCCATATGTCACTGGCAGAGCTCAGCCTCCCAAAGGTGTTGAGTCCTTTCCCTGCATCCTTTCATTGTCAGTGTCCAGTTGAGTGTCTGACACAGAGTCCGACTTCATCGAGTACCAGGTGTTTATGTGCAGTTCTGGGGAGATGGTCTTTTTAAGTTTTTTAACTAAATCACCGTAAATAAGCAGATTAAAAACCTGACAAGACGACTGAAAATAGGGACAAGAGAATAATCACCACGCCCTGCTTAAGACTATGGGGAATCTCCACCAACTGCAAGGAGTTGCAGGATGGCTTGGGAGTCATAATCCTAAACCAATCCCGTGTAATCAGAATAGCATGAGAATCTGGGAGAAGATGGAAGGTGGTGGCGACTCACTCCCGCGCTCTGAGGGCAGAGAACACAGAGAATCCCAAAGCCAAGTGTGTCGCTTTCCCAGCTGGCTGGCCCCTGGCTGGCCCCACCGTGGCTGCTTCTCTTCTTAAGGTGTGTGCTTCCCAACCTTGCTTCACAATGCACAGCTTTGCAGCAGACCAAGAGAGCCCACGAGAGACAGCAGGGCTCTGAAGGCCAGGATGAACAGCGTCTCCAGGAGGACAGTGCGGGGTGGGGAGAAGAAGATGGACAGCAGCCTTTGGAATTGGGGAGACGGCGGTGCAGTTTTTCTGTCATTGTGTGAAGAACTCAATTCTGTGAAAGATCCAGGTCATCAGACAACCTGCCCAATGGGGCAGAAGATCCCTTCACAGTGTAGCAGAACTTAGAGACGAATGTTTGTCAGACATGATGCAGGCTCAGGACTCGGCACCACAGTGTTCTCTGAAAGTCTAGATCTCAGAAACAAAACGTACCAATATCTAAATGATTGGCACCTGCAGCACCAAGAATAATATGCACACCAATCTGAAGCCAAATGTGGTTTGGAAATAAGGTAGTCCTTTTTTTCTTCTGAAATCCTATAACCCAAGGAAAAATGACTTAAATATGTATAGGAAAAGACATGAATAAAAATGGTTTTCCAGAGGGACTAGAAGAAAAATTCAAAACATGGAAGTGGAGGGGCTCAGGAGCCCCACCGAAATGAAGTCGAGGAGCTTTTGACAGTTAATGGATGCTAGGAAAGGAAGAGTCAGTTTCCTTTAGGAGTGTGGACCCTGGTAGGTCAACCATGCTTCAGTAGTGGCCCCACACCCATGCCTACATGGATAACAATAATTGGATTCAGGGAATTATCAAAAGAAAAAAAAATAAAAGATAGGAAGCGGGGAGTCTGAGAGATGAGTAAGGGTTGAGTCCTGGAGAAGTTAGGGGAAGAAATAGGGGAGGGAGTGAATAGGATCAAAATACATTGTATGCATGTATGACAGTCTCAAAGAATTGGAAAAAAATCTATGTTAAAATGGGAGACAAGCGCCGGGCGGTGGTGGTGCACGCCTTTAATCCCAGCACTCGGGAGGCAGAGGCAGGCGGATCTCTGTGAGTTTGAGGCCAGCCTGGACTACCAAGTGAGTTCCAGGAAAGGCGCAAAGCTACACAGAGAAACCCTGTCTCGAAAACCAAAAAAAAAAAAAAAAATGGGAGACAAGCTGGGTGGTGGTGGCACATGCTTTTAATCCCAGCACTCGGGAGGCAGAGGCAGGCAGATATCTGTGAGTTCAAGGTCAGCCTGGTCCACAAAGTGAGATCCAGGACAGCCAGGGCTACACAGAGAAACTCTGTCTTGAAAAAACCCAAACAAACAAAAAAAAGTGTGTGTGGGGCAGGGGGGAAGCAAAGGAAGTCAAGTCCACAGTGAATGCTGCAGAGAGCAATACAGTTCAAAAGGCAAAGTCCTTCATATTTCAACTTTAAGAATGTAGATGGAGAAAACAAACAGCACACAGTGTAGATGTAACCGTTGTATTAAATAAGAAACACAGAGCCAATGCAAAGATGAAAGCCCAAGAGGTCAGAGTAAGAGCTAAGAGCTAAAAACTTTATCCTTTGTTACTGATGCTGTCCTCCTCAGCAAGATACCTACTTCCTGTGTGTTTGTCCTTTTTATTGACTTTCTATTCTGCCTTCTCATTGGTTGTAAACCCAACCACATGACTGCCTCGTCACTGCCCATCTATACAGACCTCCAGGTCTTCTATGGTTGGTATTGAGATTAAAGGCATGTGTCTCCATGCTGGTAGTATCCTTGAACACACAGAGATCTACCTGTCATGTGATCAGGATTAAGGGCGTGTGCTACCACTGCCAGACTTTGGCTATGGCTTGTTATTAGCTCTGACCCCCAGGCAACTTTATTTATTAACATACAAATAAAATCACATTTCAGTACAAATAAAATATCACCATAACACAGAGATGAATATGATTTGAAATCACATAAAGGAAAAGAAAAGGTTAATCCCCCAGGCTTAGGTTTTCCAAAGAAAAACCAAGAAATTGGGTTTGGGAGATGACTCTGAGGACAAAGTGTTTGTAGTGCCAGCATGAGAACCAGGGTTCAGATCCCAGCACTCACATGAAAGCCTGTGTGGTGTGGTGTATGCCTATCACCCCAGAGCTTGGGGAAGTAGAGAAGGATAGATTCCTGGACCTTTCTGGTCAACTAGTCTAGCCAAATCCAGGAGTCTCTGTGAGAGACCCTATCTCCAAAGTCAAGAACAAAACCCAAGAAAGTGGAGAGTTTCTGGGAGCCATCCCCAGCGGTGGATGGGGCCTGAGGAGGGTATAAGGAATCGTCGGGGGAATGAGGTAAGCCAGGCCATGGTGGTCAGGAGAATCTTGCAGCCTGACTGACTAGCAGCCAGAGTGCTTCTTTATTTATACAGAATTTAGTAAGCAGGGATACATTCATGATGTTACAAAACATAGATCATATCATTTTTGGTTTTGGACATGTGTTTCACTTCCTTTTGCTCATTTTTTAGTCATCATTAATAAACTATGACAGAACAGAATTATCATTTCCAATCATTTTCCCTCAAGTTTTTACATCATTAATAAACAGAGTTATCATTCTTACTCATTAACCCAATAACCCCATAACCCAATTTTTGAGAATCTAGAGGCATATGGCAGCCTGTGCTCAAGTTGGTTGCTTTGGTTACTTCAAGGACACTAGACCAAAACAAAATCTTCAACCACCCTGGGCATTTTGCCATGTCCTAAGCAGTGTATTATTAACTCTTAGTGGTCAGAGTGCCCAAGAAAAATCTTCAGGCCAAAGCTGCTGTAGTTATTATTCAGATTCTGACACAATACAATCAATGTTCACATTTATATCTTTATAGAATTTGTCTATATGTCTAATCCTGGCATTCCGTTGTTCCTTGGTCATATGACAGTATAGTGGCTCTGCATGAGCTAACTTTTCTAAGAAAGGGAGATCCTGACACCTCATACTTTTATTATCTTTCCACTCCATATTTTGCTCATCAATATGTCCCTATGTAGGGCAGAGTTGTATGCTATGTAATTGTCTGAGTGTACAGTGGAAAGATGCTTGTAATCTGAACTGTGGCCAACTCATCTAGCCTACCAAATCTTGTTGACCTTTTTAAGTTTACTTTATTTTGAATATCTTGTTCCTATGTAAGTACAGGGACAGATGTTTCAAGAATGTCTCATAGCCTTATGAAGAGACCTCTGGCTTCTTTATGTGTCACAACCTCCAAGGCATAAGGAGGACTTTCAAGTAGATAAGGATATCTCCCTCAAAGTGTGTGTGGGGGATAGTATGTTCAGGACTTTCCTGGGGAAACTTAGGTGCAGTATTCCTGGGAGAATGCATAAATGATTCATAAGGAATTTTCCATCAACCCAACATCCCCAAATTGTACAAATATTAAAAGTGCCCAAGTATGTAACAGGTGGAGATGAAAACCAAAGGTGGCATGGCAGTCATCATGTGGCTCAGCTTTGCTGGGTCTTTGTCAAGCAACTGTGATGGTCTTATGACTTCTGCCATTCCATTCAGATATGGCTGTGCCAGAGAGTAATAGAGAAAGATGGAAGACACCCAGTGTCAAACTCTGCCCTCCCCCCACATACACACACACCAGAGGAGGAGGAAGCAATAGCAGCAAGAAAGAATTAAAAACAAGCAATCATCAGATCTAACTTTTTTTTTTTTTAATACAAAGAGTTTTAAGCACTAAAAAACCTTCCAGAGTCAAACCAGGACCTGGCACATGGAATTATTTATTATATTCCAGGCTGAAGCTGACAGAAAGGACTCACATTTAGATGTGTTGTAACAAAATTTTAAACATCAGAAATAGGAGCAAAATTCTATAGTCAGAAAAGCATGGTTTGCTTATGAAGGAACAAGATGGCTGTGGCCTCAGTCTCCTGTGTATCACAGGATTTTAGGACAAATGTCATTGTGGCATGGATTTGATAGGCACTGTCCTTTATCTGGCCTAGCTGACATGCATATGTAATACAAGCGTTCCCAGAGTACATTTCTGGGACACTTCCTGAATTATTTGATTATAAATGGATACTACGCACATGACTATTGCAAATACATGCTAGAGCTGAGAGCCAATTACTCAAAAATAAGAAATTTAGTGTGAGTAACTGGGACTCAGATCTGGAACAATGTGAAGTACAGATAAGGAGACTATGGTACATTGCTGAATGTTTCTAAACTGGTTGTGGGGTTTGAGGGAGCTTTAATCTGTTGTGTTTGTTGATCTGATGGGCCTGGCCTAGTCTCATTTCTAGCTTCTAATGGGATGCTAGAATGGGGTTTGGGAGTGGTTAAAAAGCGAACCAAGATGCAGCAAAAATGTTGAAGTGTTTATCTGAGCGAACAGCAATTCTGTCATGGAGAATCATCAAACTAAATGGCCTGAGGTTTCGGGGAAGGGAACTGGAGAAGGAGGAGGAGGAGGAGGAGGAGGAGGAGGAGGAGGAGGAGGAGGAGGAGGAACATGGCAGGTACCTGATTGGTTATAGCCATGTGCTCTATCCTGCTGCAAAGTCTCTGGCTAGATAACTGTAACTAGGTTAGGTGGTGGATCCCAACTGGTGAGCTTGCTTTTTTCTTGAATAGAGACATTTATAAGTAATGTTTACACAAACATACACATGCAAAGAAATAAAGAAGACCAAACTAAAGGAAGGAAGGAAGGGAGGGAGGGGGGAGGGAGCAAGGGAGGGGGGAAGGGGAGAAAGGGGGGAAGGGTAGAGAGAGAGGGGAGGAGGGTGGGGGAGGGAGGGAGGGAGGGGGAGGGGAGAAAGAAAGGGAGGGAGAAAGAAAGGGAAGAAAGACTCAGCGATCTGTTCCCTGTTAGTAATTAGTAAAGGACCAGTAGTGGAGGGCATTTCAAGGCATCCTCTCTCAGATGGAGTGTAAGTTGTTGCCTCTGGCTGCTCCTCTAACTAAGAAAGCACACAGTGGCAAGAGAATCTCTTGGAGTTTGGGTGTAACATAGTCCTTACTGTGGTTGTTACTCCCACTTACTGTGTGACTTGAAAGTTGTGCTCTGACCTGTTGTGGCACATGTGCATGTGTGCACACACACAAATAAATGATACATGTAATTAAATATTTTTCAAAGACTAATCATCACAATTGCTGCAACAAATTACAAAAACAGTGTCTTAAAATAACAGAAGTGCATTCTTTCATAGTCTCGGAGACAGGTTCCGGCACTGCTGTGTGCTCCTTGAACTGTTTGAGCTCTGGGAAGAGACTTTCCCCACCTCAAAAAGGTTCTGCTGCTGGCCAGAAGTCAACCCTGACCCCTGCAGTTTCTGCTTCTGTGGCTCCATGGCCTCCTCCCTGTAGTTGCTCCTCTAGTATCTCCCTTACAAGGACATAGGGCTAGCTGGGCCACTCTAACCATGACCTCATTTTGACTTAATTGTGACAATCTATGATGAGCCCATTTCCAACTTTGTATCTTGAGGTTCAGAATGTATGTTAACTTTGGGTGGAGGGGTATAACTAGAAATTTTCCTGTGTCCCACATAAACACACAGGCTTATATTAATCACAAACTGCTTGGTCTACGGCTCAGGATTCTTGCCAGCTAGCTCTTTCATTTTAAATTGACCCATTCCTATTCATCTATATGTTGCCCCATGGCTGCGGCATTACCAGTCTGCTGGCATGTTGCTCCTTGGGTGGCAGGCTGGCATCTTCCCTGATTCTGCCTTTCTTCTCCCTGTATCTTTTCCACCTGGCTATAACCTGTCTTGCCATAGACCAGAGCAGCTTCTTTATTAACCAATGGGAGCAACACATATTCACAGCATACAGAAAGACCATCTCACATCAGAGGGGGGAACAGGGATTCAATCCAGGTCAAAGATTAATACATCAGAGTTAAGAAACAAACTACAAAAATAAAAATTAGTTATACACATACTCCTTCCCCTATGCCCCCCCTCCACTGCCAAGGATAGTGTATTCTGTTTGTAGAAATGGCAGGAATAATGATTTATATTTGACTCCCAATTTTTAAATCTGTTCTCATCAGAAAATCGTGAAAAGAAGGAAAAGCCACAACCATTTGGAAAACAATAGTTGCCTTAGGTCTAATGGGAGGGAGGACAGATGTCTCTTCTCTATAGATATAGTATGTAGACATTCATGAAAAGTGTAGAAGCCTTGGGAAGTGATTGGATATAGAAGTGGAAAGACCTGGAAGAGGTAAATACAGATGGCTCCTAAGATTAGCAAGTATTCAGCTGCATTAATAATTAAATAGTTTCACATCAAAACAGCATGTTCTCTATTTTTAACTACCAGAGCAGCAAAAATAAAGAGAAAGGCTTTAGATGCACCCACGGTCTCCTGTGCTGCTTGATAATGGGAGGATCAATCACTTCAGCGTTCTGTGGAGGAAAAAGAAAAGAATTAACATGTATTGAGAACTTTTAAAGTGTTCCTACCCTTTGAGTAAAAATGCTTCCAACAAAATCAGTCATAAACAGACAATCTGGAAATGTGTAATGCTTAAAAGATTAGATGGCAAAAGGGACTGCTGAACTGGGTTCTTCCTTCAGTGGTGTTAGGAACCCAGGGAAGTTAGCCTTACAGTTAAGGCTCTGTTTAAGGCCCTCAGAACCATAGGGAGGGTCCCGATGGAGGGAAATGGAAAGAACTCCAAAAGATCTGCAGAGTGAGGAACCTGCCTTCCACATCAAGGGCCCCCAACTCCTCATCTCTCCCCTCCCCCATTAGGTTAGTTCAGTATTCAAGGCGCCTGGATTCATATCCCACTGACTAAACCCATATCCTGTTGACTGAATCTGGATCCCACTGACTGACCTGACATCCTACAGACTGATCCCTCTTCCCACTGACTGTGCTTACATCCCATTGACTGAGTCTGGGTCTCATTGACTGAGCCCTCATCACGTTGACTGGGTCTAACCCATGGCTAAGTTGACATCTCATTGACTGGCCATGCAGTGAAGCAGGAGCTCTGCTGTGGGTATTGGGAACCTAGTCCATATATTTACTACACCCCAAATCTGAAAAAATAAAATCCATCCAGTGTCTTTAAATGACTTCAAACTACTTTTGACTTAAAGGGTTTTTGTTTGGTTGGTTTTGGTGTTTTCCTCATAAAATAATCCAGGTGTGTTGGTGCACACTTTCAATCCCAGCACTCAGGAGGCAGAAGCAGGTGGATCTCTGTGAGTTCCAGGCCAGCCAGAGCTGCATAGTGAGACCTTCTCGAAATGGAAATACATTTGTATGTGATCTCATTTAAAAAATACAGATACAGACAGCAAGCACTCTTGAGAAACATCCCAGTGATTAAAAATGTGCTCTTGGCCATGATGTATATTCCTTTTCTGAATTATATTTTTAATCTTTTCCAAAAGATCATGAATTAATTTCATGATTATCATTTTCTGTCAAAACAGGTGAACAAATGTTTGTTAAATAAAAACAGGAATTAATGAAGACAAGCATGAGTCAGAAATAAATATGCACGTGGCTTTGCTTTTGCTGTTTGGGGCATGAAGAGGTATTTTTAGAAGATTTGTTAACACCCACCTCACTTTGGCTTTTCCGTGGTAGACACAAGCTGTGGCTCATGACAGGGTAGGTACAGAGAGCAAAGTAGCTATTTGAGTTTGAATTCAGGGTCTGTGTTTGTCTTAGGTAACAGGTAAACACACGCACAGGTATATATATGTTTGTGTTATAGTACATGATTAATCTTATTTAAGGTAAATAGACAAATAAATTGTCTTTTCTATTAGTTGTTTTTCTCATTACCGTGGTCAAACACCTCATAAGAAGCAACTTCACAGAAGAAAGACTTGTGTTTGCTCGAGGTTTGAGGGTACCACATCACATCATGGCAGAGAAGACACAAACACAGAAACAACTCTCAGCTCTGGCCACAGGAATATGAAGCTACTTGGTCACATCTGAGCAATTCAAAATCAGAGTGCAGACAGGCCCTGGGGCTAGATGATAAGACCTTAAGACCCGTCCCATGTGACCCACTTCCTCTATCAAGCCTCCCCAAAAAGTGCCACAGAACCAGACACAAAGGGGTTATTTTACATCTAAACATATTAAACATGGAGAAAAAATAAATCATTGGAAATAGTGATTGCTTGTGGCTGAAAGCCCAGCAGACAGTGTGCATCTGACCTCTCCCCTAGGTGACCAATAATAAGGTCATTTGCTACTTGAAAGTTCCTTTAGCATCTTAAATGAATAACCTTCATGTCAACTGTGACAAAAAACTCAAGTTCCCCAGCATCTTTTTTTCTTTCTTCCTTAAATGTTAGAGATTTTCTTTTATACCAAAGTAGAGATTTTCTAATGCAAATCAATTCCTGAAAGAAGGCTGTTCGAGCAGAGCAGAGAGAACCCTGAGATTCTCCCCTTGGAGGCTGCCTCTGCCTCAGCATCATCAACGCTGCTTGCTCTAGCCTAGCACTTGAGTCTGACTGACACTTTGTCTGCCCAGCCCATTAAGAGCTGTGGACTAATATGTTTAAAGTTTAATAATAAACACAGGTCACCAACTGTGATGGTGAACATTGTCAGCCTGACAGCATACAGAATAACCCAGAGACAAGCACCTGGGCACACCTGGCAGGGACTGAGGTAGGCAGAAACATCTGGAATGTGGGTGGTATTGTAATGAGTTTTTTTCCGTCCTGCCAGCCAGCTCTCAAATAATGACATAGAGACTTCTAATTAATTATAATCTCAACCTATAGTTTAGGCTTATTCCTAACTTAAATTAACCCATTTATATTAATCTACGTTCTATCATGTGGTGTCACCGCTCTTCCATCCTGCACCTCCTGTTTCCTCTCCATGTCTCCTGACTTCTCCTGTGTGCCTGGATTCCTCCTCCCCTTCCTTTCCCTCCCTGGAAGTCCCGCCTACACCTCCTGTCTAGCTATTGGCCATCCAGCTTCTTATTATACCAATCACAGTAAATACATATTCACACAGAGTACAAATATCCCCCAACAAGGCATCATCATGTGGGCCGGGGTCTCAGGCTGCATAAAAAGGAGAGAGTGCGCTGAGCAGGAACATTCATCTCTCTCTGCTTCTAGGCTGCAAGTGGAAGGATGTGATGGGTTACCTCAAACACCTATGGCTGTGATGGACTGGACTTTAACTGTGGATCAAAACACACCCTTTCTTCCTCAAGTCACTTGTCAGGGCCATGAGACAAGTAACTAAAACAACAGCTTTTTGTCTGTTTTGTTTTTTCAAACTCACCCTTAATATACATATGTTTGGTCTCTTACCCTAACACATTGCAGTTTAGAGTTTAAGACATGTTAGAGTGTGGCCCATACTATTTCCTTCATTGAATTTTCTTTCTCATGTTTGAAAAGTGGATGAAGAATACTGAATATTATCTATATTTTAGAGAAATAGTACAATGGCCATTTTTTTCCATATTTGACATAAAGTTTGTTACTCTAAATGCTTTTTAGCCTAAGCTCACAGTATCTTAGGTCAGATTGGAAGAAATTGCTGTTTGCCCTACATCTAAAATAGGTGTGAGCAGGGAAAAGAGTTCCCTCTAAACGCTGATGTAATCTGCTCACACTTAGATCACCACAGGCAATGAAAATAGATGTTCTGTTTTCAACAACTGTAATATAATTAACTCTGAGACTCTCTTTTAACCTAGCTACTGAATCGACAGGATTGGAGTCTGCTGAGCTTTGCTTGGGGCTGTTGGTAGTATACGGTTTGAAATAATTGAAGGTGAGATAAAATGAGTGTATAATTAGTCCTTGATATTGAATGCAGCCAGGGAGATACACTGTCTCACCGCCTCCTCTTTGCTATTTTCTCTGTTCAAAGCACATTCCCTGTGGCAGGTACGGAATAGGCCAGTGAAAGGAATGGAATGACTTTTGTTCCCTTTTCTCTTTGTACCTCAAGAACTATGTATGACGGACGCTTCAGGTCACCTGACTCCATCCTTTGGCTTGTTTCCGATTCCTCTTCCTGTTGCCCATCGTTTCTGGTTCTGTCCTGGGTCTTCTTTCTCTTTCTTCTCCCTGTTTTCACTTTTTCTTTCCTTGTTTCCAGGTGAGGGATGAGTTGGAGAATTAGTGTGGTCATGTTGATGATGGGGGAGGGCTAAATCTGAAAGGGCAGCCTGGGCACAGGCCATCTTAATGGACATGTGCTCAAACCAGGAGCAAATACAAGCCTTTCTTCCATGAAGATGCTTTTTATGAGGTGTTTGACCACAGTAATACGAAAAATAGCTAATAGAATAGATAAATTAATTTACTTGCCTGTTTATTTTATATATACATACACACACATATACATATATATACACACCTGTGCATGTGTTTACCTATTACCTAAGACAAACACAGGCTTTGGATTCAGCTAAAATAGCTACTTATGCTCCCTGTACCTACCCTGTCACAAGCCACACTTGTGTCTGCCACGGAAAAGTCGAAGTGAGGTGGGTGTTAAGAAATCTTTTAAAAATATCTCTTCACACCCCAAACAGCAAAAACAGTGGCCACAAAAACTCTGCAATAGCCATAAAAGCTGAAGGGGGTGTCCGTGGATATACCTCAGTGGACACATCTCACTCTCTGTACTCTGTACATGCCATTTTGAGAGCCATGACGTGTCCTCCTTTTCCTTAGGAAAAATACAAAACACCGAAAGTACCAAAGGAACAAGAAGTTCCCAAGGCTGAGCAAGGGCGGCTGCGGGTTCTAGGGTGGCAGACACCACAGATCTGATGAGCAACCACTAGCCTGGCCTTCAGAGTAGAGGCTTTGGCCCCGCCTCCTTAGATGCCAGCGCTGGGTCTGAGGACAGGAGCAGAGAGCCTCACCACATTAGAGACACTGATAGAAGGACAATTGGAAGATCTAATAAGGTCCACGGAGAGAGGAGGAGGGCCTTCTGGGAGGAAAGCCAGCTCTGAAGGAGTCATGCTCCTTTAGAGCAGTGGTTCTCAACCTTCTTAACACTGCAACCCTATAATGCAGTTCCTCGTGTTGTGGTGACCCCCACAATTATTTCATTGCTGTTTCATAACTATAATTTTGCTACTGTTATGAATCATGAGGGAAATACCTATGTTTTCCAATGGTCTTAGGTAACCCCTTTAAAGGATTATTCAACCTTGTGAAGGGTTGGGACCCACAGGTTGAGAACCACTATTATAGAGACACTGAAATGTGTTCTTTTTCTTCTCTCTTGCTAGCCATGAAAACAGAAACATTGATGAGGGAAATTAAGAGTGTGTGTGTGTGTGTGTGTGTGTGTGTGTGTGTGTGTGTGTGTGTGACTTCTTCACATATACTTGTGTAAGTATTTTCATTCTTGCTATTAGTGTGTATGCAAGACAGGAATCAGTGTATTAATGGAGGCTGACTCTGAATGGTAGGTTTGTTTGGTGGTTATTATTCTTCCTCCATTTATATATTTACACTATCTATATCATGTATATCATCTACATCTACATCAATCTGTCTTGTCATCATCATTCAACTTGTATTATACATTTACTGTCAAGTATACTCCTTTGTACTTCATTTTATTGCCTAATTTTCTACTATTAAATGAGTTTGCTTTTGTAAACAGTAAGAAGTAATTAAGTGCTATTAAAGAATAAATGGGTCTCCTTCACTCTAGTAGGGTATAAATGACACCTGCCTTGCCTTGTCAGTTTTCACCAGGGTTTGGAAGCGACTTCCATTCTTTTTTTTTTTCCTTTGATGCCCATCATCTTCTCTGAAGCGACTTCCATTCTTGAGTATATGCTTTTAGTCAAGCTTTTCAGAAGTCAGTCTGCAGAGCAGCTGAGTTCCCACGCAAACATTTCATTCACAAGTTTAGACTTACTGTGTTGTGATTACACACAACTACCTTCTGGTTCTGTTTTGATCTGCAGAAGGAGAAAAAGCCCGTGGACTGACAGGACATGAGTATTCGTAGTCAAACCCTAGTGGATGAGAAAGGCCTATGTGAAAGGGAGTCCAGACTGGTGGTCAACTCTGCTTCCAAAGAAGTGGGTTCTGTGCACAGGAAGACATATTGTCACTCCAGAGAAAATGGAATTTCTTTACAACTGGGTGGTGGACACCCTGATGTGTGGGTGGCAGCCCCCAGAAGCAGTCTTGGTCATACCTGTCCCACAAACAGTGAGACATCCCATTTGCTCTTCCATCACTTGCAAGCACACTCTTGAGTAGCCTGAAGGATTTATCAATGATCAGTTCATGATGGCTTTATATGTAGCTGTATCCAACCTTCTTATTAAATAAGAAACACAGAACCAATGCAAAGAAGAAAGCCAAGAGGTCAGAGCTAAGAGCTAAAACCTTACCCTTCCTCCTGCGGTGGTCCTACCTCTCCGAACCAGAGCTACCCCTGTGTTAAAGTCTTCATATAGAGTTCCTGTCCTGCCTTCTCATTGGTTGTAAACCCAACCACATGACCTCCTCCTCACGGCCTGTCTGTATAGGCCTCCAGGTTTTCCATGATTGGTATTAAGATTAAAGGCATGTGTATCCAATAATGGCTGTATTCCTGAACACACAGAGACTTACCCAGCTCTGCCTACCAAGTGCTGGAATTACAAGCGTACGCTACCACTGCCCTGCTTTCCTATGGCTTGCTAATAGCTCTGACCCCCAGGCAACTTTATTTATTAACATACAAATAACATTTTAATACAAATAAAATATCACCATATTTATATTAGAAGTTCTCATCAGGGGAGCGTCCTCACTAGGTTGCCTTTGACTTAGAATAGCCAGGATTCAGCCTGCTAAGGCCCTAGAGCTGGAGGTAGAGTGGGCATAGCAAGGCTATAAATCCTAAAGGCCCGCCCCCAGTGACACACTTCCTCCAGCAAGACTCCATGTCCTAAAGGTTCCATAACCTCCCCAAAGAGCGCCACCAACTGGAGACAACACACTGCAGTCTATGAGCCTGTAGGGACATTTCTCATCAAACCTCCACACCCTCTCACATCTTCAGTCCAAGTTGAGTCTATGTCAAAAAAAAAAGGAAATTCAACTGATTTTCTAACTTTTCAGCTGAAAAATAATGAGAGGCCATAAACATATAATAAAACTAAAACACCATGTAATTTAGATTTGTGATGTTTTGTTGGCAAAAACTTTCATTTACATAATGCTTGGATAATGAAAGGCATCATTATGTAAGTGAATGTGGTACCCAGAATAAATGAATGCTGCATTAAAAATACTCGATGCAAGAATAGTTCAATTAATTACTTTAGAGCACGCACAACGCAGCTAAGTTGTTTTTTTCCTTTGCTGTAAAATAGAAATGTTTAATTCTATAATATCTGGAGAGGTTTCACTCTTCTATCAAATTCCACTTTTACTTAGCCTTTTCATCTTTGATATTGGAGAGGTTCTTTGATGTTGTTTTGCTGTAAATGAGTTTCACCTTTATTCTAAAGATTTATTTTTATTTTATGTGTATAATTATTTGCCTTCATATGTGTGTGTGTGTGTGTGTGTGTGTGTGTGTGTGTGTGTCTGTCTGTCTGTCTGTCTGTCTGTCTGTCTATCTGGTATCTCCAGAGGCCAGAAGAGGATGCTGGATCCTCTCGAACTGGAGTTATAGATGATCGTGAGCCACCATAATGGATGCCAGAAATTGAATCCAGGTCCTCTGCAAGAGCAGAAAGTACTCTTAACCACTGAGCCATCTCTCCAGTCCAAAGATTTATTTTTAATTATGTATGTGTTGGAGGGGGCAGGAGTAATGTGCACATGAATGCAACTCTCCACATGGGCTGGCATACAGTGTCAGATTCCCTGGAGGTGACGTTACAGGCCGTTGAGAGGTAGTCAATGAGCCTCCCAACATGGGTTCTGGGAACTGAACCCGAGTTCTCTTCAAGAACAACAGCTGTTCTTAACCACAGAGCCATCCCTCCAGCTCCAAAATGCATTTCTTATAGATGATATGCACTCTGCCACTGCCACTTACCCCAAACTTATTCTGCCTTGTTGGTTATTCTCTGACAGGTTGTAAGATAAGTCACATGTTTGAGTTTTGACCAACAAAAAGAATGCAATGTGAGGCCTCTGTTGGGTAACGCTTGTCTAAAAATATATGCTAGCCAGACCCCACTGAGCAAGTGCGGAGTAACAGTGACTCTCTGCTAAGTTCTAACTTGGTTCCTCAAAGGTAACATTTCTGTAGGAGTCTTGCAGATACAGAGCCCCATGGCTTAGTCTTGCCAGGAGAGGAGAAATTACAGCCACATGCTTTGTGTCCTTTCTGGAATGATATATGTGGGAGCTTGCCTTGTTCTCACAGGAGTCCTGTTAATTAGGTACTTTATCACCCCCTCTCTTTAATAAGCTGAGGCAGTGGGATGTGAAGAAATGAAGTGACTGGTATGTTACATTTTCCCTGCAGAAGGGGCACATATTACCCTCTCAAAGTAGCTTCTCCATTGCCAGATGGCACATGCATTGAATGCACCATGTATGTTAAACATATAGATACACACATGGCAGAATACATACACACACACACACACACACACACACACATCCTTTTTACTTAGAGGATAATATTGGGGTTGGAGAGATGACTCAGTGGTTCAGAGCACCTCTGGTAGAGGACCTCTGTTTGATTCCCAGCAGTCACATAATGGCTCACAACAATGTAACTCCATTTCCAGGATATTTGGCACCCCCCTCTGACACCGCGTGGGCACCAGGCATAAATGTGGTGCACATACAGATGTGTGTGCAGGTAAAATACTCACACATGTAAAATAAAATAAATAAATCCATTTTGAAAAAATGGTGACATTCCCCCCATCACAACACACCTCCTTTAACTGTATGTCTCAAAGTGAAGCAATGTCTGTTTTTAAGGGTTACTCTGGCTTTATTTCATATGGACAAGAGGAAAGATAAGTATGACTGCTGCTCTGTGGTCCACCAAAGAGAGAAGCCTGAAGAAAATACACAGGCAGAAGCAGAGAACGCATCATTTCCTCCATTCTGGAAGAGAAGATTCTTTTATTCTAAGTAGTTCCTGATTTCTTAGAAAGTTTGGTATTTCCAGAAATTAGCGTAATCTGTTTATAAGAAAGTAAGCTTGATCTAAGGAGGGACTTGTAGGTAAGGCTGCCATTTAGTACCTAAATACTCATTTTCTAGTTTCAGGAAGGGGACATATTTGCATTAAAAACAAAAGAACAACAACAACAACAAAAAAGCCAAAAAGCAAACAAACAGAAAACAGTGATAGAAACAGTTTGATGAACAAGGAGACAGTCAGAATGTCTCTTGTAGTGATATTCCTGAGAAGGGAAAAGCATTTTCCTTTCTCTTGTATCCTGCTTTCAAATGAATGAAATGCATGTTGTGATAATGGTGCCAGAATGCTTAGCCTGGTGAACTCAGTCATTCAGCAAATGCTTCCTAGACCCCTGCTCTTTGTAAGCCAACACTGAGCTGAGAGGACACAGACACGAGAAAGAACATTAGCAGTTCAGCCAGGTCAAGAAAGTGAAAGGTGATAATCACATGACCAAGTGATAAGACCCTTGAAAGTCAAGGGGTAAGACAATGTAAAGTTAGATGCCCAAGCCTGAAGAGTCCCCACAGTTGGTGCTGTGTGCAGAGTCCTGAGGAATCATGGGTAGGGAAGGCAGAAGGAACAGTGAGTGCCTGCTGAAGTCTGAGAAAGGCCAGGTACAGACTGGTTGGGAAGAGAAGACAGCTAGCTGCTGCTGGCTGAAGGGCTGGAGACATAGGCAGGGGTTACCTCATGAAGGGCTTGAATACTGAACGTGATCAAAAGCTACTGAAGAACTCCTTCTGTTCTTTTCTTTTTCCACTTTTCATGTGTGGGAATGGGTGTGCACGTGTCTATATGTATGTTTTTGCATGTGTGAACACACATGAATGTGGGTACACATGTATGCAAAGGTCCAATGTCCATGTCAGGAATCATCCTTGATCACTCCTCCACCTTATTCTTTGAAGCAGGGTCTCTCAGTCAAAGCTAGAGCTCACTGATGTGGCTAGTCTTGCTAGCCAGCTTGCCCTAGGGAACCTGTCTCCACCTTCCCAGGCTGTGTTGGCTTCCCAAGCATGAAGATTATGAGTCCGTGCCACCACGCCCAGCATTCATCTAGGTCCTGGGGATCAAACTCAGTTCCTCCTGCTTACAAAAGAAAACATTCAATGGTTGAACTATCACCTTTCCCTGCCCTAAAGATTATGTTTCAGGTGTTATGCAAAATGTGCCTCTCACCTCAAAGGAGAAAAGAGAGTTTCTTCTTGAGGCACATATGAGCAACCATGGCCTGGGAATGCAGGTTCAGATTGCCCACAAAGACAAGTTTGTAGCACAAATTCTAATTGGTCTTTTTGTTTTGTTTTGTTTTTGTTTTTTTGTTTTTTGAGACAGGGTTTCTCTGTGTAGCTTTGCGCCTTTCCTGGAACTCACTTGGTAGCCCAGGCTGGCCTTAAACACATAAATCCAGAGTCAGATATCAGGGTAGAGCTGAAAGATCAGAGAAGTAAAGGAGACAGCCACTAGAGAGCTGTCTTACCTCAGCAAAATCCTCAGCCTGAAAGTGCCAAGCTCCTGTCTCCACCCACCTTATCACTTCCTTTCTCCGCCCAGCCATATCACTTGCTGTTTCTTCCTCTCAAGTACTGGGATCAAAGGTGTGTGCCACCACTGCCTGGCCTCTATGGTTAACTAGTGGACAGCTCTATACTCTGATCATCAGGCAAGCTTTATCTTTTGGAGCACAAACAAAGTATCACCACACAAGTTCAGCTGTAGAAGAGGTTATGTGAGATGGTGTCAACTACAAAACAAAGAACACCGTAAGTTGTGGTGGTATTTTACTTGTACTGAAATGTGATTTTAATTGTATGTTAATAAATAAAGTTGCCTGGGGGTCAGAGCTATTAGAGCCATAGCAAGTGCGTGGCGGCAGTGGCGCACGCCTTTAAGGACCTGGAGGGTGGTACATACAGGCAATGATGAGGCAGTCATATGTTTGGGTTTACAACCAATGAGAAGGCAGAACAGCTAGAGTATATAAAGACATACACACAGGAAGTAGGTCCTTTTCGGAGAGCTCTCTTGACTGAAGAGGATTGATGAAGCAGGAAGGGTGAGGCTCTTAGCTCTGACCCCCAGGCAACTTTATTTATTAACATACAATTAAAATCACATTTCAGTACAAGTAAAATACCACCACAGTAAGTCAAGGCATTCACCAAACACATCTGTGGGCACCACAGGTAGATAGGTTACAACAGAACACGAAGACAGTGCTGGGTCTCAGACATTATCTGATGACATTTTTAGCTTTGGTGTTGATGGAAGCAGAGTGGTCTGCTAAGAATACATTTAAAAGGTTTTAATAGTTATAAGGATGTTAGGTGAGACACATGAGTCCCAATATGAGGCTGGAAAAAAAAAGATGACATTGAATCTGCGATGTTCTAACTCCCCACAGTCATGAACTTTTTCTGATCAGTTCATACAGGAGATTTTTTGTTTTTGTTCATTTGTTTTTGATTAGAAAAGACTTGAGCAAGTGACCACATGGGGACCAGAGTCAATGAAAATAAACCTGTATATATAAAGGTTATATAGAGGATGTTGTGGATGGGGTCCTAGAGAAAGTGAGGGGGTGAGTCTCAGGTCGCAAATGAATGGATGTCAGTCAGCAGGACAGTGGGATGTATCTTCCCCACAAGAAAAAAAAACCTCACAGTACAACTGAAAACTCTCTGATCTTGGAGCCCAGCTGAGTGAGAAGCTGTCTGTCATAGTCAGAATGCTTTCCCACCTGTCCCAGCACCCCCAACAATAGGTCGGATCCCCCTTCATGGAGCTACAGCAGGACTTGAATAAAACAACATGACCCAAGCAAGGACCTTGGTGTGTGTAAGTGTGCTGTTCATGTGTGGTATATATGCACATGTGTGGTCACAGGCACATGCTTGTGTGTGCATGCAGGGGCCAGGTGTCTCCTTCATTCACTCTCTGCTTAATCCTCAGAGGCAAGACCTCTGCCTGAACCTGAAACCAGTGTTTCTGCTAGACTAGCAGCCAGCAAGCCCCAACGTCCCTTCTGCCTCTGTCCCCCGACATCACTGGAGTCACAGGTGTGTGGGACCACACTTGACTTGTATGCATGAATGCTGGGAATGCAAATTTAGGTCCTCACCCATGTGCAGCAAATGTTCTTACCTGCTGAGCCATCTCTCCAGGCTCCCAAGCAGTAATTTGTTGACTATTTCTGTAATTTAATTGTGTCATTTTTTTTTAATCCCAGAGTATCAGTAATGTTATAAATAAATAAAAATCCTGATGTTATAAATAAATAGAAATCCAGGCTGGCTTAGTGCTCACAGAGATCCACCTGCCTCTGCCTCCCAAGGGCTGGGAGTAAAGGCGTGCGTGTGCCAGCTATGCCCCACTATGTCTTTATTTTGGAAGCAGTTGTGTTTATCAACTCATTGCTTAATGGACTTTGCTTTTTATGGTTTATTTTACAATACTTCTTGTATTCCTAGGTCTTACAGATGTTTCCATTGTGTTTTCTTCTGATTTTATTTAGATACCATCATTCCATCTGAAGTTTAATTTTCTGAACAGTGTGGGGCAAACATTTATCTTAGTTCTTATTGTTGGTTAGCCAGTGGTTGTGGTATGATGTACAGGATAGCCAGTCTCATGTAAGCTGGTTTGAAACGTCACTCATCAGAAAGGGAGTCCTCACATGTGGAGAGGGGCTTCCTCAATGTATCCTCAAAGTCCTCAAATGTGTAGAGTTCACTACAGTCATACACTCAGTTTTGGCACTGACAAGATGCCTCCTCCACCCCTGCTCCACCCACTACCATGCCGTCACTCAGTGTTGTCCTGAATATAAGCACTGATTTAGTTTACACGTTCTGGAGAAATTTAGACTCTTCTCAAATTTCACTTTAAAATAGTAGTGGTGTTTCAGTTGAGACCATGTTAAATTTACACATGAGTGGTGCTTTGAATAGGTATGGTCCCTATAGACTCATGTGTTTGAATGTTTGGCCCATAGAGAGTGGCACTATTAGGAGGTGTGACCTTGCTGGACTAGGTCATGACCTTTTCGGAGGAAGTGTGTCATTGTGGGGTTGAGCTTTGAGATCTCATATATGCTCAAGCCACGCCCAGTGTGACAGTTCACTTCCTGTTGCCTGTGGATCAAGATGTAGAACTCTCAGCTCCTTCTCCAGCACCATATCTTCCTGCATGCCACCATGTCCCGCCATGATAATAATGGTCAGAACTTCTGAACTGTAAGCCACCTCATTTAAATGTTTTCCTTTATGAGAGTTGCCATGGTCATGGTGTCTCTTCACAGCAAAGGAAACTCTAACTAAGACAACAAATATTTGGGGAGACTTTTTTAACGATCCATTTTAATGTCTCTGTAAAATATCACATATTCGTTAAGTTTGTTTCAGGTTGTTTAGGAATTGTATTACAATAGTAAATTAAATATTTTTATTCTATTTTTAAAATACCCCATTGCTGCTGTGTAGTAAGATGGCCTTGCTCACATCTCTGTTGGCTCCAATAAATATTTTCAGTTGGCTTTGCTGGACTGACAGACTTCCTCTTACAGACATTTTGTAAGAGCTCTCTTCCACAGTGCTGATGTCTTTGTGGGGCTGGGTTCTCATTTAAATACGTTTTGATGACACTGTGCCCTGTATAGCAATTGTTTCATTATATTGATTTCTCTTTTGTAACAAAATGTACAGGCACTTTTAGAAAGCTTCTATTTTATATTTTAAAAATCTGCACTTCTAAAGACTCACTATGTAGGCTTATGGGTTTTAATATCTGTGATTTTATATGTGTATACACACACACACACACACACACACACATATATATATATATACACACATGCATGCAATGCACATTCATGGATGTACACACATATACATATGCATTCACATACATGTCTAATGTATGTACATGCATGTATACATGGATGCACACATGCACTCATGTACATGCATACATATACATAAACAATACACACATGTATACATGCAAACATACATGTATAATACATATATAGACATACATGTGTATATACATACATATATACATGCATGCATACATACTTATATAGCATCTTGTTAATGTCATAAACTTTTTTTGGTCTTGTGAATTTGATCAACACACATTATTTTACAAGTTTTTCAAGGTTTTAAAAATAAATTATTCAATTTTATAAAAATAATGCACATCCACAGTTTTTAAAAATCAAATTGAGCAATAAAGCCTAAAAAGAGAAGCACCTGTTTTGGCCTCAGCCCTCCCCTCCCCTCCCCTCCCCTCCCCTCCCCTCCCCTCCCCTCCCCTCCTCCCCTCCCCTCCCCTCCCCTCCCCTCAAGTCATGTTTCAAGAAATCAATTCCTCCCAACGTCTCTGGCTGACCTTTTTTCTTCTTTGATTTGAAAGCAGCATGCTTAATTACAGTTTTAAAATTTCTAATGTACCTATTGATTGCTTGTGGGAAAATAAAGATTGATCTCTGTTCTCCAGCCACACAGCAGCTTGTCCTGCACATTGTGCTGTGCTGACCTCCCGATCGAGGCCAGTGGCCACGCTGGTAGCTGAGACAGTTCACTAGGTAAATGGCCCGTCATACTCTTTTCCATCCTGCTCGACTTTCAACTTTCTCTGGGTCTTACGGACCCTCACCACGCAGCATGGACTCCTGTGGAGCCCCGGCAATTCCCTTGTGGCTGCCACACACTTTGGCCTGCTATGGAATCAGGGATGTTGAGACAATGTCCTGGAAATGTGGGCTTTTGCTCAGCACCATCTGATGGACGGCTTTGGAGGCTCCCTTGCAGCTCTTTGCCTGGAGTGTCCCTTTGCCAGACCCATCTGTCACTACGTGTTTAATTGCCAAAAGTTCCTATTACCTAAATATTCTCCTTTTATAGCACCCTGCTCTGGATACGATCACAATGAATATTTTTAAACAGACTAATATAGATTTCAAAGCATTTCTTTCTGCTCTTTTGATGATCTTGGTTCCTTTTGTTCCAGCTTGTCCCTCGGTGATCACTAGTCTTGGCTCTCTGTTCTTAGGACCTGCTAAAGGTAGCCTTTGCTCCCGTTGAGAACGTGGCACACTCGGTTTCTTTTGGGTAGCTCCTGGGGGTCATTCATTCAGTTGCACACGTATCTTTGTTCTTGGGCTGGTAAAGGTAAATGTCATCCCTCCTTTGGGGTATGTAAGCTGGCTGTGCAGATGTTGTGTGTATAGAATATTGCCAGTTTCCCTCGGGCTGAGCACACACCTGCCTGGACCTAATACCTCTCCACTCAGGCACAGAGATGACAGACAGAGCAGGGTTTTAGGGTCTCACCACTAGTGTGCCCCTAGCACCCACAGTGAGACTGCCAACCTTGCTGATGTTCTAGGTGCCCTCTTCTCTCGTGTCTCCTGCCTGTGGGCACAGGACACTGCCACCTTTTACACACTGCTCTACACGTCGTTTCTTGCTTTGGTTTTTCCAAAGTGGGTTTTCTGTTTTCTGTGGGCAACTCATACTGAGGAAGGTCCCCAAAAGTCTGGCAACTCCTGGGGGTGCTATTCCTCAGTACTCTGCTTCCTTTCTTGCTTTCAGTGTGGATATGGATTTTTCAAAACAATCTTTTCTCTCATTCCTGGAGATTTGCTGAAGGGGAGCTTTTCTCTTTCTTGATCTTGCTCAGTTTGTAATCCTATAACCAGCAACCTGTTAACCAAATACTTTAACATACGCATTACCTGAAGCTTGTAATCCTATAACCAGCAACCTGTTAACCAAATACTTTAACATACGCATTACCTGAAGCTTGGGGTGCATCCCGTGCCGGGGCTTCAGGTCAGAGTTCCCTCCAGTGTCCAGCCACTTGCCGACTTTGTCGTAAATACTTTAGTGTCATGTCCTTTCTATGGCAGCCGTCTGGTTTTCATGGCAAGAGCCTTTCACCCCCCCCCCCCCCACAGCAGCAATTTGGTTAGTATTTTCCTCTGTTGAGGGTCTGAGTCCCCAGGTTTTCTTTTGCTTTTCTATTATTTTATCTGTATTTCTGATCACTGTCTTGCTCATCTGGAAATTATGTTGGAATTTTTTGTGAGGCATGACTTTATTCCTCAAACTTCCAAATATCTCAGTTTTTATTAGATAAAAATTTAATTTTCACTGTTTTAAAGTTTTATTTTGCTTTTGAGACAAGGTCTGGATATGTAGCCCAGGATGGCCTGGAATTTTCTGTGTATTTCCAACTGGCCTCAAACTCAAGCAACCCTCCTTCCTCAGCCTTGAATACTCAGCTTACAGGCATGAGTAAAACTTTATTGGTTTTATCTCCATTTAATTTTAATATATGATACACAGCTCTTCTGAGCTAGATTATAAAATGTGAAGGGTTGATTAGACTAGTTCATGTCTTCGGTGAGTATATAGTCTTAAGAGATATATTGATTCTTACTGAGAAATTCAACAACTTTCACTATTTTAATCATTATTGCTGTTGTTCTGTGTTTATTTATGGATTCATTTTGTATGTGTGCTCAGGGAGGCACATGTGCCACAGGCAGTTCTCTCCTCCACCAGGTGGTTCCCTGGACTGAAGTCTGGTTTCCAGGCTCAATAGTCAGTGCCTGTACTCACTGCGCAATCTTTTCCACCGTATGCTGTATTTTCTGAGAAACAGTCTCCCATTCTGTAGCTCAGGCTGGCCTGGAACTTACTATGCAGCCTAGATTAGTGTCCAGATCCTGGTATTCCTCCTCCTTCAGACCACCCAGTGCTGGGATTCCAGGCTTGAGTCACCACAGAAGCCAGAGAAGACCTTTGAAAGGTTAAGAGAATGAAGGGGTTAGCTTTAAATGTTTAGATTGGGTTTTCATGGGTCTGTAGAGCATCACCGGGGCAGTGAATGGACAAGTGAGTCTAGACCTGTGAAGCAAGTGTGTGCTGGAGCACGTGGAGGCTGGAGACCGGCCGGGGGCCAGATGGCAGCTGGAATGCTGCTCTTCCGTTATGCTAATATAACTGTTAAACAAATGGGTAAAATTCAAAACCAACATTGTTACACTATTGGTCATTAAATATTAACTACATCAGCAAGACAGCAAGTAATTAGTGAGTTGAATTGAGTTCTTTTTTAAAAATTACATTTTATTTACCTACTTTGCGTGTGTGTGTGTGTGTGTGTGTGTCTGTGAATGTGCCACAGTGTGCATGCGGAGGCCGGAGGACAACTTGTGGGAGTTGGTCTGGCCTTGAGTCTCGTAAGTTCTGGGAACCGAACTCGAGCTGTCTGGCTTATTGGTGGCATCTTTCCCTGTTGAACCATCTCACTGGCTCTGAACTGAGTTCTTAATTAATGTTACTGCTTGAAGAATGGAATAACTAAAAATCCCAAAATACAATATGCATATAGCATGAAGAAAATTAAGACTGTAGTAAATTCAAGATGGTGCTCATTTTCAAAGTTAAAACTCAAAGAGAAATGACTGTCCCCTCCTAAAGCAATCAGCTCAGAGATAGGAGTAAAACCAGATGCTCTGCTATTATGGACATTTCCTGTGGTTCCCCATGATGGCGCAGCCCACTATGGATACAGATAATCAGTTCTCTAGGGGAGCAGAATGCTGGGACGGAGCCACGGCATAGTAAACCAGAAAGACGGTGAAAGGATCCTGTCCCAGGATACTGATGTTAGATGAGAGACAGAATGTAACTCACAGGGTAGGTATATCAAGAAGAACTATTTTTTAATCAAATTCTAACTATTGCAGTAATCATTTCACATGTATCATGCACCAAGATTGCATTGTATACTTAGAATAAAGACATTTTTTGAACTGCCAAATACTGGTCAATAAAGCTGGTGGGGGAGTTCCTATGTCTAGAAGCCAGAGAGAGTGATTCCCTAAGGATGGGAAAGGGGAAGTTAAAGTTGGGAAATCCACCTCAGAGTGTGAGCACTTGAGAAGAGGCACAAAGCTGGTCCTGGGGTACAAAGAGGAGGAGGAGGCAGTGAGGGATGCGGAAAGAGACGTTGATGGACAGGAAGCACGGGTGTTCCCTTGTATCAGCTTCTTTCCTAATTGCTGTGAAAAAATACATGGCACGAGCAACTTCAGGAGGGGTTTGCCCGTTGTGGTGGAATTGGCGTTCAGCCAGTGGCCCCAGCCCATGGACTAGCGTTGCCCATATTCAGGGAGAGTCTTCCCTGCTTATACAAACTTTTCTGGAAACACCTTCATAGATACACACAGAAGTGTGTTTCCATGCTGAATATAAATGCATTCAAATTGGCAACGATGATTAACCATTGCGTCTTCTAAGCGAGTGATTTCAGACTCAGAGAGTGATGGGTGTGAAAGTCCACCCATGGACCAGAACTCCAGACAGTGGGGTACGAGCGAACTCTGTAGGTTATTCTAGCCAAAGTACAAGGACCTACAAATTAGGTCTTTTGTGTGGTGTTTCTGCATCGTTTGTAATTTTAGGATGGGCAAGAGGAGACATGATGGAATTGCTGAGCCAAGCCCGTATCCAGCTTGGGAATTCACGCATCAGAGAAAGGCACCACTCTAGAAAATGGTTGACTGTGTTTCCTTAGAATCCTTTATAGTAGTGGTTCTCAGCCTGTGGGAATCACATATCAGATGTCCTGCATATCAGATATTTACATTATGACTCATAACAGTAGCAAAATTACAGTTCTGAAGCAGCAATGAAAATAATTTTATGGTCAAGTCAACACAACAAGAGGAACTGTATTAAAATGTTGAAGCATTAGGAAGGCTGAGAACCACTGCCCTAAGGTAAGTGACTACCTGGAGACACTGCCATCACTTCTCCCTTGGATGGTGCCCTGAGGAAGGGCTCATGTGGTTTCTGGGTCAAGGACATGCAGAGTATGAGAGGACTTGAGAAGCATCCCTTCCTTTCTTGGCGGATAAAGAATCATGATTGCCACAGTGCTTTGGATTTGTTGTGTTCACAGTGAATCTCACATATCTGTAAGCCTGATTTGCCTCTGCTAGCTATGACTCCATTCCCATAGACGCTGCTGCTCCACCCGCAGAGACTCTGAGACAGGACAACTGACCTAAGAAGTCCTGTACTAGTTCATTGCCCTCCTCTGCTCACTTCCCTCTCTACCCCTCCCGTCTCCTCCTCTTCCTTCCCCTTTCTTTTCATTTTTACTTATGCTGCATCAGCAGTGTCTTATCTGGTCTCCCAGCTGCTAGCCTCTTACTTCCTAAGTGTATCTCCTCAACCTTTGGCAGCTGGACGCTGTGATACACACTGTGGGCAGTCACTGGGGCATGAGGGGCCTCTCACCACAAGGTGACAATAAGATCGATATAATAGAGATATGGAAGATATTTTACAACATGCCTTATCTCCAGCCACTGTCCGAACCACTCCCGTCTTCCATGTTCCAGGAACAGCTCGCCTTCCTAAACGTGCAGCACTTTGTGCACTCCTACCGAGGACCTTCTCTTCTCTTCTCGTTTCCCTAGCGCCATGTCTTGAAGTGTGATCCTTTCTCTAGCTTTCTCTGATCTCACTCTCTCTTCTAAATCATTACTGATTTGTTTTTTCCTCCTGCATTCTATGGTACTTGGTAGATCTATCAAGTGTGGCATTTGGAACATTATGTTGTATTTGTTACACTTCTGGTTCCTTAACTGGACTTAAGATTTCTTGACTTGACACACGAGGCATTTCAATATGAGGGTTTGTGCCTAGTCTTACTGTGATGTGTTATGCCATGTTCAGTTGATGTCACCGGGAGGTCTGCTCTTTTCTGAAGGGAAACAGAGGAGGAGTGGTTCTCGGGGAGAAGGAAGGCTGTGAGTGGGGGAGCTGGGAGAGGTGGAAGGAGGGGAATTTGTGGTCAGGATGTAATATATGAGAGAAGAATAAATTTTAAAAATGAGTCATTGGCCTGGGAAGATGGCTTGGTGAGTTAAGTATGAGGACTGGAGTTCAAATTTCCAGAACCCACATAAACCTGGGAACAGCAGCAGGCATCATAATCGCAGAGCTCTCATAGTGAGATGCGGGACAGAGACAGGAGAATCCCCAGAAGCTTTGTGGGCAGCCAGCTTGGCTTACACAGTGGCAAACAACAAGAACCAGAAACACTGTCTGAAAGCCAAGGTGGAAGGTGAGGACTGACAGCTGAGGTGGCCCTCTGACCCCCACAATGTGCAGTCTGCCCATAGGTACATGCACATGTGAGATCAATAAAAGGTAAGTGAGATCACAAACAAGCTATTAATTGTATTTCTCTCATATCTGGCACATAGGAGGTCTTCCATACGTTTTAGTTGCATCCATTTGAATCAGAGATTCTCTCCACAGGTAGCCCTGGGTGAGCAGAGGCAAGCAGAATTCTCCAGAAAGGGATGTGGGCAGCTCTCTGCATGGAGCTACAGCAACAACAGGCTCCGGTTTCCCATGTAGTCTCACAGAGCACTGGCCAACTGAAGACTTCTAGAACATGGGATTTTGATGGGGAAAATTGTCTTACAAGTGATTCTTTTTAATCTTCAGATGAAGAAACCGGTTTTGTTCCCATCAGACCACACATGTAGCTTTTTGCCACCAATACCACCCCAGCCAGCAATCTTTACAAATTTATGAATGTTAAATCATTTTACATTCCAGGCACGAACACACTATACAGCTGATGTTAGTTTAGGGGAGCTTCATTAAGGAATGTTAACGAGTTCAAGGTAGGATTGTTCGATGAGTAGAGGTATCTGATAAGAAGTTCCAAGTGAAGTGAAGTGAAGTGATGTGTGTGTGTGTGTGTGTGTGTGTGTGTGTGTGTGTGTGTGTGTGTGTGTTCTGTTTGAGAACTTCAACCATCAGAGGACAGGGTGAGAGGACTTTGATACATCTGTGTTTCTAAGGTTTAATTGAGCCTTTTATTTCCCGTAGGTTTCAAAACCTGCTATGGTCCAGAAAGACGTTCGTGGACAACATGAAGATCTATAACCACAGCTTTATTTACATGCCTGCCTTCTCTATGAAGACGGGAACAGAGCCCTCTCTCCGTGTGTATTACACACTGAAAGATGTTGGTGCCAATCAAACAGTGCTTTTTGCTAACCCTAACTTTCTGCGGAACATTGGAAAGTTCTGGAAGAGTAGGGGGATCCATGCCAAGCGCCTGTCTACAGGACTCTTTCTGGTGAGCGCAGCCTTGGGCCTTTGTGAGGAGGTAGCCATCTATGGCTTCTGGCCCTTCTCTGTGAATATGCAGGAGGAGCCCATTAGTCACCACTACTACGACAATGTCTTGCCCTACTCAGGCTTCCATGCCATGCCTGAGGAATTTCTCCAACTCTGGTACCTTCATAAAATTGGTGCACTGAGGATGCAGCTAGACCCATGCGAGGGACCATCTCTTCAGCCCACTTCCTAGGGACCATAAAAGAAGAAAGGACCGGGTGGGGTATTTTTTGCTAGGTTTTCTATGTGACTTCTAAAAGGAATGGCCAAAGTGTATCATGGATTGGCATGATAGGAAACAAACAAAAACCCAAGCAAAACTTTGCTTTTGATGTTGGCTTGGAGAACAATAAGAAGTAAAATGTTCTGGGGGAACATTTTATATCATGCTGTGGATTTGCAACTGGGACAGCACCAAGGAGATGATGCTGGCAGATCACGTGTCTGTGGTTCAAATCCAGAAGATGCAATTCAAGGACCAGATGGACGCTAATTGCTGAGGCTGAGGGGCTCATCATGGCAGCATGTGGGAGATGCTGGGGTATTGCTGATTGTCAATATACACTGGCATCATAGTCATTTTAAAAGACCTGTCTTATTGAGACTGGCATTAGAACTGTAGGTTTTTAAAAATTATTATTTATTTTTGCCCTGTTTAGGGCTATGGGTGGGTGATGGGGTAGACTTACAAAATCCTTCCTGCTGATTTTTGTGATTCATTAAAACAAGTCTATGTTGACCAGTCCCTCCACTAGTACAGGTTTAAATAAGGATTACTTCTTGCCTCTTTGGTTAAGCCTACTTAGCATGAAGCTCTGTTGAAGTTAGACTGTGTTGATTCATAGTCTAGATAACATGAGACACTTCCTCTCCTCAGAAGTTGAGAGAGAAACTCAATTTTAGGTCCCCATTACATCAACCCATTGGCTGGGTTGCTATTATTTTCACAAAATCACTACATGTGCAAGTACATTCTTTACTTGTAAAGTGGCAAAAGTGTCTTCCTTTAATGAGAGGTGAAGTAGGTCACAGCGAGTAAGAACTTCGTCTCTGAGGCAGACAGACCAGAAGGCAGGGGGCCCTTTCCTCTTTAACATGAATATTTCCCTTCAAGATAACTCATGCGTGTGCACACATGAATGTTTTCTTTCAAGATAATGTGTGTGTATGCACACCTGAATATAGACACATACACTCAGACACACTATACAAAGTAATCAAAGATTATTCTCATGTGGCTATGAAAACTGAGTGCGCATGGCCTGGTGTTGGAGAGCTGCAGAGATATGGTATGGAATCCATCCCACGTTGACGTAAGTTGAGCTGGCACAGCAGTTGCTGTCAATTTGCATGCCAGCACGGGGTGCAAGCTTTACCCTCAAATATGTAATCCAGAATGAAAACTGCTCTCTTACTCATCCTGCCTCCTCCCCCCAAATCTCATGAATGGGCCTTGTGTTGAGCATAGTGACATGGGACATGGCTCACGCAAGTGAGCAGGTAGGAGCCACTAGCTGTGGATCTCCCCAGTGCCAGGTGGGGCTGCTTGGGCAGCTTGGTACAGCAGCTTTAACACAACACAACAGGGTTGCAGATTACGGCCAAATGTGTTTACTGTAGGTAAGGGACAAGCAGGGACATCTTTCAAAGTGTTTGTGCTTTGAGGCGTGTTAGGCTCCAAGGAGATGTGAAGACTCACGTTTATTCTTTCAAGTGTTGTCATGATGTAGGTAAAATCAACCCACAAGCTCTACTGCACCATGAAGGTAGAAACTTAGTATATTGACCATGCCTATGAAAACAGGGGGCTTTAAAAAGAAGGCGAACTTCCAAGATATCACAGTTGTTTAAGAGTTGCACATCTAGGGTAGGGAGTTTCCAAATGTGATTAAATACCGGGTTATTCTAGAAATTAGCATTTGGACTGACACTAGGTGCCACGATGGTGCACAGGTTGTGGTGATGTTTAGAGAATGAAGAGTTTGGGAGGCTCACCACTGTGCAGGGCTGGCTTAGTGTTTCTATCTTGTGCAGCAGCATCAGGATATCAGGAAGGCAGGGTGAGTTGTTAGTCATGTCTGTCCAACCCTGAATATAATCCTGTTTTGAGTGACTAGAAGTTAGTAATTACCTAAGAAAAAATACATTTTTACCAATAGATTCATTAAAAGTGTAAAAGGTCTAAGAAAACAACAAATACAAAGATTGATTAAGTGTGCATTCAGATGAATGCATTAATTGGTCAAAATCTAAAGAAGAAGCTCATAAAATGCACACATCATGGTTCACTGAGAATGCTGTCTGGGAGTCTGAACTTTCACTACAGTTCCTGGAACAGGTCCGTGTAATAGATTTGTGTGTTTAGTCTATGAAATTGTAAAGCTATTCTGCATGGCATCTGAACTGCAGAACGGAGATGATCAACACTGTCAGCTGACCTGTGCTTTCACCTGTGTGCTGACTTCCCTTCCCCCTCAGGTGCCATGAGCCAACACCTGAGGACATTTTTCATCGTTATGACCAGGAATGCTAGCTGCTTGTGGTAGGGAACAGTCATGGATAGTGGTCCAACAGCAACAGGTCAGCCACTTACCACAGAGAATGACCCAGAGAAATGTTAGTAGTGTGAAAACTGAGAAACCCCAAGGTAGACCAAAAGAAAAGTTTGACTGCTCATACTATCTGCCTTTTAGGACATAGGTACAATGTTCATGTCGCAAACAGCATTGCTGCAATCTTTATTATTTTAGAGTGACAATTCATAGGTGTGTTATATGTATAACTTTTTGTGTGTTTGGTTAGATGATGTAGTTAAGCAAGAGGTAGGTCTCATCACCCCCTCTTGTGCATGTGTGTGTGTGTATGTACATTATTTTCAGTAAAATACATGTTCCTACATAGAAACCTCTCCAGAATTGTCCTGTAGAACATTCTGGAGTACCCTTAGGAGATTGTTTATTATTCAATTCTACTTATTGAAATTAAGGCCTTCAGCTCTGGGCCTGGTCCATTAATGTATTTGACCTTTAATGGTCAGACAGAAGGGATTTGCATTATGGTGGATGTGTTCAATAAAAAGGATTTAATTCATTTCAGTGCATCTGGCAAGGGATGATGCCCCTCTCTACCACCAATTAGACAAATGCTTTAAGTGTGTGTATGTGTGCATGCATGGCAGTGTACATGAGAGACAGAGACAGAGAGAGAGAGACAGATAGACAGACAAAAGTAAGATTGCTTCATGGGGTGGGGACAGGAAAGGATGCAGAGACTGCAAATGAGCACCCAGATAGGAACTTCCGTTTTAGTCAACTGCAGCTTGAGAATTGCTTTGGTGAAAGATCTTTTCACACACGATGACTGTGGACCCATATACTCACTGTAAAGTGCTTTACAAAAGTGCATAAAAATCACGTGCCTGAACTAGCTTGTTCACTTTTATGACTTTGTCAAAGGGAGTGAGCAGAAGGAGGGACTTCTCAGCCCTTAAGAGTGCTGACTGCTTAGTTCCTGACACATGCTTCCCTGTACAGCTGCCTGTCACTCCAGTTCCAAGGGATCTGGTGTTCTCTTCTGGCCTCCATGGACACTGCATGCAAGTGGGATCATATACGCACACATAATAAGTGAATGCATCTTAATAAAGGAGAGAATTCATTCTCTAAAGTGGCAGATGTCCAGGTAGTGCCCTTCCTGCTGCTTTGCTGGGAAGCCAGTCATCTCTAGTTTTATTTTCTATGTTTGAAAAATAGCATCTGTGTGGCAAATTCTTGTCAGGAGGGATCTAATGAGAACATCAGTCACCAGTGCACTGAGGGATCTTCACCTTAGGAGCTGCTGTGCCTAAGCTTGCACTTGCTAATCAAAGCGCTCCCATGGCAGAGTCTGGTCACCTTGACCCAGTTGCAGCCCTGCATATGATCATGAGGAGTAGAACTCTAGTCTCTGTGTACACAGATGAACTTTCTGAATCCCCAAAGCTAGGGAGATAGCAAATACCCCATAGTTCCTGGGCTGTGTCTTTGAAATCATGAACTTCTAAAGCCCAGAGTCCACATTTAGTCTTTAAATGTGAGGCACTATACAGTTTCTGCTTTATAAGTGAGAGAGTCTTAAAGTTGTAGACAACACACACACACACACACACACACACACACACACACACAGACACACAGACACACACACACACACACACACACACACACACACACACACAATATGAATAGTATCTGCCTTATTCTCAGCCTTAATGTGCCATTTGACATTTTCACATATATCCCAGAGATGAATGATTGATGTGTGTGTATGAATTGAAAGGTCATTCATACTATTCATACTATCTAACCTTTCTCATTGAACAAGGAAGAAACATGCTTCTGCTTCCTTGTTTGGGTTTTCTCTCTGTTGCTGACATTTGTAGTTTCTTCTTCCTTTAACACAGAGAAACAAACATATTGAAGTGAATTATAATATCGTGAGCACTTGAGTCAAAGCCCTTGACTATCACTTGATAGGGCACAAAAGAGGAATTATATTTTGTGGTTGCTCATTTGCCTATGACTCTCAGTTTCACTGCTGTGTTAAAAGCCTTCTTGGTTTTGCTTTTCAATTGAAACTTGGGGATTCAATCAATGACACAAAGTTGTCCAAGAGTTTTATGGTGTAATATCCAAATATAGTGATCATGTTTCTTCTAGCTTCTGTGTAATTAGACTCCTCCAGGTAACTGTCACTTTCAAATGTATGTTTCATGCAATAACAGTAAACACCAAGAGATGTGACTTAGTCCAAAACAGAGAAAACTGGATTCATGGAATTCTGGATTTCTCTGTATAGTAACAGAAAGAAAAAATGCAATAGAGAAAAGATGTAACCAAAATGAGAACTAAGAGCAAATATTGATTTTGTTCTCTGCTGCAAAGGACCTATTGGGAGTGGTCTTGGCCTCAGAAGGAAGCTCGGCAGACAGGAAGGAAGGGATTGTTGTCTTAGAATGCATTTGCAAGAATGGAGTGGTTTCAAGGTAACCAAAAGGAAGTGTGTGGCCATGCCATCATTAGGGTTAGGATGAAAAGATGCTAGATGGACCATGAGCATGGATTGCAAGGCTGTTGCGGGGAAGACTCCAAGCTGGTACCTGTTTTCTCATGTGAATCTTGGAGGTCTTGGAGGCCTCAGGTTCCTGCGCCGCCCACCAGGCAGTGCCCTCCTGGATGCCTGTGTTCAGTGAAGCAAACACCTCCATGTCCCTCGGTCACCTGCCTTTTGATTTGTACTCTCAAGGTGAGTTATAATTTAGCTCTCCTGTCAAGATGATACAGCGATGGTGGTAAATATCACCCTGATGTTGACCGGTGAACGTGGTCACTATACACTGCACATAGCAAGAGTTACTGTTAACTTCCTGTCCCCACAATGATTCCCAAGAGAGGCGATGGCAACCTAGATTCATTACCCTTCATGTTTCAGTTCAATCTTTCTCCCTCACTCCCTCTCTCCCTCCTCCCTTATATTATTTATGCCCACGGAAAATAGAAAGTAACTGGTAATGTTGGGGAGTGGCAGAGGGTGCCTTAACTTTTCCTGGCTTGGCTCCCCACTTACATATTCCCTTCATGTGTTTGTTGCTTTTTAGATGTTTCCATGTCCGTCCAACTTGTACCTTTATCATCAGCAAGACCCTTTTAAATGTAGCAAATGGGACTATTTTATAGAAATTCATGATAGTATATAGGCCTTGGAGAAGTCTGATAATGGTGTGTAAATATCCTTTGCTCAGTTGTGGAACATTTTTCTAAGGTCTTTTAGGTGATAGCTACAGGAAGATTCCTAGAGTTAAGAATGTTTTTCCAGAAAATTCCAGTATTCAAGGAAGCAAGGAACCACCCTATTGCTGTTTTCCATTCTGTCGTCAGCACTGACAGGCTTCTCTCTCCACAGTTAGGGTGACTGATGGCTACTGTGGTGCACCATAGAGATACTACATATATGGGAAGGGGAGAGAAAAGACATACAACACACGATTCTAAAGCCTGCTTCATCTTTACAAAGCTCTATAATATTACTAGACTAATAGTTACCATGCAGCATACTGTGATCTGCAAAGTATTGGGGAATAGTTTACCTTTAGCCTCTTTCATTGCTCATTCCAGACTATTCGACAGGCATGCAAGCTGTTCTATCAGTGTGTATTTTCAGAGGTTGGGGAAGAGTCAAAATAGGAAATTTTAAATATTCTTTCTCGTGTACTGTCTACTGGTCCATGGATCTACTAATTCTGGAGCTTTTAGATCAGACTATAAAACCGAAGTCAGCATTTGAAGTGTTTGCAGAGCGGCGTCCTCCTATGAAGGCCAGATTTGATTGACAGCAAGTGTGGGGTAACCCAGTGCTCTTCATTTCTTTTCTTTTGGAGAATTTTATATAAAATGTAGCAGGGAAGAAAATAGGTTTAATTGGTACTTTTTATGGTGTGACTTGAAAAAAAAATGGTGCCTGTCTGTTGGCTGAGATGAACAGTGATGTGCCTAGAGGGTCACTGGAAAAATGTCTTTTCTTTGCTGTGATCATGAACCGTGGCTAGCAGTGAGAAGATTAACTGGTCTCAGTTCCTCTACCTCCCTTCCTCGGAGAATATTTGGAAGTGTACCCTGTGAATAAAATGGGATTTTTTTCAATGCAGTTTGTGAAGTCCTTTTATTTCTATGAAGGGTGTTTGCTGTTTCCTTCTCCGTTCTCTCTGTACCTTGGGTCTGCTTTGGCTGCCCTGTTTGACTCTCCCGAGACGAGTGAAAGATGTGTTGCTTAGTCAGACACTGTTCTAGGAGCCAGGATTATCGGGCTGGCGAGACGGCAGCTCAGTGGGCAAGGGAGCCTGCTGCCAAGCCTGACCACCGGAGTCTGATCACTGGGGCCCACAGGGTGAGAGGCAGCCGCCGGCTCCTGGAAATGCCCTCAGACCTCCACACATGGGCTGTGGCCCATGTGCACCCACACAGGCACACATACACACAAAGTTAATAAATACAATCCAATGCAAAAGTTCAAGCAAAAAATGCATATAGGATTGGAGTGGCTGTGTCAATACCACCAGCACGCAGGGCTGGTGTCTGTCAGTGGGTGAGGAGGCTTCCACCACGTCTCATGACGGGAATTTGATTCTGGGAACCCTCATGGTACAAAGAAAGTTGTCTTTTGACCTCCACATGTGTGCCATGTGAATAAGCATAAAGTAAGTAAATGATAAGTAATTGTAAAATAAATGCATTAATGTAATTTTTAAAGATTTTTTTTTTGTTTTACTTTTATTTTACGTGGATGGTGTCTTGCTGCATGTATGTCTGTGCACCATGCAGGTGCAATGCCTAAGGAGGGCAGAGGAGGGCATCAGATTTCCTGGGACTGGAGTTCTGAGTGGTTGTGAGCCACCAGTTGAGGGCTGGGACTGAACTCTGATCCTTTGCAAGAGCCGCCAGTGCTCTTAACTCCTGAGTCATTTATCCAGACTGAAAAAAACATTAAACACTGCGTAGTACAGGAAAGGACTCATCTTAGGCAGAGGAAAGACTACCTCCTATGCAAAGCAGAAAGGAAATCGTGCATCTACATAGTAATACTAATACACGTGAGCCTTTTTTCCCAGCAATAAAATTGTTCCTCTTTGTAGTGAGTCCATACGTGTGTCTAGAAATAGGCTCACTAATTGCTAACATGAGACAAGACATTGGGACTCCTCCTCTGCTCGTAGTGGGTGACTTTGAGAGGCCACATATACCTTCCTGTCAAAGTCATTTAGGTAATTGCTTTGTGCTCCCAGTCCCTTGGGCTCTGTGTCCCAGTTCTGTCAGACAGTTCCTCAGAAGGGGTGACATCAAGAAAGGCGCCCCGTCCGCCCTTTATGATACACTTCTTGGAAATTGATCAAGGCACTTGGTATAGATCTTACTAATTGTATGCCTTTGTTTTCACGTTAGCCTTTTAGGCCACAGCTGTTTTAGGAAGAAAGAGTCCACGAGTTAGGGGAGGTGAGGCACGGTCTTTAGTGAGTCACTCCACAGGCTGGGAAGACCCGTCCTACAAACGTGGGCCACCCTAACAGTGTGAGGAAAATGAACTTAGCTTCGGTCACCAGCTAACATCAGGCCGCACAATCCAAATTGTACCCAATCCAGCTCTTCTACTCTGTAAGAGCCCAAAGGCGTATGTACGCTCAAGATTTCCCACCAAGCCTGAAAGCAGGCTAATTACAAGTCATAGGCTATTGAGATGATAGGAGAAATTAAAGGAGGGTGATCAAACTCATTTCTAACTCACAGTCTGCAGTCCGGGGCTTTTGAAAACATACCTACTTGTTGCTGTTTCTATTATGCAGACAGACTGAAGGTTATTATTTGTTTATATCGCAGGAGCCATTGTTTTTGGGCAGAAACTGGGGAGGCGGGGAAACCACCCTCAACATTGGGAACATGTTAAGATTTTAACTTTATTAGTTTTTATTTATGTGTAGTGTGTCTGCAACACATGTGTGAGTGCTCCCGGAGGCCAGAAGATGTTGGCTTTTCTGGAACTGGAGTTACAGGTGGTTGTGATCCACCCAACATGGGGTGCTGGGAATCGAACTCAGGTCCTCTGAAAAAGCTGCGAATGTTCTTTGCCATGGAGCCATCTCTCCAACCCCATTTACTGGGAACATTTTTTATGATAAACAGTGAAATGAAAAGTTGAATTAAAAGACAATTAAGAGCTTACTGGTATCAAATTAGGTGTCAGTCAAGACTATTCTGATATTTGCATGTGGGGCGAAGACAAAAGGTAAAGCCTGGACAAAGACACTCACTGAGATGGAGTGGGGACTGCTGACATCGGCTTCTTACCTGGTGGCTGTCTGGGGACTGATTCTCTGCCACGTGTAGCATGAATCTTAAAAGTTCTTATTAATAAAATCAAACCTGAGGCCAGTTATTGGGGTGAATGCTGGTAGATCAGAGAGACACAACAAGCCACAGCCACCTTACCTCGCCAATTCCTCAGCTGGTTTTGTTTCCTCAGACTGGAAGCCTCTGAGTCCTCATCCAGAATGGGTCTCAGCTGAACTGTGTTGCTCCAAAGCCTGAAAGCTTAACCAGCCAAATGCTTAACCAGCCAAATGCTTCTAGTTTCTGGTCCTCACGCCTTATATACCTTTCTGCTTTCTACCACCACTCCCTGGGATTAAAGGCTCACTTTCTGGGATTAAAAGCGTGAGTCACCATGCTTGGCTGTATCCTTGAACATATGGATATCTGCCTCTGGAATGCTAGGATTAAAGGCGGGTGCTACCACTGCCTAACTTCTATGTTTAATATTGTGGTTGTTCTGTCTCTGACCCCAGATAAGTTTATTAGTATGCACAATATTTGGGGGAATACAATACCACAGCCATGGTTAACCCTCACCTGAGGTTTTGCTGGCTGGGCACTAGATAAGAAGCAGGTTATCCTTGGTCCCTGTCTGTGATTCTAGGTATAACCTCTGTACCTAATAAACAAACCATGTTGTACAGAAGCCCACAGAGGGAGTCCATCACAGGACTCCCTGGCATCCTGGTCATGCTGTTTTGTCCATAGTTTTTACAAAGTTGAAGTCTGAGATGATGACATCAGTCTCCAGAGCAGTCTGGAGCTGCCCACAATGCTCTTCCCCACGGAGCATAGTCTCCATTCTAACTGAAGTAGATGTTTATTCTGGGTCTTCCTTTTCTATCATTGTTTTCTGCTAGCACCAACACCTGCTAGTATTGCCATGTTAATATTACATACTCTATACACTATCTGTCTTAGTTAGGGTTTCTATTGCTATGAAGAGGCACCATGATCACAGCAACTCTTATAAAGGAAAACTTGTTTTTTCAGATTAGAAAACTGCTTTAATGGAAACTCCCCCCAACACACCATCTGGGGCAGGGTGGAATGTGGCCAGGGTTGGCCCCAGGGCAATACTGAGCCTGTAGTTGTTACCAAAATATACATCTGTCACTATTAAAAAAAAAAAAAACTGCTGCACCACCTCAGCCCCACACAGGTATAAGAATCATAAATATTTATACTCTTGCCACTCCTTCATAGAACCAAAGTCCAGGGAACCCCTCCCATAGAGACAGGGCAGGTACAATGTGGGCATCTGCGAAGGGCCTTAAGGCCTAGAGGTCAGCCCCTCCCCTGGGCCTAGTGAGAGGCAGGCAGAAAACAAAACTTTGGTCCAAAATTTGAAGGTCGGAGCCCACTGGTCTCAGAGCTGTTTACCCCAAGCAGAGGCAGCACTGGCCTGTGCTCCCCCTCAAGTTGGTCACCGGGAAGGAGGGGACAAGCGCAGGGACACAGAAGCTTAGAGTACACATGTACCATTGTATCATTGCTATCAAAAGTTACTTAAAACTATATCTTTCACATATAAATGGAAAAAGATTCGGGTATTTGGTCAAGTGGAAATATTGCTAGGCACAGGTGTCTGTGACTGCACAGAATAGAATACAAAGGTCACATGAGGCTCAGCAGCTAAGGATGACTTGAGCCCCGGGCTGGCCAGGGACATGGGATTATAATCATGTCACTTGATTATAAGGTAGGGGTGGTGGCCCCAGCTCCTGCACAGTGTAGGAAGCCTGTGGTGCTGGCTGCCTGGCTCACCTGCAGGTCTAGAGACAGACTGATGGCCTGAGAGGATGGGTGTGCAGCCACAAGGCGGGCTGGTTTTCTCAGGCATGAGAAAGTGGATGTGTTGGGGCACAGCTGTGACCTCATGCCTGAGCCCCTCAAGGCAAGGTGCCAGAGCAGACTGGGCCTCTGTATGTAGCTAGAGTTTTCCTGCCTGGCCCACAGTCAGGACAAATCTCTGTCACCCGCCAGTCCCTCAGCCACTCAGACCCAACCAAGGAAACACAGAGACTTATATTGCTTACAAACTGTATGGCCGTGGCAGGCTTCTTGCTAACTGTTCTTATATCTTAAATTAATCCATTTCTATAATTCTATGCCTTGCCACGTGGCTCGTGGCTTACCGGCATCTTCACATGCTTCTTGTCATGGCGGCGGCTGGCAGTGTCTCCTTCTGCCTTCCTGTTCTTTCTTTTCTCCTCTCTGTTAGTCCCACCTATACTTCCTGCCTAGCCACTGGCCAATCAGTGTTTTATTTATTGACCAATCAGAGCAACACATTTGCCGTACAGAACATCCCACAGCAACTGTAGCCCAAGTCATTTCCTGCCACAGCAAGGTGGACTAGATTTAGTTTAAAGGAAAACTTTTAATTGGGTGGCTTACAGTTCAGTGGTTCATTTCAGTCCATTATCTGCATAGTGGGACATGACGGCATGCAGACAGACATGGTGCTGGAAATAGCTGAGAGTTATACATCTTGCGCAGGCAACAGAAAGTGAACTGAAATACTGGATGTGGTTTAAGCATATATGAGACCTCAAAGCCTGCCTCCACAGTGATACACTTCCTCCAACAAGGCCACACCCGTTCCAACAAAGCCACATTCCTCAGAGTGCCACTCCTTATGAGCTTATAAGGGCCAATTACATTCAAACTACCACATTCCACTCCCTGGCCCCCATAAGCTTGTAATAATATTATAATGCAAAATGCATTTAGTCTAGCTTCAAAGTCCTCATAGTCTATCACAGTCTCAACAATGTTTTGAAGTCCAAAGTTCAAAGTCTCTTCTGAAATTCATGCAATCTCTTAACTATAATCTCTTATAAAATAAAAATAAAAAATAAAAAAAACAAATCACATACTTCCAACATATAATGGCATAGAATATACAAAACTGTTCCAAAATGTAGGGAAATGAGCATTGTGAGGAAATACTGGACCATAGCAAGACTGAAAACCAGCTAGGCAAACTCCAAACATTTATCTCTATGTCTGATATCAAAATGCTATTCAGATCTCCAACTCCTTTCAACTTTGTTAACAGCAACATACTTCTTTCTCTTGGGATGGTTCCATTCCCTGTTAGCAGCTTTCCTTGTGTGGTATCCCATGGCTCTGGCATTCCCAATATCTTGGGGTCTCGAAGGCAATCCAGGTTTCAATTTCACAACTTCACGAAATGGTCTGTATTCAGGGACATCCCTGACACATGCCTGGCCTCAGAGGTCATGTTAGTGGCATGGGCAAATTCTATAGTCCCTTTCTTCTATCCTTAATTCCAGAACCATGTGACTGAAGCTGCCAAAGTTCTGCTGCTTACTGGGGCTGGAACATGGTCCCCTCATTTAATTACATCTTCACCAACTTTCTGTTTTTAATGGTTTCCTTCACTGACTAAGCTTGGCTATCCTGAAACTGGATCTGTAGACCAAGTAGGCCTCAAACTCAGAAATCTGCCAACCTCTGCATCCCAAGTGCTGGGATTAAAGGTGTGCACCACCCCACCCAGGTCTAAGCTTTTCTTTAGTTCCTTTTCACAAGTCAGAAACTTAGCTGGATGGGATCTTGCCCTGAGGTCACCACTCCCTTTATTTCATTTCTTAGTTTGTTTATCTCCTTGAACACAGGGTTTAGCTTCATTCCACTTCCTGGTGCTCCTTTTCTCCTCAAATTGTACATTTTATATTTTCGCTTTCTCAACTTGCTCCTTTTCATTATAAATCTGTGTAAGAGTGAACAGTAATAACCACATAACAGAGTCTATACTAGGCTGTTTTGAGATTTCCTCTGCCAACAGACTTAATTCAAATCTCTTCACTTTAGTCTCAGGCAGATTCTTCAAACAAGGGCAAAGAGCAGCCATTTTCTTTACCAAAATATCACAAGAAAGATCTCTAGGCAACGTACTGAAATTCTTCTAAAATTACATTCAAACCTCCACACTATCCTTCTGATGAAGGAATACACGTTAAACTGAAGAAATACTGCCAAGACTTCGATACAGTGGGATTAGCTAGTCATCTAGAAGATATGTGCTCCATGAAGTGATGTTTTCTACAGATGGGCAAAATTAGTTCTCAGGGACAAAACCAAATTCTTGTATATTCCAACAGTCAAGAAGAACTTTTGTTTTAAGACTGGTCTCATGTAGCCCAGGCTGTCTTCAAACTCACTATGTAGCTGAGGGTATCCTTAAACTTCTGGTTCTCTGGCTTCCATGCCCTGTTTACTGAGCACTGACAATCAAACCCAGGATACTGTGTATGTTGGTGAGTATTCTATCAACTGAGTTACATGCCCAGCTTAGGGGGGAATACTAAAAGTTCCCTTGAGAGTGGGTGTGGAGGATAGCAAAAACAAATTATTCTTGAACTGATAGTAGTTTCCTAATGCAAAGTTAGTACAAGTGGACAGAGTTGCACATTAAGAACTGGGTGGGAAATAACTCCTTGAGAGGTTGAATACCATGTAGTATATGTTTATGGACAAAACCAAATTTCTTGAGTAGATGTTTGGATTATATTCAAATAATTTTATATGAAAAGATAGAATTAAATGTGGCTCTACACTTGGTAGTTTTCTGTGTTATTACTATTTTATTAAATTTTTAAAATTTCATCATCCCCTTAGCAGTATATGGGCATCTAGGCTGGTTCCATTGCCCCAGTTTTATGACTAGAGCAATAATAAACACAGAAGGACTGTTCACCCTCTGTTGTAAGGTGTGGGGCCCTTAGGGTGTGTGCCCAGGAGTGATATAACTAGATCCTACAATGGTTCTAGTGTTAACATTTTAGGGAACCTCCACACTGATTGCCACAGTGGCTACACCATTGTATACTTCATCAACAGTGGATAAGTGTCTCTGTTTCCCTAACTCTTCCCAGAATTTGTAGTTATTCATTTTTTTGATAATAGCCATTTTCACTGGAGCATTTCTCTGCTTGCTAAGGGTGAACATCTTTTGGAATATTTATTAGCCATTTGTCTCTTTTTGTTCTTGTTTTCAATCCTATAGATCATTTTTGATGGGAGTGTTTGCTCTCTTGATGTTTAGCACGTAGCATTTCATATTTACATCTGGAAGCCCCGTGTGCAACAGTATTTTGGAGTCTGAATGCAGCCAGTTATGGCAGTGCATGTCTGTGACCCCAGGACTTCAGAGATAGAGGCAAGAGGATCACTCCAAGTTTATTGCAGATCTGGTCTACATCATGATAGGCCAGTCAGATCTATACAGTGAGACCTGTCTCAAGCTGAGTAAAAAACAAAATAAGGGCTGAATGGAAAGTGACAGATGAGTTTTCAGTTCAGGTGCATTGCTTTTCTGGGCTTAGCTCCTCCCCCCCAGGATGGTAGATCTTTGAGATGCTAGATCATTTTCTTCGCCCCTCTTTAGACTAATGTTAGGACCTGGGAGGTTCTTTATCAGGGCTTTTGTTTCAGGGCTCAAATCAATGTCCCAACCTGAAGATCACCTCAGTGTTGGCCAGGGTTGGCAAGGTATCAATGCTTTTGATGAGCATTTCCTTTTCCTTTAGCATTTAATGTACCTGAACATGAACTGTAGCATAAATCAAACCATGGTGCTGGAAGAAAAACTACCCCAATTACTTGACATTGATAAGCAAAGAAAGTTTTGGAAGGAGTCTCATTTTTTAAATACCATGTGTGGCTTTAGTTAGATTAAATGCAGAAAGATAATTTCTGGTGATCAGCAATAAGGCATATTTTCCTAGTGATATGCTGTTTTTTCTATAGCTGGTGCTCATATAACTATGTTCTTTTTAATGCCTTTACCATTATCAATATGACTCTGAGGAATCTCTCTGTCTAGATTTTACCTTTTCTCCAAATTAATCACCTACCACTAAAGAAATAGTGCTATCTAAAATTATCAAGAAGGCACCTGGGCTGGGGGTTGATGGTTCAGTGAGTAAAGTTCTTGCCTTCCATGAACAAGGGCCCATGTTTGATCCCCAGCACTCACATAAAAACTCAGGGCACCATGCTCTGTTCCTGTAATCACTAGGGAGGGGAGACAAGGGGATCCCCGGAGTAGCCTTCTAGCCTAGCCTAATGGTGAGCTCCAAGACCAATAGAGAACAGGTCTCAAAGGAGCTGTCATCTGACCTCCACACACATGTGCACACATATATGCTCACCTGCACACATACATGTACCCACACCCATACACACACACATTAAAACAGAGAGTACTGACAAATGGACATCTTGGCAGTCCTTCACAATGAGTGCACAGATTATACCATCTGTTGTTACTTGACCTAGAAACATTTATTCAGTGGGACTGTCACAACCATTCCCACCTTTAGTGGCATTGCTGAGCCCGTGACAAACTCTTTCTGAACAAACCTCTTTAGGAACACCCGGCCCCATAGACTGTGTGGTCATCTTCCCTTCTTCTTGGATATTGTTGACGACGTGATTGTTTCTCACTGTCATATGGAAATGTATTCTGCAAAATGTAACAAATTTGCATGAATATATGTTCTTTTTATCTGATCTTCCTGCCTCCTTGTAAGGCTAATGGTCCATGATTTTATACATGCATAGGTTAAATTGTTAATATTTACAGATATTTAAATGGTCTAAAATTCAACAACAACCAAAAAATGATACGAACAAATGTCCACCACTCAACTGATGTGCACCAGAGAAGCCTGGAACCAAGTTTGTGGGTGTAGGAATTGAGCACTATCCCACAATTGCCACATAGCTAAAGTATAAGAAATGAGGCAGCAATTGCAGGATGCGATTCGATCTCAGAAATGCCAAAACATGAAAAGGGTCTATTTTAGAATCAATAGGATGCTTTTATCCTCCATTACTGGAGTGAAGTAAAAGCAATTGTGAGGAGACTTCGGCGCACAGAGAGCTGCTGTCCAGGAAATGAGCATGCCCGCACTGCTGCTGTCCTTGCCTCTCCCAGTGAGGCTTAGCAACAGCACAGAAAAGATCTTGCATTGAAGGACTGAGTCAGACATAATTCCCCTGGCAATCTGCTTAAGTTCACATTAACCTGGCTTCTTTAGACGTAAGTCAGACACTAGGGGGCTCTAACACACAAGGTGTTAAAAGAAAATATTGACAGCCCATTTGCTTGTTTGTTTTTCAAATTCGTTTCCTTGGTAAGTATTTATGCAGCACTATCTCTCTGGGAATGTAAAGATGATTAGGTTCTGAACTCAGCCTTGAAGGGATTCCAATGTGGGAAAGATCAAGCATCAGTGCAAGCGGAAACAAAGGGAAGCAGGAGACAAGTTAGGAAAGGAGACAGAAGAAGGCGAAAAGAGCTGAACGTGAGGCGTGTGCTGCTAAGTTCGGCACCCAGGATGCTGAGACAGGAGGACTGTGAGTTTGACACTAGCCTGTGTAAAAGAAAAAATAGTTGTATTTGAATATATGTATTATTTTGAATATATATGTGTGTGTATATACATATATATGTATATGTATGTATATATTTAAGATTCCAGGGGATCTTCCTGACTGAGATGTGGGACTGGTAATAATGGAGGCACTACCTCTTGTGAACATCCTTGACTGAGGATCCACGGGCACCTATGAGTCCAAAGACCAACTCATGCTGACTCGATAAAGAAAGGGCCATGTGACTACATTAAAACAAGCCCTGATAGAACCCAGCCCCAACCCAATGCCCACAATGCCCGCAGAGCATCTATTCCTAGCTAAGCTCCTTGGCGGTGGCTATGAACTAAAACACACCAGGGATTCCCAAGGAGACCTTTCAAACTGAAGAGAAATGGCCACATTCCAGGTGTCAGACAGTTTCCCTGAGCTGAGCACCGTCCTCACAGAACATGCCTCGGAATCAACAGCTCGGGAGAAAGGCCAGTCAGGCTGGGCTCGCTTTGCCTTTGGAAACAGCACATTTCTATGGTTCTGAGAAAATGGTACAATAAAAGACCATGTTGTGGGGGGCTGCTAGAGAGAAGAAGGTGGCCAGTGATGAGGACAGATGAAGTGAAGGGTCATAGAGGGAGAGGAAAAGCACAAGAAGTAACCAGTATAATCAAAAGAAAAAGAACCAATAGCTAAGTGTCGTGGCATGTGCTTGTAATCTTAAGAACTTGTGAGGTGGAGGCAGGGGGATCAGGAGTTTGAGGCCAGTCTTGGCTGTATGAAACCCTTTACCCGAAAAGCAAAAAAGACCTCACATAATAATTACATGTTTCCAATAGCTTTTATGTGACTTAGAAAATCACAAATCAAATTTCTAATTAAAAAGGCTTACAAAAATTTGTAAAGCATCTCTCAGATCACTTCAATTACAATTTATTTTAAAGACCTCACTATATTGAATACACATTCTTTCTCTCTCTCTCTCTCTCTCTCTCTCTCTCTCTCTCTCTCTCTCTGGATTGTTGGGTTTTAGGTATGTAGTTGGATTTTTTCTGTGTCCTGCCTGGTCCGCAGTCACTCAGACTCAAATAAACACACAGAGGCTTATATTAGTTATGAACTATATGGCCATTAGCTCAGACTTATTACTAACTAGCTCTTACCCTTAAATTAACCCATAATTCTTATCTATGTTTAGCCATGTGGCTTGGTACCTTTTCTCAGTTCTGCCTTGTCATCTTGCTTCCTCTGTGTCTGGCTGGTGACTCCTGACTCGGCCTTCCTCTTCCCAGCTTTCTCCTCTTCTGCTGCCCCCCCACCAAGCTTCCTGCCTGGCTACTGGCCAATCAGTGTTTTATTTCAACAAATCAGAGCAACACATATTCACGGTGTACAGAAAGACATCCTACAGCATAGGTATTTAAATATTTTAACAACTTCATTCAGTAGAATTGGTTTGCAATAGACCATACATATTTAACACATACAGTTGACATCTGTGCATGCCCGTGAGCCCTCTACAATCAGCATGAGTCAATCAGTCAGACCCAGGTGTCTCTTGTTCCTTTCATTGTTCCAGCTCGCCAGTCCCTACCCTGCCCACCCCTAGACACAGCAGATCTGTGCCCTTTCAACATACAGATTTTGGAACTTCATATAAATAAATGAAATTATGCCAGGCATAAACTTTGTTGTTTGGCCCTTTTTTCACCCAGCAACATGGTTTTGAGGATCCTGCCAGTGGGAGAGTGTACCAGTGTGTAGTCCTTTCTGTTGCTGGATTGGTGCCATCATGTGGATGCACCATACACTGTCCACACATGCTTGTCCCTGGAGATTTTCCTCATAGTTTTTGGCTGTGAGCCAAAGTTGGCTTCCCTGGGTGAATACCTCAGCATGGAATGGCAGCAGGGAAATGCTTGACCTTCAGGATGGAACTACACTGTTACAAAATGTGTTACTTTACCTGACCAGTGGCAGCTAAAAGAACACTAGTTCCTCCATATTCACAGCAAAACTCGAAAATTTTCATCTTTTTAATCCTCATCAATTAAGTTTAGTCATTTGATCTTGGCCACTTCGCACATGTCTGGCAGGTGGAGTGGACCTGTAAAATATGGGCTTGAAGATGGGGGATTAAAGAGGGGCTCTAAGAAATGGAGCAAAGTTTTGGGGCCTGTGTGTAAGGTTTGGTGGATGTCTGAAATGATGGAGAGCGCCTAGTCCTGGGGGAGGATGAGGTGGTTATCAAGTAGAACCATCCATCCTCTGTCTATGTGGCCCCTTTGTTCAGGAGTTCATTCCTCTCCTCTGGTTAGTAACAGGGCTGATAGGAGGGTGTCAAAAACAAAATATGTCCTGTAGATCCAGTGGACCTGGAGGCCAGTCCTCGGCCTACTGAGTCAGCCCTGGCATTGCCTAAGACCACTGGGTCCTTGGAGGGCTGATGTCTCCAGCAGTGGATTATGGCTACCTCTGCAGGGAGCTGGAGGGCCTCCAAGAGCTTGGCTATAAGGGGTCCGTTAACTATGGGAGTGCCCCTGGTAGTGAGGAAGCCCCTTTCCCTCCACAGGACAGAATGGGTATGGGCTATTAAAAAGGCATGGTTAGAGTCAGTATAGATGTTTGCCCTTTGACCCTTAGCTATTTGGAGCACTCTGGTCAAGGTGATTAATTTGGCCTTTTGCAAACGGGTCCCCACTGGCAAGCAGGTTGCTTCAGCTATTTTAGAGGAAGTGATCACTGCATAAGCCGCCTGGTGGTTTCCTGATCTGTCTGTAAGAAAGCTTCTGTCAACAAAGAGGGTGAGTTGGGGGTCTGTGACATGTGGGTCTAGGAGACCAGGCTGGTGTGAATATAAGGCCTCCATAGTCTCTGGGCAGGAGTGAGGGGGTCATCAGAGGAGGAAGGGATAGGAAAGAGGGTTGCGGGGTTTAGGGCAGAGCTGGAGGCCAAGGTAATTTGAGGGTTTTCTAGTAACAGCAAATGAAAGTCCTGCACCCGTGAGGGATCAAGGAGGAAAAGAAGAGGGACTCAGAAGGCAGGAGAGGCAGTGGTGGAGCATACAGTGACTGGCTGAAGCAGGGTGATCTCGAGAGCCTCCTAGGTGAGTTTGGCTGCTGCTGCTAGGGCACTCAAATATGGCTGCCATCCACACACAGTGGGGTCTAGTTATTTGGACAGAAAAACAACAGCCCGATTCGAAGGCCCAACCAGCTGGGCTAGAACCCCGGTGGTCACCCCCACCTTGTCATCTGTGTAGAGGTGGTAGGGTCAGGTGGAGTTGGGAAGAGCTAGGGTGAGCACCATTAGGAGGGCCTCCTGCAGTAAAGAGAAGTGGCGGCGGACAGTGGCCGAGTAGGTGAGGGGCCCTGTGGGGGTCTCTCTGGCTGCCTGGTGCAGGGGCTTGGCCGTGATGGCAAAGTTAGGGATCCAGTGACAGAAGAATTCCATCAGGCCCCAAAAGGAGAGACTCTGGTCCCCCATCATTGGAGGCTGTAAATCCTGTGGGGCTCAGACTTGGTCAGAGGTGAGGGCCTTAGACCCTGAGCTGAGTTGAACACCCAAATATACCACAGTGGGGAACACAGTATCCCAGGGAGCGGAGGTAGTTCAGGAGCCCCGTTGGGACAGAGTCAGGGAGGGACTACAAAGCAGGAGGTCGTCAACATACTGGAGAAGTGTGCTGGGACTGGGTCAAAGGTGGAAAGATCCTGGGCCAAGGCTTGGCCAAAGCAATGGAAGCTATCCCAAAATCCTAAGGGAGAACAGTCCATGTGAGCTGTCTGGTGGTCCATATATCAGGGTCCTCCCAGGTGAAGGCAAAGAGAAAATAGGAGTCAGGGTGTGGAGAGACAGTGAAAAAGGCATCTTTTAGATCCATGATGGTAAAGTGGGAAGTTGTAGGAAGAACATTAGAAAGAAGGGTGCAAAGGTTGGTGTCCACTGGGTTGGTCAGGATAACTGCCTCATTAATGAGGCTGAGGTCTTGAACTAAGCGGTAAGCACTGGAGGACTTACTCAGGGGGAGAATGGGAGGGTTGCAGGGTAAGTCCATAGGGATTAACAGTCCCTGAGATAGCAGGCAGGTGATAATGGGTTTGAGGCCTCAGAGATGGGTTTCAGAAATAGGAAACTGGGGTCTGGAAGGCAAGGAGGAGTGGTGTTTAAGGCGAACTCGGACTGGCTGGTGGTGAGTAGCAACCACCGGGGTGGAGATATCCTATACTTGGGGTCGACTGGATCCAGAAGGACAGGGCAGTCTGGGGTGGGGACCTGTGAGGCAATTAAGGGAAGAAGAAGATGGGAGTCAGAAGAGAGTGTGGGGACCAAGGAGAGGGTGACCCCAAAGCAGCTGAGGATATCACCACCAAGTAAAGGTACCCAACAAATGGGTATGACTATGTGTGAGTGTGAGAAGAATTGCCCTGCAAGAATGCAGGGAAGAGGCAGGGTCTTAAGTAGAAAGGAGGGGGTCCCATCCACCCCTATGACAGAAATTGGTGAGGGAACTGTGAGACCTGAGTGAGAGGTCAAGACAGAAAAGGTAGCTCCTATGCCCACCAGTAAGGTGATGGATTTACCTGCTACCTGGAGCATTACCCTAGTCGCAGCGAGGGGGTGATGGAGTCACCAAGTCTAGGCTGCATCAGTCTTCCACCAGGCTGAGGAGCTCGAAGGCAGGAAAGTCTCAGACGCCTGTGCTGGTGGAACTGGACCTCCGAGGCGTGGCATAGAGAATGAGCCAGCATTTGAGCACTCCGACTTCCAATGGCTAGGCTGCCAGCAGACAGGGCATGGTCGTGTTGGCAGCCAAGGGTTGGGGAAGTCAGGACCAGGGGCCTTTCTGCCTGCATTTGAAGCAGGCCTCTGGCAGAGTTGACTTTGGCAAGCTCTGGGAGGATGGAGCCTTGTGAACTTTCCTTGTTCCCCTTGAGGTGATGCTGATGGCCTCAGGGCAGCTGCCAAGGCATGAGCTTGGAGCATAGCCTTTTGTTTACAGCTGAGCCTGTTGGGAAGACTCAGCTGCCTCCTCTTGGGCATTAAAAACCTTAAAAGCCATTTTCATCAATTCCTGTATGGGGGTTTGGGGACCATCCTCAGCTTTTTAAAATTTCTTTCTAATATCTGGTGATGTCTGAGAAATGAAATGGGTGACCAGGACCACGGCTCCCACTGGGGACGCTGAATCAAGGTGGGTAGAGCAGGTAGGACTCCAGCACGGTAGGGTGAAAGAGCAGACAGAAACAAACAGGGAGATTGGATCTGGTGCAATTGGAGCGCGTGGGTAGGATCCCAGCACAGCCAGACCAAACACCAGGAAAACCTAATGAGTAAAAAAGGCAAAGTGGGTACCTTTCAATGGCCTGCCAAGGTATGCCTCTAAGAGAGCACATCACTACCAACAGAGTTAGTGCAAGAGGTTTATTGGGGAATGGGGAGAGTAAAAGAGCGAAAGGCATCTCAGAGTGGAGACACAAGAGAGGCAGGTAGACAGACAGACAGAACAGGGACGAGACAAGAGGAAGAAGAGAGGTGGGGGTTCCAGTGACTCAGGCAGCCCAGTCAGGGTGCAGGGCTCAGGGTCAGTCCCTGGGTGAAAAGGCACCTGAGCCTCCACAACCCCAGCCAACAAAACCTGGGCCATCGAGCACTGGCTACAGAGGGAGGGGTGGGAGTGCAGAGCTCAGAAATCCTGGATAAGGGAGCTCAAACCATTTGTCCTATGGTGTCAGACAGCCCCAATTTGGATAAATTTTGTAGCAGACACCCCAGGGGTGACTGCGGATCGGGTTCAGACCCAGGGTTGCCCATTTCCAAGCCTGTGCCAGAGACCGAAGACTAGGGCAAGGCATCCCCCACGATAGCTTCAGGTTGAATGGTGGTGGTGGGGTTAGTAGGCTTTGGGTAGGACATCTCCTCCGCAAAGGTCCCCTAAAACAAAGACCGTCTTGGCTCCAGAAATTGGTCAGGCTTGCCCTGGTGCGGTCATGGCTTGGCAGGGGATCCCAAGGGTCTCTGACCCAGAAGGAGTCTTGACCTGGAAGAGGTACCCAGAACCTCTTTTAGGCTGTGGCTGGGAAATGGGTGACTTACCCTGAGTCAAAAGTCAATCACCTCTGGTGGAGAGAAAGATAAGGGGAGAGGAGTGGCTCGCCGTGTGGCAGGAGGACCCAGTCCACCTGGCAGGAAGGCTCAGCTCTTCCCAGGTTTGGCACCAAGATAATAGGTTTCTTGTAACTCAATAGTAGGTTTCTCCGCTGACACAGTAAGCCAGATCAAGCCAAATTGAAAAGGTAAAAGAACATGTTTATTTTGAGCAAAGCAACTCCTGGGTGAGTTCTCCAGCCCCCAGAGATAGAGGAGGGTGAAGAGACAGGAGAGGTCACATGCCTGAACTATAGCAGGGAACTTAAATACCCTGTAGGTGAGGGGTGATGATGTCCTCCATAAGCTGGGTTTGTGCCCAAGTATGGTATGTTTTAGGTGGAGACTTGGGCCCCTGGCAACTTCAGGGGAGGAGCTGCTGCAGCCGCCAAGAGTGCAGAACTGGTCTTTTTGGTGGCCTTTCTTTGTTGGAGATTCTCTGAGAGGGAGGAGTTTGAAGACAGAGAAATGGGCTTTCCAGACCAAGCAGGAGTGAGCTGGAGAGTTCCAGCAGAACACTCAGGTCCTGCCACAGATTCCCCAGATAATTTCCTGAAGTCAGGTCCTCACTGAAGCCATGCCTCTGTGAGAAAACTCCAAGGACAGTGGTCTAGTCGTGGTCATCTCTTTAGCTTCTTCGGCTTCAAAACTGTTCTCTTCCGTATGGAACCTGAGCTGGCCATCCTCTGTAACGGTCAAGGCGCCCAGTCACCAGCCGCAAAACCTTTGACCCACACCTGTCCGGCCTGTAAGATGTGCAGGAGCAATGGTGGCTCAGAGCTTGTGAGAGTGGCCAACCAATGAGTGGTCGAATTTAAACCCATGAGAGGGAGCCCATGCCTGACACTGCCTGGATGGCCAGGAATTGAAGCTGTTATGTTCAGAGACGTAGGGCAGAATCAAACATAACTGACCAAAAAAGAAAGGAAGGAAGAAAGGAATAAAAAGTCAAGGATTCCTAAGGATATTCTGCTAATTCATAGATTGGTGCCTAGCCCAATTTTTATCAGAGAGGCTTCATCTAGCAACTAACAGGAGCAGATGCAGAGACCTACACAAATACCAGGCAGAGCCAGGGGAATCCTATAGAAGAGATGGGGGAAGGATTGTAGGAGCCAAAGACACCATGAAAGTATGGCCCACAGAATCAACAAACCTCCCTCATGGGAGCTCACAGAGACCGATGTGGCGATCATGGAGCCTGCATGGGTCTACTCTAGGTCCTCTGCATACATGCTGTGGTTGTTAGCTTGGTGTTTTGTTAGGACTCCTAGCAGTGGGAGTGGAGGTATCTCTGACTGTTTTGCCTGTTCTTGGGACCCTTTTCCTCCTATTGGGTTGCCTCATCCAGCCTTGATAAGAGGGTTTGTGCCTGGTCTTATTGCATCTTGCTGTGCTATGCTCTGTTGATATCCCTGGGAAGCCAGTTCTTTACTGAAAGAAAATAGAGGTGTGGTGGATCTGGGGAAAAGGGAATCTGGGAGGGAGGGGAAGCTTCAGTCAGGATGTGATGTATGAGAGAAGTATAAATAAAAAAATTAAAAATAAAAACTGAAAAGAAAGAACAAAAACAAAAAAAAACCCATTCTCCATTTGGTGAAATAATTAAGGGCTTTCATTTAAAAATCAGAATTTTGGGTTTTTTTTTTTTTTTTTTTTTGCAAACCTAAAATATTCTCATATCAAGCCCAGCTCCCATGAGGCAATAAACTATGGAGCATTAATTGTCCCAAGGAGACAGAATAAACAGTCTCCCATTTCCCACAGTCCCTATCTCTCCAGGTTATCGTCCTGCAGGCAGCAGATGGCATTTGTTCTTTGTAGTTATTTCTGTTTGCATAGGGGTGGGCAGAAGAGGGCATCAGTTACAGGCAGTTGTGAGCCACCTCTCTGGGCTCTGAGAACTGAACCCTAGATCCTCTGAAAGAGCAGCAAGCACTCTTAGCTTCTCAGTCATCTTTCTGGGCCCCTTGATCTCTCTCTCTCTCTCTCTCTCTCTCTCTCTCTCTCTCTCTCTCTTGAAACATAAGAAGGCAAAAGCTTGAGAAGGCCAAATAAATCATTAATGAAAGGCAAAAGCTTCTGGGAATCACCATGGTTAGGATGAAAAATGTCTGCCCACAGCGGATGGTTCCACACTAGCCTGAAGTGCTATTGGTAGGTGGCAGACCCTGAAGAGCAGGGACCCAGGAGCAGGAAGGTAGGCCCCTGGGGGCATGCCCCCAAAGGTGATAGTGGAAGCTGGGCTTATCTTCTCTTTCTTGTTGCTTCCTGGCTAACAAGAGGCAAAGAGACCTTCTTCACTGCACATCGTTTCATGATTTCTTATGCCTCCACAGGACTAAAGAGCCCGTTGGCCATGGTTGGAAATCTATGAAACCCTGAGCCAAATCAACCCTTATCTCAGGCATTTGTCATCACAGTGGAAAGCATGCCACCAGGAGTAAAGGCAGCTTTTCTAAATGTTGATTGTGAAAGACTTTCACATCTGTCTTAACCTTGATGTCCTTCATTTAACTTTATCCCAGACCATTCTCTGCAGGTATCAGGTCTTGTGACCTTCGGCTGAAGATTGATTGATTCCTCACTCAAGAATCCAATGCTCACAACACAGGGTCAATTTGATTAATTAACTTAATCAACTTTTTATTCTTAATTATTCTTCTTCATGAGAACACGGTGAGAGTTCATATACCATCTGCTGGGCCTAGAATCTCCCCGAGTTCCTGTCATAGTCAGCTTGGCTGTCAACTTGGCATGCTTGGGAAGAGGGCACCTCAGTGGTTAGAGGAACTGAGAAACGGAAGAGGGTTGCCTTCCCAGAGGCCCTCACTTTTCAGCCTTACTGTCTGTAACGGAGTGTCCTTGTTGAGTGGGCGGGGAAGGGGCTCTGTAGAAAGCAGCAGCCTGTGGCTCACTTCCTTGCACTTTCTTAGATTCTTGAATACACATTTTTGACTGCTGTCTACCAGAAAGACAAGTACTACATTTTCTCTCTCATCTGTGGTTTCTAACTCCAAATCTTCAGATGTAAGGAAATAATCTGGAGTAACTGTTGTAACCAGGAATAAAGGACCAGACTTGGGGGGGCAAAGGTAGTTCTAGAGAGTGGAATAGCAGGATACAGGTGATATGAAGAGGAAATGGGAAACCAGAGAGGTGTCTTTAGTTTGGGAGGTAGGAGATAGGACAATACAGAAAAAGAGGGAGGAGGGATAAATTATACTAATGGTGCTTGAAAAAGACATAGGGAATCCTAAAATTATGTATAATCCCAATTATAGGTACATGCATTATATATTTTAAACGAAGTTACATCACTTGAACTGACAATGCTCCCCACAAAGAGCCATTAATTATCTAACAAAAACCCCAGCACCAGGCATGAGAAACCTCCTTTGGAGTTGTTGATGAGGGTCGTTCAAGAGACTCCCCAAACATTATTGCTATGGCCCTTGGTTGTCTCCCAGAAGTTGAAGGCACGACCCTGCTGCTGAAGACTCCGTGTACTGTGGACACAGGACTCAGAACTTCAGCTGGAACCGTCAGGAACCCCTCCTCCCTAAGGACTAGCTTTCATAGTACTGGAAACTGATACGCAAGCTGCCAAAGGAGGAGAGCGATCAACAGTCCTCCCCAGCTGCAGTGAGGAAGAGCCACAGCGATGTCCAGCATGGGGAAATAGCCCTTAAACTGCAAGAGCAGCTCTTATCTCTTTACCACAACCAACTAATTGGACTTAACGCCCATTCTACAGGAGGGAAATCATGTCTAGTACTGGAAATTAAGTCATCTACCCAGGACTAATGAGATCATGGTTCTCAAAGGAGAACCTCCACCCACTACTTACTAGCGTAATTTCTGACTGTATTCTGAATACTTGTGCTTCTATCCACAGATGAGCGTGGCTTTCCCCTTCATCAAAGAGCTTCTGTTCACAGCAGATAGAGACCATCACAGAAAACCACAGCGGGTCGAAATAGGGAGAACAACTGATCATGGGGTGCCCAGCATCTGTGAATACATCAACAGCACAGCTCCTGCACCCAAAGTTCGGGGGCCATCAAGAAAGAGAGGGCAGAAGATTGTAAGATCCAAGAACTAGGAAGTCTGCTGTGAGATTGTATCTTCTAGTCATGACAGGGAAACTGTACCCATGAAATTTCAACAGCATGGCTGCCTAAACAAGACCTGAACAATTCTAACATCAGTTGATACCCCAGTGTATGATGGGAAACTCATGGGCCCTACCCCTAGATAAAGAACTATGAGTAGTTAACAACTGCTGAGATAGGGGAAATCAGTATTTTCTAGGGGTGAGCCCCATTGATTGATTATCTAATACCAAATGGTCATCCCCAGAAACATATACATGCAGGTAACACTGAGTGGTCTCAGCAGGTTGTTTTTATATAGTTATTCATTTATATGTATATCTAATAGTAAAGACGAGGAGGGTGTGAATTAGGGAGGGGGAATTTGAGAAGGGTAGAAAGGAGGAAAGGGAGGGGAGAAATTATGTAATTATATTTTAATTAAGTAAAAGTAAATAATTTTAAAAGAGAGTCAATGGGGGCATGCAAAAATTAACTATTAAAAAACTAATTCTAACAATATTTTTATTTTGAAAAAGGACCTTAAATTTCCAATCCTCCTACATCCTGCTGGGTGCTGAGATTACAGGCCTGCACCACCATGTGTCATTTATATGTTGCTGAGCTTCACACATGCTAGGCAACTGTACCAACTGAGCTACAGCCCCACCATCAAGCTCTGCTGTCTGTTGCTTTTTCTCTTAGAATGCAGGAATATGGTTCATTTCATGTGCTGACCTCACGACCCAGCAGCTCTTCTCAGTTCACATGTTTAACCTATTAGTAAATTCTTTGTCATTGCCTAAGTGTATGATTAATCATTTCTGTTACTGTCATAGACATCTTTCTTCTTCAAATATTTCCCCTACAGTATATGTCTATTTTTGATGCCCAATTAAAAGTTTGTATATTTCTTCATTGATGTGTATTGTTCCTTCAATTGTTAGACAAGCCAAATACTCAACTGTGGTTCACTGAAATAATTGGGCATTTCATTACTATGTTTCATTGAATCTGGAATGTTGGAATATTATTGACAAAGACTAAAAGTGACTGGAACAAGAATTAGCTTCCTTCTCTCTACAGCCTCCTGTTTGCATATTTCTCAAGAGATCTCTTTTTACCATAAGTATTCTGACTCTCATTGGATCTCTTCTAAATTATAGCTCATAAAGATTGTCGCAAGAGTATCTGCCAATTCCTGGAAACATTCTTGCTTCTCCTGTCTCTGTCCTCTTTCACCTCCAACTGTAAATCCTGGCTGCCTCCTATACCACCGTGTTAATAAGTAGAAATCTAATTTCCCTAAGTATTTCTTCAGTGATATAATTCATTAAGTGGCTAAAAGAATTTACCTGTTTAGGTCAAGGGTTTGATTAGCGCTACTATCTTAACACGGTGATTACTCTTGGTTGCCTGGTAGTGTTCTGTGCAAATGAACCCGAACTGGGTGGAAGGAAATGTTTTGTAACATGTGTTATCAGAAAAATTCAGATAACACCATTTTTATAATAGACATTGGCTCAGATATGGTTTAAAAATTATTCCTGTGAAGAACTGCAAAAGGTATATATAGACACATGGAATGTTAGCTTAGAGACAACAAGATTACTCTTCTGGAATTGTGACTGAGGGCTGGGATTGTCTGTGGCTTGTGTAGGGACTGTGTGGAGTATACAACCTCTAATAGAATAGGTGGAAGATGTCATCCCAGAGTCAGCCAAGCCTCCTTCACAAGTACAAGGGCATCCTCTTCTCTGCCATGTCTTCAGAAGAACTCCTTGATTCCTTGGATTCTTTTGATGCAAGAGAAGATGACATATTTCTGGTTTCCTACCCAAAATCTGGTGAGTTTCTTCTAAAGTGCACTGTAATATGCAGAAATGTAACAATAACAAACAGGACAATCATTTCCATAATACCTTTATCAGAAATTTTATTTCAAAGGGGGGAATATGATCTTTAAGGATTTAAATTTTGTTACTTTAAATGATTCTGGTGAACTAATTAAAGTTCTGTAAAGCTTTCCTTTTTGTTCAATTTATGAAGATACATAAGTGTTGCTATACCATATGTAGTAAGAAAAATAGCTTATACAAATTCCCATTGTGTCTTGCACCAGTCATTGTGATGACTAAACAGCCTTTGTTCAGTTCATGCTTAATGCTTTATAACTCTTTCATCTGCCCTAAGAAGAACCACACTTTCCTTGCTAAAAAGTTTTACTTCAGAATTGATTCCTACATAGTTGTATACATATTGGCTACTGTACATATGTATACACATTAGCTACTATAAGTAATGCCAGTCTCTCCATCATTGAAATTGGTTCTGTGCTAATTTTGTTTTGTTATGTAATGTCCAGTTGCCTGCTATTATTTCCAGAATAGTGGTCACATGGAGATGGTAGCTACCCAGTAGCCAGTTCAACGGCTAGCAGCCGAGCTGCCTTTGAGTTGATTGTGTACTGTAGTCATCAACTAGAGCAGGAGGCCCTCACTGTGGGAAGTGACAAAGTGCACATGAGTCAGAGGGTTTTTTTGAAAACACGCACACACACACACACACACACACACACACACACACACACACACACACCCCTCCTAACTCCAGTTCTGGGGATTCTGATGCCCCCTTCTGACCTCTGCAGACACCAGGAACTCACAAGATTCACATAAATACCTGTAGGTAAAACACTCACACTCATAAAATAAATCTAAAAAACAAAACAAAAAAAGCTTTCTAAAGTAAACTTAACATAAAACCTGTAAAGCAAATCAGGGCACTGTTTAGACTCTGAATATTTTCTCTGCTGTAAAGTTGTGCCTACTGCCCTTCACTGAAATCACAATGAAATAATGGACACTAGCACTAGCCGGATTTAATCTCCTTAGGGATGTAGCCTTCAAATTAGCCAAATGCCCCCACTCCCTCCTGCAAGCTTTCATTTCTCTACTGCAAAATTGAAACATAGCCATTATTTGCTTCACCAAAGTGCAGAGTTGTATTCTTGGCTGGACATGTGGATGTGAGAAATCTTGTGCAAGAGCATTTGTGTAGCATGAATGAAGTGGGTGTGGGAAGTCCTATGGAAGAGCATTTGTGTAGCATGAATGAAGTGGGTGTGGGAAGTCCTATGGAAGAGCATTTGTGTAGCATGAATGAAGCACCAAGAGTTTAACCCCCTGAATCATAAACAAACACAAAAACACTTGGCTAACAAGGTTGCTCCATGGGTAAAACCCTTGGTGTGCAAACCTGGCAATCTGAATTTGATCCAGGCAACACAGATAAAGGTCTTAGAACCAACTCTATGCAGTTGTCCTCTGACCTTCATGTGCGTTCTGTGACATTCACTCCCCAGCATCATATACAAATACAGTAATAACAAATACAGTTTTAAAACAACACCTTCACCATCATCAACCTCTCCTCAGAAAGACCAACACAGAGCTCATGTGTTCTATCCAGATCCCAGGATAGTAGCCTTTTAGCTCTCTGAGTAACAAACATTTGTGATTCAAAGATTTGGTTTGCATAAATACTGTTGTGTGTTCACGGGGAGATCTGTGTCTATCTTCAATGGTTAAATGGGGAGGTGAAAATGCACAAACACCATGATAACTGTATTCTGGTGTGTATTCTAACAAAGGAAGGGGCTGGGTACCATGGGGAGACAGAAAATGGATACTCACTGTGTAAGAGGGTGTTGAGAAGGTAGAAGATCGCCTATAAAAGGAAATGGCTCATGGGATTATGGGAATCACATTAGAGAACATGTGTGTGAGTTGGTGATTTGAAAGGTCTAGAAATGAGTAATAACAAATTATTTTAAGACAGAGAATCAGCACACACCCCATGTAAACCTTTTCACTCTTGTAACAGGATTCAACTCAAAACAAGTTAGCATTTCATCAGGTTCCAGGGACGTCACAGTCATGACTGCTGATTACAGTCACGCTTGCTTCACTTTCATCATGTGCTCATGTTCTACATCCATTCCCGCAGCTGCAACATTTAATTAAAGCTGCATTTCATCTTCTGTTTGTGTGAAGGAACCCACTGGGTGGCAGAAGTCATTGAGAACATTCCCAATGCTGGAATCACTCTCACATCTCCTATTGAGTGGGGAGATGTTTCTAAATTCAAAGAGCTAAAAATGGTCCCTAAGAGAAGAGTTATCCCAACGCATCTAAGCTATGAAATGATTCCTGTGACCGTTAAACAGAAGCAATGTAAGGTAAGTCCTGCTCTCGGCATGCAGCCTTGGGAATGATGAATTCTTCCTCCCCTTCAAAGATTCATTTTCTTTTCATTTTATGCATTTGTGTGAGTGCCTTCAGGTGTATGTGTACACCACGTGCATGCCGTGGCTTTGGAGTCCCAAAGAAGGCATCGCATCTCCTAGAACTGGAGTTACAGACAGTTGTGAGCCATCATGTGAGTGCTGGGAATTGAACCTAGGTCCTCTTCGAGAGCAGCCAGAACTCTAACCACTGCGCAGTCTCTCCAGGCCTGGGGTTTTTAGTTTCTTGCCCTCTCATGGAACTTGATGGCAGCAAAGCAAGTGCCATTTATATTTAATTATTTTATCTTTTTCTAGGAAAAGTTATTATAACAAGAAATGCTAAAGGACAGTTTCCTCAAGCCATTATTATTAACTCATAGGTTATTATTTTTAAAAGCCAATTATAATTTAAAAGAACATTTTCCATTTTCACAGTTTTCTTTTCCCATTTACATTTTCATGAAGGGATTTTTGTATAATAAAGGGATGAAGAAACCATGCTTTTAGATCACACATAACGAATATTCTCGGTTTGGTTAAAACATATCTACATAGGGGGAAAAGCCACTAGACTCACATAGCCAAACAAGTGAAGGGAATTTCTAGTGTATGGTATTAGCATTCAGTGTAATCTTTTACAAGTGTGTGCATAAGGAACATTGTGATCTGAAATAAAGCAGAAGAAGAATAATGTTTGGAAATCAGAGACAAGACACATATGGAGTTCACAGAAATGAAGCTTCTTCCAACCATGCCAGCCATTTTCTAACCACACAAACAAAACCTAGGGGCCTGTCCCACGTGAAGGCACAGAGAAGATTCTCCTTCGACTGTCACTTGGTAACCACAGCTCTGCAGGCTCCCACTCCTCCATAAACAAAAGTAAACCATCAATCAGGGTCAGAAGTCTGCCAGACAGGGGAAGCTTAACTCAATTACACTTTCAAAACTCAACGAACCATTTTCCTTTCTAACAGGCTGTTTCTGAGACAGACAGAGGGGAGGCAGGCAGATAGAGAAAGACAGGACTCTCATCTTTAATGCCTGGATTAAATCAAAACCCAGAGAGGAAGGGAGGAGACATGGAAGCAACATTGAAGACAGAGGAGACGAAGGAAGAGGATGAGGGGAGGGAGGGGGAGGGGGAGATACACACACATAGCCTGATACATACATACATATGTGTGTGTATATAAATATAGAGAGAGGGGGGGGGAGATACACACACATACCTTGATACATACATACATATATGTATGTATATATATATATATATATAGAGAGAGAGAGAGGGCGGGGGAAGAGAGGAAGAGGGAGAAGGGAGAAGAAGAGCAGTAGTGAGAGGGAGAACTGACTCCAGTAACTAATGACATTCTTAAGCAATCACCACCAGCCAGGAGGTTTTGTGTTTGTTCCCTACACATGACACAGGGGGTCACAGGCCACTTAAAAGCAAAGAACCTGAAGCCAGGACAGGTGCTTCTTAACTGCACATTGACAGTTCAGCCTCAAGGCACTGCCCTTCCTGAATGACCCTAATGGAACCCAAGTCTCTCCCCTCCCTTCTGGTCTCCAGAAGATAGAATAGTATTACGTGACTCAGCAAATACTCTCTTATCTAAGGCAGCTGCATGCCCCTGGCTGTCCACTGAAACACAAGTTGAATATCTTGTTCCTATCAGCTCATGATGCAATGCTGCATATAATTGACTATCGACCCTCCGTGGATGGGCTTGTAGGTTAGTCCTGAAGGCTGTGAGCCAGTCAAGCTTCCCCTGCCCATGCAGGGCTGGCTTTTCTCTCTAAATGTTCCTTTTGCTTTCATTTAGTTTCTGTTGTTTCTTTTTTTTAAATTTATTTTATGTGTATAGGTGTTTTGCTTGTGTGTATGTCTGTACACCACATGTGTAGCTGGTGCGTGTGCTGGGAGGGCAGAAGACAGTTGTATTATCTTCTTAATCTGTTTTTTCTCCCTCCCCTTTTGCTAGAAAAATTCATGGCATGGAATTTATATTTTGTAACTCATTTTATGGTGCTTAATACTGATTTTATTTTATTATTTGTGTGTGTGTGTGTGTGTGTGTGTGTGTGTGTGTGTGTGTGTGTGTATGTGTGTGTGTATGAGCACAGGTGTCCATGGACACCTAAGGCATTGAATTCCTCCAGATCTGGAATGACAAGTGGTTGTGAGCTGCCCAATGAGGGTGCTGGGAACTGAACTCAGGACATCTGGAAGAAGAGTAAGAGCTCTTAACCACTAAGCCATCTGTCTAGCCCCTCATGATGCTTGAGTGAACGTTCCTCTCCCAGAGTATCTCAGTCTTTCTTTTATAGCCTCTAACTTCCTTCAGTAATTCTTCAGGTTTCTCAGTCGACTCTAACGTCTACGACAAATGGGTTTCATTATGTTTCTGAGTAGATAACACAGACATATAACATTAAGGCTTCTCCAGAGACTCGCTTCTCTACCTGAACAACTATTTTCAACTGATCAGTGGAGGCTTAAACCTTTGCTACTTTATCCCATTTTGTCCATGCAATGGAGTTTTAGAAGTGAGTTTGCTAGCCTTGGGTTTCTGTGGTTCTGCTCTGGAAGCCTGGCACTGGAAGAGAAGGCCCAAGGCCTGTGAGGTTGCTCGGTGTTACGTAAGTTAGAGGGGGGATCATGGGTGGGGCTGGGTAAAGGTGGTTCTTCTTTCCTGAACCCATCGACCTTTACAATCTCTCAATTAACAAGGAACCAGGCACTATTCATGTGGACCACACATCTGGACTATGAACACACGACTGAAAGATAGCAATGTATTAAAAGTGACTCAGCAAATTCTGTCTTATCTAGGTAAACGGTGTCTGTCCCAATTGTCAATTAGAAACACAAGAACATCTCGTTCTTAACTTGTGCAATGTTGACTATGATCAGAAATGCTTCTAGTGCTTTCTGGGGGCTTCTCACCTGTTCCTTTTGTAATCCTGTCTCAGACCTCCTACCTTGCTTCATTGTCAAGAGCACATTAAATTGTCTGTTCCCTCAGCCTACACTGAGAGAGGGCTCCAACCATTTCCATCTTGCTCATCGCTGTGTTCCTTAGAACTAGATCATTGCGTATTGCCTGATACTCAGCACACACTGAGTACATGTTTATGGTCTGAATTACAGTTGTAGTATTCTTAGATACTGGAAGGGAATCTTAAATGTTCTACTGTGCAAGGAATTAAATTGTCAAAAAGGGAAGGTCTAGCCTATAGTTTTTCCTATAAAAATAATAGTTTGTGAAAAAATCTTGCGGCATGTGATAGATAGATAGGCAAAAAGTAATTTTGCCTGACAATAAATAGGGGTTTTCTCATGCCTGGCCCTAAAAGACAAGACCACACTTAGCAAGTTGACCTAGAAAGCTGTCTACTGGGCTGTGAGTACCATGTCTGCTGGGGGATGGCCAAAAACACAGAAAGCCAGGCCACCTCTAGGACCTCTGAAATATTCACATTCATCATGGCTGATTCTTCTTGCGCACACTGGATTTCCAGAGACAGAAACCTAAGACAGTTTACTCATCAACTACAGCTATTAAAAAAATAATAAGGTAGAATTTGCATAGGTAAGTTTCAGCTACAACTTTCTTTTGGGAAATACTTTGGGTTGTGGTTATTTTCATCCTAGAATAAACTGTTTGCATGTTTCAACAGATTGTCTACGTTGTCAGAAACCCGAAGGATACAGCTGTGTCCCTGTTCCACTACTACAAAGACAACCCCAACCTCCCGTCCACTGAAACGTGGGCTGTGTTTTTAGAGCTGTTCCTCAAAGGAGACGGTAAACATCACAGTCATCATCTTTTTCTTTTTAAATTGTGTTTATTTACTTGTGTGTGTTCATGCGTGTGCATGTGTGTATGTGAGTGTGCATGTGTGTGTGTGTGGGCATGTGCCTATGAGAGTTCGAGAGGATGTGTGCATGTGTGCATGCACATTGGAGTGCAGAGTTGAGGAGAATATTAGGCTTCCTGCCCTCCGAATCCCCCACCTTGTCTTCTTGAGGCAGGGTCTCTCACTGAACTTGGAGCTGGGCTGGCAGACAGCGAACCATAGAGGTCTTCGGTCTCCACCTCAGCTGTGCTGAGGTTATAAACTTGCACTTGGACACACCCAGCTGTCCTGTAACCTGGATACTGGGATTTGAACTCAGATCCTGGTATTTGTGCTGCAAGTGTTTATATCTCCTGAACCATTTCCCAACCCTGGCAACTACCTTTTAAAAATAATAATATACATTGATCTTTCTCACTCAAAATGAAAACATGTTCCAAACCTTTGATGGCTTGTGACTGTCTGCTTCTGCATATGCACTGAAGAAAGGATCCTTGTTTCTTCTAAACAAATTCTTAATTACTTCACAGTCATTTTTATGGCCTCTGGGGAGGAGCATATTTGTGTGTGAGTTATAATATCTTCAAAATAGAGATTAATTCTTTATAAGAACTTACTTTTTTTTTCATGTACCGCTAGGTTTTTCTGTGAAGTAATTGTCCACTGAGTGGAGGACAGTGGGTAGCCTGGAACAGGAACAAAGAAAATACATATGAACACACAAATTCTCCAAAGAAACCAATGAACAACTCGTGAGCAAATTGATTTCATGAAAGGGAGCAGAAAGCAATTGATCGTGAAACCCTTGACAAACCCACATCAGGGCACATTGGTTCTGTCACCTTCACCACCATTTAGTTCGTTCCTTTCCCCTGACTCGGTGGTGTTGGGCGCCTTAAAAAATCTTAATTCTTAACAAATATTAAATAAAGATAGTATGCCAAGATAGTGAAGAAATTAGGAGACAGGAGTTTAAAATGATGAAGGCTTGGAGGACTCAATCTCTTTGCAAGGTGGGGGGTGGTTGGGTTCCTGCAAGCTTTCTACAGTTACACATTTAATTAATAACTTTTACTTAAAGAATAAGTTGCAAAAAATTGACAGTCTAAAAATCTGGAATATCTGACTTTCTCTTAATTCCCCACCCCTACCCCGTCCTGGGTTACTTAACCTAGGTTAAGGAATTTAATACATATCATTTTTTGCGTTTTAAAAAATTTAGTGTTTAAGAGTTTCATACCTGTAAATAATGTGGTTAGGTCAAATCCAGCCCCCTACTTCTCCCCCATCTCTTCCCATTATCTCCCCCCACCCACTTCCCCTCCCAATTTCATGTTCTCTTGTTTTAATCTGCTGAATCCTGCTCTGTGCCATACTGCCAGCAGTAAGTGGATCCAGAAGGTCTTTAATTTCACAACTTTGCCGGCAGATTGTTCACCTTTGGCCGGTGAGTTTCAGTGAGGCCCCAGCAACTGTAACCTTACCCTGGGGTCTGCCATGACTCCTGCAGCAGCCGCAGAGGACTGTGCTAGACTCTACCATCTCAACTCATCTCTCAGATACAGTTTCCCCCCTGACAACTGCCGCACCTCTAGCAGAAGCCTGATGCCTCAAGACTGACAGGTCTTGGGTCACTCCCACAACCTCCCGAGATCAGTGATGGCTTGGACATCCTAACCCTGGACCCAGGCTCATAAACCCCACACAGCCACACATGGCTTCCTCCTTACCTTCTACCGTGTGCATTCCACGTGACAGAGATGCTTAGATTAGTGCTTAGCCCAGTGCTAGGTAAATTCTATCTTATTTCACCCTCACCGGAACCTCCGGTGCTATGATCCTCATTTACAGCTCCAAGGAATGACAGGCTTGGGAGGCCGAATAACCCACACGCAGATACATGACAAAGAAGAGCCAAGATTTGATTTTTATTCCCAAATCTTTCTCCTTACTATGGTGCCACAATGTGTATAGTCTAAAGTCACCTGCTCATGAATTCTTCTTCCACATGATCGTCCTCTAAATATTTAAAGATGGTTAGCATGCCTCTCTCTGCCTTGAGTCCATCTTTGGAATAAGCAGAGTCTAAACACACAATTTTATTTTCAGAACAGACCCCGAGTCTGCTTTTTCTCAAGATGGGAAATGCTATTTTGTTGTTGTTATTCCCAATTTACCCAACATAGCTTCCCCTCCTCTCTGCTTCCTGTGCTCCAACCTGGTCATGTCCCTATCGTAACTCTGTACCCAGCAGGGGAACACACCCAGGTGAGGTATGGGGAAGGCAGGGCAGTACCAGTATAACCCGGCTCCTCTTCTACGTGTTAGTTTTCTTTGGGCAAACTCATTAAAAAGTGCCAGGCCAGGCCATAGTGGAGCAAGGCTAACTGGTGCTGGGGAATCTGCACCCAGTGAATGTCATACCATCACAGCAGATTATCTGAGAGGAGGGCAGAGGATGGACCATCAGAGCAGATTATCTGGGAGGAGGATAGAATATGGTTGGAAAACGTTCCAGGCATTTCTCTTACATTTCCTTGGGTGAATGAATAGATCTTTAGTCATAATGGGATCTTATCTATAAACATCCCACATCTGGGTACTCCATCCTGCACAAGCCCTGTCACCAAAGCTTCAAAAAAAAGTTTATTTGGATGTGAGCAATGATTTTACTGTTATTTGTAAGCTAGAGGACAGGCATGCAATCCCAGCACTTGAGAGGCTGATGCAGGGGGATTAGGAGTTTAATGATCCTGGGCTACATAGCAAGTTCCAGGACAGCAGAGGCTACCTGGCACCATCTCAGAAAAAAACAATCAACATCACCAAACAACTGCAGGGAGAGCAAAAGATTGCTTGTGCTGCAACGCAGATGCGTGTGTGTACGGGTGTGCCACACCTATGACCTGTAAGGGGTGTTTGAAGGATGCTGAAGAGTGTTCCTTGCTTTGCTATACATGATACATAGTAGAAAGAATAGATGGCTGAGGTGGAAGACATGGCACCAGATCTTGTCTGCACTTCATTCCGTGTGGCTTTGGACAAGTCCCCAGACTACTTTGAGATCTGTCCTTCACATACAAAACAAGACTAACAAAAAGGCACACCTTACAGGACTGTTCAGAGGTTCAACTTAGGTAACGGCTACAGTCCATCGCAGAAGTCCACTCAGCTATTCTGCTAGACACGGGAGACTTTCGAGTAGTTTCACATGAGACAGGTGTGTATTCAAGGAGCTTATTTCATAAGGAAGGTGCTATATGATATCCTGGGCTGGTCTTCATGTGTACACTCAGCTCCTACTTACATAAAAGTAGAGTGGTATAGATAGACGTTTAGATAATCATCTAGCTTATCTTCCAGGTAGTAGCCTGTCAAGTTAAACAATAACTATAAATTATGCTCTGGTGATATCAGGCTACATTAATAGCTCAATGAAACTAATACCTTAACATTGAACACATTTTTATACCTCTAGTTCCCCCTCAAGTTTTGTCTTAGGGTTGTGTATCTCATAAGTCCTCCATTGCAGAAAGTATTGCTTTATATAATACAGTGGCTATATTTTCAGGGTGATTTCTAGAAACTAGAACCTAAGACATTGCATTATAATTGGTGTAGGGCGAAGACAGAAACAGCTGGTGCAGAGGGTAGAGTGTGAAGGTAATGCAGGTGGGTAGGGAGCCTTGGAGTCACAGGTTGGAAGCACATATCCGGAGTCCATATACAGAGCTGTCCAAAGTCCTCTAGCAGCAACTAGAGAGAGGGAAGAGGATGAAGTGTTTTGCTGAGTGACTTTTTTCTTTTTCTTTAGTTTATTGAAGTAAGCATTGAGTTAGCAGAGGAACATTGCCAAGGAGGTGGTTGAATGAGCCAATAAAGAGAAGAAATCAAAGGCCAGTAGAGAACTGTAGGACCTGTCTGTTAAAGCCATTTCAGCTGCTGCAAGACAGGGGTGACACAGATGCCTGACAGTGTCCTTAGTGACATCAGCTGAGAGACCAGGTTGATTGAACACTATGATCAGGAGGGAAATGTGGAATATTCAAAGGACATAACATCTCAAAGAAACCTGCACTTTATAGGAACGGGGGGTGGGGGAGATCTGGAAGTTTCTAGCAAGTGAAGTTTCTGACTTACTTCTCAGGCATATGGATTGGGCAAGCATGAGCCTGCTCTACCCGTGGGCATTCTGGGGAAGAGGGTAATTCAGGCATAAACTAAAGCTGAGAGTGGGGAGAAAGGGTCTGGTGACTGTAAAAAATGAAACATGTGCAGAAAAGAGGTTTCTCTCAAAGGTGGGTTTGTCTTTATTTTAGAAGCTAAATTTTCTTTACAGTGAAGCTCTATTAACAACTTGAAAAATGAGGCTTGTGATTTAAAAATTAACTCAATTTGTCACTTGAAAAGTCTGAGCAGTTTAAGGATTCCTCTGCATACAGTAGTAATATACTTTCATGTGCTAGTCAGGAAGGCATGCACAGCATCCCCATTCTTTCAGCTGGCCTCTGATCGTTTGGAAAAAGATGGAATATAAATCCATCTCTGATGAATAGAACAGCTGCCTTTCAAATTACAGTCAGTGCAGCCCTGAAATTCATTTTTAAACTCACTTTGTCGCACGTTGGCAGATCGTTTCTTTCTGAAAGAGCCTTAATGGGTGAGGTTGATTACATCTAACCAGTGGCCATGACTCTGAGGCTGCTTGAACCTTGGCTGCAGGACACAGGCTTCTCTGGCAGTCCCAAGGCCTCTTGCAGCATCCACAGCTGTGGGCAGGGGCATCATCATACAGGGCCTAGGCTGCAGGTACTGGTAGGAGGTAGAGGGTGCAGATTGACCCTTCTGGTGTGACATTATCCTTCCTTCCTTAAGGCTGTATGAGAGAAAAATCAGTTTTCCTTCTAAAGGTATTTGAGTCTGGGAAAAAGGTGGCCATTCTTAGAAAAGCAATCCTCTACTGCCGCGGTGGTCATTTGGGCAATTCTGAGATAAGATTTGGATAAGACTCCAAAACAGACTGAAGCACTGATAAGGAAAGGCAAGGCAACTCTTTGAGGAGTTTTCTATTTACCTGGGGGAGTCTGGGGTGGAAGGCCAACTCTGTAATGACATCATAGCATTCCCAGAATCTCCTGGTTTAAAAATACATGACAAAATAAGTCTGACTCAGAAAGACAAACACCATGTGTTTTCTCTCACAAGTGGAATCTAGATTTCAGTGTGTGTGTGTGTGTATGTGTGTGTGTGTGTGTGTGTGTGTGTGTGTGTGTGTGTGTGTGTGAGAGAGAGAGAGAGAGAGAGAGAGAGAGAGAGAGAGAAATAGCACATAATAATACTGTACATGTATGAAAATGTCACAATGAAACTCATTATTGTGAGAATGAATGAATTAACAAAGAGAAATATGTATGCATAGGATTATTTATTTGCATTTTGTTTCCTCAAAATCTGAAATCACCAAAAATTGCAGTTAGTTCAGGAGTTAATTATATTGTAATTATGTTATATATAATTTATTCCAAACTTTTACGTTCAAACCATCCCATGCAGTGACTAGCAGGCACTCGGGGCTGCCTTCACTCTGGTTTGCTGAGTGAAGAGGGAGCAGATGGCAGGAGTTTTCCACCCAGCACCTTTGACACTGAGACACAAGCCAGAGCTGGCATCTAGGGGACAATGACATCTGGAAGGGTCATTTAACCTTACTCTGCTTTGTGTGTCGAGGTTCCAGTGAGCAGATGCCCCGAGACAAGAGCAAGGTTTCCTTTCTCATCATCACTGCTAAAAAGGTTACACTGAAGGATATTGTACGTTTGAGCCGGAAGAACTTTTCAAGGCTATCATTTGACAGCAAAATAAAGAGATAATAATAATAGCAATTGCAGATAAATTCCTAAGGCTGAATTGTTCAGTCTTAGACTAAGATAAGTTAAATAGAGTATTTTTAAAATTTATTACGTTTTTAATTTAGTTTAAATTTTTAGATAATAAATATATAACCATTGTAAGAGCCTTTAAAAAAATGAGTTTTAGCCGGGCGGTGGTGGCGCACGCCTTTAATCCCAGCACTCGGGAGGCAGAGCCAGGCGGATCTCTGTGAGTTCGAGGCCAGCCTGGACTACCGAGTGAGTTCCAGGAAAGGCTCAAAGCTACACAGAGAAACCCTGTCTCGAAAAACCAAAAAAAAAACAAACAAACAAAAAAAATGAGTTTTAAAACTGGGTGTGATAGCTCATGGTTATAATCTCAGCACTTGAGAGACTGAGGCAGGAGGACAAACATGAGCCTCAGAACTACCCCTGGCTACACCGTAAGACCATGGCTCAAGAGAAAAGTTTAAAAATGTTTGTGATGAAAAACCTGGAATTCTGAATGTCACTTAAAGAAAGAAAATGACTGATACTTTATGTTTCCTTAGAGAAGCTTAAAAAGTTCAGAATATAAATTTTGAGAAAAACGTATGTTTTTATTTTGTTGCTACTTTTCATGGTGATAAAAAATATTTACTAGAAATAAGAAAATAAAATACGCAGGGTATTGTGAGATGATGTGGTCACCAGCATCTCATACACCCGGGTGAAATAACAGTGAAATGATCTCTTCTGGACAGTCTCACTCCAGACTAATGAGCAAGTGCTCTGGCTGACCACTTTGCTGAAGCTGGAAGAAGCCAGATGTGGGGTGAAGCCATCCTTGTAACCAGTAACATCATAATGTACTTCTCTTACAGTTGTATATGGTTCCTGGTTTGATCATGTTTTGAGCTGGGAAAAACACAAAAATGATAAAAACGTCCTCTTCCTATTCTATGAAGAAATGAAGAATGTAAGTCTTCTCCATCAGCCTTTGCTGAAACCAAATTAAGTTAAAAGTTGGGGCATGAAAACCGAGTGTGGTGGTGCACTCCTTTAATCCCAGCACTCAGGAGACAGAAGCACGTGGATCTCTGTGAGTTTGAGGACAGAAGCACGTGGATCTCTGTGAGTTTGAGGCCAGCCTGGTCTACAGAGTGAGATCCAGGACAACTGAGATGACATAGTAAAATCCTGCCAAAACCAAACAGTGGATGAGTTTTGCTTTCAAATTTGAAGGAATGAATTTAGTATTCAGATAAGAGGCATACTTACTTTCCTTAATTTTCTTATTGCTCAGGATTTTGCTAAGAGCCTAAAGAAAATAACTGCTTTCCTTGGCATCAGTGTGAATGACAGTGAAATGAGTCAGATCGCTCGGAACACATCGTTCAGTGAAATGAAAAGCAATGCAGTTAAAGAAAACAGTGATCCCAATCACACCATCTGTGCCCTCACATCCAACAGGAACCTGGTGTTCAGAAAAGGTAAGTGGGGAGGAGATGCCTGCATCTGAGCTCCCACTGGAGAGTGTACTAGGCTCTCTCTTTCTACAGCTTCTTTCCTCATCCGGGAGTTGGCCATGAAGATTGAAAATACTTGAAAGAAAATAATTGGTACCATACTGAGTATGTGTAGACTTTGATTTTCATTGATTCCTAAATAATAGCAAGTAGCTACTATGTGTGTGGAGTTGAGATTGTAGTTAATAATGTAGAGATGCTTCATGGCAATGGGAGGATTTCATAGGTTATGTACAGGTTTTATATAAGTAGAGGTTAGATGCCACTTTATATAAGCAATGTGCATCTCAGAATGTTGGTGACAGAGAATTCTGGTATAGGCAGAGTTTCTTTGTGTCCCAGTAGCTGGCTCCCACATAACCACTCAGAGACTATTTATTAATCATAAATGCTCAGCTGCTAGCTCAGGCTTGTTACTAGCTAACTCTTACATTTTAAATTAACCCATTTTTTAAATCTATCCTTGGCCATGTGGCAGTACTTTTTCTCAGTACAGCATGCTCATCTCCTGCTTCCTCTGTGTCTGACTGGTGGTCCCTCAGACTCTGCCCTTCTCCTTCCCAGTGTTCTCTCTGCCCTGAAATCCTGCCTAGCTATCGGCCAATTTTATTAACAATGAGAGTAACACATTTTCACAGTGTACAGAAGGATTATTCTGGAACCAATCTCCTCTGTGTACAGAAGGATGACGCGATTGTGTTTAAAGCTCTCACTGAGCTTTGTATTCCCCATTTCTTCATAATGGACCCCCCATTGCTTATGTACACAGAAATATAAGGAAAGGAATTAAATCCTCTCCCCCAATAATTCTCCAGGTTTGAATTAGAAGCAAGTAAGGAATTTCTGAATGTAGAATTAAAAAAAAAAAGATTTATGTGTAAGAATGTTCTGTCTGCATGTGTATCTGTACTATGTGGGTTCGGTGCCCAAGGAGGCCAGAGGGGACATTGGATCCCCTAAAAGTGGAGTTAAACAGTTGGTTGTGGGTACTGGGAACTGAACCCAGGTTATCTGTGAGAGTAGCTGGTGCTGTTAACCTCTAAGCAACCTCTGCAGCCTCTAGAACTGTTTTGAAGTGTGTAAATTTTTATCCAGATATAGGAAAAATGTTTTATGACTTGTAAAGGCAAAATGTTTTATATGTATATATTTGTGCATGATTCTTACTAAAAAGCAAATGTTTATTCCCCCTTTTTGGCCCGACTGAATATAAACCACCCCCCAGCAAATATTTGCTAACTCATGTGTAAAATGAATATTATCTTAACTTTTCTATTGTTGTAACTTAGTCTTATTTATGCAGAGTCACAAAACCAAGGCTTAGAAAGGAGCTAAGCATTCAACTCAGTATATATTAATAAGCTATTAATTTTGGAACTAATACACAAATATTGAGTAAAACACAGCATCTGTTCTCCAGACATTCATATTCTACACAGAAATGCACAATGCTAATAGCATGAGCAGCTGTGACTAGGACTGTGTTGAGAGTCTTTCTCTGTCCCACCAGCCAGCTCACAAATAACCACATGAAGATTTATTATTAATTATGAAGTCTCGGCCTATAGCTTAGGCTTGTTCCTAACTAGTTCTTATAAATTAACCCATATCTATTAATCTATGTACTTTTATGTGGCCTGATTACTTTTACTCTGTACTTCTCATCCTGCTTCCTCTTTGTCTGGCTAGTGACTCTGCCTTTCTTCCTCTCCAAGTCCTCTCTGTCCCCAGAAGTCCCACCTAATCCCTTCCTGCCTAGCTATTGGCCACTCAACTCTTTATTAAACCAATCACAATGACGCATCTTCACATAATGTAAAGGAATATTCCGTAACAACTGTGGGTCGAGAGTGTGGGGGCAGGATCATATTTCTCCTGTAAAGGAGGGGAGGTCCCCGTAGATCTGGGATTGAAAGTTTGAGAAATGGTTATGAAAATGATGGGAGGGGAATGCTTTCTGGGGAGAGTCAATGGCAGAGAGGGGGTCAGAACCACAGCTGAATCGCATGGTCCGTGCTAGAAGATAAAAGGGGCTGCTGTGCTACATGGAATATGTGTGAAGCGGGTTGTGGAGATGAGAAGACAGTGGTGCCACAGAGCTTAAACTTCATGAGAAGCCCTGTCCTCTTTTCCTCCTCTCCCCTCCCCTCTCCTCCCCTTCCTTCTCTCTCCTCCCCTCTCTCCCCCTTCCTTCCCTCTCCTCCCCTCCCCTGTCCCCCCCCCCCCCCCCCCCCCCGCCATCTTCTCCTTTTCTCTCCCCAACCTCTTTTGTTCTGGCTGAAGAAGGAACCACAGAAGCAGGCCAGTGTGCTATAAAGTGGTAGAGGCAGGTAGAACCACGATTAGGAGAGCATGGAAGTAAGGCAGAAGAGCTAAGCAAGATGCTGATAAACTGTTTAGGTGAGAAACGTGTGGGTCACCCCTGGGACAGTGACAGAAGTCCTGCTTGTGTGGGTTAATCCAGAAGTCAGCCGGGGAGCCATCAGCAGGTTGTGGGATGAGGCAGAGTCATCCGGGAGAGCCAAGAGCTGTGGCACAAGTGACAGAAGATGGCTCTCAGGGGACCTTAATACCCACGAGAATGAAGCAGCCCAAAGGGAGCCAAGAAAAGACATGGGCCAGAATCAGGCAGAAAGCCGGAGCCACGCAGGGGGAGACCTGTCAGTTGTTCATGAGCCCTGAGCAGTTCCCACAGTGGTGAAGAAGGGAAGGCTTGACAAGAGAAAAAGAGAGGTAAAGGCCACTCTGCTTGAGCTGTGAAAATGCAGAGGAGGAAGACAGCATGGTAGTCATAGAGAGGCAGGACTGGGAAAGGTTAGGGGGGATTCTGGAGAGGAGACGAAGAGGAGACCGCAGAGCTTAGAGGAGGGTGTGTATAAGCAAGGAGCAAAGAGAAGAAGGGAAAGATTGTGAGAGGTTGTGTAAATGCCAGTGAGAAAGGAGGGAGCTCTGAGGCCTCACAGTGATGTGTTTTATTACCTCACCCTTTAGGAGTCCTGTTAACAAAGCAATCACTGTTCTCAAATCTCACCCCATAAACATGTGAGACTCTCCAGTGGTGGTTAACCGCCCCATCCCCCAACCTACCACAGTTGTAACCCTGGCAAACATCCTCAGGTGAAACCCCACCACCACTACCTGTAACTAACTAACAGCATGTGAGTCCCACCATGTGTGTTTTCCTTGTGTGGGATGTAAACGTGAAGACTAGCACCTACTGGACACACCCACTGATGTAGAACACTTATACACGTAAAATAATACATCTTTAAAACACCAGCAGCAACAATAACAAAACCCAAAACACAAATGGTGAGCAAGTTTTATTCCACAGGCCATAGTTTTCTGAGTTCAGATTCATGATGTGTATCTTAATATAATCTCAGTATATTAATTTTCAAATGGGCTGGGCATGATTGCTCACATCTTTAATCCTAGCACTCTAGAGGCAGAGGTAGGCAGATTTGAGGCCAGCCTGATCCACATAATATGTGTGTTCTAAGCCAACCAAAACTACGTAACTTGACCCTGCCTAAAATATATATATATATATATATATATATATATATATATATATATATCAGTGTTTTTTAATAAAATATACAAAATGTGAGAAAGAAGCCATTCCTAGAATATAATACATTTTTTTTCTGTAGATGACATTGTCCAGTACTCAATCCAGGTGTATGTTTTCTTAACACATGATGTAAGATGCCTAGCTCTTGGTTACACATAAAGAATGCATTATAGTCCCCTGCTAGCAAGGGTTTGCAAGCTAACTGGAAACAAAAGAGCACAGAAAACAGGGTAGGGGTAAAATAATGTGCCATTGGCCCTAAGACACGGAGACCCCAGGAATGGAACCTGAGCCCCCAAGGATGAGGGGAGCATAATGGAAGTGAGAAAGTCAGTTCTGAGGGGTTGAGAAATGTGATGTTTCAAATTAAGAGAGGCTAGCAGACTGTGTATACTTATCATCAAATGTCTTGTATGGAAAACTGGTGTTTATGTGCCCAGTTCTCCATTGTTAGTTTTATAGGAAAAGGTTTCTGGAAATAAGGTGAGCTCTCCATCTCTATAGTGATTCCCAACTCAACTTCCACTGTGCACGCACCCGGGGGTGAATATCACTGTGCTCACACTGCCTCACTTACGATTTTGTTACAGTTGGACTAGATGTTCTTGACTACTCCAGGAAATATATGTTTGTATATTGTAAATCGTTCTTTAAATAAGTAATTATGAACTGTAGAAATTAACAGACAGCTACCACAGTAATAATTAGAAACACCAAATGAGCAAGTGAAAAACAGTCCCCATCATCTTCTCGCCGGGAGAAAGCCACTGCTCCATGTGATCGCACAGCTGGTAGATTTCCTGAGAGTGCCGTGGTTTAGGCTGCTTCTTGCCTGATAGATTTCACGTGTTTCTAGGAGTGGTGGGTGACTGGATCAACTACTTCACTCCGAAGCAGAAGCGAGTCTTTGACGAAGTTTTCACAGAGAAGATGAGACACAGCGATGTGGGCAGATGCCTGAAGGAGTATGAGAATGTGGATGGGAAATAAAGCTGATCCCCATCCTCTGCCATGAGGCGCCCAGAGAACATGTAAATATTCTTTATGGATGTGGAAAGCAGGGACTTCTTTCCATGAGAAACACATACTTCAAGAACGTGTCAAAAGTGGCCCCCGTGAGAGACTTAAGTTATCATTGTGTTTGGTGAGAGTAGAGAAATATTAATAAAAGGAGGCATAGAATTCTCCAGCAGCTGAACTCTGGATCCCCTTCCAGCATGTTCAGCAAGGCCAGGGGTAGCTCCTGTTCAGAGAGAGGACATTACTGTGAATCCTCCGTGAGCTGTGCTGCTGCGGAATAGAGGTGAAGGATTAAGTGGCATACCCGGGAAAATTCTATTTTCTGCCTATTTAGACGAGCATGGCCTGTATCCAACGTTTTTGTTTCAACATTTCCAAGTGTCTGTGAGAAATACTTTCTAAAATCACAATAACAGAGACCATCTTGTCAAACTTGAAACATCTAATGGTAGGATCCTATCATACATGGGTGAGCATGAAGAATGAAGAGAAAATCCTCCAGCCGAACATGGCTGGGCAAGCCTGTGGTTTCTTAATATCACCTCAATTAAATTATAAACTTTTTCATTTTCCAATTTTGAAACTGAACTTCCCTTTGAAACTTTCCATGCTATGACTATAGTATTTTGAGTATGCATGCTTACTTCCAGACTCATGCCGAATGATAATCCAGTCTCTACAGCTCTCTGTAAAGTGCACTACCCCATGCCTTTCACTAGAGGGCACTGTAAAGAACTCTCAGTGAATTGAACAGTGTTCTCCCACAGGTCTCAGCACAGTTTACTTCTGCTGTAGACTCCTACCTAAGGCTTGCTGGGAAATCAAAACTGTGCTGTGTGTAGCTCTTAATGCTGAGCTCAAAGCAGGAGGTGGGTTTGCTGAGTCCAACTAAACTTTTTGATTTTTATACCCTAGTGTATTAGGAATCTATGTAAATGTTCAGGGACAAATCTGTTGGGGTATTTTGTGTGGCGTCGATAATTCAGCAAGTAGTTCAATTTGCATAAATCTTCTGTGTGCATGCCTTTGTTACAAATAAAGAGCATCCCTTTTGACTTCCTGCAACTCTTTCTCTCACAAAATAACATTTCTAGAGGTTGACTTTAACCACTTTCCTTCTTCAAGTAAATGAAGTTGTTGAAGGACAAAGCAGAGTGATCCTTCTTACTGGATCTGAGAGGACTCATGGCTGAGCTGTCCTCACGTGTGCTGTCGATGACCAGCTGGCTAGGGAGACAGATCGGGCTGAAAGTGAAGAAGCATTGGCAGTACTAATTCCTATAAGGCTCCAGATGTCCTCGCAGCACTAAAATGACAATTGGTATTAAGATAACAAAGACAATATCTCATGGCATTTTACACTTCTAGATCTGTAAAGTAACTTTGGTGGGCTTCAATTCAATTTTGATAAGAATTTGCTGATAGTTAATAACCTAAGGGTGTAACCAAGAATCTGAACCCTCAGTCGGTGATCAGTCAGTCTTGTGTGTGCCACGGATGTAGCATGAAGCTGGAAGAATCGTTGCTCTCAAAATGCCTACACTCTAGCAGGTTTCCACAGAGAATCTTTAGAAGTAGGCAGATGAGATTGCTTCACACATCAACATGCTCCACACAGAAAGAGAAAAGAAGGGATGGAGAATCAGGCAGGACCCTGGCAGAGGCTGTGTGTGTGTGTGTGTGTGTGTGTGTGTGTGTGTGTGTGTGTGTGTGAGACTGAGGGGCTCCAACGCACACGAGAGTGAGGTGACCTGTGTGTGCAAGCAGGTCAGTGTGTACTCTGCTGCTTGGTTTTCTGTCAACTTCACACAAGCTAGAGTCATCTGGGGAAAGGATTCTCACTGAGGAAATGCCTCCGTCAGATTGGCCTGTAGGCAAGCCTGTGGGACACTGTCTTGAGGGATGACTGAGTAGGAGAGCCCAGTCCACTGTGGGCAGTACCACCCCTGGGCAGGTAGTCCTGGAGTGTACATGAAAGGTGTCTGAGCAAGCAAGGGGAGCAAGCCAGTACACAGCATTCCTGCATGGCCTCTGCTTCAGTGCCTGCCTTCAAGTTCAGACTTGAGTTCTGCTTTGGCTTCCCCTTGATGATGGCATCCAGCCTGTAAGCTGAAATAAAGCCTTTCTTTTTCAAGTTGTTTTTGGTCAATGTTTTATCATAGCAACAGAAAATGTAACTAGGATAAGGCTAAACACATAATTTTGTTATTACCAAATACAACTCTCTCTATATATCACATTTTCTTTATCCATTCATTAGCAGACGAGGAGGCTGACTCTGTAATTTATAATGACTAGTATGGCAATAAGCATGGATGTGCAGGTGTTTCTATGGTATGTTGCCTCAGGGTCCCTCAGGTATAAACCCAGGAATGGTATAGATTAGGTTTTTAGTTTTTGTTTTTTTAGTGGCTAGGTTCATTGCATTCATCCTGCCCCCTTCTCCTAAACACTGGGATGACATGCCCAGGCCATAATGGCTGTCTAGGAAAATTTTATCAGAATGTTCTGCATTGATGAGATGAATGCCACCAATAAGCAACACCAGGATTATGTCTCAATGATGGAAAATAGGACAGCATAATTGTCAATAGTGTTTGCATCATAGAAGATAAAACACAACTGAAGTATCATTGTGTTGCTGTGATTTCAGATACAACCAGGCTCCTCCTTGATGAGCATCTAGTTTCCTGGGGTTCTGTTTTCCCTCACTGTAACCACAGACACTGTGTGTCCTGCTTCTGGAGGGCACAGGGCTGGAGAATCTACACACAGACTCTAGTAAACTCTGCTCAACCCCACTGCTGTCCTTTGCCTGTTTCTGACTCACTGTAGAAATGATCAGACCTGCAGCCAATCAGATAGGTTATAAGTGAGTTCCCACAGTCCTGGGGAGACTGTGCCTCCTGGCAGTCTCTGTGTCCACCAGGCTACTCCCTGGGGCCACTCTCCTGCCCCTTGCCTTTCCACTCATATTTAACAGACAGCTTAGCAGGCATCTCTTTACCCATAATGTCTCCTGTCTTCCTGTGGTGGCCTTTTCTCTTCTTTGCCTGCCCTGCTGGGTGGCCCCCTTGTAGTCAATGAGGAATCCTGAATCCCAGAGACACTTGCCCTAAGGTGTCTTTGGGTATCACTTCCTTGTGTCCCAGCATCTCTTGGTGCCTTGGCTGTTTTCACCGTAGGATCTGTTTAACACCCACTCTTAAAGCCTTCTCTGACACACCTGACATGCCCAACTGTGGTGGTATTGTGTTCCCCAAAATATTGTGCACCCTAATAAACTTATCTGGGGTCAGGGACAGAACAGCCACAATATTAAACATAGAGGTTAGGCAGTGGTAGCACACGTCTTTAATCCTAGCATTCCAGAGGCAGATATCCATCTGGATCTCTGTGTGTTCAAGGATACAGCCAAGCATGGTGACTCACGCCTTTAATCCCAGGGAGCGATGGTAGAAGGCAGAAAGATATATAAGGCGTGAAGACCAGAAACTAGAAGCTTTTGGCTGGTTAAGCTTTCAGGCTTTTGAGCAGCAGTTCAGCTGAGAGCCATTGGGATGAGGACACAGAAGCTTCCAGTCTGAGGAAACAGGATCAGCTGAGGAACTGACGAAGTGAGGTAGCTGTGGCTTGTTCTGCTTCTCTGATCTTCCAGCATTCACCCAAATAACTGGCCTCAGGTTTGATTTTATTAATAAGACCTTTTAAGATTCCTGCTACACCCAACTTCCTGCCCTCCATTTTCATTTCTCCTACGGACCTCCATTGCCATTTCTCTTTTATTTTCCTTCTTTCTCGTAGCCATTCTGGCTTTGCATCAGAAGCTTAAATACCCATCTCTTGCCCTTGCTGGTTAAGAGCCCCTATCCTTTGTGTTGCCTATTCACCAGGCCCAGCCAGTCCAGCCCAGCACAGCAGATGTACAACAACCATGGGCTCACCTGAGCTCCCAGACAAGCTCCAGTTTTTAATCTTCCAGCAAGCTCACTTCTGATCTAGCGATCCACAGGAATCCTATTTTTGTATTTGCTGAATACTTCATGTCTGCATTTAAACCTCATTGTAAATTCCCTTCCACTGCTAAATTTAAGCTCCATCACACCGGACCAGCCATTCCTTCCTAGTTCAACTGTACATGTGGAGACAGCTTGTGGGAATGCACGATGGATGCTTTCAACAATGAATGCTCACTGTTTTAGTTCACCAGGCCTGTAACCATGAATGTATAAGCTGATTGAATCACACATGAATTACATGTGTAATTCTTTATTTTTCTTCCACTTTCCAAGCCACACTAGTCACAGTACACTATGCATGCTTGCTTTTCAATGTTTGTTAGTATATTCTTTAAAAATGAGTTAATTTTTAACTGATATACAACCGTAAGAGTGCATGTATTAATGAGAAACTGCAATGTTTCAATATGTGTTCATATTGTGTACTTGGGTGAGAAATTATACCTTTCTCATTTCTTAGTGGCAAAACATTCAAAATCCTTCAAGTTTTTTGAGGTATGCAGTACACAATTACTGTCTACAGTATCTAAGACAATCTGAGTGTAGTGAATTATTCTCCTTCAAACAGAAAGGCAAGAAAGATAAATTATGTTACAAGAATATGAGCTAGACATGGTGCTGTGTGCCTGTAATCCTAGCATACAGGAGGCTGAAGCAGGATTGCCAAGTTTGAGGCCAGGTTGGATTTTGTATCGAGTTTAAGACCAACCTTAACTATAGAATGAGTTTGAGGCCAGCCTGGGCTAGAGTGAGCTCCTGTGTCAAAACACTTGAAAAGCACTATGGAATTCACATGATATGTATTTTTAAATTTCTTTTGTGTGTACATGTTCATGTGTATGTGTACAGATGTGTGTGTGTGTGTATGTGTACAGATGTGTGTGTGTGTATGTGTACAGATGTGTGTGTGTGTGTATGTGTGTGTGTGTGTGTGTGTGTGTGTGTGTGTGTGTGTGTGCAGAGTCAATGTTAGGTATCTTCCTCAATCACTCTCCTTGTTTTTTGAGATGGGATTCTCTTACTGAATTTGTGGCTCAGCAATCAAGCTAGACTAGCTGGGCTGTGAGCCCTAGGGACCAGGGGCTGTCTCATTTCAGTCTGTCTCCTTAGTGTAGGGATTACACACCTCTGTGCCTGGGTCCTTACGGGTGTTGGGTATCAGAACTCAGATTGCCATGCTTGTGTGGCAAACACTTTCCTGACTGAGCCATATCTCCAGTCTCTTTAACCTTGTCTGTTTCTGGCAATTTCCTCTTGTACTATGTGAGACTATCAATAGGAATATTCTTCCCATGAAATACCAATGAAAACCAACTAACTGAAAATCAGTGTCAAAGGGGAATAATGTTGCATTTAGATAATTTTCACACCATTGACTTTTACTTTAGTCTCAGTAAAAGGATTAATGCACCCAGCTCTCTGTGCACAGGTTCAGACCCAGGAGGAGTTTTCTCAGCAAGCAGAGCAGGCCGTGGAAGTGGCTCCCATGGCTTCTCTGGATGAAAAGCTACAGGGCACTGCAGCCAATGAGCCATCAATCCAGTGAGCCCCACAAGTAGCCAATTAGGAGGCTAATTAGAGGCAACTGCTGTGCTCCATTTAGATAAAGACAATCTGGATTTTTCCTCTTGCAAAGTATGAGGGATGTCATCTCGAAACCACAGCAAAACATATTTGGGCAAATAGATGCCAGCAGGTTTTTAGGTCCCTCTCCCCTCAGTTTCTTTGAGTAATTTCAAGTTTTCGATGTCAGTGACATATAGCCAGGAGGGCTTAGTGATAATCCTTAGTGATTATCTGATTGTTACGACCATTATCTCTTGGGTAAAGAGCAGATTCTCAGCTGTAAATAGTAATAGGATCAAATCCTGCATCAATCCATGAACAGGACAAATATGTGCATATATATATATATATATATATATATATATATATATATATATATATATATATATATATATATATATATATATTTGTAAAACCATGGTTCTGTTCCATTTCAAATTTGCTATTTATTTCAGTGGTTTATATTAATTTACATAAAATTTGCTCCCACAGAGAAAAGCAAATAGTGGTCTTTAAACATTCTCCATTATTTAGATTGCCCTTATCTGCATCTGTCTGTGTCACTGACAGCTGAGAAGACATTCAGCCAAGCTGTAGGACAATACCCTCTGATGACTAGACAGGCTTCAGGGAGAGAGGGTATATTTCTGAGTAATTGGCCCAAGTGGGATTTTAATTAAAGTAAATGAGAGTGGCCATCTAGACCTTGCTAGGCAGCATAGGCTGGACTGAAAAGTGACAGTTTATTCATCCCAGACAGAAATGTTTCAATCACTAGGCAATTATGCAAATGGTATTATTAATATTAATACTACTCGTTTCTTTCTTCCTTTGTTCCTAATGAAGGTCAATTGTATCCTGTTTGGCATGTTCAGCTCCTGAGCTGTGAGCCTTCCCTAGCCCCTGAGTTAAAATGATGTTTCCCCTGAGACTCCTAAGACCTGTGGGAACCCCCTGAGCCTTTCACAGAATGCAAATAAAACTAAGGCCAGAGGGTAAAAAGGCCGGGGTGACAAGCCTTGTCACAGTACTCCTTCCAAGGTGCCAATCAAGTGGAGGGCTAATTATGGCAGGAAGGCAGGGGAGTGAGCTACTCAGGCCTCCACCGATGTCTGTTCTGTTCTGGACAGACAGGACTTGGTGGGCTCAAGGAAGCTGTTGGCCTCTATCCTGTTTCACTTCGCAAAACTTTGTCTGAACACAGGTTTCTGCTATAACAAATGTGAAGTGCACAATTTGAGGAAAGGGAACTTGTTTCCTGTAGGGCGAGCAGCTGGGGTTTGGGAAAGCCAACCCCTTTCATTACCTTGAGTGGCCTTCCTGGGGGACAGACTCCCTAGAGGCAGGAAGAATGAGGACAGGGTAGGGCACCAGTGCAGGATGGAAGGCATGGGACAGCCATGTGAGAGCATTTCCTCAGCTGAATCCTGTCCTGATTTTATGTCTTGCTCTCTACCTGTCAGAACATCAGGCTTTTTTGCTAACCAGACATGAAAAGCCCACATGTGGGAGAGAGCTTGTGACTTGTTTGTTTTGGGGACAAGGTGTCATGAAATCCAGGTCATGCTCACACTATGGAGCCAAGGATGACTCTGAACTCCATCCTCATCCTCTGTCTCTCAGATGCTGGGTTACAGGTGTGTACTGCACGCTCCACCAAGCCTGCTGCTTTGTAGGTTAGACTGGACACCAGGGCTTGGTATGTCTTAGAAACGCTAATGTGGACAGTCTGCACTGGGAACCTCCAAGTTAGTGAGACCCTCATGCCTGAACAGGTCTGAGTCTGGAGGAGGGTGGGTGGGTCGGAACAAGTGTCTGGGGCTGACTGTGGTGAAAGAGAGCACCAGAAGGTCTCTGAGCCTGGGTCCCACCCTGTTCTACTTTCAGGCCCCGGGTCCTCCAGCTCAAGGGCTCTTGCACTTCAGTGTGCACAGGTCACCTAGGAGAAGTCCTAATGTGCAGACTCCTAGACCCAGGCTTCAGGTTCTGAACCTGGCACTCCAGGATAGGGCTGGCACATGTATTTACACAATTATTTATTATGATGAACTATTGTTTAAGAGCTTTGGCAGGTGGCTGAGAGTCCGTCTCTGAGAAAGCTTGACTGGGCTCCCATCTGCTGCCCTGGAACATTCTAGAGCTGCCACCTAGTGTCCGACCTTTGGTAGTTGTTGTTCTCTATTGTTCAATTTCCACATTTATAAACTAGAGGAAGAAAAGTACTTCTTTTATGAATCTGTGTGGATTAAAAAAAGTTAGGTCATATGGAGGTTATTTTTATAGTCTGCAGAATCAGGCAGCAGAGCTAGGTAGCCGTATAGTCATTGAACACACATGGAAAGTGAGGCCCCTTGGGTGAACAAAGTCACAGGAGACCTGCCTCCTGGCAATACCCCTAGAAGAGGCACAGTCTGAGAGGTGTGAGTCCCAGCACCTACTAACAGGTGTGAGTCCCAGCACCCACTGACAGGTGTGACTCCCAGCACCCACTGACAGGTGTGACTCCCAGCACCCACTGACAGGTGTGACTCCCAGCACCCACTGACAGGTGTGACTCCCAGCACCCACTGACAGGTGTGACTCCGAGCACCCAGCAGGTTGAAACAAGATGGTAACAACTAAACAGGTAAGCTTTCTCTCCTGATCTTTGTCATTTAAAATACACATGAATACAGAGCAACCAGCTGCAGGGAGAGGGCTTTAAGGCAGGCAGGAAGTGGGGGCAGGGCTGTGCTTATGACCACCTCTGTGGAGGGTGGGAAGGGTAAAGAGAGCCCTGCTGGGGACTACACAGGACTTGGGATTCAACAACACAGGAGGTAAGATAGAATCCCACCAAGTGTTCTTCTCTTGGTATATTCTTCATGTTTATTTACTTTATTTTTATATTTTAAAGTGTTATGTGTATTTATATCAGTGATGTGTATGTGCATATGTTTGTAAGTGCCTGTGGAGATCAGAAGAGGATGTTACATCTCCTGAGCCAGAAACAACCCAGTGTGGGTGCTGGAAATGAACTGGGATCTGCTGAACAACAGAACGTGTTCTTATCTTTCCAGCCTCTATATGTACGCACTTTTAAAGCAAGTATTTTTCAGTGGCTGTCCCAAGGTTTAACATGTACATTTAAAAACAATTTAAATACACCCTTATATAATACTACACAACTGCTTTTTAATGGGAATATGTACCCACCCCATCCTTTCCATCTTCATGTCAATCACTTCACTTATCTATATGCTGTGGTCATATTATCACCATACAATTATCACTTTCGAGCCATCATTTTAAGGATAAATTATTCTACCTTCATTTATTTTTTCTATTGTTCTTTGCATAGATTAGAGTTTCTAGCTCTTGTATTTTCTTTTCCTCCTCCTCCTCCTCTTTTGGGCAGTGAAGTCCCACGTGTGTGTGTGTGTGTGTGTGTGTGTGTGTGTGTGTGTGTGTGTGTGTGTTTTAATGTGCATTGGTTTTTTGCCTGCATGTATGTGTCAGATCTTGGAGTTAGACAGGTGTCAGCTGCCATGTGGATGCTGGGAATTGAACCTGGGTCCTCTGGAAGAGCAGTCAGTGCTCCCAACGGCTGAGCCATCTCTCCAGCCCCATGAGCATATTTTATTGCCTTTACTCTTGAAGGGAAATTCCACTGGCTGTAGAAGTTGAGGGTGGCAGTCATTTTCTTTTAGAATTTCAAACGTTATACACCACTGTTCTTGCTTCTGTAAAGCAAACCTGCAATAATCTCTACTCATCTGTTTTCCCTGCTGCCTGTGAATCCCTTCAAGATTTTCTATTAGTCTGCGGAGGTTCTCCAGCTGCCATTGCCTCAAACATTTCTCTGGCCTGTCCGTTTTGCTTAGATTCCTGTCTGTTAGACATTTTTGATTTGGTCTCATAGACTTTTTGGTCACTATGTCTTTGAGTTCTAGTATTTCCTTTTGATTAATTTTTGGGTGGTAGTAGTGGGGTAGAGACTCACTAATGCAGCACAGGCTAGCCTTAAGTTTGGATTTCAGGCATCGGCCACCATGACCAGTCTAACCCATCCTTATAGTGTCTATCTCTCTATTGACATTACTTATCTGGTCTTGCACATTGTATAACTTTCCCACCATCTGTATCAAATCACAGCTCTTCTCAATTGCCTACCTGATAATATAAACATCCATGTCATACCTGAGTGTGGGTTCCATGATTGTTTTCTCTCTTTAAATTTAGTCATTTCTTTCCTTTTGCAACTTGTTATTTCGTTGCGGAAAACTGGGTTTTAGGGATTGTGACTAATCTGTTTTTAGTAGAAAGGTTTGTGTCAATCTTGCTGGGAGGTGGGTTATATCTTTACTATAGCTGTACATACCAGGGAAATCAAATTCCTCCAGGGTTCTTGCCTGTGGCTTGGGAATTTTCCTTTTGTCTCCCTCCCCTCCCTGCCCTGCCCCGCGAGAAAGCCTATGTTTTGCGAGTTATTTTGTGGGGGGGGGGGGGGTAGGGAAGGGGGTAGGGTGCATCAATTCACTTACTTTACTGGAGACTTGGTGAATGTATGAGGTGTAAGAGTGGAAGCTGGTTCCTGGCCATCCAGGCAGTGTCAGGAGTGGGTTCCCTCTGGTGGAGTTGGCCTCCTTATACCTTTGGTTGGCCACTCCTCCAAGCTCTGCATCCACATTACCCCAGTACATTTTGCAGGTCAGACAGATTGTAGGTTGAAAGTTTTCGGACCAGGTTGGTGTCCCAATCCCGTTGGAAGTTTTCCCTGGTTATAGAAGATGGCCGGGTCAGGCTCTGTATCCCCCACTACTAGGAGTCTTTGATAGGGTCTCTCGAAGATTCCCATTGGGCTGCCTTGTCCAGCCTTGCTATGAGGGTTTGTGCCTAGTCTTATTGTAGCTTGTTATGCCATATTTGGTTGATGTCTCTGGGAGGTCTTTTTTTTTTTTTTTTTTTTTTGAGAGGAAATGGAGGAGTGGATCTTGGGGAGAGGGGAGGTGAGAGGGGTCTGGGAAGAGTGGAGAGAGGAGAAACTGCAGTTGGGATATACTGTATGAAAGAGGAATAAAAAATATTATAAACTTTATTTTTTTTAAAATTTGCAAATAAATAAAAACATTACACACTAAATTTAACCAGAAAAAATAAAAAGAGTGGAAGCTGGGGGCGTTCTGAAATGGTCACTCTAAGCTGGCCTGTTCCTCCTCTAGGACTTCTTCCCAAAGTTCTGCTTCTGTCCCCTGTGGTCTTCCCAGTCAGCTTCCTTGATGCCTTCTTTGCTGTTCACTAGGGACTCTCCTGAGCTGAGTAGTCTCATTAGGGAGGAGAAAGTCAGGGCTTCCAGGGTTCTTCCTCCGCCTAGGGCCATGGAGATTCCCGGATGCTGTAAAAGCCTGGTGGTACTCCTGCCAGCACCCCACAGGTCACACTGTAGGCCACACTTAGCCTCCTTATCAGATACTACCTCAGTGCGGCATCCAGGGCTTCTGGCTGCAACTGCTTTGGGTTGTTTGAGGCTTTCTGGGTGAGTTTGGGTTGTTCTGTTCAGACAAGCTCCAACTGTTACTTTCGTTGTCTGGCATTTTTGTTGTTAGGAGGATTCGAGTAAACTCTTGCCAGTCACCGGTGAACACACAGCGTCTTTCCACTGTTCCCAGTGATGCTGCACTCCTGCCCTGTAGAGTCTGGAACAAGGACCCTAGTGCACTTTATTTCTCGCAGTAGCTCCTGTGGGAGCACGTTTCTGAGGAATGAACAGTTCATGCTGATACGGCTAAACAGGGGCGCTGTTGAAAAGTCACACAAACCCTGGACTAACTGGACCATCCACAGTCATTGGAAGTAGTTGTGGCCAGGGTTTGAACTGAAGTGGTCAGCATGGAGGAATTAGAAGATTCTGCAAAAGATAACATCAAACACCCGAACAAGGGACCTAGAGAAGACTGAAGGGTGTGGAGCTGGCAGCATCAGACTCAAAACTTGCTGTCTGAACAGGTACAGAGGAGAAACTGAGGCAAGCTATCTTGACACTCCTTATTTGAGACAGGGTTTCACGATGGCACTGAACTCCCAAGTGCCGGAGTGCGGCACGTGCCACCACACCACCCAGGCTGTGACAGGTGCAGTCCAAGGCTCTGGCTCACTGCATGCACAGCCTGCGACAGAACCAGGGCCCACAGAAAGCCTCGGGACGGTGGCTAGATGTGACACACGTGTGCTGAGATTAGAGGAGAAAATGGGTGAGAACCTTGGGGAGGCCAGAGAATACAGTGGGACATGCAGGAAGTCAAGGGGGAAGTCTAGTCACGGGCAAGGAAATGACGATGAAGCCGCTTGTCTCTTCCTCTAACTCTCCCGCCTGCCTTCTAGGGGTAGCCTCAGAACTGCAGATCCGTGGTGTTGCCGACACGCAGTGGGCATGAAGGACCTACTTTTAGTCAGCACTAAGGAGTTTCTTTTTAATGGTGGGAAGAGCTGTAAATGTTCCGTAAGCAACACTTCCTATTTAAGCATCTACATTTACGAGCTGATGCCTTGTTCTTAGAATTCAGTGGGGACAATCTGCGTTGGCCACAGAGTCATAGTGGAAGCTGAGTTTAGTATATGAAGGTAGCATAACTTCAGCCATGGCTGCCAATGGTTCATTCTGCCTTTTCTAAATCAATACATGACAGGCAAAGACACGAACATATTTAGATCTCTGCATTTGTGTGTGTGTGTGTGTGTGTGTGTGTGTGTGTGTGTGTGTGTGTGTGTGTGTGTTCTCTTGGCGTGCATATACAAAGCACAATCACCATGTGTCACACTCAGCGTCCGGTCGCTTGTTTCTGAGACTGTACAGCTAATGCTTAAAGTAAGTGCCAGGAAGTGTCTTCTACAGAACAGAAACTTCATCAAGTTTGTGAACTTTATTAACATGGGTATGTCTTAACAGACACACTGCCTTAAAATAAATAAAACTCAGCATCATTAAAACCACACAAACACAGTTTGACAGGGTACACACAAAGTTGATTGTTTATGATGTCTCTTGCATTTACTAAAAGTCTGAGGAACACTAGATCAATCCCTTGGCAGGCAATTACCTTGCACCAGAGGAAAGCAGACATAATTATCTCGTGGGTTCTGGAACCATGATTTGAGGAACTCTTTGAGAAGAGTCAGGAATCTCACAAATCAAATCACAGGTCTGCAGATTACACCATGGATGTGTTGAACACAGAAGTCATGTGCCCGACGAAGCCTGCATCCCTGCTACCCCACACAATACCATTTCTATTTTTGGCATGAGTTATTAACCTTTTCTATCAGGAGGAAAATGTGCTCTGCAAACTCCCGGATGGCCCCCCGGCCACCGCTGCATTTGCAAATGTACCCCACAGCCTTCTGGGCCCCAGAGCAGGCGTCGGCAGGAACAGCGCTAAGGCCCACTCTCTTCAAGCATTCTTCGTCAGACACTTCATTGCCTGCAAGCGAGATGAGTATCAGTCAAGTATGAAAGACACAAAATGTTCTAGCTAAATGATGCAACCCACAACCCAGAGGTGACGAGGAACAACAGTAGGAACACTAACAATCAGAACAAAACACCTAAGCACAAGTGAGAGCAGGGCTTTCCCTAAGCATTGCAGAACAAGCTCTTCCCAGCCACAGAGGGAGAATGGAGGACACCCTTTACCTACTGTGTATTATAATTTTTGGTTCTGAGCCTAGCCTCTAACGGCTGAGCCATCTCTCCAGCCGCTGTGTATTATAATTATCAGAAATTCTGTACTTGAATTACAAATGATAACCTTGTTAAGGGAATTTCAAGTATGTGCAACGTATCATAGTTAATAATGATCAGTTTTAGATTATTTAATCGTTACTTCTTTCTCTGTCCTGTACCCTAGTTTTCTTGGAGGTAGAGTGTGGAAGAAATTTGCAGACAGATTTTAGCCCCAAACTTCTTTTTTTTTCAAGAAGGGTTTCTCTGTGTAGCCCTGGCTGTACTGAAACTCACTCTGTAGACAAGGTGGCCTTGAATTCAGAGATCTGCCTGCCTCTGCCTCCTGAGTGCTGGGATTAAAGGTGTGGACACTACCTCTTGGCCTTTATCCCCACACTTTCAAGCATTTATACCTAATAGAAAAATTATCAAACTCACACAATAAATAATGATTCCTTAAAGTAATTTAATAACTATTACATGGTCAAATACTGCCAACTGTCTCCAAATGTGCCATATTGTGTGCAGGTGTGCACTTGCATGGAGGACAGGGGTCAACGCCCGTTGTCTTCCTCAGTCCCTTATTCATTTGTTGAGTGTGTACACATGGAAGGCACAGGATAACTTGTGGGAGGTGGGTTTGCCCTTCTACATTGTGGGCTCAGGGTTTAGCTCATGTCGTCAGGCTTGAAAGCAAGTGCCCTCATCCTCTGGGCCATCTTGCTGGCTCTTCATCTACTTCTTTATGGCAGGTTTCTCAGTGGAGCTGGAGTTCACCAACTAGCTAGCCACCCAGCTCCAAAGCCTTGCCCATGTCCTCTTTCCCATCGACAGGGTTACAGCACAGGGCCACTATGCCCAGCTTTTTCCACGGAGGCTGGACATCTGAACGTGAGTCTGAAACCCTCTCCCCAACCCTTCAAAACTGTCATTTTCATTCTGAAATGTTTAAAAACAGGGGACAAAACAAGCCCACGGGGTACATTGTGCTGACCCAAGTCCTGCCCTTTTCCATCTACAGCAGCGCTCGGACTTCGATGTCCTATACTATTTGTAGGAAAGCTGCCACATTGGAGCCACCAAAAGAAATACTAAATTACATGAACAAAACTCCACCCTCCCTCCACCTGCCCTGCCCAACCCCTTTTAGAAAAAACACCAGAGTCCTCCAGTGGGACAGAGTCCCCATTTGGGGCATAACTACAGTTATGGAAATGCTGTTTCCCATGTGCTACATGTCCACACACAGACATGTTTCCCTGTAACTCAATACAGTAAACTGAGTGGATTCCACTGAGGAGAAAGAGTAAAATTAGCATTTCTCTGCATAAACCTGTCTTTAAATTTTTCTTCTGAGTTGTTGAGACACAAGCTTGAACCTGCACCCCTCCTGCCTTCCCATGCTGGGGCCACATGCACACACCACCATGCCTGGCACAGTATTAATACTGCTGAGGAAATTAACCAGAGGTTTTTATTGTATTTTATGTGTATGAGTGTTGTCCCTGTATGTATGTCTGTGCACCCTGTTCATGCAGCACCTGTGGAGGCCCAAAGAGGGTGCTGGATGGCCCGGAACTGGAGTTGACAGATGGTTATGAGTCACTGTGTAGGTGTTGGGAATCAAACCTGGGTTGTCAGAGAGAGCAGCCAGTGCTCGTAACCTCCGAGCCATCTCTCCAGCCCTGGAATGTGTTTTATACATTTATGTGCCCATTCGAAACACTGCTCATATTTTGAGTAAAAATTTAGGATGTATTCTAAGTTTTTGTTTTTTTCTACAAGCCCTTCATTGTCATGATAGGAAGATTTTCTTACATGCAGACAAACGGACCCGCCCAGTGTGGTTATCACTTCTCCTTTGTCAATGCCTTTTGGATCTGACTCGGGGCCTCTGCCTACATAAACGACACATTTCCTACACAATGTGAAGCCTTCGATCTTTGTTTCTCTTTCTAATGTTTGCTTAGTTTGTTGATTAGAATATATAAAGTCAGTCACAGGAAAGTTTCTGTGAGGCCTCATGGATAAGGGGCACAGTGGGGATCCTGTGTATTGGATGGCTGGTGCTTTCTACAACCAATGTCTTATTGCATTTTCTCTACATTTGGCTCCAAAGCTACTCCATATTTCAAGTCCACGGGCTCGGGTGACCTTGAGGCTGGTGTGATCTGCCCACATGTACTTCATGCATGATTTGTAGTTACTGTGCACCTTAGCAACTAGTACCTCTTAATACTTACAATGCTGATATCACGGGGCTGCCAGCTCTGTACACACAATGCTTATGGTTCTAGCAACTAGTTGCTTGCCTGCACACTGTAGGGACCCGCTAAGCCTATCTGCTTAACACTAACATGAAAATCTCAGACATATTTGATCATGCCGTAAACACAGATGGCTGTTTCAAGTCCACTGTGCTCACGGGCTGCATTCTTCAGCAATTTAGACAGATTCTTTTTCTCTCCATCATTGGCACATTACCCCAGTTTCTTTCTCAAATTGGAATTTGTTGTAAAAAGCAAATAGAAAAAAATGTTCTCGTGTACTAGAAACTCAGGGTGAGCATGTGCCAACCCTATCCCTGGGGAGGTTAAAGGGTAGGGCATCTTTCAAAGGTCAGCTCTCTCTACCACGTGTATCCTGGCAACTGAACTGTGGTCATCAAACTGGACAGCGATTGCTATTACCCACTGGCCCAGACTGTTCTAATGTGATACTCTGGTCTGCAGTTTAAGAGATGTCCACTTCCCTACAGTCATCTGGGGACTTTCCCTCTGGTTATCCTGACAGGATAAGCAGATCTGCAAATGACCCACCGAGATAGGCCACTTCTTTCCAGCACAGGCCCATCTCCTTCCTCCACTCGTCCACGATGGCCAGCTTGTCTGACACACTGACTTCTGCTTTACAGTCCAGCTTTAAGGCGGAGAGTGTCTGCTTGGAGCAGGCCCTTTCTGAGATGAGTCTCACCTGGAAAAGAAGCGGGCTGTTAGAAGGGAGGGAAACAGGTTTGGGGATAAACCAAGTCACAAATGAGTGGTCCTTTGACCTGAAGGGCCAGTTACGAAAATCAACAGCAAAACAAAGCATGTGTGACCTCTAAAGCCTGTCAAGGTGACAGGCCAGCTGTACCAGGGGACACACAGCCTCTCCCTGAAAGTCAACAACTGCTCAGGAGGAACGTCCATCTCGAGCTGTAGTCGAGATTTCTAGTGAACTGCACTTAACTTTTCCCCTCCTGAACTGTGGACTGTATCCAAGGTATCATGCAAGCATGCTAGGCAAGTATTTTATCACTGAGTCCCATCTCCAGGCCCCTTTTCAGGTTTTATCTTGAGACAAGGTCACGCCGAGTTACAGTCAGGCCTTGAACTCACGCTTTGCTTGTCTCCCTCCCTAGGAGCTGCCTTTCAGGTGTGTGTCCCCAGGCCCGGCTCAACCTTTGTTTTAAGAAATACACCGATACATTAAATTACTGTGAATTAACCCTTTCATTCACACGAACAGGCCGTACTTAAAAAGTCTACAAAGTCCCTGTCTCGAAAAACCAAAAAAAAAAAAAAAAAAAAAGTCTACAAAGTGTTTGCCCCTTTCTAGGTGCCCAAATGAATTAAGGAAATCTTTCTTGTTCCAAGGTCCTATGGGAAAGGAAGAAGTGTGCTTAGTGTATGATTAAATAGGAGATATTAACGAACTGGAAAACCCCCAATTTCATCTTTCCAGTGTCAGAGTTCTTTAGGCATACACCAAGCAGTACTTGGAAAACTTTATGTAAACAGTAAAACTTGAAATCTCTTCATTACTGCAATATTCTTTGACCTTGAATCAAAATCTTACACATACTGCTGTATTAGGGAGCACATACCTCAATACCACTTTTCTTTAATAAACTTATGCCAATAGCATCTTTTACATCATAAGATATTATTTCTTTTTGGTCTCCTGATACATAAATGTGGCCATTGGTGAGACATCCATCAATATTGCAAACCAAAAGCTTTATCTCTTTCAGTTTCTCTTTTCCAAAATAGCCAAATCTGAAAGAAACCAAGACAGAACTTCTGAGCGAGCACAAGTGCAACTCGCCTCACGCTGACGTCTGGTCAAGGGCAGTGGCAGCAGACATCACTCTTCAAATTCATTTCACTGTGCACTCTGCAGACAGCACGACAACTCGCTGCTTAGCCAAACTACGCCACCCAGCTTACAAAGACGTCATTACAGGGGTGTTTTATAAGCACACCTTTCCCGTTCGAGGAAACTGAGTACAAAGACTATCTCAAATCAGTGTCTACAAGGCTAGTTAAGCACGCTAAAAATAGCACCGGGCCCTGGTTCATGGCTACCACAGGCTTTTTTTCCTTCTTTTACCTCAAAACTCTTTGCTCTGCAATCGGCCAATCAATGTCCACGTCTATATCCACACTATGCTCAGCTCGCATTTCATAATATGCCATTTTTCCACCCTAAAGACAATAGAAATGCTGTGAGTGTTCTGATATTCACTTATGTATACGCAGCTTAGATATGGGTTTGCATTATTGAGCAAACAAATAATCCTGTAAACCAGCAACACACCCACAGTGATTATTCTGAAAACAAAGTTCAAACCAACAAATGAGTTTTCAAATTCTGCCCGCCGTGCAAGTTCCCTGATTTCCTTTAAACAGACCTGTCTGAGGTGAAAGGCACCTCCTCAGCTCTGAACACAAGCGCTTTCTGAGGACCCTGAGAGCTGCTGCTTTCCCTCTGCAAGGCGGCGCCCTCTCACCATCTGACAGCAGGTTTTCAGACTCTGGTCCCAGACCAGGGTTGGGGTGGGCACCTGCAGCTACTGCTGCAGACTGTCTCAGGTCCTGGGGGTGCACGGTGCATGTCAGGGCTGAGGCCGTGCCTGGGTACAGGGCAAGAGAGGGACCATTCCTCTGATGCTGTTTCAATGACTAGACCAATTATAGGGCGACTTCATTTCTAAAAACTGTTTTCACAAATCATGTTACAATGAGAAACACAATTTTTCTTCACACATTTGGGAAGGACTAAACCACAGCTGTCCCTAGAAAAGAGCCAAGGGTGGCAGGGGGGTGGGGTACCTGTGTGTGAAATCTAACCTGAACTCTAGACTGTAACTAGAAGGGTCAGACTTCTGTGTTTACCTATGTACTGATCTGAAGACTAGGGGGGAAAACCCTTTGTTTTCAGAATATGAATCACGGGAGAAATTTTAGAGTGGAGAGGTTTCCCTTCTGATGCTGGGAACTGGAACCAGTCTGCACATGCCCAGAAGGCGGGCCACCTTTAAACTACTCTTTCTCGAACACTGTTCACATGTGTGTGGATACACACGTGTGGGGTACATGAACCTGGCTCATGCACATGTGAAGGGCTCAGGCTGATGTTGGGAGTCTCCCTTAACCACTTTCCACCTTATTCACTGGGACAGACCACCCTAACTAGCAGCTTGCCCAGGGGATGCTCACACTCACCTTTTGAATACTGGAAAATCAGGCAGGTCCCCACGACCACCAGGCACTTAGTGGTTTCTGGGGATCTGAACTCCAGTCCTCACATGTGTGTCACCTGCTTTACTCACTGAGCCATTTCCCTGACCCCTGACCCCTCCTTCCCTCTAAGGGCCTGGTTGTGTGATATTTTGTGTTCAGACAAATAAAGCTGGCCTGGAGAGAGAGGCAGAGCAGCCAGCCACCAGAGACTTCTTACCTCTATGAAATCTCAGACTGAATGTGTGGGGATCCTGTCTGTCTTCACTTGCCTTTTTCCCCTGTCTCCACCTCCCATGTGCTGGGATTAAAGCTGTGTGCCACCACTGCCTGGCCTCTGTGGTTAACTAGTGGCTAGCTCTGTCCTCTGATCTCCAGGCAAGCTTTATTTGTCAGAACACAAGCAAAATGTCACACAACAGGGCCTAAATCTCAACAGTATTGCTTCTGTCTTGAATTCTTTCATTTATACAAATGTATTTATTTATAAAGATATAGACTGTGTTTATGTCTGTGTACCACATGCATACAGTGTCCAAGGAGGACAGAAGAAGGTGTTGAATCTGCCAGAACTGGAGTTACAGATGGTCGTGAGCTGCCATGTGGGTGCTGGGAACTGAACCTGGGTCCTCTGGAAGAGCAGCCAGTGCTCCCAGCCTGAGCCAGCTCCTAATTACTCTATGTTCAGAGCCGCAGTTGTCACCTCTGTAAAGTGGGGCAGCAATGACAATGTTTCTCCTCGGCTGTGCAGAGTGCTGTAGGTGACCACGTAGTGTTTTCCACAGCCCACGGTAGGGGTGCTTGGCAGCGATATGAAAATGAACCAGTTTTCCAGGATGTGACACAGTCACGCAGGCTCTAAGAATGAGAGATTGCCAGTCCTCTCATTTCAAAACAGGAGCAGTGAACAAGCACACAGAACAATATAGTCAAGGTGACACAGAGAGACAGAATTTGGCCTTCCAGAAAACCAGGTCAATGCTCTCTCAGATCTACTGAATTGGCTGTTTTCTGTTTTAAAGTAGTAGAAATTATTTAACCACATAGCCATAATCTAATTGTAACCTAATGTGGACCACAAACAACTGGTGGGTTAATGAGAACAGGAAGACACTATCAGTTCTCAGCCCTTATCTCATTTTTATCTCAATATTCAACTGAACAGACTCCAAAGATATTTACTGTGAATTTCGAAGATCACCTTGGGGGTAAAGCTGCAGGGCCAGCAGCCAGATGATACCCCCCCAGAGATGATGGAGCCAAACTTCTCTCCCACCTTTCCTCCAGAGATGATGGAGCCAAACTTCTCTCCCACCTTTCCTCTAGAGATGGCGGACTCAAGCTTCTCTCCCACCTTTCCTCTAGAGATGGCAGACTCAAGCTTCTCTCCCAGAACTTGAAGCACAACACAGAGGGTTTGAAGAGTCGTATAAAATGAATATACAAACCTGTAGGTAACCCATCTCTATCAAATGTCTCTTAGCAAAATAAAACGAGCCGTTTTCATATAACTCTCCATCCCAGTCTTGTCGCCGAGGCCGTTTAGCTGGATTCAAGTTCAGAGGCTCAGTCACTTCACGAACTAAAAGCAAAAGCTACAGTAGTCTACATTACTTAGAATAGACACTGCTCACTTAGTAAAGGCACAAAAACAATCCCCTCAGAATGCATACATCTGTATCTAGAGAAACAAAAGCTACTACTTCTAGAGGGACAATCACTTGTATCTACTTTTAAACTGCTAGTATCAGAAAAAGTATTTCATGAAGCAATTCAGAGAAATTCAGGTTTAAGGTATTTCTACAAGTTCTGTGATTTTGGAGGGCATGCAGGCAACCTTCACACAGCTCCCAAGGATTGGGACTTGTCATAAAGTATCATTCCAAACTTGACCTCTTTAGTCTATTTCTCATTATTTCCAGCTGCAGAAATACAGTGTGTGTGCATTTATCTAACATGGTTAGAAAGTGCTTTCACAGAATTATCACAGAAAACTAAGGACTTTCCCATTAAATCACTGAAAGGTTTTAACTTTTTTTGTTTTTGAGTTTCATGTAACCCTGGCTGGCCTCAAATTCCCTACTTAGCTGAATATGACCTTAAACTTCTGATGTTTCTGGCTCCACTTCCTGAGTGATAGGATGACATGACAGTCATGTGCCAACATGCCCAGTATTATGCAACGCTGATGTGAACTCAGGGCCTTGCGCATGCTAGGCAAGTACTCTGCCAACTGATCTACACTCTGAGCCCATATCAAAGCTTTACACCAGTGAAAATAGGTAAATGTTTTTATTTGGTGTTTAAGATATATGAAACACAAAAATAAATATTTATGGTATTGATAATGAAAGCCCAGCAGTGTCAACACTAATGAGTATAATGGATGGACAGTGAAGCTTTTGTTATCAATAGAGAGTCTCTTCCCCTCTCACTGGATTTCCCCCAATTGCTGGGGGATGTCTTTCTGTAAGCTATGAATACATGTTGTTCCCACTGGTTAATAAATATGCTGCTTTAGCCTATGGCAAGGTAGCTTAGAGGCAGGTGGGACATCCAAGGAGGGAGACAGGAAAGAGAAAGGTGGAGGCAGAGAGACACGAGCCAGCCACCGAAGGAGCAATAGTTAATGGGACACAGGTAAAGCCATGGAACACGTGGTGATACATAGATTAATAGTTATGGGCTGAGTTAAGTTCTAAGAGCTAGCTAGTAAGAAGCCTGCCACAGGCCATACAATTTATAAATAATATTATGCCTCTGAGTAATTATTTTATAAGCAGCTGCAAGACTGCAGGTAGGATAGATTTGTCCTGACCACGGGTTGGGCAGGACTGCTGTGGGATGGTCTGTATGTCAAATGTGTTGCTGATTGGTCAGTAAATAAATCACTGATTGGTCCGTGGCCAGGCAGGAAGTATAGGCGGGACAAGGAGGAGAATAGAGGTGGGAAGTGGAAGGCTGAGAGAGAGAGACACTGCCAGCCGCCATCAGGACAAGGAAGATGTAAAGTACCGGTAAGCCACAAGCCACGTGGCAAGGTATAGATTAATAGAAATGGATTAATTTAAGCTGTAAGAACAGTTAGCAAGAAGCCTGCCACGGCCATACAGTTTGTAACCAATATAAGTCTCTGTGTTTACTTGATCGGGTTTGAGCGGCTTGGGACTGGCGGGTGAGAGAGATTTGCCCTGACTGTGGGCCAGGCAGAAAAACTCTAGCAACAAATGGCGTCCAACGTGGGGCAAGAGTTTCCACCTAAAAACTGAAAAAAAAGATTCTAAAACGGAGCTAAAAACAGTTCCTAATTGTCTCTCTCAAATGAGCGGCAGCTGCCGGTTTGAGCTACTGGCGGGTTCCTAGTGTGCGCGCTCGACCTGCCGCCATATGGCGGGAATGAGGCTTCTGCAAGTGGCACATTAAGCTACATTGTGGATTTAGCCTTTGCTAGTACAAAACAAAAAAAGAGGTTTCTGGGCTACACGCTGCTTGGATAAAAACATAGACCCACGATGGCTCCCAGAGCTGGCGGTAAGCATACCGCCTCCGCCATGTTGGGAAGCTGAAGTGGGCGGAGCCAGCAGCCACAGCACCAGCGCCATTTCAGGCTTAAAAGGCTACAGTTCAAAGCAATAGGCTCAAACTAATATAAAAAAATAAGCCACGTAAAGATGGCTACCACACAAAGAATCTGGATTATGTTCTCTTTGATATTCGTAACTAAAGAAAAACATTTGATTACAAAAGCTGTTGAGTTATGCCAAAATGTATATTTTAAAGGTACCTTGACTTCAAAATTTGGATATAAGGATATGTTGCTTTGGAAAGGAGATTCTGCTTTTGTTTCCACAGAAAGCCAGAGGCTATGGATTTGTTCCAGATTAAGACACATCAGGTTTGACCAGCCAAGACCCCCTGAAAGGTCTCCGATGACACCATGGCCCAGATGATCCAACATCCAGAACCGTTTCAAGACAACTGGCTCAGATGATACAGCCTCACGGACTACTCCATGATCCTAAAATTTTCTTTGTTTCCCCAGAAGATACAGCGCCCCCCTCCAGCAGGAAGTAGTAAGAGAAGCTACGTCCAAATTCCCAAATATACCAAGCTGACTTTGGAGATGTGTAAAGGTTAAAACCTTCCTTTTTAAGAAAAGAAAACGGGAAGTGCTGTGGGATGGTCTGTATGTCAAATGTGTTGCTGATTGGTCAGTAAATAAATCACTGATTGGTCCGTGGCCAGGCAGGAAGTATAGGCGGGACAAGGAGGAGAATAGAGGTGGGAAGTGGAAGGCTGAGAGAGAGAGACACTGCCAGCCGCCATCAGGACAAGGAAGATGTAAAGTACCGGTAAGCCACAAGCCACGTGGCAAGGTATAGATTAATAGAAATGGATTAATTTAAGCTGTAAGAACAGTTAGCAAGAAGCCTGCCACGGCCATACAGTTTGTAACCAATATAAGTCTCTGTGTTTACTTGATCGGGTTTGAGCGGCTTGGGACTGGCGGGTGAGAGAGATTTGCCCTGACTGTGGGCCAGGCAGAAAAACTCTAGCAACACAGGACACAGGAAAACTTCGGACTACACCCAATTCTGGGTATAAAGATGTGTTTGGGTATACATGCATGTGTATGTACATTTGGGGGGTATATGCATATGTGTATGTATTCAGGTATGCATACATGTACATGTTGGTGTCACTTTCGAATCTTTTACTTTGGGCTGTCACCTCTGTATGTGAAGGCTCCCATGACTAACCTATACCCACGTCCCTTACTATCCATGTTCTGTGCCATCTGACTGTGTCTGACGTAAATTAAGGAAACTCAGCAAATATGTTTGACTGGCTAATGGCAACACGTTTTTCAGGCTTCTGGAGACTTCAACAGATAGAGCTCTCTGCCTTCAGGGAGCCTGCAACAGAGGTGTGAACAAGCAGCTAAAAATTCAGGGGACTCAATAAGATGGGACAGGACAAGCCCTTCTCCTTGGAGACACTTTACGGAGTGTGAGGGCAGATGAGCAAGCTCACACTTGGCACAAACAGAGGGAGTCTGCATGAAGACTTGAGAAAAGATCCAGACTCGTGGACATGTGTAGACTGTCAGGTACAGGACAACTATATCACCAGTTCTTCCCACCGCCATGCCATATACAAGGGGCCGGAGGGGCTGGCTGGAGACCAGGCAAGAGTCTCACAGTACCAGAGGGCTGGTGTCTCCTGTCCTCACAGCACTGTGTGATGGCATCTCCTACACTGTCTAGGGTAGTTGACTGGGAGCCAACTGTACCTATGAGACCTACCCATAATCGGCACCCACACTGGGCAGTGGACTGGAATTACAGTGTGAGTCTAGTACAACTTCTCATTGAACCACTGTCATCGGCTCCTTATCCCTGTGTATCACAGAAATGGAGGTAAGTCCTTTCTGAAGGAAAATGTGGATTCCAAGGTCTATGGCAGGTATAAGCCACACCGTGAAACACACAGAGAAGCAGAAACAGGAAGGTCACATTCAAGAGGACAAACAGTAGGAGAAATGACTCAGCGAAAAAACCAAAAATGCTGGAATTTGCACAAAGAACTTTTCAATAACTGCCATAAATATGCTAAAGACATTAAAGAAAAAGATCGTGAAGGTGGATAAACATGAAAATTTCACCAGGGAATGGAATCCCTAAAAACGAACTCAAATATGCAGACTAGAAATCAACAACAACAATAACAACCCTGAAGTAATTCAAGGCTCCAACTGGCTGAATAGGCAGTTAGTACACTCAGGCCAGCTGGGATTGCTCAAAAGTAAGCAGAGTAAGGAATAAGGATAGCAGGGCAGACTGAGAAACACAAACCAGAAACTACTCAAAACTAACTTCGAATGGATTCCAGAAAGAGGACAAAGAAAACGCTGTAGAAAAACATCTCATGGCCAGAGTCTGAGACTGCCACTGCTGCTAAGATAGCAGCCACTGTGGGTGAACTAGGAAACGTCGCCTCACAATGTGGGGAGAGAGAGGACACAGACTCTTAGGAGCACCCCAAGGAAGATGAGGTGTTACGCTTGGGGAAATAATCACGGGGATGGCGGCTGTATTGCTGAGAAAAACAAGGAAAACAGAAGACAACATCTTCACGACAGCGCTTCAGAAAACAGTCTTAAAATGCCAGGAGAAAACAGTCATCACCTCATCTCAACCTGCAGTAAGTGTAAGATTATTAACAAGATACTGTGACCCCTACTTCACATGAAATTGCAGAAATGCAGTGTGTACTTTTCCTTCTATTTGGTGTGTGCACAGGTCTATGGTAGTCACACGTGTATGAGCATGTGTGTACTTGTGGGGGGTGGTGCAGAGGAGTGCAGGCCTGACATTTGCCTCAGGCACTTCATTTTGTGCAGCTAGGTCTGTCAATCAAACCCAGAGCTTGCAGACTGATGATGATGGCCAGCCAACTTTCCCAGGAATCCCCTGTCTCTGTCTACAGGAGGCTTCAACGTCTACCCACCTTTTACACAGGTTTCGGTGATCAGAGTGCTGGGCCTCACCAAGCCTTCCTCCCATTCCCCTGTGATATGTATTTCTACTTTTAAGGGACATTTGAGTTTGGCATGGTTAACACAGCATGAGTGGCACGAGGACCACCATGTTGGACATGCACATCTACTGTAACAAGGACAGAAAATGTCACAGAAACCTGTGACGGACTGGTCACACAGCTGACACAGACAGCAGCTATGATTTTATAAACAAGAAATGTAACAGAGCCCAGGAATTGCCAGCCTGATTCAGACACTGTCCACCAGCAGCATTCTGCTTCCCGGGGCTCCAAAGGGTCGCAGCACACGAAAAGATAAAACGGCAGTTCCCAGCACTCAATTTGGGTGTTGTGAGGCGCTTACTCAAGCATTCCCAACTTTTTTACAATGTATGGCAATCGTTTATGGATCTGTCATCTCTTTAACCTAAATACTTGCTGAGTTTATTTAACAGACTCTCACAGCACATCACCCTCAACACTCAACTTTGGCTTGAGGATTCCCTATGGAGGTGCTGCACTAGTTCAGTATGGAGGGTTGGTGTGGTTTGGTGCTCCCCTGACAGGCCAAGAACCAACACAAAAGGAGCTGATCTAAAAACTGTCTACATTGCCAACTACCAGAAACAGAGGCTGGGGTGTCTAAGGAGTGGGAAGCTGAGGTAATCTGGTTTTTACCATTTTGCTTTACAACAAGGTCTAGACTGGAATAACCTGTCATGGGCTACTGCAGCTGTGTTCCAAACACTCTTACTGCTCCTTAGCTCTCATTACTGTTAATAGTATACATTCACAAAACAAAACAAAGCCCGACTTTCAGTACAATGAGCTGACTTACCTCCTTTCTGAATTTCGCTCCATCGAAACTGATGGCGCCTCACCACTGAGAAGACAGAGTCATAGCCTTCTTCTCGAATCATTTCTGCGACTTTCTGGAGGTCGGTGGGATGTAAACATGGAGACGTGGCTTGGATATTCCCCACAATGTCAACCTCTGAAGACAACACAAAGAAAAGACATCAAACACACACAGTCCTGGTGATCACGAAATACTGAGATCTTAAACGAACCGTTAACCCAAGTCTTGTGTAATGGTAAACATGGCTACAGATCACATCCAATTTGAGTTGAGTGGTCAAACTCATACCATTGTGATAATTAAGGAATTCTACGATGGCGTCGAGTGAGGTAGAGCTGTCTTTGGATGTTTCAGAACTTCTTCGATGAACCTGTGCACCGAACTGTTTGGCCACATTCTCAATTTCATCGTGGTCTGTTGAAACCCACACACTGTTTGGACAATAAGAAGAAAGTTAAATAACCAAGTCCCCAGGAGAGACTGCCAACAGTAAGACAGAGCTCTGTACCAACGCACACAACTTGGCATTGGAAAAGCTTTTGTACAACTAGAGTAGTATTAATCTAGGCACTGTGGTGCATGCCTGGACCCTCGAGGCTCAGGAAGCAGAGTGGGGGTTGGAGCAATGTCCCAAAGTTCCAAGCCAGCCAACACCGCATAGGGCAACCCTATTTCAAAAACCCATCAGCCGGGCGGTGGTGGCGCACGCCTTTAATCCCAGCACTCGGGAGGCAGAGCCAGGCGGATCTCTGTGAGTTCGAGGCCAGCCTGGTCTCCAAAGCGAGTTCCAGGAAAGGCGCAAAGCTACACAGAGAAACCCTGTCTCGAAAAACCAAAAAAAAAAAAAAAAAAAAAAAACCCATCAACAAAATAAACAAAAACATAAAGATCCAAAACAATGCAAAAATAAAAGCAACACAATAAACCGTTATTTAGGTAGCTCTAGATTGTAATTCTATAAACTAGGAAAAAATGACCTCAGTATTTTTAAGATGGCCACAGACTAAGCAAGATAGCACCAGAAGTCAAATCTAAGGCGAGTTGAAGGTGATCTGCTTTGTATGCCAATTTAAATAACCTAAAACATCATACATATGAGACTAATACATGTGTAGAAATAAACTGGACTTGCTTAACTGAAATAGTCTTAAGTTTAGAAAAGAGTAAATATCCAGATCTGGGTCACAGTGATCAGAAAATTCAACTTTACTTTTAAAACAGTGTTCACGTGGATACCCAGGCAACAACCACTGATGATACAGCCATGACTGCTCTGGCTAAGGAACATCTCCTGTAATCACCACAGCACACAGCTGCCTGCTTGATTCTCTAAGACCAAGACAGAGAGCAAAATGCTTCCCTGAACCTTCTGCTTTCTGCTTTCCTGCTTTCTGAACCTTCACAAACTCCCACTTCTAGAAGACATGAATATTACTTGAGCCACAATGCTTTAATAATGATAGTATGTAGATATTTTCAAGATTTGTAGTCTGTCATACACATGTACTCTTTGCTTTCTGTCCCATTCATTCAGCATTTTCCAAGAGAAAAAGAGAATACATGCTATATATCTAAGATCACTTAAGAAAGGAAAGAAAAATTTCCAATCTCTGGATTTCATTTATTAAGTTCACACATTCCCTTCAGCATTTGTAGAAACAGGATTTAAGGGCCAGGAAAATAGTTCTGTGGGTGAGTGTGCTTGCTATACAAACAAAGGACCTGAGTTCAAATCACTAGCCTCCATGTAGAAAAAGCCAGGCACGGTTGCAAGGTGCATGTAACCCAGAACTGTGAAGGACAGAAAGATAAGGATGGCTGGCAATTGGTGGCTGCTGGTCTAGCTCCAAAGTCAGTGAGAGATCCTTCTCATGGAATAAAGTGGAGAGTGACACAGCAGGACACTTGACATCCTCCTCTGGCCTATGTTCACACACACACACACACACACACACACACACACACACACACACACACAACTGAGAATTTAAATAAAAGGATAAATGTTGCGAGATATTTGATTACACTGTATGAAGATATGACCCAATGTGGGTCACCAGATTAAGTGTTTATATAATTTTTCTTTATCCATAAAAACTCGAGTGTCAGATATTGGGGTAAGAACCTGAATGATCAGAGAAGCATCAAAGAAACAACCAGTGACCTCCTCTGTCCTTCCTTGATCCAAAAAAGGGCCAAGACTCTAAGCCCCCACTCTACTACTTCCTGTGTCTCTCTATCTGTCCTCGGCCCTCCAAAACCTCTATGGCTAATTTGGTCAGCTAGTAGCTAGCTCTGCCCTTTGATTCAAAGCAAACTTTATAGTCAGTATTGGGAACATCAGAGTCTCCCACGATATGGTTGAGTGTATAGGGCCAGAAGGACAGAGAGGAAAATTAAAGCCACAGGTGGCTAATACAGCAATGAATTTATGGGCACATGGTTTGTTACAGCAATGGAAAACACAGATTAACATTCCTCCAATCTCAGAAAAACCATAAAATAAAGAATGCTTCTGATAGAAATATTAGAAAGTATTATCACGAACAGTCACAGATTGTTCAGGTTGTACATAAGCAGGGAACAACAGCTGTTGATCTTTCAAAGGTAGCAACAGCACTATCTTTAAAATGGTTAGCTGATAAATCTGTCTGGGTGGAACATATTGTGGGAGCATCAGAGTCTCCCACAATATGGTTGAGTGTATAGGGCCAGAAGGACAGAGAGGAAAATTAAAGCCACAGGTGGCTAATACATACAGTGACGTCAGAAAAATTACAGACATTAGAAGAGCTGGTACAGGGGCAGCTAAATGCTCAACATGTCTAAGAATCAACTAGCAGTCCTTAGAACTCTCCTCTGTTTGCCATTAAAACAAAATCTGGAAAATGGAGAATGTTAACAGATTTAAGAGCCATAAATAAAGTAATTCAGCCAATGCAATCTTTACAGCTTGAACTTCCCTTGCCTTCTGTATTACCTAAAAGATTGTCTACCATAGCGATTGATTTAAAAGACTGCTTCTTTACTATATCTTTGCAAGAACAGGATAAAGAAAAATTTGCCTTCACAGTGCCTATTTATAATAATTCCCAGTGTGTTAAAAGGTATCAGTGGAAAATTCTTCTACAAGAGATGTTAAACAGCCCTACCTTGTGCCAATATTTTGCACAACAACTACTGGAAATATTTTTTAAACAGTTTCCTTAATCTATAATTTACCATTATATGGATGATATCTTACTAGCTGATTCAGACTCAGATACCTTAGAAAAAGTGTTTGGAGAGGTAAAGAAAATTTTGCCTTGTTGGGGATTACAAATTGTTCCTGAAAAATACAAATTAATTACCTAGGATATAAGATAGGTTTACAAAAAATTCAACCATAAAAGTACAAATCAGGAGAGACCAATTACAAACTCTTAATGATTTTCAAAAATTGTTGGGAGACATTGACTCACTATAGCCCACAATTGGATTGACAACTCAAGAACTAAGTAATTTATTTCAAACCTTACAAGGTGATAAGGACTTAAACAGTCCAAGAAAATTATCAGCTGAGGCTGCGAGAGAATTGGCTTTGACAGAAAAGACATTACAGGATGTACATGTGGATCATTAAGATCCAGAGCTTGATTGTATTCTGGTTATTTTACCTTTTATGCATTCTCCTACAGGAATTCTTATGTGGAGAGAAGATAATATCTTAGAATGGATAATTTTACCACACCAACAGAGTAAAGAAGTAAGACTTACGCAGAAAAGATTTCTGAATTGATTCTGAAAAAAAAATTAAACTTCATCAATTAGCAGGAATAGACCCAGCAGAAATTGTGGTACCTTTTACTAATGCTGAAATTTCCTCATTATGGGCAGAAAATGAACATTGGTAAAGAGCTTGCAGTAATTTTTTTTAAGAGATTAGTAATAAATATCCCCAAACGAAGAGACTTCAGTTTATAAAAAAAAAACTAATTGGGTCCTTCTTTACATTGTACAGGGAACACCAATTTCTGGAGCCCCTACATTCTATATTGACGCAAATAAATCAGGAAAGGTAGGTTATAAGTCAGGAAATTTAAGTAAAGTGGCTCGAACCCTTATGATTTTGTTCAAAAGCCAGAATTATATGTTATTCTCATGGTATTATAGATTTTCCAGAAGCTCTTAATATAGCTAATGACTCTTAATATGCAGAAAGAGTTGTTTTACATATTGAAACTGCTGAACTTATTCCAGGATTCAGAATTTAGCTTTGTTATTTATTCAATTACAAGAAGTAACCAGAATAGAAATCAACCCTTGTATATAACACATATCAGATCCCATACAGGTGTACCAGGCCCTCTAGCACAAAGTAATGATGAAATTGATCACCTATTGGTAGGAAATGTGCTAGAAGCCCCAGGATGTCATAAGAAACACTATGTTAATAGCAAGAGTTTAAAGAAAGATTTTCTATTACTTGGTAACAAACCAAGGAAATTATAAGGAAATGTCCTATTTGTTCTTTGTATAACCAAACTCACTACCTGCAGGAAGTAACCCAAAGGGTATTCAAAGAAATGAAATTTCGCAACTGGATGTGTTTTATATTGCAGAGTTTGAAAAATTAAAAATATATACACCATACCATAGATATTCAGGATTTCAATGGGCAACTGCTTTGAGTTCTGAAAAAGATGATTTTGTAATTACACATTAGAAGTTATGGCCATCATGGAAATATCTGTACGAATTAAGACTGACAATGTGTTTCTAGTAAAATGTAACAATTTTTTGCATATTACAACATAAAGCATATTACAGGTATACCACATAATCCTACAGGACAAGCAGTTATACAAAGACCTAATTGTTCTTTAAAAGATATGCTTAATAAAAAGAGAGGGATATAAAGACCCCCAGAGACAGATTACATAATGCTTTATTAACTTTAAAGTTTTTAAATGTTAATGAGAAAGGAACAACAGCTGTGGAGAGAGCTGAATTAAATCAGCCTGTAAACTTTAAAGTTGTGTTCACCTCAGAATGGAAACCAGGATATATGTTACGTTTGGGAAGAGGTTTTGCTTTTGTTTGTACAAGAGAAGAAAAGCTATGGATACCATCAAAATTGATAAAGATTAGATTCAAACAGCATGCCCATTCAATCTAAACTAATTTAAGGGACTAACAAATGCCTTTCATTTGATCAGTTATAATCTGCCAAAAAGGAAACTCCCCAAAGTCAGGGTTGGGGCAGGGTTTTGTTTCCAAGGCATCCAACTAAGAATTCTTAAGACCACTGGACAAATGAGACATCTGAACTAAAAGGACGAATCATCCAGAGAAAATACCCAAGAAAAAGAGTAAATGGTCTAATGATACAGCACATTTCCAACAGGATAAAATTTCGTAAATCTACCCAAATGTTTGTTTCTGCTGTTCTCTACAGACATATAAGGCAAATTGTTTTTTTTTTTTTTTGTAGTCCCAATTCAATTAAAAATTAAAGCTGGCTTCGGAGATAGAGAGTGGCTCTATCCTTTTCTAAATCCAAGCATGTGTTTTAAAGGAAAATCCAAAATCTCTGTCTCGTGTCAGAAAAGCCACAAGGTATGGGACAGAAGAAGAAACAAAATTAAAGGACTATTCTGTTGACACATCTCATAATCCTTTGGTTTTATTTTGACTCTTTAAAACTTTTGTTAAGGTACAAATATTATCTCAAAATTTAAAGGATTAATATATATATATTTAAATTTTCTGTTGTGATATTAATGGTCATATAGAGTACTAACTAATTCTAAAAAAAGCCTTCATCCAGCTTCCTGTACATGATTTCTGAATCAGGTAACTAGGAATTAAGCTTGTGCACTCTGGATGTACTTAACTAATTGTGGTCCTTTAACCTCTCTGAGATCTGAATATGACAATTAAAATGTTTAAGTTTTCTGCAGTGAACCATCACTACTCCTAACAGCAACCTTTGAAGTCTCCAAAAGGACGATGGGGCTCCGCAATGAAGATTCCACCTGGATTGTGGTAAAGTCACTAAGCTGACAAACACCATCCAAAGATTAGCTTTAGACTACAAACGGCTCAGGAAAATTTCAAGGCAGCTAGCTGAGATGGTCCAGCCTCACAGACTACTCCAGTTAGGACTTCAGATTAGCCCTGCATTTTCCCATCACACAGAGACTGGACAACAGCTAGCTCTCTCAGGACTTGACCATTATCTCAATTTTCTCAGGGTCCCTAAAGATGCCATTGCCCCCTGCCAGACAATAGGAAGCAGTCTAGAAAACATGATGCTCACATTTCCAAGAGGTGGGGTGGGTGGTTTTTGGTTGTTCAGTGGATTATGGATGTTTATCATCGTTTAGGGGGGTTGACTGAAAGTTGTTACTGGTCACAGTCAGGGAGGAAACTAAGCAAAGGAGATTAGATTCAGAGATCTCGTTCTGAAAAGAAAAAGGGGATATGGAAATGATAGGATAAAAGGATAGATTACTGAATCTACTTTTAAACTAAAAATGCAACTACTAGTCTTAAATATTTTACATCGGTACAGATTTTTGTATATTGATACAAATTTAAGGTTATTTTTGTTAGAACATACTGTAGGTATGTTTCTACTCTTGTTTAAGGTATTGTACCTATGCAGTTCAGTTAACAATGTAATGTAAGTTTCTAGACCTTGAAAGTTATTATTACAAACCATTTAGAGTAATAAAGAAATGCAGGCTAGTAGTTAGTCTACCTGGAAGAAACTTGTAGTCATGTTAGGTATGTTTTCAAGGTCAAACAGAGATATACTTTAGATAGATAGGTGGTCTTTAAACACTTCAGAGACCTACAGAAAATGGCATTTAAGATGTTTTAGTAACACAAGGTTTTTCATGACTATGAGGCACATCTTCTCCTGGCATCACTAATCTACTTCAGAGAAGATGATGGGCATTGAAGAAACTCCATATGGAGTTTGCTTTCTTTTTGGCAAAAGTTAACTACTGGGCAAAAAACTGCCCTGGCCTCAACTGCTGACAGTATGCTATCCAAACTTGAGAAGCAGGACACAATAGAAAATGACTGCCAAACTTTGCGAAGATGAGGTAGGACAGCCCTTCAAAATTCCTGCTTCACAAAAAAGTCTGTCAGATATTCTAGGCCTGTTGACTGAAGATAGATGCCCCAATGTTGCACAGGAACCTTGGGTGACTGTCTAGGTAGCCAGCTGTCTCTGTCATTTCTATAGATTTGCAAGTTGTTTGCTCTGCACTTCCTGTTTACTCAGGTAATATTATATCCTTCTTGGGTCTTTGATGGGGTTGAAGACTAGTTAGTTATAGTTTAACAGTTTTCCTTGTTACCAAATTAAAAAAAAAAACTTACATAAGAGATGTAAAGTTTATAAGGTTGAGAAATATAAACGCTTAAATTGTTTAAGAAAATGATTTGACAAATTTAAAAAGATAGTTTTGGATTGATAATACAAGTTATGATAAAAAGTAGTTTGGGTATAAAACTTTGGACTCATCAGGATAGGATAGATAGTAGAGTATTTTCTTGAAAATTGCCAAGTACAAATGGACTGGACATTGCAAATGTAATTTTAACCTGATAATTGTGCTTATTGTATAAATTTAACTATGTTAGAGTTAAAACCCTTTCTTTTTTTACTTAAATAAAAAGGGGGAAATGTTTTGAGATATTTGATTACACTGTGTACAGATATGTCACTCTGATTGGCTTAATAAAAAGCTAAATGGCCAATAGCTAGGCAGGAGGTAGGCAGGACTTCCAGACAGAAAGAGCTCTGGGAAGAAGAAAGGGGGAGTCACCAGCTGGACGCAGAGGAAGCAGGACATGCAGAAGAGGTAAAAGTCACGAGCCATGTGGCAGCGCATAGATTAACAGAAATTTAAGTTATAAGAGCTACAAGCCAAAGTAAGCTAAGGCTGAGCTTTCTTAATTAATAATTAATAAGTCTTTATATAATAATAAGTGTCATTATTTGGGAGCTGACTGGCAGGACAGAGAAAAACGTGTTATGGATAAAGTCAGTAAGCCCCAATTTTCCCCGCTCAGAGGAAGCCTGGTAAACAAGATGGCTACAGGCTAATGGTCAAGTCTCCAGCACCTACTCATGTCACTTGGTGCAAAGCAAAGAGCTCGTGACTTCTGCACTGTAAATAGTTTGCCCACAGATTTTTTTTTCCCAACAGTATATAAACAAGTAAACCGCCAACGAAGCAACTGCACTGGATTTTGAAAATGTAGGTGGAAGGGAAGGATAGCAGAATATGGTACAAATGAACCAAAAGAAGGCACACATTGCCTGGCATTTAGCTTACAGCTGAAGTACAACTGAGTGAGGATTCATTCAACTGTGGAGGCTTCAGTGATTTTTTTTTTTTAAAGAAGTCTGTTAGCTTGTCGTCCTTCCTTCTTTCTCTCAACCCTTTATTCTTGAAATGTTTGCTGCAATCTATTCCATCCCAGGCACTACTCTAGACCTTGGGGTATGACAGCAGATGCAGGGCAGTCCATTTATTCAAACTCTTGGCCTTTCAATAGAGACAGACCCATACAATGCTGTAATTTCTGCTAAACCGTCAGGGAGAGACATGAGAACCAATTAAGTAAGCACGCTCCTTCTAATGCCTTCCCTTCCCTCACACGCTTTACAGTTCTCGATGACTAATATATACTTGGCTGTGTTTGATGAATGAATGAAAGGTGAGTGGTTAAGAGCAGTGGTGCTGCAGCACAAAGATGGTGATAACTGTAGGTATGCCTACGGCTAAGTGCATTAAATATAAATCACCTGCCACAGGAAGAAGAGGTAAACATGTTAATTTTCCAAGCATTGAAACAGAAGAGCTAATAAAGGACTGCACACTGGCTTATTTGCTCTGGAAGAAAACTGAAAAGCTTTGTGCATGTCATGTGTGACAGTAGCACTGGGGACAGGAACACATACAACACATTGAACACAATGGTCCTCTTGCCCAAAGGGATCTCTCTTTGGCTGAGGGGTGTCTGCAAAATGGGCAAAAGGTAAAGAATGAACAAGAATTGGAAGAAGGCCTATAAACAACTCCAGGGGAGTAAATGTCAAGGTCCAAGTCAACAGCTTTAGTATGGAATGAAGTCACACTCTATCTAACTCAACACACAGAATATCGGCCATGGTGCCTGTGCAGTTATCTTGACCCACAAAGTGTCATTTCAGGAACGATAACAGAGCACAGGCCCCTCACAGGCTTAGGAATGAAACTAAAATGTATGTTGATTTTCACCACTATGTTGTACAAGATTCAAAAGATCACCTTGCTCTCAGATTTGCTCACACCACTGCTGATGCATGGCTGAAAATCAAGACTCTTCCCAGCTGGAGGAACAGTTCTCTAATGAACACACTCATTCGCCTTTTTGGGGGCTGCTGACCATCTTAGCAGCATAGTTTAGCAATCTAGAAACATTCTGTTAACTTCCATCATGTTCAAACTGAGCCAAAGCATGGCTTTGAACAAAATAATCTGAATTTCCAGTCTCCTCTGGTCCTGAAAAACACACAGCAGGCGGCTCTAAGTTTCTTCCTTCTAACTTAAGTGTTTGCTAAAGGAAGAAAAGCAAGAACCGTAGGGAGGGAGGATGCTCCAAAGCCCTCCAGGTGTCCTACGAAGCCAGTTCAGTTCTGATCTATGCATTTTAATTGAGGATCTAAGATTCATGGTTTACCAGAATGACAAGGCAGTGTTTCCCCCTCAGACTGTTGATAACGTTCTACTGGCAGATGGCCACATCCCTTCATCCATGGACCACCGGCCACTTTTACAACATACAGGCTCAGAACTGAGATGCTACAAGAGGCCACCTGGCCTGCAAAACTGGCAATACATACTGTATGGCCCTGTCTAGAATAAGTCTGCTGAAAGCTGAAAGACAGAATAAAGACATGCTTCCATTAACCGTCCCAAGTCAAAGGACTGTCAGGGTTGAAAGCATTTTCAGGGTTACTAATTCTCCATTTACATGCAAGGGAACTGTGGCCCAAGGGAAGAATCAGATTGCTCTATGGGAGCACTTGATACAAGGAAAAACTGTCAGTGTTACATCAGGGCTGAAGGCACATTATCTCCCGTAATCCTCCCCAAGCTTCTCCTCTCGGATGTACATCCAAGTCCATCCTGTAGGTGATGTTGGGGTAGAGAGGCGATGGTATCGTGATTACTGTGTGGCAAGGCTGTGATCTGCACACCCTCACACACACTGCTGACTCCAAAGTGGGGGCACAAACAGCAGTACAGGACTACTTTTCAGAATGAGTCGGCAGAAACTGATAGAAGCAGTGCTGGTCTATTACCTTCTACTACCCAGTTAATCTCAACAGGTCCCCACAGAGGATGCCCATAAGCAGGTACCACCAGAAACAGAGTGAAGTGACATGGTACAAGCTAGAGAGGGCAGAGCTGGACAGACACTCAAGCTGCTGGCCTAGGGAAGGGGGGTTAGTCCTCCTGGTTGCTGTTGCTGCTACAGGTCCTGCAGGCAACTCAAAGAAACACAAGACACTGTTCACACCAGCAACAACTCAGTCTACATGGATAGAAGACTGCTTCAGGAAGCTGATGTCTGCATTACTCTTAATGGGAGTTTATGTAGGTGCATCTACATTTTTTCACTTTACGTATGTAGTGTGTAGGAGTGAGGGGCACACAAATTCCTCAGTGTGTGGAGTAGTCTGTTCTCACCTTCCACTGGGTGGATTCTAGGGATCCAATTCAGGTTCTAAGGCTCGGTGGCAAGTGTGTTAGCTGCTGAGCTGTCTCACCAGCTCCCCATAGATAGTTTAATAAACAAAGCAGGATTCCCCAGCAAAACCTCCAATGTCTGCTAGGCACGACTTGCTGAGTTTTTAACTGACAATCACCCCTCACTTGGTAATTGTTCTTCGGCCTTCCTCATGATGCTTCAGCGAGGGCTGTCAGTGGCTTCCTGAGGTGGGGCTAACTGAACTAGTGCAGGCATTGTGTTCTACTTGACAGTGACTGGCTTGAGGGCTGCAGTGGGGTCCGATGAAGAGAGGCTTTTAAAGCTTTAAGGTGAGAAGAGCCAACTATACCTGGAAACATGAGTACTGCACATAAACAAGGCCAGATACTCGGACAACTAGTAAGGGCACAATGTCCTCCACAGCTACTGCAAGAAGGAAGAAACCAGACGCCAACATCCTGAAACCAAAAGCCAGAAGCATTTTCAAAAACCGGGCCAGCAAGGGAGAGGCACCAAGAGATGTTCAGTCAGTCCACATGAAGGTGTGTGTCTGTTTATGAATCGCTGCTTATGGAGAGGATGAGAAACAAGTGCCTATCCTCATGACGGGGACAAAAATGCAAGCTCAAGCCCAAGGTGCCCGCCAAGGTTCATCTTCCCACAGGGGCTGAGAGAAGTTACCTTGCAGAATGTCTGCAGTTCACATGAATGGAGAAGCACAGATCTCTACTGTAGACTTCTATCACAGAGGGCACAGGAAGTTTCTACAACTGAGAACTCACTTTCACTCTGAAAGGGATGGGCTAGGGGTCTATGAGCTCATCATGATTTCCCTGAAACGTATGGTCCGTCCTACTGGAGGTACTGCATCTTCTCAGGTGGGTGTGTTACAAGGGGACCAAAGTCAAGAATATGGTCCTAAGCTGCCGGAGACTATGGTCATGTGTGCAGAGGCTGACGGTTCTCATGACATTCTACTTGACATCAGAAAGGGACAGCCTATCCTGAAAGAAGAAAGTGAAGGTTCTTGTGACAGGGTATGCCATCACTGTGCACTACTTTATGACCTTACAGTAACAGACCTCACCTGATACCACACATACGACTGTGTTCTGCATGCTGCTCAGCTGTGGCGGTTACGGTGACAACAGAACAACCGGAGGAAAGGTTTATTTTGGCTTTCTGAGGTCTTTCCACAGTTGCTTGGCCCAAACACTGTGGCCTGTGGTAAGGCAGAGTATCATGGTGGAGAGGACACAGTGGAGCAGAGAGGCCCAATTCATGGTGGCCAGGAATCGCAGAGGCAGAGAAGGGCGTGCACAACACAGCCTCTGGCATGGACTAGCCAGTGTGTTTTTCACTGTTTATCTTGCCTCACTCCCCAGAGAATTAACCAGTAAGGGCAGCCTTGCCTGCAAAGGGTAAGGGAAACTGCCAAAGACCAGTATCAGCCACACCACCTTATTCGTCACCTTTCTTCAGGTTTACAAGGATCAGGAATGCCTGCTAACACCTGAATGTCAAAACATCCAGGGAGTTGACAGCCAAGAAAATGGATGGCCATTCAGTGTCCACTTGACTAGAGCTAAAAGCAGACTCCTCAGAAGTCCTGAATGAACTTTACGGTGCCACTTCTGGTGAGATGGAACAGGGGTACAATCTACCATCTTCCATCTGCTGACATGGCCAATAAGCCTTACTCTTCCTACTGATGTCTGTGGCTGGTGGCTCCAGAGCAGGCAGCAGGGCTGCATCTGTCATGGTTCCATACAGACTGGTTCCAGCTGGCTCAAGACACAGCAGTACTCGTCACATAGTAGGTGGACAGCATTTGCTGAATAAAAGATTCATCTTCTGTCCTTAAGCCTAGTTATTGTTCTTGAGATACTGGCTCTTTTCGTACTTGTATGTAATGTGTGTGTGCGTGCAGGCATGAGTGCCAGGGCACACGTGTGCAGGTCCCAGGGCACCTCAGGTCCTGGTCCTCAGCTTCCACCGTGAGAGAGCGTCCCCTCTGCTGTGCCCTGGATACAGCAGGCCAGCTGGCCCACGAGCTTCCGGACTCTCCTTTCTCCACCCCCTGTCTTGCTGTGGTTCGAAGCACTAGTCCCTGACCTGGACTTTACCTGGGCTCAGGGAATTAGAACTCGGTTTCTCAGGCATGGCAAGCACTCTCTCCACTGAGCCATCTCCTCTGTCAATCACACTCTCCTTTAGAAGACTGTGCATGTGTGAATACGTGCAGGTGAGTGGAAGGGCCTGAGGAGACCAGAAAAGGGTATCCAACCTCCTGGTGCTGGAGTTACAGGCAGTGGTGAGCTACCTAACAACGGTGCCGGGAGCTGAGCTTGGGTCATCTGGAAGAACAGCACATGTTCTCAAGTGCCGGGCCATCTCTCCAGTTCAACCATTACCCTTTCTGAATCATCTCCGAAAGTCATATCCTGACATGTGACCTGAATCATAAATAATAATTTTGTTCTCAATCTACTGTTAATACGACTTTGATCTCTCCTCCCTTCCATGAATTTGAGACTTTACTTTGCCATTGTTGCCTATACACACTTCTCACTCCTTTGCAGTCTGTATTCTGAGAGGGTTAAAAACACGAAAAAAACAAAAACCAAACCTGACCTCCATATGGGATAGAACTGTGGATGGACTATCTTGTTATTTCCTTGCATGTCTATGGCAAAAAGTGGGGCTCTGGAAATGTTTACTGAACTGAACCAAATCCCCAATATTCCCCTATCTCTCCGTAGCACACTTCCTATTACGTGTTATTTTCAGAACTCCAGCTCTATTTGCTTGGCTCCACCCAGAGCTTCCTTTTGGGTTAAAACACACAGGAAACTGATAAATTTATACCTTTTGCTATCGCAGTTTTAAACAAAGTTGGATGAAAAATCTGCCTATGTAATATGGGGAATCAATATTCTTCAGGATAAATCATCTTAAAATCCAAACCATTAAAAGACAGCAATAAATAATAGCACAATTAGGTTGCAGCTAGCATGTGCATTTAAATTCATTCTTGGCAAACGGTTTTATCTTCCTCCTTTGATGAATGGCATCAACTTGTAACTCCTCATCAATCTGGTAGAAGCCAAAATGATGCAGAAATTAAACTGTCCTTAGTGAGGCCAAAGTTCAAGAGGCAGGCGAAAGCCATTCACACCCATAAAACAGTCATACCCCGTACACACGTAGGAAGCTTTCCGCATTGTGCTGACTCACAGCCTCGCAGATAGAGTATTTTTTTCCCCCAAAGGTGAGGAAAGAGGCTGGAGAGCCCCAACTCTGGACTCCATTCATGCACCTGCTGCCTCCCTGGCCTTGCAACAGCAGCACCCGACAGTGAGCGCAGCCCAGAGGTGACAGGTGCCCATCAGCAGGGGCCGTCCAGGGTCAGGCCTGGGGACCCCGACCCCCGACCCCCGGACCCCGCTCCCGCACATGCGCACCTCTGGAAGACCCCCGCGTCCAGGGCGGCGCGCAGGACCCAGCCAATGAGCGGAACCCCCGCCAGGCGCTTGATGTTCTTCAGCGGGATGCCTTTGCTGCCGCCGCGGGCCAGCACTAGCGCCGCCAGATGCGGCGGCTTCTCCAGGCCGCGCCCCGCGCCCCGGCTGCGCTGCAGCTTCGGGGGCCGGCCCCGGGACGGCCGTCCGCGCGGGGCGGGCACCGACGTGGCGGCCCCCTTCTCCAGCGCGTCCATCTTCCTCCCACGCCGCCGCCCCAACGTCTCCACATCCGGGAGCTCGGCCCAGCCGACTCCACTCGGTACCGCCCGCCTGCTGTGGCAGCTGCAGGCCACGCCCACGGCACGGCCCGCCCCCGGGGCATGCCGGGAGTTGTAGTCCGCGGCGCCCTCGCCCCGGGGTTGGCCCGGCTACAGGCTCCGAGAAAGAACGGCTAGCTGAGCCATCTTCCACGTGCAGGAGGCACTTGGTGCAGTGCTCAGTAATGTCTGGAGATTTCTAAAATAATGGAGGATTAGTCCTCCTTCACTCATCCTCCCCTCAGCCTCCGCCTTTCCGTTCTCCCACCTCTCCTCCCTCCTATTCCTTCCTCCTCTCCTTTCTGTTCCCTCTCCAGCTGCCCCGCCCCCATCATCATTGTTGGGTAACAGCCTCAGGTCCAAAGGAGGAATTGAGTCAGGCTGTCCTGGACAATAGCCCCTAGCCATAAAGAATTGCTTAGCCCCAGCCTGACTGTTCCACTCCACCTGCACAAACAATATGCCTGGGAATCAAAAGCAACCATCTCTGCTCCCAGTTAAGCCAAAAATACCTGCAACTTCTGATAGCACTGATGTGTGTGTGTGTGTGTGTGTGTGTGTGTGTGTGTGTGTGTGTGTGTGTGTGTGTTCCCCCTCAGCTCCTCTAAATGAGCTCAACCTTCATCCTGCACAAAGGTTGTAGCCCCTCGCTGTTCCAATAAATCAGTCTCAGTAATTATCCTCGACTTGCTCTCTGACCCCGGCTAGCTTTTGACTCCACTGTATGACCTTTATCTTACTGTAAAGCTCAGACTAGCCAGGAACTCATTTTAGCTCAAACTGGCCTGGAACAGGAGCCAGTCTCTTGCTGAGTCACCACTCCCAGGGAATGAATGAATGAATGAATGAATGAATGAATGAGCTAAAGAACTTGCCAGCCTGGAAACTGAGGCTCATTTCTTAGTGCATACCATGGGGAGCCTAAGCACGAATCAATTTTGTTTTAACACTTATATGTTAAACATTAATCTTTCTCTTATGCTCCTGATTCACCCCCTTCCAAGAAATTACCTCATTTTAATGTCTTACAGTGCCTCAAACTCAACATCTTAAAAGAACCCTTTCTTGCTAAGTTGTTGGATGTTAAAAGACTGTGAGACTGAAGCCTAGAGGTAAAGGGTGGGGAGATGTGGTGTTCTGAATGGGTCAGTACTCACTCTGAAGAAAGCAACCCCATGATATGCAGAGAGGAGAGAGGAAGCTAATGTTGATAGCGTTGGATGCTCTCTCCAAATGGAACATGTTGAATTCTACTGGTTTTTGAATATCGGCTCTAGAGATGCAATGATTGGAACAGGACAGGATAGAGTTGTAATTGTAAGTAGTCATGTGGGTAGTCTTTGTCAATGTTGCCTTGAGTTGAAGACAGTTGCTGGTCCCATTTCCCACAGTGCCAAGTCAGTGGGAACTACCTTTGTCCCCATGTTGGGACAAGGAGGCTGGGGAGAGAGCTGTGCTTCTGTAGGAGTGTCACACAGTTGCTCCTGTCCATGCTCACTTGCTCTGCTCCTGCTGCTCCTGGCTATAGAGCCGAATGCTACTTTTAAGTGTGTAGGAGTCTGTGACCCTGGGAGGAAGCCAGAAATAATAGAATGCCCCAGATAACACACTGTCCATTTCTTTGACTGCCACAATCTTACTGTGTGGGCAGAGAACAGAGATCATCGGATGGGACAGAAAGATCCTGCAGGGGACACAGTGTCTCTCACTGGTCTATTAATTGTGCTCAATGGTCTACGTGTTATGACTTTTCAGTGTTTGACTTTGGGAAAATTACTTTTCCTCTGAGAGTCTAAATCTTCTCGCCTGTCTCACAGATATGCTAAGAATAATGATCACATCCATAACGTTGTTTGGGGGACTAAGTGGCAATGTATGAAAAAATACTCAATACAGTGAATATAATATGGTTATAGTTACAAAAGACAGCTTTAAAATATTTGTATATTAGCAAAAGAGGGGTAGGTTATAAGCAGGTACAAAAGTTAGTGTTTTACAACATGTTGACAGATTTTTTTTTAAACAGCATAATACTTAGAGAGGCTCTCCAGATAAAAATGTAAAGTGTGTGGACCAAGTGAGCTGTGACGGGAGCATTTTAGGATATTTGTTGTGTAACCTGTACCGTAAACTGCCATACATGGGGAGTAAAATAGAAATCGCCTTCAGTCTCCATTCATCCACCCATCATACTGTCTTTATTTTCACCCTGGATACACTGACATTTCTTCTTAAATAGCATTTAATTTGTTATACTGGAAACGTATCTGTCTTTCCAATGACACAGAAGAATCTTGGAGCATAGCCCCTTTAAATTCAGCATCTGTATCCTCACACATAAAATAAAGGACATGCACTTATAAAACATGAATGAAAACATAATGAGAACATGACACTCCTAGGTATGGTGAATCAGGAAGTTGACCGTAGATATGAGGGAGAGTACAGTGGCATCTGGAAGGGTCCACACTGAACCAGGCCAGGAGGGGTGGGGCAAGAGCAAGAGAGGAAGAGAAGAGAGATGGAGCAAAGAGAGTACCTGGGAACCCAGAGACCAAGAGGCCAGGGGGTGAAAAAAGATCATTAGCCAAAATGGCCAAGTTATATAGGAATCAGAGAAGCTGGGGAGAAGGGAAGCCTGAGCCCCTGGGCTGGAGAGTTTAGGGTAGGGCGTGGTGTACGCCAGCCAGGATGACTCTGTAGCAGGTACTGAGAGATGCTGAGAAGCTGGTGGCCAGGTCTGCTCTGATATGTTAAATAGGCACCTCAGATAGCCATTTGAGACCTAACAAAACGGGTCTGAAGTGTATTAGGAACCCTAGAAACTGAGGAGGCTGGAGAATTTTACCCTGCCCTGTTAATGCCCGATGAAAAACACAATAGACTTAAATCAATTGTAACAAGCTCACATGTTGAAAATACAGACAGTTAGAAACTACTTGGGCAGGCCTTGCCCTTCCCACTGGGCACAGGTTCTGTTTTCTAAGTTCATGTGCTATTTGAGGTAACAATTTTTAGTTGTTACATTTTGTTATTTGTGGTCTGGGAGAGGCTCCTCACCTCTTGCATTCAGGCTATGAAGTGCTGGATGCCTCCAGAAACCGAAAAGGACAAGGGATGTGTTTGCCCTGTCGTCCCCAGACAGGAAGTCCCTGCCAACTCTGCTTTTTTGTCATTATGAAGCCAGCTTCCAATGCAGAGATCTGTGAGACTTTTCAGGCTGATGGTAAGTAGTTTCAAAGGCAGTGGAGATGGTTCAGTGGGTAATGTGCTTGCCCGTAAGCATGAGGGCCTGAGTTTGATCCCCAGCACCCATGTTTAAAAAACAAACAAACACAAACAAAACACCCCCCCCCCCCATAACCCAAACCAACCAGTCCATGGATGCAGTGCGTACTGGATGAAAAAAAGAAATAAAAAAGAAAGGAAAGGACATGACTGCTCCTAGGTATGGTGGAGGAGAAAGTACATTGTAGATATGTGGGAGAGCATAGCCAGAGGCATGGATATCTGGGAGAATCCAGAGTGGACATGGCCAGACTGGGCTGGGTGTGTGGAGAGAGGGAGAGAGGAGGAGAGAGAGGAGATAGGGGAACCAGGTGTTAGTAGCCAGGAAGCCAAAAGTACAAAAAAAGGGGCAGATCACCAAAATGTCTGCATGATATAGGGAAGAGCCTCTGGGAGAAGGGCAGCCCAGCCCCTGGGCTGGAGAGCTCAGGGTAGAGGGTGGGGTGTTTGAGTCATATTCTGTACCAGGTAGGGACTGAGGGATGCTGGGAGAACCGGTGGCCAGGCCCAGCTTTGATATGTTAAATAGGTAGCCTCAGCCATTTGTCCTGGGTTTGAGACTTAACACCCACTTGTAGTCATGCTGGGGAAGCAGAGACAGGAAGATTCCTAGGGCTTCCTGGTCAGTCAGACTAACCCAGTCTTGTGCTCCTGGTTTAGGAAAGAGATGTCTCAGAAAAATAAGGTGGAGAGCAAGTGAGGAAGACAGCTGATGTTGACCTCTGGCTTTCATGTGCACACGCATTCCTATCCCCCATACAAGCGCGCGCGCGCGCGCGCACACACACACACACACACACACACACACACACACACACAATTACAAGGGTCTTACTGGGCTTTGGGAAGGACAGAGCATTTGTGCTCATTACAGTTTCTGAAAGGAATTGGCACCGAGTTTTCAAGCCCCTTGGGCCTATCACACTCTGTGTATTTGAGTTTCTAGCCCTGGACCTGTTAATTGCAAAGATGGGAGAATAAAGTCACAGACCCAAATCATCAACAGAACAGTTAATTAAAGCGAGCTTTTTTATTCGAGTACATGGGCTGCGTTCCCCTAAGATGGGTTTGAGAGGTAGACTGGATGTAAGGAAGATAAGACTGTTATACCTCAGGGGTAGGCGGTTTCCAAATGGTGGTTTTGGCGGGCAAAATAGGCGGGGTTACGGGAGCAGAACAAACAACTCAGTCCTAACTACCTCTTGAAACACAGACGCTTGCAAGGCAGGCAGGCATAACGAGGTAGTCACAGTGATAATAAGGTAGTAATAGGTGGTCATATAATCTTTTAAAACAAAGGTAGGGTCGCGAGATGGTTATAAACAAGCTTTGGAAACAAAGACATGATTGTAGTTCCTGGAGCACATGGTACAGAACCGTTTGCAGTTAAGGCTACAGGTGGGCATAGCCCGATTCTTGTAAAACAGAAGTTTAGTCATAAATAGGATTTTTTTTTGTCCTGTTTGTCTACACTATAAAACAGCTTTTAAGCTTAAAATGGAGGCAGGCTGGTTCTTCAGAGCTTCATTCCTAACGCTCTTTTTCTGAGCCTTTGGGCAGAGATCCTCAGTTTCTCCTGCAAGGGCCTCCTTGTGGCCAGGAAAAGAATGGGGAACCCTGAGAGGTGCCCTTGTGTGAACTTTCGCCTCCTGTCCCTTCCTCCTTACCCTCCCTCTGACCTCAGGGGCCACACAACTTCCAGAGCCCTCTGCTTGGGTCTCTCTACCAGTGAGTTAACCCCACATCTGACTGACCCATCTAACACTTACCTGTTGTAGTGGACCAAGAGGGAACAGGGGAGCTGGCAGGTCCTCTCTTCTGGACACTTGCTTACACCATTGCAGAATGTACTCAAAACCTTCCATAGGTGCCTTACTCAGTGACTCAGATACTAGATAGACCAGTCCACGACCACTTTCCTGCTCAGCTGGGCTTCTGGTAAAAGAAATTGGTCTTGAATTTTTAGCCCCAGAAATCTCCTCTCCTCTCCCTCCCCCTCCCCTGTTCTCCCTCCTTCCCTCTCCTCTCCTCTCCTCCCTTCCCCCTCTCCTCTCCTCCCCTCTCCTTCCCTCCCCCCTCTCCCTTCTCTTCTCCTCTCCTCTCTTCTCTTCTCTTCCTGTTTCAAACCACTAGATTTGTGGCAATTTATTGCAATCGGGATAGGAAACTGTACTGGCTGGTTTTGTGTATCCACTTGACATAAGCTAGAGTCAACAGAGGAAGAAGTCTCTGTTGAGGAAATGCCTCCATGAGATCCAGCTGAAAGGCATTTTCTCAATCAGTGATCAATGGGGGAGGGCCCAGCCCATGGTGGGTGGTGCCATCCCTGGGCTGCTGGTCCTGGGTTCTGTAAGAAGGTGGTCTGAGCAAGCTAAGGGAAGCAAGCTAGTAAGCAGCTCTCATCCATGGCCTCTACATCAGCTCCTGCTTCCAGGATCCTGCCCTGTTTGAGTTCCTGTCCCTGACTTCCTCCAGTGGTGAGTAGCAATGTGAAAGTGTAAGCCAAATAAACCGTTTCCCTAACAACTTGCTTTTTGATCATGGTGTTTTTGTAGCAGCAATTGAAACCCTAGTTAAGACAGAAACTAATACACTAGCATTTCAGTGAGAAATTTTTTGTCTGTATTCATAAATTATCCTCGTTTCGAGTCTGTTTATTGTGATGAATATGCCAATGAAAAAGGAACTCAGGGAGTGTGCTGACTAACTTCATGTCAACTTGACACAGCTATAGTCATCTGAGAGGAGGGAGCCTCAATTTAGAAAAATGCTTCTTTATGATTGGGCTGTAGGAAAGTCTGTAGGGCATTTCCTTAGTGATTTTTGTGGGAGGGTCCAGCCCATTGTGGGTGGTGCCACTCCCAGGCTGGTGGTCCTGGGTTCTATAAGAAAGCAGGGTGAGCAAGCCATGAGGAGCAAGCCAGTAAGCAGCACTCCTCTATGGCCTCTGCATCAGCTCCCGCCTCCAGGTTTCTGTCCTGTCTGAGTTCCTGCCCTGACTTCCTTCAGTGATGAACTATTACCTGGAAGTATAAGGGAAATAAACCCTTTCCTCCCCAATTTGCTATTGGTTGTGGTCTTTTATCAAAGGAATAGAAACTCGAACTAATATAGGGAAGAAAGTGTTTATTTAGCTTATGTTTCCAGGTTTCAGTCTACTCACCAAGGCAGGAACTTGAAGCAGCTGGTCACATCACACTCAGAGTCAAGAGCAGAGAGAAATAAATACTTGATTGCTCAGGACTCAGCTAGTTTAGATTTCAGGCCCCCAAACCAGGGGATGGTATAGACTGGGTCTTCCCATGTCAACTAAGGCAATCAAGACAACCCTTACACATAGCCCAACATGAGCTAGACAGTCCTTCACTGAGACTTCCCAGGTGATTCCAAGCATGTCAGTGACAATTAAAACCAACCATCCTCTAGAGGATAGTGGTCTCTAGTTTTCTTGTGACATTTGCCTGGTTTGGGACAAAGTAAGATGGTTTGCCTGGCTTGGATTGGGAAGAATTCCCTTTTCTGTTTCCTTAGACTTTTGTGTGTGCTGGGCATGTCTTCACATGTTTATGAACTTACCTGTGGCTGGACTCTGTGTAAATCTTTTGTAAATTCCACCTCTAGGATTTTTTTTTTTAAAAGGACTCCCCTGGGTTTCTATTTCTTTTTAAGTCAGTTTAGTAGTTTGTGAATTTCTTGAGTGTGCTTGTTTTTCCTAAGTTGTCTAATCCATTTTGAGCATAGCTATATTCATTATTATCAGTACTGACTTTTGCTCCAATTCCAGCAGCCATCTGCTGGACAATGTGTCACCTGCTCATTATCCCAGCGTGTAGGAGGTTGAGGCAGAAGGATCAAAAGTTCCAGGCCAATCTCATCAACAAAGTGAGTTTGAGTCCATCTATGGGAAACATAAGACCTTGTCTCAAAATGTTAAGAACAAACAAAATTTCAAAGATTCCCTATAGGTTTCCATGAGTATTCCTGCTTACCTGATGTTATATGACATCCACAGAATTCACTTGCTTATTTCATAGTGTTGGCTTCTTTCCTGCAAAAGTATGTCCTCTCTTACTTCAAATTATATATATATGTGTGTGTGTGTGTGTGTGTGTGTGTGTGTGTGTGTGTGTGTGTATTTATACATATATATGTGTGTGTGTACTTTCAAATATTCTTGGTTCTGGTATTGAACTTCTATTTAAGATGGGAATTGGGAATTCTTCTCATGGATTGCTCCTTCTCCTGATAGTGGGTCTCAAACCTTGGGCCTCATGCATGCTACATAAGCACTCTTGACATGAAGATGCCTCTCTAGCCCTTCCTTCTAATGTTTTTCACTCTTCACCTTTGTGAACTCACCTCACTTTTATCCTTCATGCCATTTACCGTATTTTCAGCAGTACCTAATTTCCCTTCTGCTCCTTCTAAGGCAGTTACATCTTGTACTTGACTTTCCATTTTTCTACCAGTGTTTTATTATTTCTTCCTGTTTCTTTTAAATATTTGTTTATGTATGTGTGTAGAGGGGTGGTGCAAACACCTGAACATGAGTATGCAGGTGTGAGCATACTTGTGAGTATACTGGTGCTTGCATATGCAGAGACCACCACAGAGACTTCTGGTGTCTTTCTCTGTAGAGCTCCCTTATTGCCTTGAGCCATGTTTCTTCACAGAACTCACAGCTCACCTTCATGTGATTACAATGGGCAGGCTGGCCAGTGAGCTCCCAGGATTTGCCTGTCTCTGACCCCAAGTGCTGGGGTTTCAGGCACTCACTGGCTTTTCTGTGGGTGTGGGGACATTCCTGTCAGGTCGTCACACATACCGGGCACAGGGTCTTGCTTGCTGACTCAGTTCCCTAGCCTGTCTTCTGTTCTTTTCTCTGCCTTTGCTCATTTGGATCCCTCTGACAATTGTTTCATTAAGACATTCTCATTTTTGTTAAATACCTGGTTTTCATTTTTAGTTGCCAGTTGGCAACTTTCATCTGCTGACTGTGGCTACCCCGAAAGTTGACTTTCCTGTTCACGCCTCCATTTCCTTCCTCTTATTGTTTCCCTCTGCTGACTTTCCTGTTCACACCTCCATTTCCTTCCTCTTATCATTTCCCTCTGCTGATTTTCCTGTTCACACCTCCATTTCCTTCCTCTTATCGTTTCCCTCTGCTGACTTTCCTGTTCACACCTCCATTTCCTTCCTCTTATTGTTTCCCTCTGCTGACTTTCCTGTTCACACCTCCATTTCCTTCCTCTTATCATTTCCCTCTGCTGATTTTCCTGTTCACACCTCCATTTCCTTCCTCTTATCATTTCCCTCTGCTGACTCTCCTGTTCACACCTCCATTTCCTTCCTCTTATCATTTCCCTCTGCTGATTTTCCTGTTCACACCTCCATTTCCTTCCTCTTATCATTTCCCTCTGCTGACTTTCCTGTTCACACCTCCATTTCCTTCCTCTTATTATTTCCCTCTGCTGACTTTCCTGTTCACACTTCCATTTCCTTCCTTTTATTGTTTCCCTCTGTTGATTTTCCAGTTTGTGCCTTCATTTCCTCTCTCTTTTTATTAATCCCCTCTTTCCTTTGGGATCTTTGTGGGGACCCTGAACAAATTACCCTCTTGTTTCCATCATTAAAAAGGACGGTTCCTCTGTTTGTTTACAGAAATTTGGGAGAGTAAGGGGAGATAGACATTTTTTGAAGGAGCAGATGGATAAGCAACCTGAATTCTGTTTAATTCTTTTTCCTCATCTTCGTGTATGTGTGTGTGGTGAGCATACATGTTCTGCATGTGCATGGTCACATGTGTGTTGTTGTGCACATGCATGTGCTGTCCTGAGATTGAGGCATCTCATCACTCTTCCACATCACTCACTGAGGCAAGATCTCGAAATCAGACCTAGAGCTCAGACACCATGCTTTCTGTACATTTATACGACGAGTTCTGGGAATCTGAACTCTGGGCCTCAAATCTGCACGGAGATTGTTTTAGGCCCCGAGCCATCTCCCCAGCTACACAGTTTGTTTTTTTTTTCTAATTTTGTTTTTACTCTTATTTGTGTGTGTGTTTGGTGGGGGGAGGGAGGGAGGGAGGGAGGGAGGGGAGGAAGGGAGGAAGGGAGAGAGAGAGAGAGAGAGGAGAGAGAGAGAGAGGAGAGAGAGAGAGAGAGAGAGAATGTATGCTATGTGTGTGCAGGTGTCCTCAGAGTCCAGAACAGGGTGTCACATCCCCACAAGATGCAGTTCTAGGTAGTTGTGAGCACCAGATGTGGATGCTGGAACCCAAACATCCAGGTCCTTTGAAAACTCAGTAAGTGCTCTTATCAGCTGAGCCATCTCTCCAGCTGATCTTCTTCGATTCTTGAAAGACACAAAGCTTCTCCTCCACTGCTAGGAAGCAAGGCTTGTGGCTCAGTTGGTAGAGTGCTCACTTAGCATGTGTGAGGCCCTGGGTTCAATTCCCAGTGCTGCATGAAGCCAGGCATGGTGCATACGTGTGATCCTAGGGCTAGGGACATGGGATCAAAACTTCAAGCTCATCCTTGGCAACATAAGGATTTAAGGCCATCTTTGGCTATGTCAGACCTCATCTAACACAAGCAAACAGCCCCTTTCCATGCTTCAAACACCATGTGTTGGGGACAAACTGAGTTTTGCATTTGACTTACCCTTCTTCCTTCTAACGTGCATCCCAGGGGCACAAAATTCTGTGACCCAGGCCTAACTCATCCCCTGTTTTATATGTGTTTTTGTTCTGACATTTTTTGAGATAACCAGTCGCAATATTTTTTGCTCTAGTTCTTTAGGAGTGTCTGCCTGCTGGATTCTCACTAGGCTGTTTCATCTGCTTTGGCATTTGGATAAATTGGATAAAATAAAACTGTCTTCTACATTCACCCAGAATAGCTTTATTGCTTTCTTTTCTGCTTCCTCCTTGCTTTTGGAAGGTTTCCAGACAATGTCAGCAGTGCCAGCCCTGTGCCACTGTTTTGAAATACGACATCCCTGTCTCGATCTGAATGTTTTTGTTCTTGTTGTTTATGTTTTCTCTCACTTTCCACTCCTTTTTTTTGTAGATTTTTTTTGTGCTTGCAATTTTAAAAAATGAGTTCAAAGGTCTTATCTTTGAATTTTCACTTCACTCTGGTGCCTTATTGTACCCCTAAGGACATTCTGATGTGATTGCCCTCTTTTATGTCAGTGGAATTGGCTCTCATAGCCAACATGGCTGAAAATCTCAAGGTCACATTTGCTGCTGCTATTGCTTCCTTGCTTTGACATTTAGTCTAGAAACCAGGCCAAAATTATTTCTTTCCTATTTATTTTATTAATGTATACATGTGTTTGTACCTGGATGTATGTATGTGTACAGTGTGTGTGTGCAGTTCTTTTCAGAAGCCAGAAGAGTGCATCATATCCCCTGTAACTGGAATTACAGGCAGTTGTGAGCCACCACGTAGGTGCTGAGGACCAAACCTGGGACCTCTGCAAGAGTTGTTGGTACTCTTAACCAGTGAGCCATCTCTTTAGCCTGGATTTATTTTAAAAAATAGTTAATGGTTTTTAAAAGTAGGGTATGAAGTAATGGATTTCATCATGGCATTTTCACACAAATGTGTCATTGTACTTTGTCATAGTTCATTCTCCTCCTCTACTGCCTTCCCGCAGCCCTGTCTCCCTCCAGCTGACCCCCTTCCTTTTTCTAGACAGCCCCATTCTGTCCTCATGTCTCATGTATTCTAGTCCCTCTTCCCTTCCTGCCTCTCTTCACAGTCCATCCTCCTCTCTCAGGACCCCTTCTAGTTTCATACACTTCACACACATTCATAAGTACACATACACACACATGTGCACATGCATTCATGCATGAGAGTATGCATGTGTGTATGTGTGTGATTTAAAATCTAGTTTCTACACATGAGAGAGAAAATGTGGTATTTATTTTTCTGACTTTGGCATATTTTGCCTCACGTACCAATTTCCAGTTCTATCCATTTTCCTACAAATGTCATAACTGCTCTGTGACTGTAAATTCCATTGCCCACACAATGACTTATTTTTGGCAGTTTCTCTGTCCGTTTCATCTCATTGCAGAGTTAACACTTTGTTGGATGCATCTGAATACGCTATTCCAGAAACAGTTCAGTGACACCATTAGTCCTGGGGTTCTTCCCCACTTCCTCCTTGTCATCTCTTGAACTGGCCTTCTTCCTCATCTGACTCTCCTTGGGATTGTGTGTGTAGTTCCAGGCATCCTTATTAAATGCAGCATCCATCAGTAGTGAGAGACTGTCTGACACTTCACTTTTTCTAAGAGAAAAGAAAACTCTGCTGGAATCCCCCCTCTCCTGTCAGCAGCCAGCCCCCAAATAGCTCACCACTGCTTATGCTCAGGACACACTTCAGGGTCCAGGATGTACTCACCTGTGTGGGTTAGCACTGTAAGAAAGCAGGGTGTGCCAGTGAGGAAAAAGGGGGACTTAAGAAGGAACAGTGACTGCAGACTAGATTATGTGTTGAAATTCAACATTTTTTGTTGTCATTTGAAAGGTTTTTTTTTTTTTTCTTAAAAAGGTAGAACTCACCTTTACAGTCACAGCAACCTCTTGCTATGCTGTTTCCAAACAGAAACCCAGCTTTGCTTCATCTTACGAGGAGGCCAGGCTTAAACAACAGTCATTAAAGACAACTTACTATCGTCAGAATTTATCACGAGCTTTCTAACACAGAGATAAATGCGAAGATTTCTATCTACTTGTGGAAGCTTTCTTTCTTTTTTATCAGACAGATTTTTATCATGTCTGGTGTTGGAATCAGTAAGAGAACTTGATTCTCCACAAACCTGATGTTACAGGGGTTTGTGTTTTACATAGGGCTATGTTATCCAGGTTCATTGGTATTATTGTTTACCACAGCATCTCCTGCTTTCAGGGCTGAATCATATTCCACTGCACATAAATCTTTGTATGTGTGCACGTGTACACACACACACACACACACACACACACACACACACACACACACACGTTATTCTGTGGTGATATTTTATTTGTGCTGAAATGCAGTGATATTTTATTTGTATATTAATAAATAAAGTTTGCCTAGAGATCAGAGGATAGCCAGTCATAAACAAAGTAAGGTGGTGGTAGCACATGCCCTTAATCTGATCACATGGCACACAGATTCTCTGTGTGTTCAAGGACACTGCCAAGCATGGTGACACATGCCTTTAATCCCAGTACCAACCATAGAACCTGGAGGTCTGTACAAACAGGCAGTGATGAGGAAGTGAGGTGGCTGGGCTCAGAGCCAATGAGAAGGCAGAACAGCAAGGCAATAAAGGTGCCGGTTAGACAGGAAGAAGCTGGTTCAGTTCTCTTGGGAAGCTACAGTGGCAGCGTGGTAAGCTAAGGTTAGCTGGTGGCTCTCACTATTTCTCTGATCTCTATGGCTTTCACCCCTGTATTGGGCTCTGTGTTTCTTGAAAGACTCTTTAGAAATTTGTCTACATTATTCCTTAAAATATAAGTAAATATTCCAAAGTTTTGAGACACTATAAACTGACAAGGAATAGGAAAGTACTGAATTACTTGAGAAAGTTTGTTGTTCTTGGCCTATTGGACCTGGCATACTTATCCATCATAATGAAATATTCTCTTTAGTTTAATGTGCAGATAAATAATAATGTCGACAGCTTTAATGAATGTCACAATGACAGATATTTTTCCAATGTGAATATAATTTAGTAATTACATCAGTGTTTTAAAAGAAACTATATTAGAGTATAATTAATATTGCTTATCATTTGCACATGCTTAATTATACTCTTTTTTGGTTTTTTTGAGACAGGGTTTCTCTGTGTAACAGTTGTGGCTATTCTGGAACTCACTCTGTAGACCAGGCTGGCCTTAGACTCACAGGCATCCACTTGCCTCTGTCTCCTGAGTGCTGGGATTAAAGGCGTGCACCACCACTGCTTGGCTTAATTATACATTTTGATGAGCTTGGATAGATATGTAAAACTGTGATATTGCTACAACCAAAATACTGACTAGACACAGAACTTCTTAGGAGTTGTGTGTGTGTGCATGCCATAAGCCCCCGTCTTATCCACAAAGCACCAAATTAACCGCGTGTGCTATGTCCTAGATCAGAACCCTAGAACCCACTCATCTTTATCACTGAAGCTTTATGCTCATTCACCACCCTTTGCCATGGTTTCCTGCCTCCAGCTCAGGGAATCTCTCTTCTACTCTCAGCTTCCAACAGTTTGGTTATTTTTGCTGTCCTCTCAGGGAGATCACGTCCTTTGTTCCATTGTTGCTTACTTTACGCAGCCTTGTCTCCCCAGACTGACCTATGTGGTTGCCAAAGGGAGGATTTTCCTCTTTTAAGATTTTATTTTTGTTTATGTGTACGTCTGTATGTGTGAGAGACTATGCCGTGGGAGTGCAGTGCCTGTGGAGGCCAGAAGAGGGGGTCAGACTCCCTGGAGCTAGAGTTACACGTGGTTGTGAGCCGCCCTACATGAATGCTGGGAACTGAACTCTGACCCTCTGGAAGAACAATGTGTGCTCTTCATCTCTGTGCCATTTCTCCAGCCCCTGGTTGTCCTCTTGTAAGGTACAATGTTTTACTATAGTAGAAACCACATTTTCCTTATCCTACTTCGGATCTCTTGATGGACATTGGATTTATTTTGTAGTCTTACTCATGGTGAATAATGCCATAATGAAGATCTGCAGGGCCACAGATCTCTTTTTGAGATTCTGGTTTCAATTTTATTATACACACACAAATAACTGGTATTGCAAGATCATATGGCATTTCTAGTGTGAATTTATTTCAGTGCTGGAGATGGAGTCCAGGGCCTCATGTATGCTACATAAGTCCTCCACCACTGAGCTTACCCAGCTCCGTCTAAATTTGAAGCAATCTTGATATTTGGTGTGTTTTTTCTTTTTCTTTCTTTCTTTCTTTCTTTCTTTCTTTCTTTCTTTCTTTCTTTCTTCTTTCCTTCCTTCCTTCCTTCCTTCCTTCCTTCCTTCCTTCCTTCCTTCCTTCCTTCCTTCTTTCTTTCTTTCTTTCTTTCTTTCTTTCTTTCTTTCTTTCTTTCTTTCTTTCTTTCTTTCTTTCTTTCTTCTTTCTTATAATACCTAACCTACTAGGTATGAAATAGTATCTCGTTGTGGGCTTACTATGCCGATCTCTGACAGTTAATGAGATTGAGCCCTTTTAAAATATACCACTGGCCATTCGCTTGAGTTTGGTAAACACATGTCTATTCAGGTCTTTTACCCTTAATTTAACTTTATAGTTAATCATTTTGGAGGTTTTATATGTGTTGAGTTTTAACCCCTTGCCAGACATTTTTTGAACATGTCTTCTTGCCTGTGTTGTTAGCCTCTTTATTCTACTTGTTTTTCTATTGCTTTTAGAGACATTTTTATTTTGATAGAGCTTCACTTGTCAGGTTTTAATTGTTTGTATTTGTGTATCAAGTCTAAAAAATTATTGTCAATATTAATGTCACGAAGCTTTCCCTTACCAGGCCTGATAGATTGTAACTATTATCCCAGCTCTTGGGAAATGAAGGGGTGTCCTGAAATTTGAGGCCAGAGCGGACTACACGGGGAGGTCAAGGCAAGTCTGGACTGTTTCCAACAAGCAAGCAAGCAAAGTAGCTTTCTCCCTGTGTTTTCTTAGAGTGGTTTTCTCTTTTTGAATTTTACCTTTAAATTTTTACTTTGAATTGAGTTTTGTGTATGGTATGAGGATCTAATTATTGTGTATTTTTGGCATGCTTATCTATCAAGAATCGGAAAACAACATACAAAATTGACAATATTAAGTTTCTAAACAATTATGTCAAAGGTAAATGAAATAGGGTATCTAATCAAAAGGCAAATAATGAAGCCAGGCATGGTGGTACACACGTTTCATCCCAGCACTTGAGAGGCAGAGGCAGGTGGCCTGGTGGATCTCTCAGAGTTCAGGGCCAGTCTCGTCTTCATCGAGAATTTCATGTTAGCCAGGGGTTTCATAGTGAGACTTCATCTCATTTTTTTAAAAAGCAAATAATGTCCAAATAGATTAAACAAAGCAAAAATATCATACTGTCTAATTGTACCAGCAGCTCATTTAAGGACACTTATGGAGTCCAAGTGAAGGAAAGGGTGTGCCATATGGTAACCAAGGAAACAGAATAAGGTTTAAGGTAAATACTGTCAAAGGAGCAAGGGAGATCTTCAATTAATGAGGAAGACTGTGGGAGCCCACAACTGACTCAATTTCCCAGTTTGAATCTGAAGTCTATTCTGAGTCAATAGAGTTCAAGCTTGCTTGCTCCAGGGCTGTGAGAAAGTCCTGATTAGCCTGCAGAGTCTCCTTGAAGGGCTGTGAGAACGTCCTGATTAGTCCATGGGAAGGAACACACTATCTAGCTAGACACAGGCTGCTGATGCCAGCCGGAGGTACATCGAGATAGAAAAAGAAACTGCCTGCCCCTTGACGCAAGGCAGGATAGATAGTGGTTGAATGCCTGTGCTGTGCATTGTTCTACCTCTGTCCTTCAAGACTGTATGTAAGCTGGCTGTGAAATAAACTTGGGACTGTGCGACATTGACCGGCAGACCTCTCGACTCTTTTCTGTCTTCTTCATTGTCTCTTCAATCCTCATGCCTCTACCCAGCTACCCAGCTGACTGTCGGCAGGCTTCCACAGAAGACATAGTGCTTCCACACAATGTCCACCTGACACAACACCCAACAACGTAGAGCAAGTGTAACTACAGGAGAGGAAGGAAAGGCCGTCGGGTGGCTGATTCCTTCTCCACAGTGCATTGCTCACCAGACAAAATCGGTCAGGAGATGCTGAACTCCAACTACACTCTAGAACAAAAGGTTCTAACCGGCAGGGCATTTCCTTTCCCTGGGAGGAGAATACAAATTGTTCTCAAGGCTACACAGAATAAGATGGATCACAGGCAAACACAAGCCTGGAGAAGTTAAGGAACACTTAAAGCACACTGTCTGTCTGTTCCAGGCACAGTGGCATGAAGCTGGAAGTCAATAAGAAGGTTGAAAACTTCACAAATCAGTGTTGCCTATAAAGTGTGAGGATAAACTCCAAAGCCTGGGGCTAGATCACCACATCTATAATTCCTTCCATACGAGAACCTCAAAATCATAACATTCTCACCCTGTTATAATCGTTTTAACCTTACAGGATACAAAATAGAATCGGGTAAATTTTATATCCATGGGAGACTGCGAACGTGGAGGAACACATTTTGCGAGTTTAAATGAGAACGTATTTCCATAGCCAGACGATAAATTTTAAGTAACAGCTTAAGGAACATGCTAATTAGCAAAGACAGGCGAGAACAACGTACCAGGAATGTCTGCTTACTGTGAAATGCAAACCGCTTCAACTCTGCTTGTAAGATGTGCAAACCACCAAGGATGAGACAGGGCTCAAAATCTAATTAACAAACAGATACAGAGTCATTTAAAAATTCCACATTATTTATTAGTAAATAAAATCATAATTTTGTTTCAACCATTTTTATTTATAAAATGTACTTAAATGTGTTTAGATGTAGTAATTTGTATTTCTTTCAATAATAGCCTACTATATTATTTCTATAATATCTCTTTAAATATTCTATCATGATGGGGGCTGGTCAATGTTAGTTTTTCACTATTGGAAGCCCTTATAATTAATACAGAAGAAACTTGAATGACACAAAGATAACATTTGAAAACTGTACAGTGGCAGCTTGGAGGACAGCTCAGTAGCACAATGTTTCCCCAGTAGACACAGGTTGTGGATTCAGTCCCTATTACTGCAAAGTGATGTACGGAGGGATGCCATGAACTCTTAAAAGACAGCAATTGCATGCATCATTATAGGAAAAAAGAAAACATGTAAAATGAATAAGAAATCCCCCAGTGGGCTAGCAGCAAAGGCCTGATAATTTTAATGTAAGATTTGACCCACAGATTTCAGAAAATATTACAGGAATATGCTGCTTAATTTATACATATTTGTGAAATTTTAAATCTTTATATTCTTGACTTCCACACTCATCCTGTGTTGGGAAAATTTATCACAGACATCATCTCAAGTACTCCAGAAGTTGTCAGTTTTTCTTTATGAAACATGCTTTATGTTAGAAAAACAAAACCAGTGAAGAAGCTTTGTCACGTGGTTTTCTATGATTAAAAGAGGCTGAGAAGTTCTAGTATTGTCCATCCTCAGGCTGGAGGCCTGAGCGATCTCAGGACCATCTCCAGGGCGTGAGGATGTGAGGACCAGGAGCAATAGTGTAAACCTCAGTTTAGGTCTCAAAGAGCATGAGTCGTGGCTCAAGCCTTAGGCCTCAGACTGGAGCACAGTTCTGAGAGGAGGAGAGGTAATGTCCTGGCTGACAGGGGAGATTCATACTTCCTTTGTGCTTCCATTTTCAGGCCTTGAGTGGCTTGGGTGATACTACACATCTATTGGTAAGGCCATCTTTCCTCAGTCTATTCATTCTAATTCTAACACCTTTCAGAAACGCCACTGCAGACACACCGGCCAATAAGAATTTTCTGGATATCTGGGCATTCCTACACCCTGTCAAAGGAACACATAAAATGAACCACCAGAGTCGCACCTGCTGTCACCTGGCCACCACACACCTTCCTCTAGTTCACACTCAGTCTTCAAACTAGGATAACAATGAAGCCACAGTTCTGTTCAGGCACTGAAACCACTCCATATGCAAACAAACAAGGAAGCCACGTCCTGGAGTAGTTTGCCCTTCCTCCAACATCTTGTAACTTAAATAGGATAAACTAAGTACTGATAAAGTCAAAACATTTTGTTTATTTCACAAGGATAGAAGATGCACACAATGCCAGCCCATTTTTCTATAACTGCTCACATGCCATAGCTAGTGTTGATCACTACCTTCCTCTATCACTCCATCTATAGTCTGTTTGTCCTCACCAAGTGCCTCAGTATGTCTGGTAGCACATTGACTCCTGCAGCATTTGTCTGAAGGGACATCGTGTGGTTATTTCCCCTGTCCTTAACCTCAAGGCACTGAAATGCTCCCAGAGCTTGTCTGTACTCCAGACAGACTTGGATTCTGTCATGGAGCAGTTGTTCAGTTTCCCTTTGGGAGTCAGGACCAGCCACATTAGTTGACACCATAACTTCCATCTTTGCCTATTACCTCAGAGGCCTGAGGAGTGCAAAGTGCCTAGGTGACAGTCACTGGAGTCATTGTTGTGTCTCTGGCTGAAAGCATTCCTTCCTCTGAAACTATGACCTCTATGGAAGCCAAAGCATACAGTCATGGGAACAAAAAGAAGAATACATCAGTGGGTCAAAGGCGTAAGAGTGAAAGGCACCACTTCCCTTTCCACTCATTGGTTACCCAGTCAGTTAATCTTGATGTTATGTGTTAGCTACCAATTTAAAGTGTGTACAGCCTTTTGGAGACCCTTGCCCCAGCCAGACAAGATATTGTACCTAGCTAGTGCTGTATCTGTCTCCAAAGGGCCTTTACACTGTTCCACCACGGCACCTGCTTCAGGGTGCTCTCGAGGCCAGTGGTTTCCAGGAACATGGGCCCACTGCTACACTTCTTTTTACTGTGAAGTAAGTTTGTTGACCAATGCTTTATGAGATATCGTGGTGGTATGTAGACATTTTGGAGGTCGGTTGTGGGAATCTGTCCAGGATAAGCAGTCAAACACCGACGAGCCTAGAAGGGAGATTTACTCACTGGTGGACTGAAGCCAAGGTGGTTCCGGGCTGCTTTGCAATACATTTTATACTCTGAAACCACAAGGTGGGGCAAGCAAGCAAGCAAGCAGTATTTTACAGACATGTACGTGGCAGTCAGGAGGTTGTTAAGGGCAGCGGCCCATTGTTTCAGCCATTTCTCCAGGTCATTCTGTTCCAGTTAGCAAGTGAAGTCATGCTTGGCAAATAGGCAGTACAAGCTATGCTGTAAGTAAATCACCAAATAAATCAACAAATCACTATCCAAAAATTAGTCTTTTCTACCTTATTCTACTTCAGGAACAATACTGTGTCAGAGTTCAGTGTTGGGACAGGTACTCAGTGATGGCTGGAACTCGGTGGGCACTGGTGAGTAAAAAGACCGTGTTGCTAAGGCATGAGTAACCTCATCCCTGTCCCCACAGTCCTTTGTTTATGAGCTCATTGGGCAATGACAAGACTGGCCGGGAAAAGAGGCCGCTGGTGTCCACAGAATGGGTTGATTTCTGCATTTGATTGTTGAAACACTCCTCTACTAAGAAGTCGTCCTTTGGTGAGCATTAATGTGGAAGACAAATGCTTTGCTTTCACTTTTAAATGCTCCTTCTGGGAGGTCAGACTACATATCTAGTCTCCAAATTACTTAACTAAGTGATTAATTTCCTCTTCTTCCTGCTCCCCCTCCTCTCGTCTATCCCCCCCCGGCTTCACATTGACTGTGAAACTGATGAACCTTACCTCCACCTGCCAAGAGCTGGAATTACCATTGTATACCACCAGATCTGGCAGTTTTAAGTCACACCTCTCCCAAGTTCACAGTCACATAGCTGAACCATTGCATACAGTCTATGAATTGCTATGTAGTCTTCCATGTTCTGTAGCTGTCCATTTTTAGACGGTGCCTGCACATCATGAAGAACTTTCTGTAAGCTGGGAGCAAGTCTTCCCGTGCTCAGTCAGCTGCTCATGGGGAATTCTCCGTGAGGACTTTAGTACTGGCTGACAGAAAGGCAGGGTCGTAGGTGTGGGACCATGGGCATTTGAACCACTTGGTCCTATAAGTTACATGTCTCCTTGGGCCCAATCATCTGTCTGTTTGTCTGTCTGCCTATTTATCTATCTATCTATCTACCTACCTATCTATCCACATTTATACATATACAAAATTAGATATTATATATTGTACTATATGCATTATATACAATATAATATATTGTACATTATTTATGTATATACATTATTATATGTGCACATACATAAATGCATAATATATATTATACATTATTTCCATTAGATGCTAGAGTATGGCCATGCATACTCAGCTTTACAGTCTCATGTGTTAGGAAACAATCACTTCATTATGAGTAGTTCAACTCCCATGGTAACTTGGTGGCCCTTGGTCAAGCACTTACCCTCTACAAAGGCTCAGCAACAGAGTAAGAGATGGTTTTTTTTTTCCTCAAAAGAGAAGTATTTTCTACAGATGATGTTAGGGCCTTGTTCTAAAAGTCTGAAGTCCTATGTTGTGACTTCACCTTTGGGGGCTTCTGAAGGTCCTGGACAGCAATGGCTACAGCTGCATGTGTCGTGTCTTGAGACTGCAGTTGGCACAGCAGCTTACATGGAGCCTAGGGCTGTTTTCTCTTGTTCTGGGTCCCGCTCAAGGGTGACTAACTGCTTTTCAAGCCATTCAGTAACACATCACAGTGAAGACCATGCTTGCCCCCAAATCCAAAGAGGTACTTGCCAGTGTGCTCTCGCTTGGGGTAGGGGTTGGGGGCTGGATGCAACAGCTGACACTTGACCTAAAAGCAAATGTCTTGGGATACCCTCCCCCACTGGTCCCTTACAAACGTCACATAGGGGAAAGGTTGACATTTCTGTATGCATGGTGTGTGTGTGTGTGTGTGTGTGTGTGTGTGTGTGTGTGTGTGTGTGTCTATGGTATGAGTATGAATGTCAGAGGACATTGTGCTGGAGGTGGCTCACTCCTTCTCCTATGTGGGTCCTGTGCATCCATTTCTAGTCATGGAACCTGGTGGCAAGTACCATTACTACTGAGACATTTCCCTGACTCTCTGGGGTTTTAGATTTCCCATACTCTGATAGGGAAATGTCTGCCCAGTAAATCTAGAGTAACTGTTTTTTTTTCTTGCTTATCAGGTTAAATGAGCAAAATTGCATGTAATAGCCTGGAGTGATAGCTCCCCAAAAGGGGAAGGTGATCATGATTCTTGCCTGCTAAGTTATCACGTAAGGCTGAATGCTAGCATAGGTCTGAGACAGGACAGTGAAGGTATGCTGTCAGCCTTGCCAGATGAAAGCAAGTCCATCCTTATGAGTCTTCAGGACAAATATGGAGAAAAAAGAACTAGTCATTTACTAGACCCACATCTGCATATGAGCTACCAAGGCATGTCTAATTTGCCCAACAATAAAAAAAAGAAAAAACACATCTAGTACAGCTGCTACAATTGGGGTGCAGCCTGGCAAAGCTCACAACATTCTGCCATCTTTCTCCGTGACCCATTTGTTTTCTACACAGGCAAAACAGAACTGGACAAGGTTGTGGTCAGAACCACCCCTTCGCATCTTTCATGTTTTCAGTGTTGCACTAACCTTGGTGATCCTCCAGGAATGCAGCAGGGATTTATGCTACTATTGCCTTCAATGGAAGGGCTCTGATAGTCCCATTTCCCACCATTATAGTTTGTGTGCATTGGATCAAGAACCCATGTTGACATGACATCTACGGCTAAGGATGCCTAATACAATTATGTGAAACTCAATACAGGGTCGGTTCAGGGATCTGCTATGAGGGCATAGAGTGGCTCCTGACCTGCAAAGCATCCACTCTAGTAAGCCTCCATAGCACTTATGGTCACCTGGATCCATTGTCATTTTATCGACACAGTCCAGAAGTCCCCCAAAGTTGTGAGCATTTGAATCTCCCCTTGTGTACAGATATCCTGGCTAGAGACTAAAGGTCCCTTTAAGGAAAGGCTGGGAGAAATAATAACCACATGAATGTTTAATTGAGGACAAAGGTTTTCTCTCTCTCTCTCTCTCTCTCTCACTCCAATGATTCTGATTCTGTAAACTGGCTCGTTTGATGGTCAGACAAAAGGATGTGACTTTTTTATTGTATTGGAGGTAATTTGAATTAGATGTTCATTAGCTTGACATAGAACTTTCTTTTTTCACATATGGGGTGAGAATTGAGCCTGTGTCTTGTTTATCTCACTTCTAGGCTTACTATGATTAACTAGCTAAGGTCTTAAGTTTGCATAAGTCACCTATTTTGGTACCTGCTCCAGTTCCATAGTCCACTATGGTAACCTCATCTATGTTACCATGGATGGCTGAGCACTGGCACTTGTCCACGGATATCCAAGGACCCAACTCTCCCTTTACATTTAGCTTTTCCCATTTAATGGCTATGTTTCCCAAAGTTTGGTCTAGTCTAAGGAGCAAGGCATCATAGAGCTCTTCAAGGAGGCTAGGATCCCATCACAACTTTATTTTTCACACTACCTAGTAAAGGTGTGTACCCTCTTAAAGTGGATAAATGTGTTGTAAATGATAAATGTACTCCTGCATTACAGCATCTCTAAGACTTTGTAACTCTGCCTCATTCCTCGAGCTGAAACACTCATAACTTGGCCTGTTTCTCCCTTGTATTCTATTCAGAGTGTCAGTGGTTTGAGCACTGTCCAGCTGTATTGGAGGTGATTTTTCCCAGTTGGTTATTCAAATGTCAATATTTTTCAAAAATTACGCCAGGGACACAGCTGAAATAATGTTGTATTAGTTATCCTCCAGCAGAGCCGTTTTAACATGAAGTGAACCGCCACTCTCCTGTATTGCCTTGATTGATCACCTAGATCTTAAACTTCTTTTATAAGTTATTTATCCATTAATGAAAGTTAAGACACCTAGACAACTCTATTGCAAGACAGGAGATACCTGCCTCCTGTGGTACCGAGTCACGGTGTATCCAGGTGAAGCAGTTCTTTTTAATGTCCTGACTTGCATTCCAGTATCAGTAACCAGATTTCAATTCCAGATCTTACGATGGTAGAGTCCATCACTGGTGCCCTTGTGACAGCTGTTGTCTGGACTGCACTCTGCCCTGCATCTCTAACCACATGCCTCACATGCTGCCACCTCCCTTTAGTTTTTATTACCTTGCATTCATTTCTCCAGAAAAATTGAAAAAAAAAAAGCCTTCCTCAAAGATGACTATGAAACACTGCTGCATCTTGTTTAACGTCTTGAGGATAAACAGATTTTCTACCATTGAGTTGTGGAAATGTTATGTTTATTTCCCAGTCTGTGGAATCCCAGTTTGATTTGATCTTCCATACACAGATATGCTTTCTCAGACCTCATACTCTGTAGTAGTTGTCCCCTACTGATTTCCAGATGAACCAACACAAATTATTTCATCATAATTTATAAAAGCCGATGAATGGAAGGTGAAGGTTCATAACCCAGAAGTGATTTTGTTTAAATGGAGTCATCACCAAGAATGATTTGAGTATATTTGTGTGTGTGGTGCATGTACATGTGCCCATGTGCATGGAGAGGTCAGAGGTTGATTTCCTCTGTTGTTCTTCACCTTATATTTTGAGGCAGGGTTTCCCATGGAACCTGGGGCTCACTGATGCACGTGAACTGGCTGTTCAGTAAACCCAGAGGGTCCTCCAGTCTGGCTGCCTAGTGCTGGGCTTGAGTGCTGTGGCTAGAACTCAGGTCCTCATGCTTGCATGGCATGTACCTCACTGACCAAGTCACCTCCTCAGCTCCTGCTCTTCCACATTGAAAGGGATCCAGTAAGAACTTCAAATCCAACCCAACTGCAGCTGTAGTGAGCATGTCATTATTTCCTAAATAACTCAGTACAGTGACTACTAACCTAGACTTGGTACTATATTAAATATTTTAACTAAAGAGGATTGCACATGCTATGTGAAGGAACTGAGTGTCCACAGAGTTTTGTATCGCAGAAAGATGTGGAATATGTCTTGAAGGATTCTAAGTGATAGCTGTACATAGTTACATAAAAAGATCTAGTATGTACAGCCTGTGGATGCCTGGGCCTTCATATCCAACAGGATCATATTTGCATGTGACCCATGCATCCCTCTCTAGATTGCTTACATCGTGTGCATATTTGAGTCAAGGACAGTCATCTTCCCACCTCTGTAACGACAGTACATGGTAAGCATGCCTGATTTGTGTGAGGGATGCAGCTGTAGGCAAGATGGCTTCTCAGGGTTCAGTCTCATGAACGTTCTGAGGCTCATGAGATACAGAAGATACCGACAGGAGCTAGAGAAAGTCTGTCTTCAGGAAACCACTAAGGGCACTTTGTAAACCAATTTAATAAGAGGTGGGGAGAGAAACGTGAATAGCAGTAGAAAAAGCAGTAGCTTTTGGATGTTTAAGGGTAGAAACTAAAATCAACTGACTGTCCATATCTTCAGGTTAACCAACCATAAACAGAAAATATTAAAAGAAAAAAATCACTCTTCTTTGAAAATGTACAGACTCTTTTTTTATTCCTTGAACAAAATAATGCAGTATGGATTTATTTACTCAGTGGTAATATTGTGCTAGGCATGGCCGATTCTCTTGCAATGATGTGGGGCACACTTGAGGATATGCATAGATTATATGCAGATATTAATCCTTCTCATGTTACGGGCTCCAGCACCTGAGGATTTTGCTTCTGCACAGGTCCTGAAACAAATCCTTCACATGTTCCAAGGACTGACTGTGCATCCAGTTCAAAGGACCATGAGTAGGTAAGCTGGGCTGAAGTGATGGCTCAGTGGTTAAGAGCACTCGCTGTTCAATCATGAGGACTGAGAGTTCAGATCCCAGCACCCAAATAGGGTGGCTAACAAAGAGCTGTAACACCAGCTCCAAGAAATATGATGCCCTCCTTTGGCCGCTGAGGGCACCTGAACATGCATGCATACACATATGCAAATAAAACAAAATAAATCTGAAAAAAAAAAGCCAGCAAACCCTGGAGAAGGACAGGAACGTTAGCACCTGGTGATTTTGTGGACTCTTTAAAGTTCACCATTTATTATTCTATAAACTGATTTTAGAGTAATGAAGATATGGACAGCTGAAATGATGGTCTCTATGTTACAGATACAGAATGTTAAAACACACGGAAGATAAAACAACAAAACAACGACATACTATTATTAAAACAAAGATATATCCTTTTTTTTATAGAAAGAAGATTTTATTGAGGCATAACATTTCAGAGGGTGAGTATATGACCATCATTGCAAGGGGCATGGCAGCAGGCAGGCAGGCAGGCAGGCAGCAGGCAGGCAGGCAGCAGGCAGGCAGACAGGCAGGCAGGCAGGCAGGCATGGCAGCAGGCAGACAGACAGGCAGGCAGGCAGGCAGCAGGCAGGCATGGCAGACAGGCAGCAGGCAGGCAGGCATGGCAGACAGGCAGCAGGCAGGCAGGCAGGCAGGCATGGCAGCAGGCAGGCAGGCAGTAAGCAGGCATGGCAGCAGGCAGGCAGGCATGGCATGGCAGCAGGCAGGCAGGCAGACAGGCAGGCAGGCAGGCAGCAGGCAGGCAGGCATGGCATGGCAGCAGGCAGGCAGACAGGCAGGCAGGCAGTCAGGCAGTCAGGCATGGTGCTGGAGCAATAACTGAGAGCTCACATCCTTAAGACAGTAACCATGAGGTAAAGAGAGTGAGAGCTAACCCAGAATGGTGTAGACTTTTGGAACCTCAAAGCCCATGCCCAGTGACACACCCTCACCAACAAGGCCACACCTCCTATTCCTTCTTAATCAGTTTAACCAGCTTGGGACCAAGTATTCAAATATCTGAGCCTGTGGGGGCCACTCTCTTTCATACCATCACACCTCCTTCCTTGCTGTGCGTCAGGGGCTGTGGAGGAAATCTGGGTTCTACCCTAGCTTGGCCATTTCCTAGGTGTGCAACAGAAATAAAAGACTTTACCTTGCTGCTGAGCCTCAGTTTCTCCATCTGGGAATTTGGAGTCACACCAATCTGAAAGATCTGTTGTTAGGTTTGGAGGGAATAACACCCAGAGTATGCCCATGAGCACGTTGTCCACCAGTTACTTGTAAGCCAGAAACAGCTTGCTGTCTGGCTTGGACTATAACTCAATGAATGCACTCAGCATGCTGCACACACACACATTGGCATTAAGGTCTCCCACTCTAAACACCTCCAAACTCTTACCCAGGGCCTCCCCATGATGACAGAGACCTTCTGTGGAAAATTTAACTTCCCCCTGGCTTCTAGAGTGGACACAACTTATTGGTTAAGAGATTTCTATTATTTACTCCCCCGCCCCTCTGAGACAGGGTCTCACTAGGTAGCTGTGGCTGGCCTGGAATTTACCATGGGAGCCACGCTGGTCTGGAACTTACTATGTAGCTAGGCTGGTCCCAACACACAGTGATTGAGTGACAGGCCTGTCTGTGCCACCCAGTGTCACCACTCTCCACTTTACTTTTTATGATTAAAGCATGCTTTTATAATCTATCTGAAAACACGGCTACAGTTTTTAAACAACCCCAAATACCTTCCGTGCAAAGAAATGGTCAGTCAGTAAGGGGGAAGATGTAGCTAAACAGTGCAGCACTTAGCAGCCACAGGTTCAATTCCCAGCACCATAGAAACAAATAAATGAACAAAACATAAAAAAAAAAAGAATATATTGTTCTCAGTCATTGCCTGAAGTGGACAAGGAGAGGCCTAGCATTGTGTTATAACACTGCTGAGACAATTTTAAAAAAATTGTTTATTTTATGCTAAACTACTTGCACATAAAGGCAGTTGCCTGCAGAAGCCAAGAGAAAGCGTCAGATGCCTCAGAACTGGAGTTATAGGCAGTTGAGAGCCACCCACCATGTGTGCTGGGAACAGGACATCAGTTCTCTTCAAGAGCAGCGAGTGATTTTAACCGCTGAACTATCTCTCCAGCCCCCTAGATAAAATAATTCTTGATTCCATACAGGAGACAGGAAGGGTCTTGATCCTCATCCACCTTTTACTTGGGCTATAGAAAGACATTGTGCTGAAGACAGGCCTGGATTCGAACCCTGTTCTGTGGCCCTGCTAGTGGACTAATTTGAGGTGTCTAAGTTAAGCAGGCTTAATGGAAGTAATAAACGGCCAGCAGACAGTGTGCACATTCATTATCTGTGATTGTGAATGTCACAGCCATATGGCCTGCTGTGTGCCGCTGGGAAAAGCAGTGTACATTTTATAAAATAGGCAGGGTTTGGGTTAATTAGTAATATTTTAATTCTTAACATAGCTAAATAGAAGTCACATGACTATGCTGGTTGTTCTTTGTCAACTTAGCACCGATTAGAGTCTCTTGGGCAAAGGGAATCTCAGTTGAGGAACTGCCTCCATAGATGAGTCTGTGGACATGCCTGTGGGGGAATTTTCTTGATTAGTGACTGATGTGGGAGGCCCAGCCCACTGTGGGCGCTGGCAGCCCTAGGCAGGGGGTCCCAGGGCACACAAGGAAACAAAGCAAAGAAGCCCGGGAAAGCAAGGAGGGGAGCAGTCCTCCTCTGCGGTCTCCTGTTCAGCTTCAGCCTTGAGGTCCTGCCTTGGCTTCCCTGGGACCGAAGCCTGAAAGCCTGGTACGCCTCACGTGTCACTTTTGGTTAACGTTTATCACAGGAACAGAAACAGGGCCAGTGATATATGGAAAGAATGGAGTCCAGTGCAATAAACAATCAAAACAATGCAATATACTCTCTAAATCAATATGATCACACAACATCTGATTTCCAGAAAAGGAAAAAATAATAACGATATCCGTATTTTATTAATTTTTCTTAGTTGGCTAAAATGGATAATGTGATTTTACTGTCTGGTTAAGACAGTAGATGGCGGTATAAGCACACAGTCATGAGAGGCCAGTTTTTTTTAAATGCAAACCATCACTTAATTTACATTAAATACTTAAAATTGTGTCCAGTGTTGTCCCCAAAGTGAATGATTTAGTGTACATAAATATACTGTGACTTATTCAGAATTTATTTTAACATTTTATTTGGGAAGCTGTATGTTTTATCTGAGTACAGATAATAAATGTCTCTGAGGGTCCCCCAATAATAAGGTACATATGTCTGCATTTAATTCTATGTGGTAATTTAATAAATTCATCATTTCAGTGCCACATTATCTAAGGTATAGAAAAAACATTCCCCAGGCATTAACCAATGGGTTATGTCTTCTATGTATTTTAAAGAACAATATTTTCTTTTCTTTTTTCTTTTTTCCTTTCTTTCTTTCCTTCCTTCCCTCCTTCCTTCCTCTCTTTATTGTACATCCAGGACCACAGTTCCCCCTCCCTCCGCTCCCCCAGTTCCTCCCCCACCTTCCATCTGAACCCCCATCCACTCCTCCTCTGTTTCTATTCAGGAAAGGGCAAGCCTCCCATGGATATCAAGAAAATGTATTATCAAGTTGCAGTAAGACTAAGCACCACCCTTTGTATTAAGGCTGGACAAGGTGACCCAGTATGAGGGACAGGGTCCCAAAAGCCAGCAAAAGAGTCAGGGACAGGCCCTGTTCCCACAAGAAGACTAAGTTACACAACTGTCACATCTATGCAGAGGGCCTAAGTCAGTCCCATGCAGGCTCCCGGGTTGTTGATTCAGTCTCTGTGAGCCCCTATGAGTCCAGGCTAGTTGATTCTGTGGGTTTTCTTGTGATTGTCCTTGACCCAAAAGACCAATATTTTCAAAAATATAATCATAATTGGCTTAGTGTTCAAAACAAAATTTTGCTTGTCTTCACTATACTTCTTTGCTCGGTTATTTATTTCTATTTATATGTCCTGGAGATTCAACTGAGGAACTCCTGTTTGCTAGGCAAGCACTCTGCTGCAGGGCTACAACCCCTGTATTTATTTGCTCTGAAACTTTTGATTTTGGTCTCACTAGTTGCCAAGGCAGATTGGATTTATGATCCTCCTGCCTCCACCTCCCAAGTACCTGGGCTTACAAGTGGGCATCAGCTTAGGATTCCGTCTTTACTTTGGATATTCAGTGGCGTTTGAAGTTTTAATGAGCTCACTCTCTACATCTGGATTTCAGACCTCAGGGCTTCTTTGGATGGACAGTGTACCACTGTACTGTATCTTTGGCTTCCAGGGCAGACATCACTTCCTTCTGGATTCCTCCATGGAGTCTTGTCTGTCTTCCTTGCTTTTTCTACTCCCCCTGGCCTGTGGGAGTGTCCCAGAGAACCACTGTATGCACTTCCTTTCCTTCTTTGTACAGATTTCCTTAGTTGGACCATCCAGGTTTGTGGCTTTAATACAAATGTCCACAGTTTAAGTGAGGACTCTTTCCATGCTCTGAGCCACGTCCTCAAGACTTAATTGTATGGGAAGTGCTGCTTTGAGTTAAGTGTAACCTGGTGTGGAAGAGAGCTCACAGCTAATGTAGTTATTTTGCTGTCCTACAAAACCGTGGGGTGTGTTACTTCGAGTTCCGTGTATCATCTGGACAGTGACAATGCCCAACTTGACAGTACAGTTCCAAACTCCTCTCTGAATTCCAGACATATAATTCAGCAGCCTGCAAAAATCTCAATTAGATGCGTTCAAAATTTCTCCTCTTATTCATAATGTCAGCTTCGTCATTGTTCAGGCCAAAAGGCAGAAAGTGTTTGACTCACTTATTTCCAACCCACGTAGAACCTGGTTAGCTGAATTTTATCAGGTACTCAGAATCTGACCACCTTCAGGGGCACCTGTAAGTCTGCCATCTTTCTCCTGAATTATTCAGGAAGCCTTCCAACTGATCTCACACTTTCTGTTCTTTTGTCTAGTTTGCACAGATGAAGCCGCATGACCTTGTCATGCCTGTCACACCACTGTTCTGCTCAACACACTGCAAGGTGCCTTGAGTTGCTTGGAGCAGACACAGTTTTCTAGGAGCTCCCAGTGAGGCCACACAGCACTGGGGCTGTGACTGTGACCTCTTCACGCTCACCACTCACCCCCCTTCGCTTTCTCCTCCACTTCAGCTGGCCTGGACTCTTTGACACTTGATCAAATGCGGCAGCACACTCCAATGTCCAGACCTCTGGGTGAGCTATCCCTTTCTCTGGGAGGCTCAACCAACTGCATGACAAATCAGATAATCCCCTGTCTTAAACAGAGCTGTGGTACCTCAGCTTCTGGGCCCACCTCCAAGGGAATCCTGGCTCACCCAGGGTTTATTCATTTTAGATAAAAACAGATTAGAAACATTTATGTTGGGCCTGTGCATAACCAACATCTGGAAATGTAAAGATGGATTATTTCACATCATTGTGGTCCCTACATCAAGAACAGAGCAATTTCCACACAATGACATTATCCCAATAGGAGAGAGTCAAATAGCTCACTCCAATTTTTTTTGGTTTCCCGTAAAAAAATAAACTTTTCTCCTACTCTAAATTTGGATGGGTAAAAATTAATATAACCAAGTACTTCTTTTTAAAAAATACTAATTAATTAATTAATTAACCGTGTGGGGGGGCATGCTCATACAGGAATGACAGCGCTTGCATGTGGAAGTCAGAGGACAACTTGAAGGAGTCAGTTGTCTCCTTCCATCGTTTAGGTCCTTGGGATTTGTCTCAGGGTGCTAGGGTTAGAGGCAAGCGCCTTTCCCTGGCTAAGCCCAGAACCAAGTACTTCTGTGTGAAGATGACTTTTCCTGTGGTCCCACAGTCAGGCTTACAGTGACCCAAGTTCAGAACATAAGGCGACCTTGCAGATTGCATGACATCTGGGGATGAAATGACACATTTGCTTCCATACCTGGGTCTCTGGAGACAGCTAATGACCAGACAGAGCCCAGATTCCCCGCCCCCCGGGTCCCTTTGCAGCTAATCCATCAGGGAAAGCATCCTTCCCTTGGTACTTGAGCGGTGGCTCAGAGTCACACAAAGTCCTTTCCTCTCTCATGCCCCGGTGTTCGTCGAGTGACTTTTTAGGCTCAGGGATGTTCTGCATCACTTTTATTTTGGGACTGCATGTCTCAAAACAGCTGGGGAGTGTTAATGACCCGGCCTAAGTGCTCAGGTCTGCACGTCCGCTCTCCCCATCTCTGAACAAGGGAAACATCCTGGGCCGAGGTTCTCACAGCACAAACCGGACTTGCAGCCTGGGGATCATCTACAGAGGGAGACGAGCTATTTTTCAGTTTGGCTTTGGACCAAGTACTAGAAAACGTGAAACCATTGATTACATATGACTCCTTTTGGGCCAGAAGTAGAAATTATACAAACATACAAGAACAACTTTTTATTTTTTCCCACATTCTTTTATTTCCCTAGATATATTGTTTAAATTTGGACTGCCCCACCCCAAGTCCCACGGGAGTGACACTTCCCACATGTAAGAGATTTACTCAATCCCAGGCTGCTAGGGGACCAATTTTAAGGTCATGTAAAACAACCTCAGAAGTCCTTGTCTGTCTTTCTTCCCGGGAAGGGACGAAAGAGATTCATAAAGCCCTAGTCGCTGTGAGTGGGTGAGAAACATTGTCCTTGGCGTCAGCTCTGGCACTACCCGCATGGCATCCTTGCCCATGGCATCTTTAAATCCTGGAGAGGAAAGTGATCGCAGGTCGCATATCTCCCACCAACAGCCGCCCACTGAGATTGTTCTCTTAGGAGCGAAACTCGTCGTTGGAGATTTAGTCAGGCTCAGTCCTTGCCGTGAGCTGTGGAATTTAGCCTGAAAAGTGGGGTGGATTTTGCAGTTTAACTCTCATGCCGAGAGCAAGCATCCCACTGAAACAGAGGAGGTGTGAGTGGAGCCCGTCTGCTATCATCGGCTCCACTCTGACTAAAGCCACTCACAGGCTGGGACAAACGAGGCAGGTTCAGCCCTAGACGGATGGCCGGTCCCACACTGAAAGAGAATTGCAGTTTATCTGCCGTTAGAGACACTTTATTTTCTTATGTAACTCTGAACTAATACAGTGAAACTCAAATTTATATTTTCTTCTAAAAAGAGAAAAAAACTGGAGCGTAGGTAACATTTGAAGGATTCAGGAGGGCCTTTCTGTTTATTTGCCGAGTGTTAAAATCGCTGTAGTGAAAGAGCCCCACAGCACTCCACTGGTCCTTGCCTTTCTAAAGCTGAGAGAGTTGATTCCTTTCACACTATGCGGACTCCTGGCATGTCACATGATTTCGGCGGCAGTTAGCTATTTAGCTGTGAACTTTGACTCCCAGCAAAGCCCACTGAGTAATTGGGACTGTTACTTGCTACATGCTGGATGTGTCTGTGTATAGATGTAAAACGCCTAGATATATAATGATCTTCTTTATTATCTATAACTAACTTACTTTCTCTTTTCCTGAAACATAGTTTCAAGAAACCCCTACTGGCCTTGAAACCTTGAACTTCTGACTCTGCCTCCTGACTGCTTATTGGCATTTCAGTGATGATGGTGACACTGGCCTTGTAGTACGGTTCCTTTGCTCTTCACCTCTGAGGAGCTAGGACTAGGGTGAACCCCAGCAAATTGGAGGTAAGGTCTCTATGAAATACATACAGGTGATTGTTGGCGAGGCCTCACGTAGGTCATGCGGAAGGTGGTCAATGCTTTTCCAGGGTTCTTGTTACTTCCAGTGTGGTGGAAACACAGAGCTATTTCAATTGTGTTTGGCAATCTTTTCCTATTTTGTAGTAGTTGAGGCAGCAGGGATCTCTGAGAGACAAAAGTGCCTATCTCCTGAATACCACATTTCCAATTATTAAGACATCCATGTAGGGGCTGAAGAGATGGCTTAGTGGTTAAGGCCACTTGCTACTCTTTCAGAGGACTGGAGTCCTCTGCACCTACATGGCTGCTCACAACAGTCTGTAACTCCAGTTCCAGGTGATCCAATGTATTCTTCTGGCCTCCATGGGCACCAGGCACACACATGGTACACATACATACATGTAGACGAAACATCCATACACATAAAACAAAATTCGTAAAAAAATCTTAAAAAATAGAAATTCATTAAGAGTGTCTAGTTTGGAAAAAAGTGTTGACATTTACCATTACTGGCCATGTGAAAATGAAAGACTGTGAGAATCAACAGCAACATCCTTCCATTATTATTTCAGAGATAATCCCTCTGAAGATGACCACTTTTATAAATCCAGCTATTCATATGCAGTTTGAGTAACTCCTTCAGACTAGAGTGCTTGTCCTTAGCTGTCTCGTCACACTTTGGTTGGCATGTTTGAAAAGAAAAAGGAGAGTAGGTTCAATGGCATTCCTCTTTCGGCCAGTTGGTTTGCTGGCAAGTAATGTGAGAATGTCATGAGCAACTGTCAGCTAGTAGAAAAGGGAGCTCAGCTGCCTTCTGTTAATACGTAAGCAGCTGGGCACAAAGAAGTGCAAACTGCTTGATTTTCCTTCTGGCCAACTCTTCTCTTGTATTAACTTAAAAATGACAAATGATGCACTATAAGATGTAGAATTTTCTTTCTGTCATGTGGATCAAGCCTAGGGCTTCCTGGAATCTAGTCCAGAACTCTACAACTGAGCTACAATTCTCAGCTTTAGAGTTGTTCTTTTCTTAAAGTTAAAATTTTTAGCATGTAGGAATATCCTAATTTAATCAGGTGTTAGGTTTAGTTCTTTTGTAAGAGACTTATTTATTTTTATTTTATGAATGTGAGTGTTTTGTCCTTACGTATGTGTATTGTCTGGAGCCCACACAGGCCAGAAGAGGGCCTTGGAGTTCTGGAACTCGAATTATAGATGATTGGGAGTGGCCATGTGGGTGCTTAGAACTGAACCCAGGTCCTCTGTAAGAGCATCCAGTGCTCTTTCCTGCTGAGCCGTCCTTCCAGCACCAGGGTTAGTTCCTTATAACCTGTTTTGCCTGCTATTAAGGAAGAGAGTTAACCTGATTACACAGTGTATGTCTTGAAATAATATATAGCATCTCATTAATCTATACAATTTGTACTTTGGGGCATTCGTAAATTTTAAAATTTAAATCTGAGGCTAGTGAGATGATTCAGGTGGTAAGAACATTTGCTTTACAAATCTAATGATCTGAGGTCAATGCCAAGAACCCAGAGTGGAAAGAGAGATCCAACTCCTGCACCTCGCTCCTCTCATCTCTACATGTGTACCGTGACATTCACCTACCTACATTCACACAAAAAAATAATAATTTTAAAATAGAAATATAAAAAGCAGATTAGAATTAGTTTATTTCTTCAAATGTAAGGAATTATATGAAGGCCTGTTTTCATTCCTAGTTCCTAGGTGCCTCGCTTTATTTTCTCCCTCTCTGCTCCCTCTCTGTCTTTTTCTCTGCATGTATATGTGTATGTGTATGCATTGTTTATGTGTATTTGTGCATATGTATGTGTGTGTATTATGTGTATGTATGTGCGTGTATATTGTGTGAGTATATGTGTATGTCTGTATGTGTGTCTGTCTGTCTGTCTATCTGTATGTATGTGTGTGCTCATGCGTGTATATGTTTGTGTGCATCTACATGTGTGCCTGTGTATGTATGTGAATGCATGTGTGTGCATATATGCACATGTGTGTAAAAGTCAGACCTTTAAACTCAGAGGAAACAGTGTATATTTGACAATTTTCTTATAAATTTAGCCAAAGGCAGTAGGTAAAGTTGATTATCAGCTTGTAGTTCATTCATTTCTTAAGCTCAGCCTGATCGCTTATATATCTGCTTCCATCGCTTATACAGTGTAGACTTGAATCTTGTCTTCCAACGCATGCTGCTAAAGAGGAGAAAGTGGAATATTCTAGAACTCAGACTTGCTGTTACTCTTTCCTAAGGAACAGCTAATGATGAACAACTTGGAGACCTAACTGGTCACTTTGCTGTGCCACCTTTTCCTAGAAGAAGATCTTCTCCCAGTGAGCTTTCAGTGCTTTGGGTTCTTCTGGTCCTTTGCTTCACCTTCCTGTGAAGCTCCCTCCCTCACAGTCTTGCAAATGAAGATACTGCAGAGCTGCAGGGCGATAGGACTCAGCTCCCAGCACTGCACAAGAACAAGTGAGCCGCCAATGATGAGTAGAGCTGGCAGTTCATCAGGGAAGCAAAGCAAGGGACATGGTGTGATCCTAGGACGTGGATTTCAAAAGTCTTACTGTGCAATGACAGGAAGTCAAGCTTCTTTTTGTATACAGTTGTCCAGGACAGAGGGGATGAGACCTTAGGAAGTATTCCCAACCCCCTCCATTTGGAGAGAAGCTGGGTAAGGGAAGGAGAAGGGACTCCGAGGAAAGTCTGTGAATGTGTCACACAACATCAAGCACAGAGGCCAGTCTCCATCTGAAGACCCTGGTGGGGGATACACGGCACTGAGTTGAGATGCACTAGAGGAGTCACACACCAAAGTGTCCCCATCCTGACTGGTCAGGTGAACATCTGACACAGGTTCATTAATGACATCTTAGGAAGAAAAACAGAGTCTTGCTCCTGCGTGTTTCTTGAGTTCCATCTGGGGTAATTTGCTAGCTGTCAGCACACCCCCAGGCTTCAGCCAACATGTAACTCTTTGCTCCTTCTCCCGTAGCTTCCATAGGGTGACTGGGAAGAAGCAGTGAGTTAATTGGGAAAGTATTTCACCAACTGTCCCCAGACAATTCTAAAAGCTTGTCCTCTAGGAAAATGCCCCTCAAAGTGTAGACATGGCTTGTGAGTTTGTTTCACATGCACCAACAACCAAAAGAGGCATTTGACATCAGTCCTCCGAGTGTGTCAGGGTCACATGGTTCTGCTTTTCTAACCCCAAGGAGTACTGACACGCTTTCCCACAGCCATTTTGACTTTTGACATTTCATTGTAATCAAATTGTCATTAACATCTGTTTTTCAGCGATGAGACATTCCCACAGTAGCATAAGCTTGGATAGCTTTTTCACACCCACGAGGTAATGGAACACAACAGTATGGATTATGAACTAACTGCTGGTGCCTAGGAAGAGAAAGACCTCTGATCACTTAGCATAAGTCTAATTGTGTGGATGGGGATGTGAGACGGAGGGCACACGTTCACAGCTGCATTTGTTAAAAGCTGCAAAGGAGAAGCAATCCATGACAGTCTTTGAGTTACTCAAAGCCTACCTCAGCCAGCTCTGCAGCCCCACTGCTCTTTCAAAGAGACCCCCACATTGCAATGGATTTTCAGTGTGTGTGTGTGTGTGTGTGTGTGTGTGTGTGTGTATGAGAGAGAGAGGGAGAAAGGGAGAGAGAGGGAGGGAAGAGAGAGAGAGAGTCTCTGTATCTCAGGTTGGCCTACAACTCACTCTGGAGTCCAAGCTAGTCTAAGATATTCTAAAGTAGTCTAAGTGTTCACTGGGTTGGGAGCAGTTCCCCCTCCTTTCTTTCTTCTTCTCAACCTTCTTCTAACCTCAGACAGACTTAGAACTCTTGACTTCCAAATGGCAGAAATGGGAGGAGCTAAAGAAGCAGGAGGCTTGAGTGAGTTGGGTTTAGAGAACACGACCTTCTCATCAAAGGCAGTGGATGCACTTGGGCTCAGCAGTAGCAGTGGCTTCAGAAGGAAGCTGAGCTGTGATGAGCAGCCCCATAGCTAAAGCAGAGACCCCGTTCTGACTGCAGAGCCACATCTAAGTTCTCTAGAAATTTAGATTTACTTTGAGAAAGGTGATTAAAAAATGATGGGTAAAGAAGAATCTTGAGTGATTGTATTATGAGTGGATTACTTTCAAATCAGAAATTATGGTCTTACTTTACTTTGAAACAGAATTTTCTACCATTCACACACATAAAATGGACTGCTCATATTAGTGTCTGCAGCAGAATAAGAAACAGCAGCAAATGGGAGACAACAGTGACAAAAGGCAGAATTGGCTTTGCAGAAACCTGAACTCATGGAAAACAGAACAAAACAAAAACCTTCAGAACTACTGAGGTGCAACCCAAGCAAGACTGTGTTTTTACTTCCACATAATAAAACACATAAAATATCCAAGAATTCAACAGCAAAGCTACTAAAATAACAATATTTAAACTTAGATGTGTCTGTTTCCAGGTGGATTGTAAGGACAGTTACTTGTTAAATTTCAAAATTAAAGGGGTGGAGATATGGGGTGCTCAGTGATTGGGGTGCTTGCTGCTCTTCCAGGGGACCTGAATTCTATTCCTAGCACCCATGACAGGAAGTTTTTGTCCACAGGGATTAAAAATTAAAGATGCATAAATAAGGTAGAAGTCCACAAATGTCATCAAGAGTTCTAGAGGCAGACAACTTCTCCCCTTCTGATCTGCCATCCTTACAGAATGACTGTGGTGATATATTGTGTACCCCAATAAAGCTTACCTGGGGATCAGAGGACAGAGCCACCCACTATATTAGACATAAAGGTCAGGCAGTGGTGGCACACACTCTTAATCCTATCACTCGGGAGGCAGAGATCCATCTGGATTTCTGTGAGTTCAAGGCTGCACTGGGCTACATGGGAGAAACAGAACCAGGCAGTGGGGACACACGACTTTAATCCCAGGAAGTAATATGGCAGGACACAGAAAGGTATATAACGTGTGAGGAAACAGGAACTCACTTTCTTGAGGCTGAAGGTTTTGTAGAGCTAAGTTAGTGGCTGGCTGTTTGCTTCTCTGATCCCCCTGGGGTCAAGCTATATTAGGGTATACAATATATCTCCACAAATGACTTTCTTTGCATCATATTTGCCTCATGCACTCAGTGGAAGTTGGAGGGTCAGCCAGCACATCTGCAGTCATAACAGAAGGAATGAGTAAAGTCAAATGGTACATATACCCAAGGCACACAAGCCACACATAGAGTCACCCAGCCACAGGCACATAGGTTCCATTGGCTGTAGCCACCAGGGCATTCTGTGACTTTGAAAAAACTCAAGAACTATTTTAGAGAGAAAGAAACAATGGCTAATTAGTGTGGGAAGTGAGCAACTTTTGTGATAGATGGTATTAAAACTGAACAATACATAGAACGATTGAACATCTGTTCTTGGGCATATAAAATGAGGCTCAAACACTTGTAATGTTGAAGATTATCTTTCAGGATAATTTGAAATAGAATGGCACTGTGGGTGAGAGAAGCGTAGAGATGGGACGGGTGAAGGCTCTAGATTTGGTAAGTTTGTAACCGCTCATTTCATTATCAAAAATCATAAACTAAACACTTACGCATCAACAAGAAGTCAGGGTGTGCTCTGATCTGGGGTTTGTGGATAATCCATCTTAAGAAGTTAAAAAAGTACAGTTTTGAAGCCCTAATAATTCTAAAGTTCATATGGAAGAATGAATGGGTGAAGAAGCCAAGACAAATAAAAAATAGCAAAGGAGAATGAAGGAAACATGCACCATATTATATTTTTAAACCTCTGATGTCTCCTTTTAATAAAACCCTTTGCCTCTTGGAAGGAGGAGTTAGATGCCAGCTGTAAACCCATGCTGTCATAGAGTGAGAGTGACAGCCTTTGCATATTGTCCTGGGGCTAATGGGAGGGGACTCACTGTTCTATATGGAAGAAAGGTGAACCACTGCTGTGTCCATTCCATGGCATTTCTCATGACTCACCTGGGCATTTCAAGGCACCTTTTTGTGCATGTCATCATCCTCTTCTGCTAGACTTTGTCCTATTGACCTACTTCTACCAACCTGGCCCACCTACCTGCAGCCCACTAAGCCATAAATTCATGGATGGACTGATCTACTCATAAAGTCAGAGCCCTACAGAGTTCGAGGATTGTTGACCCAGTGGTCTGTATGCTTGATCACATCCAGCACCACCAATGAATGGAAGTGGAAATGTGTAAGTTCTGGGAAATTTCTGTGAAGAACAGCTGGTGTGTGCCCTTTGGCCTCTCTGCCCCCACTCCTTCCTGCTGCTTGAAACACAGATGTGGGTGATGGGTTTGCCAGCAGGTGGATGCAGCAGTCCAGGAAACCCACATGGTTGGTATAACTGACTCTCCAGTCCTTAGCCTGTACTGCACTCTCTGATGTACTGTGAGCTCAGCATCCATCTCATACCTGGCTCTAACATGCTCAGGAACCCAGTGTCAAACCACCACACTGACCTTCTCTTAAAAAGGCAAGCACTTTCAAGAATTAGAAGCCACTGGAAACTGGCCACAAGCTTCTAAGCACAAGCTGCTTTTTGATGCAGGGAATGAAATGCAGTGTGGGAAAAGATTCTTTCTCATATGCACTGAAAGAGATGAATTGTTAAAGACACATACTCATCATATTGAACTATTTTATTCTCACAAATGGAACCATAGCTCCTTTAAGATATTATCTTTCATACTGAGAAGTATATATACTCATATACTAGTCTGTCTTTTTTCCCTCCCTCCCTCTCTCCCTCCCTCTCTTCCTTCCTCTCTTTCTTCCTCCCTCTCCCTCCATCCTTCTTTCCCTCCCTTTTTTCCTCACCTCTTTTTTCCTTAGAAACAGTCTCATATATCCCAGACTGCTCTCACTATATAGCCAAGAATGACCTTGAACTACTGATTTTCCTGCCTCCAGTTTCCAAGTACTGGGATTGTGAGTATAGACCAAAGCGTCCAGCTTAAAACCTTGTAATTATATGAGATGGTGCAGTGGTGATGGAAAATTATCGGGAATTAATTGATACAACCATTAAAAGTTACAAATATCCAACATTTAGGAATATCATCCTTCTTCGTGTCTCACTGTAATATTTTTTAAAGTTTGTGTCATTTAATGCATAGAATCATCTCATTTAATTCTTCTTTATAGGTCACTAGCCCAAAAGGAAGGGGCACTCATTGTACGAAAATCTGGTCTTATGGTTTTTATCTTCTTCACATCAGGGGCTACACTGTTAACAGAATCTTCAAAATTGAAACCAATTGTGCTGGTTGGTTTTTCATCAACTTAACATCAGCTAAGGGCATCTGAGAAGAAGGAATCTCAGCTGAGAAATGCCTCCACCAGAATGGTCTGTAGGCAAGTCTGGGGGGCATTTTCTTGATTAATCATTGATGTGAGAGCGCCCAGCCTATGGTGGGTAGTATCATCCCTGAGCAGGTGGATGTGGTTTGTATAAGAAAGCAGGCTGAACAAGCAATGGACAGCAAGCCAGTAAGCACAGTTCCCCCATGACCTGCTTCCGTTCCCTCGTCATCCAGCTTCCTGCCTTGAGTTCCTGCCCAGCTTCCCTTTGTGATGGACTGTAACTTGCAAACAACATAGACACTTTCCTCTCCAAGCCATTTTTGGTCACAGTGTTCAAACAAGAACACCAGTGGTCCATGCAAAGTCATTGCTTCTGTTCGTATTATGCCTACACTCATCATAGTCTGCAGACAACTAGGGGAAAGCTGAGAATCCACAGTTTGTACCCATCACTGGAAATCATGTTTAAACATGTGATAAGTGGCTGGAGTGAAATCAGCACCTACTCCTTTACTGGTGTAGTAGACTCAATGTTGATTTTCATTTTTCTTCTCCTCCCCTGTGCACACACATGCACTTGTGTGTTCTTGGCTATTTTTTTTTTAAACTTTTGCTGCCCTAAGAAATATGAGGTCTGTGGGGCTGGAGAGATGGCTCAGAGGTTAAGAGCACTGACTGTTCTTTTAGAGGTCCTGAGTTCAATTCCCAGCAACCATATGGTGGCTCACAACCATCTGTAATGAGATCTGGAGCCCTCCTCTGGCCTGCAGTAATACATGCTGTATACATAATAAATAAATAAATCTTAAAAAAAAGAAATATGGGGTCTGTTTATATAACTCCTTAACCATATGAAAATGATTAAATCTTTGCTACACAGATCTTTCTAAGCTTTGTAGACTCAAAGAACATGATATTAGCAGAATAAATACAATGAGAGATTGAGAATAGGAAAAACGTGGAAAAGAAGAGAGGGGACATGTCTAAACTTCATAGTATTTATAAAATAATGTCCCAAACACTGAATCTCTTCAGAAAGTGGACTGTGCACTTTAGGCTGTCCTGCTTAGAGACTCTTGTCGATTAATATTCATTATTAGTTTTATTAATTTTAGAATCATCATGACAACAACACACCTCTTCAGCTGTCTGTGAGAGTGTTTCTGGAAAGACTTAACTGAGGGAGGAAAACCCATGCTGAATGTGGGCAGCCCCATCCCACGGAGTGGAGTCTCAGCCTGAGTTAAAGGAGAAAGTGAGCAGAGCACCAGCATTCATCTCTCTCTGCGTCCTGACTTGGGATGCACTGTGACCAACGGCCTTCTGCTTCTGCCTTCGTGCCTCCCCTATCATGATGGACTGTGCCTTCTAACTGTGAGCCGATTTCAACCCGTCCTTGGGTTGTCTTACAGAAACTAATATGATCATATTAAACCCCCATACCTCATCGGGATATTTAAATTAGACTCATAGTTTCTCAAATATTGAAAACCCATGCCCATATACAAAAGTTCAAGACCACTTGACTTCTCAGGATTTTGACAAGGCATTCTAGGACACAGGTGTAAGATGAAGTGTCTGCGTTTTCCCTCCAGCTAAAGTGAGTTTGTCAAACTTTACTGTTTGTAGATTGTTTTATAAAACCACTAGTTTTTCTAGGCATGGTGGCTCACACCTTTAACCCAATTCACCCAGAAGACAGAGGAAGGGGATCTCTACAAGTTCCAGGGTAGCCTGGTTTACCTAGTGAGTTCTAGGTCAGCCAGTGCTAAAAATGAGACCCTGTCAAACAAGCAAACAAAATTAAAAAAACCCTACTACCTGAATAACAAAAACAAACTACCTATAGACCATTTTAAAAGGATGTAGTTATCTTACATTGACTAGTTCATGACTTCCTCTGCCTAAATTCAGTCAGGTTCCTTCCTGTTCCTATTACTGTAAGGAAGAGTCCTGTTCCAATCCTGAGGTGAGGGGTATAGAGGACTCCCAGTGACCAGGGGCTCACCCTGGGATGGGGCTATGTGTCCCCGTCACCCTCCCCTGACCAGGGCCTCACTGTGGGATGAGACTGTATGGACTGCCCCCGCCCAGTGACCAGGGGCTCACTCTGGGATGGGGCCATGTGGATGTGGGGATGTAGAAGACAGAGGAACAGTAAAGGCAAGTCTGGTGGTCAGCAGCACACCACTGGGAAGAGAATTCAGGTGAGTTCTCACCGAGGAGACCTCACCAGGAAAAGTCAGCTTTGTCAACACCAGAAACCCTGGGGTCGCTGGACATTCAGAAGTGCCACCTGTAACAGTGAGAAAATTCCAGAAAGCCAGAGGACACAACATCTGGGTGTCAGAGTCTCTGCTAAACGAGGAATTGCCAACTTGCTGTGTTGGAATTGTGTGTCTAATGCTTTGAAAAATGTAAAAAAGAAATAAATGGAATGCATTATTTCATTTGCTAGCTAGTAAAATAATGCTATTTGTGTTATAAATGTTTCTAGAACTCTGAGTATGACCACAAAAGACACATTGTAAATTTGAGAATTTTGGAATTTGTAGAATTTCCTTTCCCACGCTGTCTATTCTGTCCTGGGTCCCAGGAAAGGATGTCATTTTCTTCAGTGGTGTGGACACTGGTAAGATGCCCTTGCTCCAGGGTTTAAGCAAAAACCTCTAGTTAGACTTGGTGGGTCTCGCTCGAGAGGCAACTGTGGAAGTAGGAAGGGACTTACTGAGAAGGAAGGGTGCCACTGGAAGAGGGAGCGGGCTGTGAGGGGGACGGGGTGAAAACATCCAATATTCATTATATACTTGCATGAAACTGTCAAACAAAAAGTGGGGAATGGTTTTAACTGGGAGATTGCTGTGTGCGAATTCTGGTTGTCAACTTGACTGGGTTAAGAAATGCCTGGTCCCAGTGAGGCACACCTTTGAAGGAGTCTGTGAGGGCACCACTGAGGCAGTTAGCTGAGGAGAGAAGACACCCTGAATGTGCTGCATCATCTCATGGTCTGGGGCTCCAAACTGAACTCCAGAGGCAAAAGGAGCACGTGAACAGAGAACTGGGCCTCTCCTCCCTTCCCTGTTTTCTCTGTCACCTGTATCTAAGGAGGCAGGAAGGCTCCGCAGACAGGGACAGGACCCTTAGACCACGAGTCCACAGACCCTTCCTCCCCTAATTTGCTTCTTGCCGCGATCTTGATCACAGCAATGGGATCCGTAACCAATGCACTTCCAATATGTAAGTGTTGTAATCTTATGTTTTTCTTTCTAAATTAGCAAAAAAGTAAACAAATTGTGAGTATCCAGTCTCTTAACTCAGCACTAGAGGGAGCAACATGTAGGGGAAAGAGCATGAAAACGTGAGCTTTAGACTGTAACAAAAGTTGAACACTGCAAAACAGCAGAGAGAATGGTCGGGAGGTGGAGGGTGTCAGTTGGCGAGGGTGAGAGTCTTGGATCTGCTAGCAAGGCAACCTCTGTGCATGCAAGGTTAGACAATGAAAGCTGAGGACACTTTTGGAATATATATATTATATTCCAAAATAATATATATGTATATACATATTCTCTAAGATACACAGAGAGCCTACATGTTAAGCAGAGCACAGGAAACCAGAACTTAAGGCTTTCTGCCGTGCGTTGCTAGGCAGTCAGAAGAAGGTAAGAATGAGCAAACAGCAGCTTGACACAAGGAGGGGAATCCCACATCACCTGTCTGGAGATTCCCACACCAGAGGAGACAATGGTACTAGATGGAATCCACGGAAAATGGAAGCCTCTCTCACTCTTACAAAGGGTCAACCCTGACCTTGATCTTGACTCTGACCATGGGCTCCAATTCCAGGGTCCAAATCAGGGCATGCTGTCAATGGCCGAGAAACTCATGTGATGAGAAGGAATCACTAGAAGACCTAAAGCTAGGCAGTGTGTTTCTGTGACAAGGCTCAGTGAGTGGGACTGAGTCCCTTAGGGAGAAAGAGGTAGTGGGAATTAATGTTAAGAGCCCAGGCTGTGGGGCTGGAGAGATGGATGGTGGCTATGACAGCTTCCTCTTCTTACAGAAGGCTGGGCTTCAGTTCCCAGTTTCCACATCAGGAAGCTCATCACTACTTACAATTCCCATTCCAGGGGATATGTCACCTTCTTCTGACCTCCATGGGTACCCACACACACGTGTGTGTATATGCAAACACAGACACACACACACAAACACATAAATAAAAATAAAATACAGCTAAAAAGGAAATTGGAAGAATACAGACTGTGAGCCAAACACCACATTTGGGATTGGCTACATGCCTTCTAACCATGTGACCTTGAGTGACTAAGTGTCCTGAAGCAAGAGTTTTTGAGAATTAAGTGGTTTAGAATAGTGTCTAGAATACTCAGTTCATGTCAGCTATGCTGACAGGTGATAGGATGGTAAGCTGACTACCTAGACCTACATGGCCTCTCTGGAAGTTAACTTGCTACCAGATACAGGGAAACACATGTTTATTTTGTACAAAACTTAATTTAAATGGCTGAGAGTTTAATGGCTGAACATCTGTTTTTAGATTTAGGTAAAGTATGAAATGTCCTTACCAGCTGTGTGTCTGTCTTATATAGGGTTTTTGAGATGAAGGTCTATGTACTGGGTACTGGCATTACAGGCATGTGCCACAAGGTCCTGTTTATGTGGTGCTCAGAATCAAACCCAGGCCTGCATGCATGCTGTGCAAGCTCTCTACTAATGGAGCTGTCCTCCAGAACCATGCAGTCTTACAGTATTATGTCCATTAAAATATGGCTATAAAAATAAGTAATTATAGGGGCTGGAGAGATGCTCCACAGTTAAGAGCATTTTTGACTCTTGCAAAGGACCCAGGTTCTGTTCCTGGACCCACACTGAAGCTCACAACAGTCTGTAACTAAAGAACCAGGGGATCTGAAATTCTCTTCTGACCTGCTTGGCACCAGACACATGCCTGGTGCACACAGTCAGGAAAATACTCACACACAAAAAATAAAATAAAAGTTAAAAGTAAGTAATCATAACCAAAATAAAGTCACTCTATAAATCAAATCTCAACACGGCATTGACATTTTGCATCTTAGACTAAAGTAGCAGTTCTCTGCACACACCATTTGTATGGTTGAATGTTTGCTCTGCATTTTAGCTTTTTATGTCTTGTTCTGACCTGACCTTATAACCTTTGCCCTTCTGCTACAACATCTGCGCTCTTGCCTTTATGTGATCTTTTCTACCTGGACGGACACACACACACACACACACACACACACACACACACACACACACACGCACACACACCCCTTCAGGAAACCTCTTGTGTTGTCTCTAAAGTATAATTACAGCCTTCCTCCTCGGGGCACCTTCACAGATCCCATCACCGCCTTTGGAGTAACAGATGGAGAAGACGCAGGACAGGACAGACAAAGACGGACGACAGTGGGAAGAAGCTGAATAGTGGGGCCAAGGGAGAAGGGACAGCGACACTCCCATCAGTGCAGAAAGGGCCTCACTGAGTGATGGCAGCTGCCAGCTACAGGAACAGAGAACGAAACCGACCCTCAGCAGGCACTTTTACAAACACAATGCAGACTGGAGTGTAAGGGTTGCGTTTCCCAGTCAGAGAGACAGCAAGCACCAAGGTCCCCAGAGAGGAGAGGATCCGGGAGCCATGGCAAGGTAGGGAAGTGAGATGTGGCAAGTTCTGGCTCAAAGAATAATAGGAAGCCATGGGGAACAGATGGAAACATTCATATTATTTCCTTATAAATAAACTTGGTATGCATATAATTTTACCATTTATTAGAAATGAAAGCAAATTTACATACTAATGAGGCAGCGCTTGTTTATTGTCACACAAATAATTAAATCTTGGATGAATATCTGATACAATAGAACACAGGATATCTTTATTATTTTTAAGAGTTGATCAATATTTTAATTTTATAATTGCTAATGCTAAGAACATTGTTTTGCATAACTATGCACTATAAAATGGCCAAAATATGTTTTGGGCCATTTCAGAAATTCTTGGACATTCTATCATAATCCTAAGACAAAATTCATTTAACAATCTTTTTATGAAACTCAAGTCAGCAACTCAAAGAGATAATTTTCAAACCAAACATTCAGATAACATACAATTTAAAGGTATGAGGTCTAATACTTACAAGATACAATTAGTACTTACTATTAAACATTAATCTGTTTCTATGAGAGCAGAAAACTTTGAACGGACATTGAAAACATTGCAGTTTATAACACCAAGTAGTCTTGAATCTGAGCCCAAGTGTTTCAAGCAGTGCTCACTGGTGTTGTCTGATGTGACAGCATACACAAGTTGCATGTTCAAAACCAAGGTTGCTGTGAAGTCCCAGGATGCAATATGGGCAAGTGCTGCCAGGACCCCGTCAGATTCATTGTGTGTTTGATAATGAGTTAATTTTTGTTCCTGGAAGAGGTGGAAGGACAGACAGTTGTGAGTCAACATGTGGGTGCTGGAAATCAACCCCAAGTCCTCTGGAAGAGCAGCTAGTGCTCCTAACTGCTGAGACATCTCTCCAGCTCAGCTCATTCATTTGCTGTTGTTGTTCATATTGTTTCTCAAACTCTTTTCTTCGGAAGTCAATTTATTTCCTTGGTGGGAATATTTCCATGACTATCTGACAATATCTTCAGTTTGTTTTTTTCTCAGGAGTGGCACTTTAGCTTATGCTGGCTGTTTTCTTACACTCTCTAGACACTATACCACTGTCCTGTGGACTCTGCTCTTGCCATTGATACCAAACTTTTGGTCCTCCAATCCTTGTTCCTTTACAGACACTCTGTCTTTTCTATCTGGTTGTGTGTGTGTGTGTGTGTGTGTGTGTGTGTGTGTGTGTGTGTGTGTAGGGTGGTTGTCTGAGAGACGGTCTCCCTAAACAAGGTGCTAGCAATTGGATTGACAGGAAATGGCAAGAAAGAATCTCAAAGTTACTTTCAAAAACTTTGTAAAAAATGAGCTCATGGGAGTTGTGACTGGACAAGATGTTCTCAGCTACAACATGCCCTCAGGGTGACTGCAAGTTTGATTCTACTTGGCACTTAAGAGTGTGACCAGATGAGGGTTGGTATTTATGTTGGTGTTTCAGCTTGGGGATTATTTCACATTATATGATTTTTTTCTTTTGTTTTTGTTTTAATCTTAATCTATAAGAAGTACAGGCTTAAGGAACCAGTTCTCATGAAGATGTGTGTTTTGGTGCTTTGATATGTGTACTAATTACTAAATATTTTCACTTTCTCATACATTCTTTAGTCAATAGTTTGTGATTTTAAACATTCTCAAAGGCTTCAGCATCTCCCTGTAGTTGCAGCCTTACTGTAGAGATGATGGCTTAAATCCCAAGACACTTTCTTCCCCTTTCCATGGCATTTTCCATCGTTTAGCGTCAAGTGATATTGGGTCCACAATCAGGAGTCTCCTCTGTCTGTCTCTCGTCTCTTGTCCTCCTGATCCCTGTAAGCCAAGCATAGGTCTGGGGCTGATAGGAGTCCATACATAAGCCCGTGTCTTCTCTGGCACCAACCTTGCAGGTTGCTATCAGCACTATCTACCCCAAACAGCTTAGGGGACCTCCCACACCCCAACTTTATGAGTCTTCAGTTTGTCGGTCTTTCATTATTTCTGATCTGATGTCTAATGAGTTACTAATTTCCTTAGTCTACCACTTGAAGTTGAGGATTTGCCCCTCACTTGCTTTCTTAGGCCTTACCTACTCCCTGCAGGTCTTCCCCACACCCCTGTCAAACTCAATCTGCTACTGTTCCGATTCTATGATAGCTCAAAGACAAAGCAAAAGCAAGCATCTGCTCAGGCTGGTCTCTCTGCTTTGAGTGCTGTTGGTTAGTGAAGTGTTTTGGTGACACTAAACTCTGTTACAATGGGAAGTGAGAAAATATTTGTGGTATTTCTCTAAGTGAAAATTTCATGAGCTCTTTCCCTCCACTTGGCCTGGCATTTAAATGATAGTTGATGCCCTTACAGCTCCTGTGGTTTCTGCTATCTCTAATCAGTCACTCACTGTCACCAAAGATTTCTAATTGTCATTAACATAAAAATATAAATTTGTTAGGCAAGCTCGGAGAATTGTGCCTGGGGAGAGATTATGGGGCCCCTCTTACAGGGATCTGCTTTTCTGCTGAAATCGCAGAAGTTGCTTCTCTCCCAGAGATGAGGATTTCAAGTAAAAGCTGGAAGAAGTTTGTCCTTCTCCTCTTGGTTTGTATCCTGGCAGTCTAGAGTGAATTTTAAGGGTGTCCAACTAAGTGATGAAGGGAAGCTGGAGGGAGGGTGTGGAGAACAGGGAGGGATGAAAGAGTTCCAGGAACTAAACTGGAGAAAAGTTGATGTCCTCAAGCAGGATAAACAGGAAGAGTTCCTCACTGCTCTCAGTGGAAGATGACGTGAACTTGCCTGTGTGCTCCATGGCCGGCAGATATGTTCTATTTCAGTAGGATGAAGAGGAATCAGTAGGAAAAATGTCTTGTTTCCATGTCTCTGTGTGAGTATTCTGCATATGTGCAGGACTCATGGAGACCAGAAGACAGCATCTGGTCCTCTGTAGCTAATTACAGGTGGTTGTGAGCCACCCAATGTGGGTGCTGGGAGCAGACCCCAGGTCCTCTGAAGAGCAGCAAGTGCTATTAACTGCTGAATTCCAGCACTGACTTTCTTAAATGCAAGTGGGTGGACTATAAACATTCTAGGTTCTTCTTAGTGTCTCACACAACCAAACCAAATAGACCATTTCAAGAGCATTGATATGACTGTTGGATGCTGATTCTGCCTAACTTGGGCAAGAGACTTACAATAGTGCTCAAGAGAGGTTCACTATTCTGCAGGAAGAGTGAGTCCTTTAACTCTTTATAAAGGTAAGAGAAGAATTTGTTGAAAATAACTATCTTTACTGTAGATGATAGCTATAATCAATTATATACAGATACATAGGACTATGCTATAAAATTATAAGCTACCCATTTTTTTCTGTTATTACTTTCTGATTCATAGGAATCAAAGCAAAATCTTTCACAAATATGTCAGGTATTTCAGCTTGCATCCTGGGAAGATGGACATAGCTACATGAATCTGGAAGATTTACATAGTACATAGGCATTAGTGCATCAAGGATCTGTCTTCCCGAGAAGGAACTCATCCAAAGGAAAGAGAAAACACAAGTGTAGCTGTTGGGTTGTGTCCAGCATGACATTGTAAGGAGGGAGCATTTTGCAGTTGTCACTTAGATTATCACTCAACACAGTCAGCCTTGATCTGAGGGTAACGCAGACGCAAGCAAGAGTCTGGAGAGATGGCTCCATCAGTGGAGCACTTACCACATCAGCAGGAAGATCGGAGTTTGACCTCCAGCACCCGCATGCAGAAGCTGGCTGTGTGGCACACACCTGCAATCCTTGAGCCGGGGAGGTGGGGACAGGAGGCTGCACTGGCCAGCAGGCCCAGTCTAACTGGTGAGCTTCAGATTCAGAGAAAACCTGTCTTAAAAATCAAAAACAAAAGCAAAATGCAACCCCAAACAAATAAACAAAAATAAGGCAGAAAGCATCCTGAAGAACATCAACATTCAAGGTTGATCTCTGGTCTGGCTTCCATATATACACGAATGCATGTTTGCATGCATATATGTGCTTGCATGCAAATGCGAACACACACGTAGTAAGCAACACTTCAGAAAGCTGCCGTTGTGCAACCTCCCGAGTCACTGGGGCCTCTTGGAGTGACAGTATTGGTGACACAGGAAGAGTACACTTGCTGTGGGATGGTCTGTATGTCAAATGTGTTGCTGATTGGTCAATAAATAAATCACTGATTAGTCTGTGGGCCAGGCAGGAAAACTCAAGCTACAAATGGCGTCCAACATGGTGGCAAGAGGTTCCACCTAAAAACTGAGAAAAAAGATTCTAAAACGGAGCTAAAAACAGTTCCTAATTGTCTCTCTCAAATGAGTGGCAGCTGCCGGTTTGAGCTACCGGCGGGTTCCTAGCGTGCATGCATGCTCGACCTGCAGTATGGCGGGAATGAGGCCTCTGCAAGTGGCACATTAAGCTGTGTGGTGGATTTAGCCTTTGCTAGTACAAAAAAAAAAAAAAGAGGTTTCTGGGCTACACACTGCTTTGATAGAAGCACAGACCCACTATTTCTGAGAGTTGATGGCTCCCAGAGCTGGCGGAAAACGTACCACCGCCATGTTGGGAAGCTAAAGTGGGCGGAGCCAGCAGCCATAGTGCCAGCGCCGTTTCAGGCTTAGAAGGCTTCAATTTAAAGCAATAGGCTCAAGCTAATATAAAAAAATAAGCCATGTAAAGATGGCTACCACACAGAGAATCTGGATTATGTTCTCTTTGATATTCGTAACTGAAGAAAAACATTTGATTGCAAAAGCTGTTGAGTTATGCCCAAATGTATATTTTAAAGGTACCTTGACTTCAAAATTTGGATGTAAGGATATGTTGCTTTGGAAAGGAGGCTCTGCTTTTGTTTCCACAGAAAGCCAGAGGCTATGGGTTTGTTCCAGATGAAGATACATCAGGTTTGACCAGCCAAGACCACCTGAAAGGTCTCCGCTGACACCATGGCCCAGATGATCCAACATCCAGAACCATTTCAAGGCAACTGGCTCAGACGATACACCCTCATGGACTACTCCATAATCCTAAAATATTCTTTGTGTCCCCATAAGATACAGAGCCCCCCTCCAGCAGGAAGTAGTAAGAGAAGCTATGCCCAAATTCCCAAATATACCAAGCTGACTTTAGAGATGTGTAAAGGTTAAAACCTTCCTTTTTAAGAAAAGAAAAGGGGAAGTGCTGTGGGATGGTCTGAAGTATAGGCGGGACAAGGAGGAGAATAGAGCTGGGAAGTGGAAGGCTGAGGGGGAGAGACACTGCCAGCCGCCATGATGAGAAACAGCATGTAAAGATGCCGGTAAGCCATGAGACATGTGGCAAGGTATAGATTAATAAAAATGGATTAATTTAAGCTGTAAGAACAGTTAACAAGAAGCCTGCCACGGCCATACAGTTTGTAACCAATATAAGTCTCTGTGTTTACTTGGTTGGGTCTGAGCATCTGTGGGACTGGCAGGTGAGAGAGATTTGTCCTGACTGTGGGCCAGGCAGGAAAACTCTAGCTACATATACTAATAGAGACAATGTGTGCATTGCTGACATGAATAATGAAACACTATGTCCAGTGCCTTTTGTTATCTGGATGTAATCCCAGATACTTAGGAGGCTGAGGCAGGAGGACTGGAAATTCAAGGTCTGTCTGGGCATCAGAGTAAGTTCAAGGCCAACCTGAGCACTTTAATGCCAGGGGGGGAAAAAAGGGAAGGGCTAGGGATAGAACTCAGGAGTAAAGCACTTCCCTACTTTGGCATGGCCTTAGGTTCAAATCCGAGTATTCCATAGTGTATATCATAACCCCTGACTAGAAATCAGAGCATTTAGTCTTGGGCTGCTAGGCAGCCTTAGCCGTAAGGTGGCAGTGGAATCATAGCTGCCATTTAAACACTGGGATACTTGGACATCTTATCTTGATGAGCAAGGTCAGGTGATATGAGCCTTGGCAGGTTATTCTGTGGTAGTCACCAGAACATGTCTTAGTTACTTTTCTGTTTCTGTGAACAAATACCATGACCAGAAGCCATTTAAGGAAGTGTAGCAGGAATCTTAAAAGTTCTTATTAATAAAATCAAACCCGAGGCCAGTTATTGGGGTGAACACTGGAAGATCAGAGAGACACAACAAGCCACAGCTAACCTCACCTGGCCAACTTCTCAGCTGGTCTTGTTTCCTCAGACTGGAAACCTCTGAGTCCTCATCCAGAATGGGTCTCAGCTGAATTGTTGCTCAAAAGCCTGAATGCTTAACCAGGCCAAAATGCTTAACCACCCAAATGCTTCTAGTTTCTGGTCTCCACGCCTTATATATCTTTCTGCTTTCTACCACCACTCCCTGGGATTAAAGGCTCGATTTCTGGGATTAAAGACGAGTCACCATGCGTGGCTGTATCCTTGAACACATGGATTTCTACCTCTGGAATGCTAGGATTAAAGGCATGTGCTACCACTGCCTATCCTTTATGTTTAATATTGTGGCTGCTCTGACTCTGACCCCAGATAAGTTTATTAGCATGCACAGTATTTGGGAGAATACAATACCACAAGGAAGAGTTTATTTTGGCTTAACATTCTAGATGCTTTGATGTTGTTGTTGGGGGAGCAGGCATGGAGGCCAGGTCAGGAAGCTGAGAGATCACATATTCACCCACACACAGAAAGTGGAGAACTAACTGGAAGTAGGATAAGGCTCTAAACTCTCAAAGCCCGACCCCTGAGTTGTACTTCCTCTCAAAGCCTGCCCCCCAGAGTAGCACTTCCTCTCAAAGCCCTCCCCCAGAGTGGCACTTCCTCAGCAAGGGTCTTGTCTTACAAGCCTTATAACTTCTCCAAATAGTGCCATCAACTAGGGACAAGGTGTTCAAATATGTGAGCCTGTGGGAGACACTTCTCATTCCAGCCTCCACAGAATGTTCTCAAGACTCAGAGAGCCACCCACTGGGTATTAAATTTATTTGAAAAGAACTTTTATGAGTCCTATTTTCTTGAGAAGTAAGTAGTTTGAATGTCCCCACCATTCATATTGAAATGCACTGCTCAGGTGAGGTATTAAGGGAGTAGGAACTGAAGCTGAGGAGAGGGTCTGAGGAGGTAATTAAGGGTAGGTAAGGTCATAATGGTGGGGCCCTAGTCCCTTATAAGTAAAGGAAAGAAAGACCTTGGCTAGGGTGATTTGTCCTTCTCCTCACATGACTCTCTCCACGACACAAAGGAGCATAGTGAAGACCTTGACCGAAGGTTGTAAGATGTAGGCGCTTTACCTTGGACAGTTCAGCCTCCAAAACTGTGAGAAATCCATTTCATTTCTGGATTAATTACCTTTTTTTTTGTGGTAATCTGTTATAAGATCAAAAATGGGCTAAAATGATCACAGATTTTCTTTCCTCTAAAATAGTTTTATAACCTTGCGTTTAATCATTTTGCTGGGCTGTGAAAGTGCAGGGGCCTCTGGGAGGTCAGAAGGGGACCAACGTCCAAGCCTGATTCTGTATCTCCCCCAGATGCTGAAGTGTGCTGTTGGATCTCTCTTCCAAACAGCTCTCCGCCCAGGTGAGGGGAGTGAAGTGATAGAGTGTCCTGAAGTTGGAGCCCTTAAGGCATCTGTTCTCAACCTATGGGTCGAGACCCACCGGAGGGGGTTGAAGGACCCTTTCACAAGGGTCTCCTAACAGGGTCCTGCATATCAGATATTTACATCACGATTTGTAACAGCAGCAAAATTACAGTTATGAAGTAACAACGAAAATAATTTTTTGGTTGGAGTCACTACAACGTGAAGAACTGCATTAAAGGGTCACAGCATTAGGAAGGTTGAGAACCACTGCCCTAGGCCGTGCCTCAGCAGAAGTCAAGTTCTTCTCCGTGCATCCTAAGAGCCTAAGACTAAGCAGAGCAGTACTGCAGCTTTGCTTTAGATGGCTCCTTGCTGCGCAGGCGCAGACTGTCAAAGCTGATGCCGCTCGCTCCCACTTTCTCTTCTCCCACCCAGTATGCTACTCTACAGGGAACCGTGCTCTGCCTGTGCTTTGGCATCGGTTTCTTCCGCCCACCGAGAAGGAAAGCGCTCTGTCCTCAGACAATTCAGTTTTCCCCCTCTGCCTTCGAGCCCCCATTCTTCGTTGTTTCTGACCCCGATAGTCAAATCCGTAGTGAAAAGGAGACCCGGTGTTAGATTTAGATGGGTCTGAACTTGAATTCTACCTCCGCCCGGAATGGTCCCTACGAAATCCAGTTAATCCTTCACAAGAGCCTCCCTTTCCTTGGCGTCTGAGACATCAGTCATTCATCACTGGGTAGGAACATGGATGCTACCATTGCAGCCCACAGGCAAATATTTTCCTGGACAGCCCCCGGAAGACGCTTGAATTAAAAGGAAAGAGCGCAGACAGAGGAGTACCAGCGTTTAAAGGGGTCCTTGTGTGTTTCATCACCTAAAAGTGGACGTGGTTGATTCTAAAGGGGCCAAAAGAATAAAAGGCCAATAAATTCACAAATGAAGTTTGTGTGTTTTCATGTTCTTTTGATTAAGTTTTATTGTTTGCTGCTGCTTTTATTTCTGAGTGAGGAGGCATACCAGATCTTTAAGGCTAACAGGTTAATTTCAGATATGGAGTCTGTCCCTTGTGTTCTTAGCTATTTCTCGAAAAAGAGGCTTGGCTTTATTTAACTTCCTCTTTGTCCTTTAAAATAATCACTTGAAATATTTTCCTTGGCATTTTCCCAAAGAAACGAAACAACCAGGGGGCGGACAGCATTGGGAACATTATGGAAAATATTTGACGAGAACTTAACTGTTTTAGACTTCTTATTTTCCTGGCCAAGTTTAAAACCCTGACATCTTAACTGGATAGTAAATGGAAGCCAACGCCAGACAAATAGGACCTGGTTGAAAAGAAACACTGTTACATGTTCCTGTGCTGTATTTGCAAAAGGGATCGTTTTCATGTGGTAAGCATGTGTCACACACACACCAAATGCCTTGTCATTCTGTGGTGAGTTGCCAGCTGCCAAGAGCTTTTACTTCATCACATGCTGACCTTGTGTGAGAATGTCCCCAAGGATGAAGTATTGTGTTTAGCGTCACCAATGAAGAGGGCTGAGGGAGCATGTTATGGAAAGTTGAGACGGCAGAGACCAAAGGCAGCAGGCACCCTGGAACTGTCTTCCTTACTATCTCGGTGGGTGGGAGACTCAAGAACCACAACACAGCTCCCCTGAGGTGGAAATGAATTTATGGAATGTCTCCAACTCCCACCTCTTTACCTAGCCTCTCATCCTTCAGATTTACCAAGGACAGCTCAGTATTCATGCCCTTTGTCCCCCAAACTGCAGCTGACAAATCCTAGTCTCACAAGACCATCTTCTAAATCCCCTTCTCATGGCATACAGTTAAAGGAAGTTTCTCCAGCCTTTTTCCTTGAGGACAACTCTATTTAAAGACCCTTCTTCACAAGTCTTGTTCAGAAATCATTTCTAACTATATTTTGCTCCGGAGGCCATAGGATTTAAAGAGTTATCCAAGTGGTTTTGTGGATATTGTTTTTACAAAGCCCACAGGGATTCTTCTCCAGTCTGATATCTGGTATCTGTGAGCCTGAGTCAGATGCAATGGTCTGCATTGAAATGTTTTTGGAGAACCACGACATCACACACAAACACCCCCCCCCCCCCACACACACACAGCTTGCACATGTAAGTGTATGCAAGAGAGTTAGTCCTCCATCAAAATGGATGGGCCATATTTCAAAAGTTAACCCTAGTATTAAATAAACAGTTTCACATCTCATGAAACCATCCTGTGATATTTTTGAAATATTTATTTTTATTATTTTTCAGTGTGTGTAAACGTATATATGTATGTGAATGTGTGTGAATGTATGTATGTATATGTGTGAGTGTATGTATATGTGTGTGAATGTGTGTGTATGAGTGTGCGTGTATACATGTGTGTGTGTGTATGTGTGTGAATGTGTGTATGTATATGTGAGTGTATTTACATATGTGTGTGTGAGTATGTGTGTATGTGTGAAGGTGTGCCACTTGTGTACAGATGCTGAGGAGGCCAGAAGAGGGCATCCGATCTCCTGGAGCTGGAGGTACAGTGGTTGTGAGCCTGGCAGGGGTGCTGGGAACTGAACTCCAGTTCTCTGGAAGAGCAGCAGGTACTCTCAACCCTGTGCCATCTCTCCAGCCCCTTGCACTCTGGCTTTCATCCTTACAATTCCATTACAACTTCATCTCAAGTGTTCAGGTTTTCTCCTTTCTTAGACTTAAGGTGTAGAGAGAAAATCCAGCATGTCTGCCTCACTTAATGCTCCTTTCTCCTACCAGAGGCAAGGAATGCACTTCACACTCAATAAACATTGGAGGAAAGAACAAATTGACTGATAGTCTGAACAACTTGACCATAGTCTGAATATTCTGTTCTAAAAAAACCCAAATGCTTGCCAGGTGTGATGGTGCATGCCCTTGATCCTAGCTTCATGAGAGGCCAAGGCAGGAGGGTTGCAAGATCAAGGCCTGCCTGGGCTGTATGGTGAGTTCAAAGCCAGACTGGATGACTTAGTAAGACCCTGTCTCAGGAGGTGGGTCGGTTGCTTTGTAGCTGATGGTGCAGCTGCGGCCTGTTGATTCCCACTTATTTTTATCAAGTACTAATGAGCCAGACCCTTTCTGGCTATGACCGCTGTTTCCCACATGAGTCATTAAAGGCGGAAATGTGCTCTTTTTAAGTGGTTCCCATTTGCAGTGAATGAAAGCTGGGACTTCGTGACTAAGCCAACATAATCGTCAGTGCTTATCTAGTTTGTTAAAAGCACTAGGATCAGCCTAGTCCCAGATCGACTGTTGTGACCTGCTATTCCAGGAACAGCAACATTTTGACTTTGACCTTAGGTCCTCTTATGTCATTTCCTAAGAAGTTTATCTGATTCACATCCTCAACAGGGCCTTTCAAAATCTTCCATGTTCTGTGCCTGGAGGAGGTGAGGTCACAACTGCAGGTTTGTTGGCTGTATCGTGAAGCAGACATGGGTCTTCAGTGCTCTGAGCATCTGTCCTTCCCACCTGTCTTCTTGGGAGGAAGTGTCTACTGCTTGATCCACACAACTGACTAGCAATGGCCCAGAACAAAGCTCTTCACTTTCAAAGCAATTTGCTTGGTTCAGAATTCTTTGGGGATCAATTCTACAGATGGCATTCTCCCCAATAATTCTTCACCAGTATCTTCAACCCTATGCTTCTCCCCACTTGAGTGTCTGCTCTCAGAGAAGGAGGACATCGAGGTTCCATGCTGCTGTGAGTGGGAGCCAGTGGACTGAGGAGGCAGAGGGCTGCTTGTCTGATTAGGCTCCTTGGCTTCTACTGTGTCCTCCACCCCCGCCCCCACAACCACCCCAGTGATCTGCACACTAAGAAAGAGATGAGAAGGAATAGAGGCCACTGGGACTGATTTCAGGAGCAGCAGGCAGCCATATTGGCACTTTGAGATAGGACATTCTTTAGAGACAGGAAATCAGGACAAAATGGTCCAGGCATTTGGATGAACAAAACTAAGGATAATGAGGTGATGTGTGAGGAGTTCTGTGTGGCAAGTAGTAGAACTTGGTTGGACTATTGAGGTGAAACCAGCTTTGGGGGAACTTTAAGCAAGAGTGATGACATGGGTGATTCACGAGAGCCTGGGAATGCAGTAGAGCTGCCAGCAGGACCCTGGCCCCTTCTTCTCTTTTTCATCTCTTCCCAAATGCCATCCTCCAGCACAGACCCCTCATGATGCACTGTGTTGCCACAGGCCCAAAGCAAAGGGAGAATTCTGAAAACATGAGCCCAAATCCAAGCTATCTTCCTTGTAACCTGCTTTATCTCAGGTCCTTGTTACAGTGATGGAAAGTCGACTGACATGTGTTTAGTGCTGTGTGCTGTGCATCTTCTTGCTGCACAGGAGACAATGCAAAGTCTCTGGTCAATCCAGAAGACACAGACAATGAGCAAAGAGAGAGATGGGCTATAAAGTGTCCACCCCAGTGTACATACGGGCTGGTTTTGTGTGTCAACTTGACATAAACTAGAGTCATCAGAGGAAGGAGCCTCAATTGAGGAAATGCCTCCATGAGATCCAGCTTATAAGGCATCTTCTCAATCAGTGATCAATGAGGGAGGGGCCAGTCCATGGTGGGTGGTGCCATCCCTGGGCTGGTGGTCCTGGGTTCTATAAGAAAGTAGGCTGAGCAAGCCTTGTGAAGCAAAACCCATTAGCAGCACCCCTCCATGGCCTCTGCATCAGCTCTTGCTCCCAGGATCCTGCTCCGTTTGAGTTCCTGTCCTGATTTCCTTCGGTGATAAACAGCAATGGAGAAGTATAAGACAAATAAATCCTTTCCTCACCAACTTGCTTTTTGGTCATAGTGTTTCACTGCAGCAATAGAAACCCTAAGTAAGACAAAATGGTACCAGTAGTGGGGTATTGCTGTGACAGATCTGACCATGATTTTGGGAGGATTGTGGAAGGACTTTGGAAATTTGGGGCTAGAAGAACCACTGAGTGCTAAGAGCTCTGTGGGATGTTCTGTAGGAGCTTGGAAGATAAAAATGTTGAGAGCAGTGCAAAGGATGGAAGCCTGGCTCGTGAAGTTTCAGAGGGAAGTTTAAAGACCCTGTCTGGGCCATTTGTTATTTTGAATTAAGATCCTATGGTTCTGGTTAATGGGAGCTAAAAAACAAGCGGTGATTAATAAGATACCAGAACTACTAAAGCAAAACTTTGCTTTGCTTGGGTACTTGACACTGGTTGGCTGAACTAAGAAATTAGTGGTGATTAAGAAGAGACCAACACTCCTGAGGTGAAATCTGGTAAGCAATTCTTGAGAGCACAGAGAAGCTGTGTTCCAGAGGAAGCCAAGTTTGTACCTTGTGCTGGCAGCTGGATTTGGTAATGTGTAAGAGTCAACCATGTGCTACTGGTGTTGAAGTTATGAAGGGGTCATGGAGGGTTGTCGCTGTGAGAGGCCAGAAGAGGCCATTGGTGAAGATGCAGCCTCAGTAGCCATTGAAGGCCCAGGACTGAAGGGGTTGTGCAAAGAAGCTGAGGTTTGGCACCATGAGGAGAGCCTATGGGAAGCTATTGGCGAAAGTGAAGCCCAGTTGCAGCAGAAGACTCCAAAGTTTTGGAGATGCCAGTATCACGAGACAACCACAAGAACAGTAGCAATAGTGGAGTGGAGTCACCTGAAGCCCAGAAGACAAGCTGTGTGTGCTACATAGGGCAGAGCTAGAGAAGTGACCCAAGGAAGCCCTTGGGAAGAGTCCCCAAGATGGTGAGTGGATCCCAGATATTGGACAGTTAGAATTTTGCTTTCCCTTGACTTGATTGTGACTGTGTCCTGATTTTTTCCCTCTTGAAGTAAGATCATATTTTCTTGGAGCCCACAGTTGAGAGACTTGAGTTTTAAAAAGACTAGGTATTTTTAAAGAGATAGACCATTTTAAAGGAACTGAAATTTTAATATATTTGTATAACATGAATCTTAAAATGATCTTTTAATAAAAAACCCAGTACCAGATATTGGGGTAAATCTGAAAGATCAGAGAGACAAAAGAACAAGTCACTGCCACGTCTCACCAATTCCACAAATCCTCTGACTGAAATCCTTTTAGGACTTCAACCAAAAAAGCCTCTAGCTGAAAGGGACGCTTCTGCCGAAAGGCCTCTAGTTCCTGTCTCCTCATGTCTTATATACCTTTCTCTGCCCTGCCATCACTTCCTGGGATTAAAGGCATGTGTGCTTCCCAGTACTGGGATTAAAGGTATGTGCCACCACTGCCTGGCTCTGTTTTCTCTCCTAGACTGAGTCAATCTCATATAGTCCAGGGTGGATTTGAACTCAGAGAGATCTAGACAGATCTCTGCCTCCTGAGTGCTAGGATTAAAGGTGTGTGTCACAAATGTCTGACCTCTGTGTTTGATCTAGTGGTTTGTTCTGTTCTCTGATCTTCAGGCAAATTTTATTTGGATACACAATATATCACCACATGTTTAAATTTGTAAACACTGTGGGACTTTTAAAGTTATTTAAGATCTTGGAGATGAATAAAAAAGGAAGGATTGTGGCTTAATAGTGATGTTTTTGTATGTCAAGTTGACAAGGGGTCAGTTGTTCTGGCTGGTTTTGTGTGTCAACTTGACACAAGCTAGAGTCATCAGAGAGGAAGGAGCCTCAGTTGAGGAAATGCCTCCATGAGATCCAGCTGTAAGGCATTTTCTCAATTAGTGATCAGTGGGGAAGGCCCCAGCCCACGGTCGGTGGTACCATCCCTGGGCTGGTGGTCCTGGATTCTATAAGAAAGCAGGCTGAGTAAGTCATGTGAAGCAAAACCAGTAAGCAGCTCTTCTCTATGACCTCTGCATTAGCTCCTGCCTCCAGGTTCTGCTTGAGTTCGTGTCCTGACTTCCTTCAGTGATGAACAGCATTGCTGAAGTGTAAGCCAAATAAACCCTTTCCTCCCCAACTTGCTTTTTGGTCATGTTTCATCGAAGCAATAGAAACCCTATCTAAAATACCTAGGTAGGCAACAGTTAGACTTATGAGTGAGAGATACAAGGAAGAAGCTTCCTAAAGAGATAGAAATGTTCCATTATCTGTGGTATAATGGTTATGTCAAACACTTGGATTATATCTGATAGTATTGTACTTGACAGTATAGTATTATACTTATAGTATTGTACTTGACAAAGTTTATTTAAAATATATTTTATAGATCTGGAGAACTAGATCAGTGGTAACCTCACATACTGCAACTGCCTAAGACCTGAGTTAGTGTCCCAGCACCCACATCAGGTGGCTCTTAACTGCCAGTAACTCCAGCTCCAGGGGATCTGATGCCCTCTTCTGGTATGTAAGGGGAACTGCATTTCACATGCACATAGCCACACACATACAAACACACATTCAAATTATTGATGATTTAGAAAAAATCTTGAAGAAAGTAAACTACATTTATTTTATAACCCCATGTGGTGGCTCACTCCTATGATTCCAGTCTTTGGAGGACTGAGACAGGCCAGCTTGGGTTGCATAGTAAGACCCTGTCTCACTATACCACACACACACACACACACACACACACACACACACACACACACACACAAAACACACACACTATAAACTACCTCTTGGTGAGAAGAATGTCCTATCTTTTGGTGGTTTAGAATATATTGAAATTAGAGACAAAATGCCAGTAAACACCGTGTATTTGAGAGAGTACCAGGCACAGGTTGTTAAAAAACATTACCACGTGCTGGACCCTAAGATAAATACAGACTGTCAGAAAATCCCAGTGAGGCAAAGCATAAAAACAATGTGATGACCTTCACACTGTAGGTCTTCACAAGAAATGTGCAAGCTTAACAAGGGAAGGGTGAAGAGGAAGTGACATGGATGGATGGGAAGCAGGACATGAAGCCACCAGGCCTCTTGGTAACTTATTTCCTAGATTCAATGAAACCCAAGAAGGTATCAAAAGGAGAGTTAATGAAAAGTAATAATAAAATGGAAACTGGTATGACAAGGTTTAAAATTCACACACACACACACACACACACACACACACACACACACACACGGCCAGAATCATAGAATTGATTGTATTATTATTGTCTGATTACAGTTATAGAATAAAAAAATGGATCAATTGAAAAATGTAAGTAGCCCAGAAACATAACTATAGGGTCGTCACATGCACATGGCAAGGACAGCTTTATAGAGGGACCGAAGAGCAGTACTGGTATAATGTATAAAATACATCAGTTCTCATCCCACAGCATAAGGCAAAAATGAATACCAGAATAAAAAGCAAATAATTTGTGATAAATATAAAAGGCAGCCAGTGACTATTATGCAAAGCCTTGGACTACATTGCAAGGAAAAAGTGACAATAAATCTAAGCCAGCATTCCTTACAAGAAGGGTGTAGGGGACTGGGCCAAGAGCCTTGGCTCAGTTAGTAGAGGGCCTGCCTGGTGTGAACAAAGCCCTGGGTTCAAACCCCAGGACTGGTTCAGTTAGGTATGGGCACAACTCCTGCATGCAGGAGACAGAGACAAAAGGTCAGAGGTTCAAGGTCATCCTTGAGTACATAGGGAGCTCCAGGTCAGCTTATACTAGAGAGCCTGAAAAATGTAAAAAAACATAAGTTTTTTTTTTTAAATGAAAATATTGGATGCTTGTTTTGTTGTAGAACACAGTCAGCAAACACACATACAAACACACATTCAAATTATTGATGATTTAGAAAAAATCTTGAAGAAAGTAAACTACATTTATTTTATAACCCCATGTGGTGGCTCACTCCTATGATTCCAGTCTTTGGAGGACTGAGACAGGCCAGCTTGGGTTGCATAGTAAGACCTTGTCTCACTATACCACGCACACACACACACACACACACACACACACACACACACACACACACAAACACACACACTATAAACTACCTCTTGGTGAGAAGAATGTCCTATCTTTTGGTGGTTTAGAATATATTGAAATTAGAGACAAAATGCCAGTAAACACCGTGTATTTGAGAGAGTACCAGGCACAGGTTGCTAAAAAACATTACCACGTTTGGTACTGGTTCCCATAGCCTCACACTTTTGAACCTGTAATTTCTATTCATTCAGAGAATGCATTTTTTTTTTTCAGATAGGATCTCACTATGTAGCTCTGGCTAGCCTGGAACTCACTATGTATACCAGTCTGGCCTTTAACATAATGATCTTCCTGCCTCTGCCTCCTGAGAGCTGGGAATGAAAGTGTGTACCACCATACCTGGCCCCAGAGGGTGTATCTTAAATAAGTTACCTACTAGAATTAATTAAAATTATGTTTAGGAATAGATACAATGGAAAATTCAGAATTACAAGGTCAAGACCAAGAAATGTGTTTAAGTCACAAAATGGAATACTAAGCTACAATTTAAATTATTTCTATGACCAAGTTTTAAGTGTCATTGGAAAATAATTCTTGTAGAAGAGACAGATTATGTGTTGTTGCCAATAATAAAAACACGCATAGTAAAAACAGTATAAGAACAGCACACTCATTATTGTTTCTTGCAGGGGAGAGAGTCTGATTATTAATGTAATGGCCATCTACTTTTATATTAAGCCTCTGACACATGAACCACGGTTTGTTCCACTGCAGAAGAGAGGACCTGAGAAGTGTCTAGTCACGGAGATAGTGAGTGGGCGTGACAACCAGAAGCCCAGCTAGCCTCCCCTGCCCTCCTGCTTGCTCCCGTTCTCTGCGTGTCTGTCTGTTTGTCATCTGCCCACCCACCCTCCATCCATCATCTATCATGTCATACCTATATCAACCATCATTTATCAACTATCTCTAATCTCTGCCATCTATCTTTATCCATTCTATGTATCATATTCTCTCTCTCTCTCTCTCTCTCTCTCTCTCTCTCTCTCTCTCTCTCACATCCATCTATGTGTAAATTTTTGGTGTTATTCTATATCCCAGGCTTGTTTGAACACCTTCTCCATCAGCCTCCTGTGTGCTTCGTTTTATATATATTATCATATATCTCCTTAAAAACAGTGATAATTCCTTTTTAAGATTTATTTTTATTTTTATATGTGTTTGCCTGAACATACATATGTGCAACATGTGTACCTTCTGCCTTCAGAGGCCAGAAAAAGGCATCGGATCCCCTGGAAGTGGAGTTAGGACAGTCGTGAATCCCCACACAGGTTCAGGGAACCTGCTGGAAGAGCAGCAAGCACTTTAACCGCTGGGCTGGGACTCCAGCCTCAACAACAGTAATCATTTTTGAAAACTCCTCGGCTCAACTTCCTTTCGTGTATTCCCATTCAAACTGTGTATTAGGCACCATCTACCAGTTCCCAATTCTCTCCCGACTTGATGTCTCCACATTTTGAACACAATTCTGAGATTCTCTGTTTTCAGACCACACTCTTTCCCCCCTCTCCCTAAGGCTCACTATAGTGTGCAGTTGAGTGCCATTCTAAGGCTGGAAGATCAGTCCCAGGACCCTCCCAGGTGCCACTCTCTCTGGCCTTGCAGGCCCCTGGCTGTGACACACGCTGGTCCAGGAAGTTGGCCAAGGCCGCATCGACCTTCCCAGAAGTCTCATCTCTTCTGGGGCCTGCTGTGCTGGGGTCAGCTTCTGCACGCACTCCTGGAGGCCAGGAGGCCATGGGGTTCTGAGTTCAGCTCAGCGACCAGGGCCTCTAGGGGACAGTATGTGGAACCTCACAGGCACCAGCCCGCCAGCTGACTATCCTTTATCTGGTTAAGACAGTTGCCGAAAACACTGATTACTGCAAAGGACTCAAAACCCGCCCTTGGGAATCTCGAGGGTTTGTATTCAAGAGTAGTGGGGTCAAAAATTACCCAGTGTGATGGCGGCTAACATCTGTAATCCCAACAATCCAGAAGCTGAGTCAGGAGGATTACTGGGAGTTTGAATCCAAGCCAGGGTTTGAAACTTTGACTGCCCCCCTCCAAAAAAAAAAAAAAATCAAAAGTTTAAAAATTCAATCCCTTACTTCCCAAGGGAAAGTTAATTGTACACATACATATGTGTATCAAAACCGTGTGTGTGTATGTGTGTGTGTGTGTGTGTGTGTGTGTGTGTGTGTGTGTGTAACTGGCTTCTAACCCTCTGTGTTAGTTCAAAGCTCCTGGCTTTGAACTCCCTGCAAATCTTTCTCCCAAATTCTGGCAATTGATCTTGTTTTAGTAGGTTATGTTATTTCAAGAGTTAATTACATCCGTAGTTGGGGAAAGCACACAATTAACAAAGTACTGTTGGTGCCGAACCTCAGAATCAAAGTCATGCGTTCAGGGTGATCAGACAAGGACCATCAGTCAGTCTAGAGAGCAGACAAGTTCTCGGGTCACTGGAGAATTCTGCCCTGCGCCTAACCATCCAAGTGAGACATGCGAGCTTACTTAGCCTGGTGGCGGGTTTTTCTGCCCGGAATGAACCCTTCAGTTCCCAGTTCCGCTGCGGGAACAGATGGCAACTCCAAATCTGTTTCTGGGTGATCAAAGCAAAGGCTGCCCGCGGACCTGGTGCCTTGCGTGTTTTCATATCTGACAACCCTACTTTTTAGGGTCCAAGAGTCGGTTTTTTGCAAGTTCCCCTCTCAAGCGGAGTCTGGGAGCCACGGCTTAGCACATCTCCCTTGTGCTGGCTCCTGACTGAGCAGCTCCGGAGCAGAAAGTGGCTGGGGGACGGGTGGTGGAGGGTCCCAAGCGGGGATGGTCCGGGCTGGGGAGGGTCGGGGTGGAGAGGGTCCCGGGTGGGGAGGGTCCCGGCCTCAGGCGATGCGCTCCGGACTCCTGCAGTTTCCTGCCTGGGCGCGGCGGTGTCCGCCCCGGCCGGGCGCAGCGCAGCACATCGCAGAGGAGAAAGGCGATAGGAGGCAGCAGCTGGCCTCCCACCACCCTAAAAATAATCCACCCGCCAGCGGCCGACCGGGGAGGAAAACTTGTCATCCCATGGAGTGCGGGAGCTCCTCGGCTTGCTACAGAGCGATCACCAACCACTTTGAGGAGTCACTGGCTGTAAGCTGTTGATTTTGATCTAGTATTTCCTCAGTAAAGGCGTTCGCTGTGTCTAGATTCAGGGGACAGGGCCCTCCCTGGCCGGAGAGGAGAAGGTGGGGATCAAGTTTCCAGTCTGACTTACACAACCCTGCTGACTGGAGCCTAAACCTGCTGGAAGCAGGGAAAGGTGTTACGGATAAATATATAGACTTCTTAGCCATTCCCTTTATTTTTCAAGAAGCAGCTTTCTATCTACTGAATTTGTTACTCTTTGCTCTTTAGGAGTTCGGTGTACTGGTTTGAAACTTACGTCTTCAGACTGTGGGCAGGCGTTTGGAAGGTAGCATAAGAGGCCGGTAGGGGGACCGAGTACAGGAGCCAAACTCAAGGTATTTATTATTTATTTATTTGTTTATTTATTTTCTGCTTGTTTGCTCCATGTTGATTACAGTGTCTAAGAAATCTTATCTGTGAAGGGAGTCCCAGCATTGGCTTTCTTGTGTCACAGACCGGTCACAGTCCCTGAAGGGTAAATGGACAGACTAAGACCAAAGAAATCAATCAAGCCAGTGGTCACTTTTGCTAGGGAATTTCCTACTTGGATCAGTACAGAACCAGCTAGACAGCTAGCTAGACTCTTTTTGTGAGGTCTCCACTGAAGTAACTGCGGTATTTGCTTTTGTAAATAATGGGTGTCCTGAGAGTGTCATGGGTAACAGTGAAGCCTTAGGAGCCTTCCAAGGGCTTACTAAGTGCTAAGTAACTCAGGGGTGAATTGTTTCACGTGTAAGAAGGAAAGCTATCCTGTGCATGTTTGCTTTAGATGCTTCCAGAGCCTGAGGTTGCCTGGAACTCTCAATGGGTCACAACTGACATTTTCAGCCGGGTGGGCAGCGAGGTGGCTGCTTCTCACTCACTCATAGTCTACACTGGAAGGAGGAGGCTGGCAAAAGTAACTGGTGCTCCTGATACGTTTTAATATTTTAGCATTCTTTTAGAATTGAATCAGTCAGCCTTTGTTCTTCTCCTGGAGAAGAGTAGAGTTGATAGATGAATTATTAGAGTCGTGAACTAAACTGAACTAAATCTCAGGGGCTGTGAAACTTCGCCTAGTGCACGTCCAGAGCTAAGTAAGCACAATGAGTTGCTGCTCTCTCTAGGAAACAAGAAGTTAGGTCATGAAGAAATCCTCTCCCCTCCTTTTCTGCTCTGTAAGCCATCCCATAGTCAAAGTTTCACTTTTCATCTTTGTTTTAAAGTTTGTTCCTTCCAATTCCCCAACCCTGATGACTATTATAAACACTTGACTGTCTTTCAGAGAGATTACGTGTGTTCGAAGAAAGGTGTTCTGTTTCCCCTTCTGATTTTCTGCCTTCTTGTTCTCCTTCTGGGCAGAACTGAGTCTAAACAGATCCAGGGAGGGGAGGGACACTAGCAATAGATAACACTTTAGCCCTCAAGAGCATCAGTGTATGGCCTTCCTCAAATGCTCACAACAGCCTGAGTTCTGGAAGAGAATCCAGACACTGTTTGGAAACTTAAGGATTTATTAGAAGGCTGGGTGTAGTTTGGTTTGTAGAGTGAATGTCTAGCATCATCAGGCTCTGGATTGGAATCCTAGAACAACACATACAGGTGTTCTACCACACACATACACACACACACACACACACACACACACACACACACACACACACACACATGCATGCACGCACACAGCATCCTGATTCAATGTCTTTGATGGACACAGAAACTAATATATCTGCAATAACTTTCCTCTTTCCCTCCTCTTGGTTTGTAGTGTAGCTGGTAGAACCCGCTTCCTGGACAGCTGGCTTAGAGAAGGAATCTGACGGTTGAGGGGGGAGAGTAGAGGAGATGTCAGAAGAAACATGGAGACCTGTGTAAGAAATGGAGGGGGTGAGAACCAGGGCGAAGCTCAAGGATCATATCAGAGGGAATAAAATCTTCTAGACCTTTCTGTGTAATGTGAACTGGAGGTCTGGGGATAGAGCATATTGGTCAGTGGTAGAGCATGTGCCCAGCATGTTCAATGCCCTGGGTTTGGTCTCCTGCACTGCATAAACAAGCAGATAAACAAACCAATGACTCAGTTTCATTTTACCATTTCCACTAAACAAGGAAATAGTCTTAAAAATCTCATTGATAGCTATTATTTTTTAGATTGTTTTTCTATCTGTATCAAAATACATCTACTAATATACATATGTGAATGTTTAGCTTCCATTTTGCCATTATTTGAAAAATTTCAATTTTTTCTCCCATAGGAGTTTTTTTTATAGTGTGTAATGATTTACCAAATATATGGCTGAATTTTAAATTTGTTTTTAAAATATAATTTTTTTAAAGATCTCAACTAGAGAGTCTACCAGTGACTTATCCACAAAAGGATTTATCAGAAATAATATATGTGAGGGATTATATACAGACATTTGGATAATCATACAAGCTTTCCAACTAGTTACTTATGTCATATTCATGTAATGATTTTTAAAACCTCTGAGGGAAATTTGATTTTCCCAACAATTTATCTACTATTGTCGGCATTCTCTGTGTCCCATTATTTTTCTTGTTTTTAGGAAAAATATCAGGTCTGTTACTAAATTAATTGCCAATGAAAAGAAAAATAAGAAAGGTATTGTTAGTTAATAAAATATTAATTTTTAATATCCTAATTCAGAATCCAACATAAATATGGAAGTCTGCTGAGGTCAAACTCTTAAACTGCTGTTTGTTTTATGATGAATAGTTAAGATTAGTTTTGTAGAAAAATGGGTGGGGGCTCAATGCTAGAGCAGAAAAGCGCAGGTTATAAATCTGACGTGTGGGTGTGGATCCCAACTTGTCTACTGGTTGACAAACTACCGGCCTTATCCGAAGCTCAGTATAGTCTGCTGTAAAACACTTCCAACATCACTTTCATTACACGCTTGTTTTGAGGACTTCAGATAACACCTGGGCAGCACCAAGAGTTAAGAAGCTGCTATTTAAATAGCAGGTACCCTATAAAGGGTTTCAGAGTGCTGAAAGAATACTTAGGGTCCTAAGGACTTACTTTGATGGAGCAGGCTCTGCTGTCTTCCATGTAGCAAAGAGAAAGGTCTTCTGTTTCAAACCAAAGCCAGAGCGTATCCTCTGCTCACACTCACACGGGGTGGAAGCTGAAGTCCTCGCAATGGCTGGCACGAAGCCCTGTTTCCTTCCCATCTGCCCCTGCTTCCATTGCACTGGGGCACTGATCTCCAGCTCAGTAACTAGCCTTTGTCTCAACTTGGGCACAGTGCTTTGAATTTATGAATATACCTAGTGGTGTTTTCATGACAGCCAGAAGTCCAAACTTGCCAAATGTCTATCAACCAATGAGAAGATGTATGAAATGTGGTAGAGCATGTACCATAGAAAGTTATTCACCTTGGTGGCTTAGAATACTGTTGAGAAAGTACATAAGGCCGGTGAGATGACTCAGTGGTAAAGCCACTGGCTGCTAAGACTAATGACCTGAGTTTGAATGTATAACCCAGATGGTGGAAGGACAGAACTCACTCCGGCAAGTTGTCCTCTGACTCCCCCCACATGCCTGCACACCACACCACACACACACACACACACACACACACACACACACACACACACACACACACTCAAAGTGTAAAAATAAAAAAATTAAAGGAGGGAAAATATGTTACTTATTCCTTAAGGAGGGAGGATGAGAAAATGGGAGCAGGTAGATTAAAGGATACTAAGTTTCTTTGGGGATGATGAACATTTCTAAAATTAGTCTGGTGACAGCTCCACAACTCTGTGACTATAATAAAGCCGTTGGATCACACATGCCCAAGAAGATGTCTGACTCTGAAACCTGAGAAATTTCCCTAACTTAAAGTTATCATTTTAGGAAAGAAAGTTTAATACTAAGATGATCTTTTCTCCATTTTAGGCCAATCAAATAAGAAGAAATGAGTCTCTCTTTTTGTGGGAACAACATCTCCTCATATAACATCTATTATGGTGTTCTCCAAAACCCCTGCTTTGTGGATGCGCTCAACCTGGTCCCTCACGTCTTCCTATTGTTTATCACCTTCCCAATATTGTTCATTGGTGAGTCATCAGATGTCCTGTGTTACAGCACCTCATATTTCTGCCTCACTGGTGGCTGAGGTTCTGGGTAATGCTGTGTTAAGTTTTCCACCTCGAAAGCAGATGTGTGAGTTTGTGAGGACAGTGTGATGCTGTTCTGTGTGTTTCAGTTGTATGCACTCGCTGTATAATATTCATTCCACACATACATGCCAGCTGTGCTGCTGCAGCAGCTCTTTAAAAAGGAGCAAGTAGATAATTCTGTGAGGCAGAACTGAGGTGTTTGTGGACTGCATGCATCATGCTGTGAGACAGGATAGAAACTGGGCAAGACAGAGCTCTTCCCTCCTGTGCAGACCACAGGAGCAGATGAACCGTGACAGCTCTATCTTGTCAGCCCCTTTGCAAAATCAGGGCAAATCACCCTGAGCATTCACCTGCCAGAGCAGCTGACTCCCGCGGGGAGGAGGGGAGGATTGCAGAGTGACACGTCTGGTCTTGAAAGAAGGAGACTGGTAGGTTGTGTCTTAGGGAGAAAGAATTCTTATAAAAATCACTTGGAAAGTTAACTGGATGTGGTAGTTAAGACCTGTCATTCCAGCACCTGGAAGGCTAAGGCAGGAGGATTGCCATGAGTTCTAGACCAGGATGGGCTATATAGTGATACCGACTCAGGAAACAAACAAAAAAGCTTGTAAATATACTTTATTTAACCACTTACACATGCACACAGTCAATTGTTTAGGGCAATTATATATAATTTTTGTAACTTCCTGTGAATGACCAAAAGAGTTCATTTCACTATATTGTTTTGTTTTTATTTTCTTTGGGAAAAGTTTCTGTTATACAGCTCAGACATCTGGAACTTGATACACAGCCAGTCTGCCCTGGATTGTGCAATCTTCTTGCCTTAGTCTCCTGAGTGATGTGGAGGTTTCAGGCATCACAGCCACAATGGGAAAAAAAATAGATCCTTTAACTCACAAAGCATTAAACCATTTTTATGTATAAAATGATTAAGATTAATATAAGACTAAGCATCTTGACAAAAGCAAGGGAGAAAAAGCTTATTTGGCTAACAATTCTAGGATAGAATTCATCATTGTAGAAAAGTCAAGACAGTCAGAGCCATCCCTAGACAGGTGGACTTGGGCTGTATAAGAAAGGTAGCTGAGCAGGCCAGGGCACCAAGCCAGTGAACGGCATTCCTCCAAGGCTTCTGCTTCAAGATTCTACCTTGAGTTTCTGTCTAGGCTTCCCATTATGATGGACTCTAACTTACAAGCTGAAGTAAGTCCTTTACCCCCCAGGTTGCTTTTGGTCATAGTGTTTATCACAGCAACAGAGAAGCCAACTTACATAGGTATCATGGGTTAACGTTCCAACAGAGATCATTTGTCAGCTGGTATATAGACAGACAGCACAACTCTCGGTACACTATGTTAAATCAATGTATGGACACTGAATATTCTAGCACCAGAGGGTAGAAACAATGCTCACTTTTTCTGTAGCACTATCTAAAAGCATTACTATTTTAATGCAGGTCTATAGTTAATAATTCATATCCTGACATGCAGTTAGCCTGTGACACCCCTTTTAATGTCATCACAGTTCTGACTACTAGGGTGTTTAAATAGAAGGACTGATGAAATGTTCATTTATGACATTGGCCACTTAGCCAAATCGGAATGAAAGAAGAACCACATCCTAGGGAAATTATAACATCACAGGGAGAGACAGAGCTTGCCTACTAGATGTGAAAGCGCAAACCACAGGAGAATGTATAAGTAAAGCTAACTTTCCACTTGGGAATTGCATTTGGAAGCACTAAGATGTGAGTCGGTTTTCTTTACAGAGGTACTGCTACAGTTCCTTTTGTCTACACAGAACTTCTTTCTTGCTATATTTCTAGCACAAATCCTCACTCATTTTTGAAGTCCATTGCTTATTTCTGTAGTCTAAATCTAGAAAGAAAGAGGAGGGCAAAAAAATGGGAGTTGGATTCTCTTCTAGTGTACCATAAAATTCAGTGATGATACTCTCTCTACCTACAGTTTGGGGGAGGGAAACCTTAAAATTTGACCAAGAAATAATTACCGTTTGTTTCTTCTGTTGTGAGTTTAGGGTGAACCAGTGGTGTTCTCAATCCTTCCAAAGGATTGTGTTATTTTATTTTAAAGTGTGTGTGTGTGTGTGTGTGTGTGTGTGTGTGTGTGTGTGTGTGTGTAGACTTATGTGCATACAGATGCCCATGGTGGCCAAAAGATCTGCTGGAGCTAGTGTTATAGGCACTTGGGAGCTGCTTGTCTGGGGTGCTGGGAACCAAAATCTGGTCCTCTGCAACATCAGTATGCACTGCACTCTTAACTGCTGAACCATCTCTACAGTCCCCAATTGCAGCTTTCTTTGAGAAAAGGATAGTACACTTTTTGATCAGTGCTGGCCCAGGTATAGATGCTGATTTTTCTCATATGATGGGAGTATGATTCAGGGCCAGAGAGGTAGCTCATTTCATTATTGTGCAAGCATGAGGACCTGAGTTTGAATCCCCAGCACCCACATAAAAAATATGCTCTATTGCATATCTATAATCCAGCCACTCCTATGTCAAGATGGGAGGGGAAGATGGGAAAATCCCCAGAAGCTCACAGGTCAACAGGGACCAATAGGAGACGGTGGAAGGTGAGGACTTCCATCTGTACATCATGACACACATGTGCTCACACTTCCACTCATGTGGACACACACACACACACACACACACACACACACACACACACACACACACACACAAATATGCATGTGATTCAGAATTGACTCAGCAAATGGGTCCCCTATTGTACCACCAAATATGTGGTTTTTTGTTAGTCCCCTGAAGGTCTCATGTGTTAAAAGACTATAAATGCTGATTTTCTTTTGATATTGTAATTATTCATTTGTTTTGTTGGGTGAATCAGAAGTTGTAAGTGCATCAGTTATGATCATGCTGTTCTCAGAGGTGGAGAGTCATTTCTGAACAATGTAGCATGTGTTCATGTGTGAGCCTCCATGGTGTTGTAAATCTAACTTAAATAGTTGTTTTTAACATGATGAAAATAGACCAGAGTTTCCATTGCTGTGAGGCACTCGGGGTTCAGGAACTTCCCCAAAGCATGTGGCATTCAATAATGTAAATTATACTCCTGGTTATTGTGACCCTTTTGTTAATCACGTTTTTGCCCCCCTTCTCTCTCAGGATGGGGGAGCCAAAGCTCCAAAGTGCAAATTCATCACAACACATGGCTTCATTTTCCCGGACATAATCTGAGATGGATTCTGACGTTTGCGCTCCTCTTTGTCCACGTTTGTGAAATAGCAGAAGGCATTGTTTCAGACTCGTAAGTGACCCAACTCGTCCATACCTTACTGTATGTGAGCAGGCACATGGATGTAGTCAGAGCACATCGTCAGGCTTAGTTGGGGAAGGGGATCAGATCATGACTTATTAGCCATAATAACCGCCACCCACCATACAGGATAACCACATGGGGTTTGTTTTTGTTTTGTGTGTGTATATATGATGTATGTGTGTTCACATGTGTGAATGGGGTGTGCATGTGGAAGGTCAGGGGACAACCTCTGGCGTCAGTCCTCACTCTCTGCCTGTTTGACAGGTGATTCCATTGCCATTGGCCATGCCAGGCTAGCTGGCCCATGAGCTGTCTCTGATTCACATCGCTCCTTAGGATCACTGGGGTTGCGGATGCATGCTACCCTGCCTGGCGTTTTACATGGGTTCTGAACTCAGGTCCACACTTGCACAGTAAACACTTTACCTGCTGAACTTTCTCCCTGGTCCCTCTGGGTTTTACCTTCATTGTTGTCTAGCTACATAATTTCTCTGATGGATAATTTCAGATCTATGTGACTGGTGCTCGGTCAAGTGCTTTCATATTTCTTTGTTCTCTTATCCAGAAAGTTCTGTTCTCTGAAACATTTTGATATGTACTTTATCTTTAAAAATAGGTATATAAATATCATCTATATTGTTATTAAAGATCTGTATCTCTCTCTATGTCTTGATAGTAATTGAGTATATAGCTCTAATATCTATGTATTTATATTTTAACATAATATCAACTCTCAGATGCTCTCATTTATTTTGTAAAGGAACAGAAATAGACAAAGTAGACATTAAGGGAAGCTAAGAGCCATCAAGACAAAGAGACTGAAGTAAAGGATGGGAGAAATTTAACATCAGAATTTGCATGAAGTCATATTTCTAGTGGAATTTTTTCCTTCTTATAAAAGCAGGTTATATTAGGAAATAAAATACAATGAATTTTACTCCTAAATGTAAATATAGTTGGTGAAAAATATTTCTCTCACATAGTAACAGAATAAACTCAAGCAATAGGAAATGTTTAGGCCACGGTATACCTTTCATTCAAACATTGATTTGGAGCCATGCATGGTGGCACACACCTTTAATCCCAGCACTAGGGAAGTAGAGGCAGGCAGATCTCAGGCCAAGGTACGTAGTGAGTTCCAGCTTAGCTGGGGCTATACAGTAAGATCCTGTCTAAAAAATAATATTAGAAGCCTTTCAAGTTTTTAAAAAGAAAACTCAAAAACTATTTTCCTCTCATTTCCTAGGACCTCCTTTGCAACTTCCTTGTTTTCCTGTTGCAATTAGCAAGGACTGAAACTTTTGTCAAGGAGACAGCTCTCCCATAATGCTTCATGGCGGCTCCTTGCAGATGTGCACTTGTCTGAATTTCTGATAAAAGGGGGAAATCAGAGATTCTAATATGTGTCCTTATTTAAAGCAATTGGAGGTTTATTTTGCCCTTGACTTATTGATAACTTTTTAGAACTCTTTGGTATGTTTGTACAAACACAGCCAATGCTGTCTTTAATACTTTCTTTTGCCTCTGAACCATGTAGTTTGACATTGTATGTTCCTATGCACATATATGAATAGAGACCAGCCCAGTATTTCTTAGAACCTTGATGTGTTCTAAGAGATGGAGTACTCTTCTCTTCCAGCTTCATGGCTGATGTGTGTCATGAGAGATGGAAAGTAGGCTGAGTGAATAATGAGCGCCCTGTGGGAATGGTGGAAATGTGTTTGTAATGGTGATAGTATCAGGAGTTGGTTTTAAAACCAAACAGGCAGGTAGAACCAATATAACCCTGTTCTTGTACACTGTCTCCCATTTAGACTTCTCCCTACTTTTTGTCCAGGCTTCTTAAAATGCCGTCTTGCCATGACTTCTTAAACATGAAGTTTGCCTCCTTCTTCTCTTTGACCTACCCTTAAACCTGCTTCTACAAGAGGCCCAATGAACATGCCCCACACAGCCATAGCCATAGAAAAATTATTATGTTTTCATTCCTGATATTCTTTCTTTCTGTCCTTTGTGTGTGTGGTACGTGTATGTGTGTGAATTTGTATTAGCATATGTGTGGAAGCTCATGTGTGAGCCAGTGCATGTACGTGTGGGCCTGAAGTTGATACCAGGTTTCTTCCTTCATCACTTGTCATCATTTATATTAAGGCAAGGTCTCTTACTGAACTCTCAGCTTATTAGAATGACTAGTCAGCTGACTTCTGGGATTACAGGAGGGCCACCATGCCATGCCCACCTGGGTTCTGGGGACCTCAACTTCAGTCCTCACACTTGCACAGCAAGCCCTTATCCATCTCCTCAGACTCACTTTCAGTGCAGGGAAGTGGTGCTGAGGTTTGCGTAATGTTCAACAAGTCAGTTGTCCGTCATTAGGTCCCTTCATGATCTGCGCATCCTCCCAGAGCTTGCTTCCTTTCTCTTCGGTCCTTTTAACACCTCAGTCACACAACTGTCTGCCCAGGAGAGGAACTGTCATTTAACTCTGTCGTCGTGGCCTTCACAGTTCACACTGGTCCACTGTAGTCTGACTCTACGGCCATTGCCTTCACAGTTCACACTGGTCCACTGTAGTCTGACTCTATGGCCATTGCCTTCACAATTCACACTGGTCCACTGTAGTCTGACTCTATGGCCATTGCCTTCACAGTTCACACTGGTCCACTGTAGTCTGACTCTATGGCCGTTGCCTTCACAATTCACACTGGTCCACTGTAGTCTGACTCTACGGCTGTTGCCTTCACAATTCACACTGGTCCACTGTAGTCTGACTCTACAGCTGTTGCCTTCACAATTCACCCTGGTCCACTGTAGTCTGACTCTACGGCCATTGCCTTCACAATTCACACTGGTCCACTCTTGCCCAATCTTGCAACTGACCTTTTCCAAAAGCCCGGTTTCCTTCATGTCACCGCTGTGAAGACTTGACTGAGACCTTCACTGTGTCACCTGCCTGTTGTTGATCATTTCTTAGTGTGGCCTCTTCCTCTTTTTCTTCCCTCCCCAGAACCTCCAGAACACTTACCAATACCATCATCTACAGTGCAGAATAAATCTGTCTAAAATACAAATGTGACCAAGCACTAACTATTAAGCTCTTCCAGTTTTCTTCAGACACATTCCCACTCATTACATGGTGTGCAAAGCCTTTCAGGATATAGGCTGTCCTAAGCTTTCTGGTTCAGCATTAAGCTATTTAGAATTCTAAACAGACTACATGGTTTCAAGCTTTGGTGTATCTCCATATTCTGTGCCCTGTTTACCACTTTCCTGACTGGGGCATTGATTTTGATTTATTTTATTTTTATTGGCATGTATTCTTTGCCTTCAGTACTGGGTTTCATATAGACAGTTTCTCCAAATGCATTACATACTCTGATCTTATCCCTCTGTCCATGCCTTCCCTATGGTCTCCCTGCCCCTTTCTCCCTCCACTCACCCCTTCCTTTCCCTAACCTCCCTTCTGCTTCCATGACATATAAATGCAAATGAGTAAATGGTGTTATGCAGCTATAAAGAATAGTAGGGATCGCAAATGTCTCTTATTTTGCTTGTATGATGTTCAGCTGCATTTTTTCTGTATTTCAGTCTTCACTGTCAATCACACTTCCATTACTTCCTCAAATATATTTTTCCCTATATTTGAACTAGCCACTCTTTCAGCTCATTGTCTTTACTGCTTTGATTATTAAATTATTTCTGAAGGTCTGCCTTGACACATAATTTATATATCACTGGATATATCCACACTCATACAGAATGGTGGGGATATGTTGTTTTGTTGTAAGCACTTGAAGATATCGTTTCATTGTATTTAATCCATGCTTTGTGTTAGGATAAATGCTTTCAGTCCCATTATGTCACATGGGTATGATGGATTTGCTCACATGTTTTCTAAACAACTACTATGGCAGTCTGGCTTTTTAACATAGCTAGGTAAGTTCTCATGCGGAGATTGCAAACACAATGAAGAACCCTCTAGAACCCTTTGCCTTAGACATCAACACTGTTTTGCTCTCTCTAGGCGTCGGGAGTCCAGGCATCTCCACCTTTTCATGCCAGCCGTGATGGGATTTGTTGCCACTACAACGTCCATCGTGTATTATCATAATATTGAAACGTCAAACTTCCCCAAATTACTTTTGGGTAAGTGTTACCACAGGTCTCATGACCGTCCTCCCCCAAAGAGCCATCTGCTTTCTTCTCCACATGACAAACAAGAAGTAGTGAGGGGCCTTGAGAGTGGGAAGCACGGAAAAGAGTTCTCATGGAGTCTCCCTGTAAGTGTGAGGCTGGGGATACGTCACGGGGTCCTAAGCTGTGACAATTCCATTTTCCTTCCAATAAATGCCCTCTGTGGTGTGTCAGTGTATGGGGATGGTGTAGTTTGTCTAATGTTTTTGTATTGTTATTGCTTTCTGTGTCTTAAGCCTTTACTGTCTCGTGCTTTATCTGATAGGTTTAAAATCAGCTGTGTATAAGAGGTTATTAGCAGGCCAGGTTCTTCTTATTTCACACACACAGCCATTGGTTCTAAGCAGTTCCCTTTGGTCTAAGTTTCCAGATAGGATATCATAGAGTTGTCCCTGGTTATTGTCCTCAAAGATGTAGACTAGACATGTAGCTGCCTCATTCCCCATGCTGGCTGATTTATTTTCCCTTTTGTCTAACCTGGCTAAGGAATGACCAGACAGGGATCCTTTAAACCAGCCTTGTTGATGCTCCTGTGTGTGCCCATTTCTTCAGCTATTCATTTGTGTTGTGTGCTTCTCCACTCACAGCCCACTGCCTTCCTTCCTTAGATGTTGTTCTCTGTCCTCCTTCCCATAACTTTCAAGGTGGAAACATTGATTTGGGACCTCTCCCAAGTGAATATCTAAAACGATGTTCTTTATTCTAAGTTTAGTTTTCTAATTTTTACATGAAGTAGAATTTTTATTTTCATTCAGTTAGAATATTTTCTAGTGTGTACAGGAACTATTCTTTCACATGGGTTATTAGATATGCTTGGTTTAATTTCTAAGCATGTGGAGACATCTAGATAGCTTCCCGAATAGTAAGATGTAGGGGTGACTGCGGTGTCTCTGTGCTCAGTGTTCCTAGTCTGGGACATATTTTCCTGAGGTCAAGGAGGATCCCACCAAGCATGGAAAGGACAGAAGTTCAAAGTCAGCTGGTCCACTGCTGACACCACAGTCCCTGTCATCACTTGGCTCGCTGCTTGTTGAGAGAATCCAGATGGCACATGAAAACTGAGAGAACAAGGTGTGGGCTGCTCTAAGTTGTCAAGTTTCTGTCACCCACTAAGCAGTAAGCAGAGGTGACAGGCATTCTTGACTTTTAAAAAATGTAACACTTCTGTTTTTAAATCTTATGTTATTGTTTTCATTTTATGTGTATGGCATTTGGCTGACACATGTATCTCTGTATCATATGTGCACCTGAGAGGATATTGGAGTCCCTGGAACTGGAATTATAGATGGCTGTGAGCTACCTTGTGGTTTCTAGGAATTGAACCTGGGTTCTCTGTAAGAACAGCCAGTGCTCTTAGCTGCTGAGTCATCTCCAGCTTTGTCCTTGACATTTTTCCCCTTGTGTTTGAGACAGGGTCTCAATATGTAGTTCAGGTTGACCTCAAACTTCTGGTAGTTTTGTATTGGAAGAGTATCCCAAGTCCTAGGATTATAGGCATGCATCATCATCCCTAGATTTATTTTTAAAACTTAATTACATTGTGAAACAAATATAATCGTATTTAGTCTGATTCCTGTTGTTCTGTTTCTTTCCTTTTTCATATGCATGTTTATATGGTGTACATATGTGTATGCATGTTCATATGTGTGTGGCCATGATCCAAATACAATCATACTCTGTATGATTTCTGTTTCCTTCCTTTTTCATATGCGTGTTTATATGGTGTACATATGTGTATGCATGTTCATATGTGTGTGGCCACGATCCAAATACAATCATACTCTGTATGATTTCTGTTTCCTTCCTTTTTCATATGCGTGTTTGTATTGTGTACATATATATATATATATTCATGTTCATATGTGTGTGGACACATGAGTGTATAGGGGCAAATGTGTAAATGTGCACATGTGTGGTTGCCTCAGATGGATGTCAGGAATCATTCTCATTGCTCTTCTATCTAATTCATTGACGTACGGTCTTTCATATGAACCAAGAGTTCACCCATACAGCTGGTCTAGCTAGCCAGCTTGCTCCAGGGGTCCCCTGTCTCTGCCTCCTGGCAGGTTTCTGAGACCACTCATCACTCACATGGTTTTGGGGATCTGAACCCCAGTCCTCACATTGGCTGCATGTGCAATAATTGCTTTGACTGCTGAGTTATATCTCATTCCTATTTTAATTTTATTATGCCTCACTTCCTAATTGCCAGCTCCATGGTCAGTTAATGTGAAAGATAGTCTGAAGGAGGTGAGTGGATTTTATAATGCCAAATACCAAGTACTTCCACAAGCATCAAACAATATGAGATGTTTGATAGTGTCTAGATCTTCAAGTTTTCATTGGGCCATGCACAACTTGATTGTTGAAAAATAGACCCTTTAAAGGTCAGGTATGGTGGCACACACTTTTAATCCCAGTACTTGGGAGGCAGAGGCAGACAGATCTCTGTGAGTTCATGGCCAGCCTGGGCTACAGAGCGAGTTCCAGGATAGCCAGGTGTGTTACATAGAAAAACCCGTCTTGAAAAAATAAACAAACAAACAAAAATAGACCCTTTTAATATTATTAGATTGTTAAAAACATTTTTCCTTCCAGCTAATATTCCATCCTGAAGTCTTCTTGGCTTAAAATTAACATGACTTCTCCAGGATCTTATGTTTTCTGGTTTCAAGTTACATCTTTTCCATCACTTATTTTCAACCTGTTTCCAGTATTTAGGGTGGATCTCTTTAGACAGTGGATTATTTAGTCTGTTAATTTTCCCTAAATTTATCCTTATTTCTATATCTTAAGCTTAAAAAATTCTGATATATGTTGAGTTATGATGCCAATGTTCAGCTTTCCTTCATTGAGGAAGGGGTGAGCACTCTTAAGCATTCTGGCTCTGCTAAGTGTTGCCCAAAGTGGATTGTCTGGTGTGTTTTAGGTTAATTTTTATCCTGTATTCACTTGTAATGACCCAAGTACAGAGTAGACTACATTCATGTCTCTTTGCTTCTAACTCACATTCATGGTATGGGGCCAGCTGTGGCACGGGGCCAGTTGTGGCACGGACCGGCTGTGGCATGGGCCGGCTGTGGCACAGGGCCGGCTGTGGCACGGGGCCAGTTGTGGCATGGTGCCAGCTGTGGTGGTGAGGAACGAAGCATCCGCCCTTCTTATTCAGCTAGTCAAGGACTAGGCTGCTGTTTATGCTCCTTGCTCTTCTCTGTGTCCTGCGGATAGTAGTACTGTTTAAAATGACTTGTTTGAGAAGAATCGTTTCCTCCTTGAAGGTTAGCTGTACAGCAGAAGCTCCACTCCGCAGCTGTGTAAATTCCATGACAATTCCATGCAAACAGGGATTCACATACACTGAGCGCTACAATGTACCCACCTAACTAATAAATTACACAGACACTAATTTGTTAATTCTTCATATAACTGAAGGTCTTAAGAAACAAGATCATGGGCAAACCACTGCAGAGATCCACAGAATCATAACAACTCTGAGAAAAGAGATTATACTTAGGTCTGCTTACAGCTTCCCACATATCACACATAATTAGAGTGAAAGCAATCAATATTTCTAGCATATTTTCATATCTTCATGGATCGGAAGAACTAATATGATCAAAGTGTTGACATGCTCCAAAGCAATTCATAGATTCAATGAACACCCCCCACCACCATCAAAACACTAATGTCATTCTCCTCAGATCTGACTAAAAGCAAGGCAGGAGACATCACAGGACTTCAAAAGATGGCACCAAGCTCTAGTGATCAAAACAGCATGGCATTGGTATCAAGACAGACAGACATAGAAAATGATACTAAAGTCAGAAAACAATACTGTTCACTTACAGCCAAACGACTCTGCACAAAGGCACAGAAACATACATTGGAAGAGAGGCAGTGTCTTCAGTAACTGGAGCTGTGGGAAACTGGATATTCTCATGCAGAAGACTGAAACTTAACCCCCATTTCTCATCCTGTATCATAGTTTCAATTTATAACCCATGACACACACTTAAACACATACATTGTTTCTTACTGAAGAACTTATTTCCAAATGAAATACTCAAAATGTGTTTGTGTTTATGTTGAAATGTTAGTGAAGCTTTGCATGTCCCCTTCTCTTTCTGCAGCTTTATTCCTGTATTGGGTGATGGCCTTTATCACAAAGACGATAAAGCTGGTCAAATACTGGCAGTTGGGGTGGGGAGTGTCAGATCTGCGCTTCTGCATCACAGGCGTGATGGTAATCTTGAATGGGCTGCTGATGGCTGTGGAGATCAATGTCATCCGGGTCAGAGTGAGTACCAATTGCATTTTTGTAATGACTGACACTCAAGACCTCAGCATTAGAGATTACAGCCAGCCAGGAATAAGCAGTGTTTAAGAAGAGGGGGAAAAGGACATGTGATCTGTGTGTAAACATGAAGTTAAAATAGCCACTGAATTATGGGACATTTGTGTTAGTTACTTTTCTATTGCTCTGATAAAACACTGCGACCAAGGCAACTTAAAGAAGAAAGGGTTTACTGGGGCTGGTAACAGTTTCAGAGGGTTAGAGTCCATGGCCATCATGGCTAGAGTGGTGGTAGTCAGCCAGGCAGACAGGCAGACAGGCAGGCAGACAGGCAGACAGGCAGGCAGGCAGACAGGCAGACAGGCAGGCAGGCAGACAGGCAGACAGGCAGACAGGCAGACAGGCAGGCAGGCAGGCAGGCAGGCAGGCACTGGAGCAGTAGGTGGGAGCTTACATCGTGATCCACAAGCATGAGACAGATGATAGAGATTAGAGAAATGATAGAGAGAGGAAAGATGGACAGGGAATGGCACTAGTCTTTTGAAATCTGAAAACCCACCCTCAGTGACACATCACCTCCAACAAGGCCACATCTCCTAATCCTCCCCAAGCAGTTCCACCGTCTGAGAACCAAGCATTTACCTCTGTGAACCTGTGTGTGTGTGTGTGTGTGTGTGTGTGTGTGTGTGTGTGTGAGAGAGAGAGAGAGAGAGAGAGAAAGAGAGAGAGAGAGAGAGAGAGAGAGATCCTCATTCAAACCACCACACCATTAATATCTGCTCAGAATCTGTGTGAACCTGGACTCTATTTATGCTCTCAAGGTAGTGACGGATTTCTTCATCTGTGATTGGCCAAAAAACATGTCTGGGTTTATCAAAACATGAATCTTGAAGTTGGTCATTGTAGAGAAGATAATTTTATCTACTCTTCTCATTTCCATGATGGGGCATCTATAGTGGTAACTAGGTACATGTCCAAAATGCAGTGGTTAGGACTATAGTTAAGGCACACAAAGCCTAGCTTTCAATTGTTTTATACTTTCTGTTCTTCAAGTTGTCAGTTACATTGTGTGAGACACTACCATCAGTAGCAGGTTTTCAATATTCATTTTCTATCAAATAACTTTATGAGGAGAGAGATACACGCCATAGTGAAAGTGGACAGTAGACAGCTAACACCAGCCAAACCATGTGACTCAACAATGGTGTTAAAATCTCAAAGATAGAACAGTCTTCATTAATTTAACCCCATCGAAGGATAAAGACAGGTTCTTTTAAAGGGCTAATTAATTTTTTAGGTTTGTCTTCAAATGGTTTCAATGTGGAATTCTGGCAATTAGCTAGTTAGTCTAAGGAAAACAAAGGAAAAACGTTGCAAAGGATATTTCAGAATGCAATGGAAAGAACCATAAATTAAAACATGAGTTTTGACTGTCTTAAATGAAAATTCAGTAAAGGTTATGGTTTTATTTTTAGTCTGTGGAGAGAGAAGTAGGCAAATGGTCACACTGTGGAATTCTTCCTACCGCAGAGATATGTTTTCTTCATGAATCCTCAGAAAGTAAAGCCTCCAGAAGACCTCCAGGACCTGGGTGTGAGGTTCCTCCAGCCATTTGTGAATTTACTGTCCAAAGCTACGTACTGGTGGATGAACGCATTGATCATATCTGCTCACAGGAAGCCTATTGATCTGAAGGCGATTGGAAAGTTGCCAATAGCAATGAGGGCGGTGACAAATTACGTTTGCCTGAAGGAAGCCTACGAAGAGCAAAAGGTAACAGTGTTTGTCTTCCACATCTGTAACCAAGGAGGGAGGGCAGGCTTGTTAAATATGAAAGTAGTATCTGCTCAAGGGAAAGTGGATTTTCCCCATCTGTCTCACCCAGGAGTGTGACTTTGTGTTAATTACATCACTGAAGAAAACGAGGGAAGGGCTAATGAAGTAAACAGATGTCACGACTACTGTCCCTGATCACCTAAGGAAGGACTGTGCAGGCACGGTTTTTTCCCCTTTGGAACATGTGCTCAAGTACACATTAAAAATGAGCTCAGGGTCTGGAGAGATGGCTCAGTGGTTAAGAGCACTGGCTGCTCTTGCAGAGGACCTAGGTTTGATTCTCAGCACCCTCAGGATGGCTCATAACCTTTTGTCACTGCGTTCCCAGGAGATGTGATGCCTTCCTCTGGCTTTGGAGGGCGCTGCACACATATGGCACACATAAAACATAATAAATTGAGTGATCCCATGTAACTAACCTGTTATCCTAGAATATTCCTAGAATGTTAGCAGCTCGTACATTCTAGTTCTTCTCAAGTATCTTACGAATAACTTTTCTAAGTATGGTAAAATGGTGTATGTTTGTAGCAGGCTTTCTCTCTGGACCACCAGCCAGCTCCCAAATCATGACACAGAGACTAATTATTAGTTAAGGATGCTCAACCTTGTCTTATGCTTGTCCCTCTCTTTTTTTTTCTTGAGACAGGATTTCTCTGTACAGTAACTCTGGCTGTCCTGGCACTTGCTTTGTAGACCAGGCTGGCCCTGAACTCACAGAGATCCACTTGCCTCTACCTCCCAAGTGCTGGGATTAAAGGGATGTGCCACCACCCCTGACACTAATAACCACTGAAATCTCATATTAATTATCAATAAACATTGGGTTCGATTGTTCAGACTTGGAAACTATAGAAATGAAAGGACTGTCAACTTCTATTTCATATATTATTATAAATGTCTTCAAAAGTTGTCTGCTTCCAGCATCTTTCTGTGTATAAATAACTGCTTTAAAATGTTAAAAGTGTGTCTTTAGATATTTCATTTTAAAAATACCTTTGCTTTATTCTTTGACAAGTTCATACATCTATACAATATATCTCAATCCCATTTACTCCATTGGATATTTTAAATTTGTCCTGTTACCATTCCAAATGCTCCTGGGTGTGATGCACAGTTCTAAATGTATTTTGGTTACTACTGTCTGTAAAATGTTGATGCTCACAATGATCGTGGAAGGGAGTCATGCGTGCTGAATCAGTTAAATAGATTTTTGGCAACTCTAAATGAAAATCAACTGTTTATGGTAAATGATGAAAATGAGCATGTGTATCAGAATCTTGTGTTTTGAAAGGGTTATTACAGAAAAACGTTGCTACAAATGGGCCTGAGTCACTTTTCTGGTTTCCCTTGAGGAAAGTATTGTATCAAAGTGTGTAAATTTCTCTGTTAAAGTAAAGATTTAAATTGTAGACCAAACTTACCTCAGATTTCCTGGGTGCTTTTTATGTACAGTTTGAACTTGAAATGCTCATGTCATGTGAGTAAACTTGATAGAAAATGAAGAAATCATCAACTCCAATGGACAGCTGAATATGAAAGATGAATTCTATTCTATTGTGTGTGTTTGTATGTGTGTAGGTGCATGTGATTGCACACTTGTGGAGGCCAGATGATAGCCACAGATTGCCTTAGTAGATTTCTACCTGTTTATTTGAAACAGGATCTCTCAGTGGGACATAGGACTCCCCTGTAGCTAGAGTTTTCCTGCCTGGCCCACAGTCAGGACAAATCTCTCTCACCTGCCAGTCCCACAGCCTCTCAGACCCAACCAAGTAAACACAGAGACTTATATTGGTTACAAACTGTATGTCCGTGGCAGGCTTCTTGCTAACTGTTCTTACAGCTTAAATTAATCCATTTCTGTTAATCTATAAGTCTATACCTTGCCATGTGGCTTGTGGTTTACTGGAGTCTTCACATGCTGTTTCTCATCGTGGCGGCTGGCAGTTTCTCTCTGACTCAGCCTTCCACTTCCCAGCTTTATTCTCCTCCTTGTCCCGCCTACACTTTCTGCCTAGCCAATGGCCAATCAGTGTTTTATTTATTGACTAATTAGCAACACATTTGCCATACAGAACATCCCACAGCACTTCCCCCCTTTTTTTTTTCAAAAAGGAAGGTTTTAACCTTAACAAAGTAAAATTACATATAATTTGGGAATTTGGGCGTAGCTTCTCTTACTACTTCCTGCTGGAGGGGGGCGCTGTATCTTATGGGGATACAAAGAAAATTTTAGGATTATGGAGTAGTCCATGAGGGTGTATCGTCTGAGCCAGTTGCCTTCAGACCATTCTGTATGTTGGATCATCTGGGCCATGGTGTCAGCGGAGACCTTTCAGGGGGTCTTGGCTGGTCAAACCTGATGTATCTTAATCTTGAACAAATCCATAGCCTCTGGCTTTCTGTGGGAACAAAAGCAGAGTCTCCTTTCCAAAGTAACATATCCTTACATCCAAATTTTGAAGTCAAGGTACCTTTAAAATATACATTTTGGCATAACTCAACAGCTTTTGCAATCAAATGTTTTTCTGCAGTTAAAAATCCCAAAGACAACACAATTCAGATTCTCTGTGTAATATTCATCTTTACGTGGCTTATTTTTTATATTAATTTTACTGTCTCTTTAAAGACTTTATTTTTTAAAACTATGTATTTGTTTCTATAACTGTATATATCACCTTTTTTGTCTCTTTTAAGCCTACGTACATTTTTACACACATTGTAAACTATTACATCTGATTCTGTCTTATTGTGAATCTATTGCTTTAAACTGCAGCAGCTGTGGCTGCTGGCTCCACCCACCTCAGCTTCCCAACATGGCCATGGTTTACCACCAGCTCTGGGAACTATCGTGGGTCTATGCTTTTATCCAAGCAGCATGTAGCCCAGAAACCTCTTTTTTTTATTTTGTACTAGCAAAGTCTAAATCCACCATGCAGCTTAATGTGCCACTTGCAGAGGCCTCATTCCCGCCATATGGCAGGTCGAGCGCGCACGCTAGGAACCCACCAGTAGCTCAAACCAGCAGCTGCCGCTCATTTGAGAGAGACAATTAGGAACTGTTTTTAGCTCCGTTTTAGAATCTTTTTTCTCAGTTTTTAGATGGAAACTCGTGCCCCACGTTGGACGCCATTTGTAGCTAGAGTTTTCCTGCCTGGCCCACAGTCAGGACAAATCTCTCTCACCTGCCAGTCCCACAGCCTCTTAGACCCAACCAAGTAAACACAGAGACTTATATTGGTTACAAACTGTATGTCCGTGGCAGGCTTCTTGCTAACTGTTCTTACAGCTTAAATTAATCCATTTCTGTTAATCTATAAGTCTATACCTTACCATGTGGCTTGTGGCTTACTGGAGTCTTCACATGCTGTTTCTCATCGTGGCAGCTGGCAGTTTCTCTCTGACTCAGTCTTCCACTTCCCAGCTTTATTCTCCTCCTTGTCCCGCCTACACTTTCTGCCTAGCCAATGGCCAATCAGTGTTTTATTTATTGACTAATTAGCAACACATTTGCCATACAGAACATCCCACAGCACTCCCCTGTGAGGGAGACTGGCTGGTTAGCGAACCCCAGGGATGCCTCCCTTGTTTTAGGAATCTGAGTCACCATGCCTGGTTTTTTTCATGTGGTTTCTGATGATTGAACTCAAGTTCTCATGCTTGTAAGGCAAGCAGTTTACCAACTAAACCATCCCCCACCCCAGCCTTCTACTCCATTGAGTACCTTCTTTGACACCATAGATGTTCAGGCCTTAAAGTCTTTACGAATGATGGCTGATTGGTGAGTCAATGGTCATCTTAAACATGTATCCATTTTCCCTTTTTCAAACACAAGCTCCTTACACTTTAAAATGAACTGGCTACTCTTTATGAAGCTGAGAAAATGTGGAAGATAGATCATGTGAGATAATCTATTTTGGCTTACAGTAGTGTGATTGGGAACCTCTTATGAATGCTAAATATTCAAACATATGAGCCTATGAGGCCATTTTAATTCAAATCTCTATAGTATGTGTGTGTGGACATGTGCATGCCATGGCTCACATGTAGAGATCAGAGGACAACATGTAGGAGTGGGTTCTCTCTTTACATCACATGGATCATGGGGATTGATCTCAGGTCATCAGGGTTGGTGGCAAGCATCTTTACTCACTGGGCCATCTTGCCCGTCCTCCTCACAGTACTTTAGAAAGGAAATACATGATTGGATACATGATACAAGGCCCCATAACATCAGACCTTGTCTCTCATTGTCTTGTTTTTCATATGGTTTTCTTTGGTCATATTCATGAGTGATACACATTTTTCAAGCTCAAGGAAACTAGATATGAATTTGTCCTTAAGAATTCTATGTCGTCCTTTGACAACTAAAAATAACACAGAGATGTAGAATAGCTAGCTTATACGCTATGTTGTATCTGTTTTATTGTGGTGGTTCCAGAAGCTACCATTTGTATTAAATGCAAGGATGCAGAATTTCCCATGTTGCATTGAAATCTCCACAGTTTCTTTTAGGTCTTTAGAATATTGTTGGGATTTCAGAAAGCACATCACTGTCAGCTGTTACTTCAAGCTTTTACTTGGGTCTTTTGTTTGTTTCAGAAAAAAGTTGCAGACCATCCAAATCGGACCCCATCCATATGGCTGGCCATGTATAGAGCTTTCGGGAGACCAATCTTGCTGAGCAGCACATTCCGATACTTGGCTGATTTGCTTGGGTTTGCTGGTCCTCTCTGTATTTCCAGAATAGTCCAGTGTGTGAATGAAGTAAAAAATGGGACGACTAACACAACAGGAGTAAGTTCATGGTTTTTCTTTTTATTATTTAGTTTGTGTTTGCATTAGTTACTTTTTGTAGCTGGAGTTTTCCTGCCTGGCCCACAGTCAGGGCAAATCTCTCTCACCCGCCAGTCCCAAGCCGCTCAAACCCGATCAAGTAAACACAGAGACTTATATTGGTTACAAACTGTATGGCCGTGGCAGGCTTCTTGCTAACTGTTCTTACAGCTTAAATTAATCCATTTCTATTAATCTATACCTTGCCACGTGGCTTGTGGCTTACCGGTACTTTACATCTTCCTTATCCTGATGGCGGCTGGCAGTGTCTCCTCCTCAGCCTTCCACTTCCCAGCTCTATTCTCCTCCTTGTCCCGCCTATAGTTCCTGCCTAGCCAATGGCCAATCAGTGATTTATTTATTGACCAATCAGCAACACATTTGACATACAGACCATCCCACAGTAACTTTTTATTGCTATGAAGACACAGTGACCAAGGAAATTCATAGAAGAAAGAGTTTATTGTATGACTATAGTTCCAGAGGGTTAGAATCCATGACCATGATGGGGAGCATGGCAGCAGGCAGGCAGGTGTGGTGTTGGAGCAGTGGCTGAGAGCTCATATCCTGATCCACAAGCATGAGGCAGAGAAATAGCTAACTGGGAATGGCATGGGCTATTGAAACCTGAAAGCCTGCTCTCTGTGACACATCTCCTCCAACAAGGCCACACCTCCAATCCTTCCTGAGCAGTTCCACAAACTGGGATCAAGTATTCAAACATATGAGCCTATGGGGGACATTCTTATTCAAATCACCACAATGTATATGTGTGCGGACATGTGAATGACATAGCTAACACGTGGAGATCAGAGGACAACTTGTGGGAGTAGAGTAGGTTCTCTCTTCCCAACATGTGGGTCTTGTGGATTGGTCGCACACCGGCCTTGGTAGCAAACACCTTTATTTGCTGAGCCATCTTGCCTGCCCCGCCCATAGTACTTTTGAAAGGAAACACATGACTGGATGATTACATTGTAATTGTCACATTTTATTAATGCAGTAGTATAAGAAACTCAAGCAGGTTTATTTATAGAGAAATGGAAAGTTTTTAAGTAAAACCAATAATTTTCCTTTTGGAGAAAATTATATATATATCTCCATCAAAATTATTCCTAGGATTTGGAGCTTATAAATATTTTATAACCACCCTTCATGTGTAAGGAACTTCATGCAAAAATTTCACATTGATTATTTTACTTCATTTTTATAGTAATCTTTAAATAGGATATGAGAGTGTTAAGTCACTGCTTAAAAGGTCTGTGGCAATAATATGGCCAATGTGGTTTTTAATATTACATATTATTTTCTGTTTTATTGTGTTTGTATGCGTGTGTGTTTTCAGGTGAGTGAGAGTGTGTGTGTGTGTGTGTGTGTGTGTGTGTGTGTGTGTGTGTGTGTGTGTGTGTTTAGGCCAGAGGTTATCATTGACTGTCTTCTTCAATCACTCCTCCACCTTAATGTTTTTTGAGACAAGCTCCTCATTTCATTTGGAATTAAATTTGGGTAAACTGGGTGGTCACTGAGCCCCAGTGGTCCTTCTGTCTCCATTTTCCTGTCAGTAAAGGGCTGGACACCCAAGCATAAGGAACCAGGTTTTTATCTTCAGCACCTATGTAGAAAAATCCAGGCAGAGCAACCCACACCTGGACCACAGGGCTAGGAGAATGGAGATGGCATAGGGCTGGAGGTTCAGATACCTGAACTAGGGCTCAGGGAATGGAGATGGGGTAAGGCTGGAGGTTCAGACACCTGAACTAGGGCTCAGGGAATGGAGATGGGGTAGGGCTGGAGGTTCAGATACCTGAACTAGGGCTGGAAGAATGGAGATGGGGGGGCACTGGAGGTTCAAATGCTGAAGGTGAAGAAGGCGATTGAAGTATAATCTTACTAGATTAAAAAATACACTTTTAAGCCGGGCGGTGGTGGCGCACGCCTTTAATCCCAGCACTCGGGAGGCAGAGCCAGGCGGATCTCTGTGAGTTCGAGGCCAACCTGGGCTACCAAGTGAGTTCCAGGAAAGGCGCAAAGCTACACAGAGAAACCCTGTCTCGAAAAACCAAAAAAAAAAAAAAAATACACTTTATTAAAATGCATTCATAAGTAAAAGTATCACACATCTAGATTAAGTTGGTTAGCTAAGCAAACACTTGCCTAGTCCCAAACCCTGTCTCAGTAAACTTCACTACAGTTAGAATGGCCATTCTAAAGCCACAGAATTTTGCTTAGGGTTTTACCCTTCATCACCAATTACATTTTTATTCACTTATTCACCACAAAAAAGAAGGAGGAGGAGGAGGACGAAGATGAGGAAGAGAAGAAGAAGGAAGAGGAGGAGGAAGAGGAGGATGAAGAGGAGGAGGAGAGGACTATGAAGGAGTTTGAAACTACAAAATCTATTTGCTTTATATACTCCTTCACAACATTAGGTTTCATTAACAAAAATGAAGAATGTCTCTAATACTGCCATGTGCTTATTGACTGTCACCAAGTGACACTGTTGTTCACAAAGCTGAATCAATGTCATTTCATCCCTATGATGGACCCAGTCATTTTCCTACTAAGACATGTTTTCCCAAGTCATCTTTTCTTCCTGGAAATGACCCATGGCTGAAATAAATAAATGGCATGTTTTAAAATTTGTTTCACTAGTATGAATTAGGATGCATGGAAACTGGAAGACGTTAACTGTGTACAATGATTCTAAAGACCACAGACAAGGTGGCCCAGTCAGTGAAGCTCTTGCCTGACAAGCAGGAGAGCCAGGGTAATTTATGACTGTCATCCCAGTGCAGGGGAAGTGGAGACAGGAAGTTCCCTGGGGCTCACCACCAGCCAGTCTGGCTGAACTGGTGAGCTCCCGGCCAATGGGAGTCCCCATCTCGAGGGAGATAGATGTCTGCATTGTAAGAACATTGAGTTTTAAATTGAAAATCATGTGTTCTTTAATAAACACAAACGATACATCTGGTAGATGGAAAGACTGGTTTTAATTTGTTTTCTGTTTACTTTTCGGGATAAGAACTCAGAGACACTCTCATCGAAGGAATTTCTGGAGAACACCTATGTGCTGGCAGTCCTGCTCTTCCTGGCCCTTATCTTGCAAAGGACGTTTTTGCAGGCTTCCTACTATGTGACCATAGAGACGGGCATCAACCTCCGTGGGGCTCTGCTGGTATGTAGAACATGGGAACCTTTGCAACTTGTAAATGCCATGCACTGTGTAATGGTAAGAACACTAACCATTTAGGGAACACCCCCACTCCACTCCACTCCACTCCACTCTGTTTACACTTTAATACTATGACAATACGTTTCTAGGATCTACTTTTAAAAAATTTAGTTATTATATAAAATAATGGACTTTATTGTAACATTTTCATAGATACATTTCATTATACTTTGTTCTCTCTCTCTCTCTCTCTCTCTCTCTCTCTCTCTCTCTCTCTCTCTCTCTCTCTCTCTCTCTCACTGATCCCTTTCATACCCTGAGAATAGTCCCTCCTGTTTTTGAGTCACATATATTCAATTACCCTCCTATTACCCCCACCTTTGGACCTCTCCTCCCTCCTCACAGCTCCTTCCCCCTCCCTCCTCACAGCCCCTTCCCCCTCCCTCTTAACAGCCCCTCCCCCCAGCCCTTCCCCCTCCTCCCTCCTCACAGCCCCTTCCCCCTCCCTCCTCACAGCCCCTTCCCCAGCTCCTCACAGCCCCTCTTGGCTTCCAGATCTGTAGCTTCTACTTAATGAAAGAAACACGGACTTAATTTGTAGGGATGGGGAGCTTTCAAAATAACACATTAAGAAAGCCATTTCAAAAATCTTGCATTTACCATTTCTTTGTCTGTTTATTCTTGAACATAATAATGTTTAAAGTTGAGTATGGGTCTTAATTATAGTCCTAGAAAACACAAATTCATATTTAAGAACATGGTTAGTTTAAGAAGGTAGAGAGGCTTGTAAATTTTCAAAAACTTGAAATAATTGTTATTTTGATGGAAGTAAATAATTAGTGTTGGATTTAAGTTTGGGGCTCAGCATTCATCATTTCCCCTTCTCCTCATAGGCTATGATATACAATAAAATCCTTCGGCTCTCTACTTCGAACCTATCCATGGGTGAGATGACCCTGGGACAGATCAACAACTTGGTTGCCATAGAAACCAATCAGCTCATGTGGTTCTTGTTCCTGTGTCCTAATCTGTGGGCCATGCCTGTCCAGGTAGATCAATGTACATAAGTTGTTCATTGGAAGGGGAGAAAAAACAAACAGCTGAGAATGCTTGGCTCCGGGAAGGGTACACTGTTGGAATGTTCTAGTGTCCTTGGACCATTTTTTGTGGACAAGGAATATGAGACTAAGGGATGTTAGAAGGTTTAAAAGTCGGATGTGGGGTTACACTGCTTAACTTCTAATGCCCGTGGTGCTCCTTGTGTATACTACTGTGGAACCCCTCCAAGTGTTACTGTCTTTATCTGTACAGTGGGAATAGCACACATATCTTCTTGACATAGCTGTGGAAGCTGTCAAGTTTGAAGAAGTCCAAAGCATTTGGAAACAAGGTCTTTGCATTTCACGGCACTTAGTATCCGCTGGTTGTTGGCATTACTGTCCAAATCCACACCCAGGTCTGGACTCCTTCATTCTGACAAACTCCCACAGCGTTTCTGATCTACAGCGGCCACTTCAAATCATCCCATGGCTTCAGCTGGGGGCTTGAAACATGGCAAGCTGTGGTGCTATTTAGCTATATGTTATATAAAGTAGCATTTTAAATGAGGTTTTTTTTTTTTTTTTTTTTTTTTAAAGATGTGGTTTTTTGTCCCACTGGGTAAAAACAGCAAAAGAAATACTTTCAGCTATTTTTCTGGGTTGCCATATTGGGTATTTTTCATTATCTCAAAATTTTCATCTTTAAATTGAAACTTACACTGTGTACATTTATTAAAAGTACATAAAATAATAACAGTGAAAGTTCTTAAATGTATTATTTATAGTTTGTTTTGAGTGGAAATTCAAATTCATAAAATACAAGTGTTTGAGTATAACGGGTAGGAACCCTGAGGTCAGTCTTGGCTGGTTTAGTCAGCCTTGGCTATGTAGCAAGTTGGAAGCCTCTCTCAGAAACAAAAAATAAAAAATGGATGAAAAGAGAAAAATGAGTGTGATAAAGTAGCCTGAGAGCCTTTATAGTTGGTTGGTTTTGTTTGTTTTGTTTGCTTGTTTGGTTAGGGTTTGAATATGTAGTCTTAGCTGGTCTTGAACTCACAGCGACCTTCCTACCTAGGGTTCCCAAGCACTGGGGTTACAGCCTTGTGTCAACACACCCAGCTTTCTTCACAGGTTTGGTTGGGCCTAGACTTAAGTGGCTTTTGGAGTCACCAAGTAGGGAACTTTTGTCCTCCAGCAGCCCTCCTATGCTCATGTGGAATGCTGCCAACACTTCCATTTCCACAACTTTGAAAACCTAGTACAATTCCAGGAGAACCTAGAATGTCAAGTTTATGGTGGGTGACAGCTTGTTCATCCCTTTAAAGTCTCCTTTCAAGTTTAGATCTGTGCTATAAGGTCAGAAACACCAGGAGGCTGTTCCACAGCTCCATGTAAGAAACTGGTCTGGCACCAGTTGTACAGATCAACATACTAAAATTATGTTCCTAGAGCTTGGCTGCATAAAGCAGTCTTAGCAAAAAGCAGCTGTCACCATTGAGTTGGCCCCCAAATAAATGTAGCACGATAATTAAGAGCGTTCATTTCCACTAATGGCGTTCCAGGCACTCGCTGGCTCCTGCAGCCTGCTCACTCTGCTGTTCTTGTGCTCCCTCCCAGATCATAATGGGGGTGATCCTGCTGTACAATCTGCTTGGATTAAGTGCGCTGGTTGGCGCCGGGGTCATCGTGCTCCTTGCGCCCATTCAGTACTTCATCGCCACGAAGCTAGCTGAGGCTCAGAAGAGCACTCTGGTGAGTCACGTCCTCGGAAACGTTATTAGCGAATTGAGCCGTGCTGGGCGATTTTTGTATTTTTATAGTATAAGAAGAAGTCACTCCATTTCAACTGGATAATTTCAAAATCGTTGTATCCCCAACCCCTTCCCTCCCTTTTTATCTCTCCTTCCTTCCTTCCTTCCTTCCTTCCTTCCTTCCTTCCATTCTCTCTCTCTCTCTCTCTCTCTCTCTCTCTCTCTCTCTCTCTCTCTCTCTCTCTCTCTCTGTCTTTGATTCTGTCTCTCTTTCTCCCTCTTCCCCCCTCTGTCTCTGTCTCTCTCTCTCTTCCTCTCCCCCACCTCTTTCTTCTGACAAGGTCTTACTACATGCAACCCTGGCTGTCCTGAAATTTGCTGTGTAGACCAGGCTACCCTGAATAGACAGGGCTCTGCCTGTTTCTGTGTCCTGGGTGCTAGGATTAAAGTGTTACCATTCCTGGCCTCATTTGTACTCTTGGGCAGTGAATATGTATTTTGATTACTGCAAAAATATTTTAAATTGGTGCTTTTTCAATCTACATAGTAAATTTCATTCAAGTATTTAGTATATGTGGAATATTTTCAATCTGTCACCCGTATCCCATTAAACCTTTTTGCTTCTCTAGACAGTTTCCACATCTACTTTCATGTCATACACACACGTCTGAATTTACGTATCTGTGTAAAACCCAGGACTCACAGATGAGAGAAAACGTGTCCTTGTCATTTTCAGTCTGATCTAATTTGCTTATTGTGATGATCTTCAGTTGCACCCATGTCTTGCAAAGGGCATAGTTTTGTTCTTCGTGGTGGGATAAAATCCACTGTGCATAAAATCCACTTTCCTTACCCATTCCCCTGGCGTGGACGCCTCGCTTGGTTCCAAACCTCAGCTACCCTGACCGGTGCTGTATTGACAGTGGTGTGCAAGTGTCTCTGTGACATGTTCATGTGGAGTCATGAGTGTAAGTATTCAGGGGTGGTTAGCTGGGTCATGTGGTAGAGATAGCTTTTAGTCTTTTGGAGAATTCCACACTGGTTTCTGTAGTGGCTGGGCAAGTGTTAAGGTAGAGTGGAAACTGAGGACTTGACAGTCTTACTCTCGCACTGTGGGAATCACAGGTGGCAAGACTTGGGCCGTTTTAGTTTTGTTTTTCTTTTAAGATAGAGTCTCACTCTATAGCTCTGGCTTTCATGGAATTTACTGTGTAGATGGGGCTGGCCTTGAATTCACAAAGATCTGCCTGCCTCTTCCTCTCCAAAGCTGCAATTAGAGGTGTACACCACCACATCTGGCTGGATCTTGTAAAAGAAGAAAAACTTGTCAAAAATTACTCTTAAGCATACTTTGAGGCCACCAGGTGACAAGGAAAAAATGAACCAAGCAGGGGTCACAGATCAGATTTGTTGCATCAGAGGTTAAATTCTCTCCAATTGTGACCCGTCAGTGACAGCGAATCCTATTGAGTGTGTTCATGGTTATGTTGACAAGGAAAGCACAGTCCAATTATTGACCCTTTCTGCCTTTAATTTACCATGAAATAATTTTATTTGAACAAGCATTGGCTTCTTGCAAAGAATCATTTGCAAATAGTAAAACTGTTGATAGCATATTTAGAAATGAAGCTTGATTAACTGTGAGGAGGCTGGGTATAAATTAGGGGTGCATGTAGGGGTGCTGCCACCCTTAGGGTGGGTGTAGATCAGGGGTCACATGTGGGGTGCTGCCACCCTTAGGGTGGGTGTAGATCAGGAGTCACATGTGGGGTGCTGCCACTCTTAGGATGGTGTAGATTGGGGTCACATGTGGGGTGCTGCCACCCTCAGCATTGCTCCTTGAGCTGGCATTTCTACTGTGAGAAGGAAGTGGTATGTCATGGAAGCTTGTTTTCTGTCTTTGGGGGCTTTTCCTCACTTGTTTGTTTGCTGCTAGGGTGAGGTGATTCCTTGTGTCTGCTTTTGTCCTCACTGTGCTCTGAGCCACCCCCCTTTTCACTGTAGCATTCAAATGCAGAAAGACATTGAAGGGCAGCATAAACAGAGACATGACACCCCTCACACATCTGTCTTTCCTTTTACTGCTCACAAGTAATCATTTGATAGGCACTCAAGGCCCTGCAGAGACAAAGACGAACAAAACACAGGTGAGTGGCTGCCATACTTTCTTTCGACTGCCTTTGAGCCACCCAGCTGTCCATGTCAATGGTTAGTGGACCTCCTGCACTTTGTAGGCTGTTCTCGTAGACTACTGGGTGGCAGAGGCAGCTAAACAATGATTAAATGATTAAATCAAGGACTTCAATCCACGACAAATGTCTCCGAAATCACTCTGATTCTTAGCCTTGAACAAGAACATATGAAAAAGCATGCAGAAATGTGCTGGAAGTATGTGGGCTCAACTACTAGAGTATGAGGAAAAGTGTGAACTCATCCCACAGCAGACATTACAGCTCCAAAGAAGCAGCAGACCTTTTGCTACCTGGGGACCAGCCTCCAGCAGTGCAGGCAGGACTCCATGGGAGTCCAGGGAGTCATCCTAACCATGCCCTTCTTTATCTGAGGGGGTAAGGGGAAAGACACTCACACACTCTGCATGCTTTCCTTCTTCTGGGTTCTTTGCTCTGTGTTCTATTCTCTTTCCTTATCTCTATCCAGGAATGTCCTTTCTGTCTCTCTCAATGTTTTCTTTCTAACTCTGTCTTCATTCTTCCTTATTCTCACTCTTTATTTTTTCTTTGATGGCTTATATATCCCAGCAAAATCTTTCAATATAAAAGTTATAATGTGGTTACATTCTATTTTTCAAGCAAGTGATTACAATGAATACAAGTAAGGAACAGCATGTTTTCCATATCCCTTACATGATTAAACATTTTACATATTACAGGTGAAAAACAGGTTGTTGTAGATGTATCCAACCTTCTTATTAAATAAGAAACACAGAACCAATGCAAAGAAGAAAGCCAAGAGGTCAGAGCTAAGAGCTAAAACCTTACCCTTCCTCCTGCGGTGGTCCTACCTCTCCGAACCAGAGCTACCCCTGTGTTAAAGTCTTTATATAGAGTTCCTGTCCTGCCTTCTCATTGGTTGTAAACCCAACCACATGACCGCCTCCTCACGGCCTGTCTGTATAGGCCTCCAGGTTTTCCATGATTGGTATTGATTAAAGGCATGTGTATCCAATAATGGCTGTATCCCTGAACACACAGAGACTTACCCAGCTCTGCCTACCAAGTGCTGGAATTACAAGCGTACGCTACCACTGCCCTGCTTTCCTATGGCTTGCTAATAGCTCTGACCCCCGGGCAACTTTATTTATTAACATACAAATAACATTTTAATACAAATAAAATATCACCATATTTCCCCTTTTCTATTTTAATAAAAAGGAAAAAAAAAGAAAAAGCTTATAACTAATATAAGAAAAACTATATACAAAAGGACAATAACTATATACAATATATACAAGTAATAAATACCTAAACAATGTCTAGTCCATTTGTATTTGACAAATTCAGAGAAAATAATTTCATTATCTATCCTATTTTGGTAAGTCCAAAATGTATCCCTAATTAATCTTCAACTATAACTAACTAACCTTCAACTATAACTAACTAATCTTCAACTCCCTCAGAGACCCAAGAAGGAAATAATATTAGCTAACAAAAATAAAAACAGGAAGTGCACATAAGCAACTTCCAAAAAATTTGTGAGTTGACAGAAACAGACAGCTGTCTGGACAGTTACCTGAGGTTTCTCCAAAGTGCTGGGGCATCATCTTCAGCCTATAGGCTTAGCATATCTGACAGACTCATTTGTGAAGTAGGATGTACACAAGGTCAACAGTTCAACCTCACATTGAGTGAGAGTAGTCCATGTACCAGAAACACCTGAATTCCACTAGTGTCATGTCATGATTCAGGATTTTAAATTCTGGAAATTGTTGATGGTTTTTTAATTCAGCTGTCCATTCTTCTTGGCTGTGTATATATGGCTTCATCTCAGCATTCCATTCTTCTCCATATCCCTCTATCTAATGCCAGTCTACTATTGAGAGGCGTGAGCTTAGTTACTCTTCAAGAATAACTGTTTCAGCTGCTGTTCCATTGCACATCAGAGGCCATCGGCCCACTGCCTGTTCAGCTGCCTTCGAAGAAAAGGGCACTGTACCTTTTTCGAATTGCGAAGGCCACTTCAGGGATGGTGCCATATTGTCCTGGCCTCTGAAGATGCCTTTTGATAAAGCCATAACCACACTTGTTTTGGCAAGAATCAGTAATCCTTTGTTTTATGTCCTGTCTGTCCATTTTGTCCTGTTGATTCGAGGATACTTTGTTGTCCAGTGGCTAACTTTTGCCACAATGAAAGTTAACTCCATATGCAGTTTCTTCAATGCCCATATTTTCTCTGAAGTAGATTGGTACTGCCAGGAGCCGACATGTCTCATAGTCATAACAAAAAAGAAAAATTTTCTAAGTTATTAAAACATTTTAAATGCCATATTCTGTAGATCTCTGAAGGGTTTGAAGATAACCTGTCTATCTAAAATATATCTACTCAATCTTGAAAACATACCTAATATAACTACAAGTTCTATTATAATATCTAACTACTAACTTTCATTTCTTTATATCCTAATAGTTGGTAATAACATTCAAGGATCAGAAAATTGCATTACATTGTTAGATGAACGGTACAATTAGAAAAATATATATAACATTTTCTAACAATATCAATTTCAATATATATAATTTGTATACAATATAACACAATCCAATCCAATGTAAAGTATTTACATTTTTCTTTTCTTTCTTTTTTTTTTTAATAAGAACCTTAAATCTAATCTCCTTTGCTTAGCCTTTTTCCTAACCCTTGACAACAACTTATAACCAACCCCCCTAATCAATGAAAATTATCCCAGACCCAAAACCCATTAAAAGACCAAAAAAACCAACCGCCCCACACCACCTCTTTGGGAATGTGGGCGTCGTATTCTTGAAATTGCTTCCTGCTGGGTATGGGCGAAGGTATCTTTATCCTGAAAGAAAAATTTTAGGTTAATTGTCAAATTCTAGGAAGGTAAATATATCCTTCGTTATCCAGTCTGTGTATAATGCCAAAATTCAGGGTTTATCTCAAATCCTTATTCAAGTAGTCTTTGAGACTGGATCATCTCAGCTAGCTCTTCTCAAAATTGCTCTGAGCACTTTGTAGTTCAAAGCTGATCTGTAGATGATGTTTGTCAGCTTAGTGATGTTATTATTGTCCACGTGGAATTGTTGTTGTTGTGGGGCCCCATCTTCTTCCTGGAGACTTCAGTTGATGTTAGGCCTAACCGTGATTTCCTGCAAAAAACTGATAAGAGACTCGAACACAAAGACTATATATGCGTCTTTTTAGAATTAGTTAGTACTCTATATGACCATTTATATCTTAACAAAGTTTAAAATGTATATATATCTATATATATTGATCTTGTAAATTTTGATATAAAATTCATACTTTAAGAAAAGTTTAAAGAATCAGAACAGAATCAAAGAGTTGAGATTCGTAATAGAATAGTCCCTTAATTAATTTGGCTTTTCTCCTGTCCCATAGCAGAAGATGGCTCTTTTCTTCTGGCATGATACAGGGAGTTTGCATTTTCCTTTTAACAACATGCTTGAGTTTAAAGAAGGAGAGAGCCATTCTCCAACTCCAAAGTCAGCTTTAAATTTTAATTGAACTGGGACTATTAGAAGTTAAATAGTGTTAAATCTTTAAAGAAAAGCAGAAACAAACATTTAGGAAGACATAAAATTTTTTTAGATAACATACCCATACGCCATTTCACTCTGTTTCTTAGGATAGATGATTTGTCCCTTTTCTTCAGTTGTCTCATTTGTCCAATGTTCTTCAAATTCCTTAACCTTCATTCTCCTAAAAGACAAAAACAAAAACCTTTCCCCAAGGTTTTTTGGGGATGTTCCTTTTTGACAAGTTATCTGATTAAATGAAAAGGCATGTGTTACTGGTGTAAGTTAGTTTAAATTGGATGTTTACGATAGTTGATGAACTATCACCTCCTCTAATTAAGAGGTCTCTCTTGTTCAAATCGAACCTTTATCAATTTTGATGGTACCCACAGCTTATCTTCTCCTGTAGAAATAAAAGCAAAACCTCGTCCCCAATGTAACACATACCCTGGTTTCCATTCTGAGGTCAGCACATCCTTAAAGTATATAGGTTGATTTAATTCTGTAGTTTTTTCTATTATCCAATGTCTCTCTGCAGCTGTTGTTCCTTTCTCATTGGCATTGAGAAAATTCAAAGTTAATAGAGCATTATGTAGTCTATTTCTGGGGGTTTTTGTTACTCCTTTTTGTTTATTTAGCATATCTTTTAGAGTACTGTTTGATCTTTCTATAACTGCTTGACCTGTAGGATTATGTGGTATACCTGTAACATGGTTTATATTATAATAAGCAAAAAACTGTTTCATTTTAACAGAGACATATGATGGAGCATTATCAGTTTTGATTTGTGCAGGTATACCCATAATGGCCATAACTTCTAGCAAATGAGTGATTACAGAATCAGCTTTTTCAGAACTCAAAGCAGTTGCCCATTGAAATCCTGAATAAGTATCGATAGTGTGGTGTACATATTTCAGTTTTCCAAATTCTGCAAAGTGAAACATGTCCATCTGCCAGATTTCATTCCTCTGACTACCCTTTGGGTTATATCCTGCTGGTAATGGTGTTTGATTGTAGAAGGAACAAGTAGGACATTTCCTTACTATTTCTTTGGCTTGTTGCCAGGTTATGGAAAATTCCTTTTTTAAACCTTTACTATTGACATGATGTTTTTTATGAAATTCTGAGGCCTCCAGCACATTTCCTATCAATAATTTATCAATCTCATCATTGCCTTGTGCTAGAGGGCCTGGCAGACCAGTATGGGATCGGATGTGAGTTATATATAAAGGATGACTCCTTTTTCTGATTGTATCTTGTAATTGAATAAATAATGAAGTTAATTCTGAAGCATCGTGGATAAATTCTGCAGTCTCAATATGTAATACTACTCTTTCAGCATACTGAGAGTCAGTTACTATTTGAGAGGTTCTGAAAAATCCATTAATACCAACAGAATAGCATACAATTCTGATTTTTGAACTGAATTATAAGGACTTTGAACCACTTTACTTAAATTTTCTGATTTGTAACCTGCCTTTCCTTGTTTGTTGGCATCTGTATAAAATGTACGAACTCCAGATATGGGTTTTTTCCTCACAATTCGAGGCAAGATCCAATCAGCTCTCTTTATAAGATCAATTCTATTGCTTTTGGGATATTTGCTGTTAATTTCTCCCAAAAAATTACTACAAGCTTTTTGCCAAGCTTCATTTTCTATCCATAATTTTTCAATGTCCTCCTTAGTTAAAGGTACGACAATTTCTGCTGGGTCTATTCCTGCTAATTGACGAAGTCTCAATTTTCCTTTCCAAATCAAGTCAGAGATTTTTTCCACATAAGTTTTTAATTTTTTATTTGGTTTATTTGGTAAAAATATCCATTCCAATATAATATCTTCCCTTTGCATTAAGATTCCTGTTGGGGAATGCCTAGAAGGTAAAATAACCAAAATGCAATCCAGCTTTGGATCAATACGATCTACGTGCCCTTCATGTACTTTCTTTTCTACCAAGGCCAATTCTTTCTCAGCTTCAGGTGATAATTCTCTTGGACTATTTAAGTCCTTATCACCTTCTAAGGTTTTAAACAAATTATTCAGTTCATCATTTTTTACCCCAACAATAGTTCTTAGATGAGAAATGTCTCCAAATAATCTTTGAAAGTCATTAAGAGTCTGTAGTCGATCTCTCCTAATTTGCACTTTTTGAGGTCTAATTTTTTGAAGTTCTATTTTATATCCTAAATAATTAATAGAATCTCCTCTTTGTACCTTTTCTAAAGTAATTTGTAATCCCCAGCAAGGCAAAATTTTCTTTACTTTTTCAAACATTCTTTCTAAAGTATCTGCATTTGAATCAGCTAATAAAATGTCATCCATATAATGATAAATTATAGATTTAGGAAATTTTTTATGTACCACTTCTAATGGCTGTTTTACAAAATATTGGCACAAAGTTGGGCTATTCAACATTCCCTGTGGGAGAACCCTCCATTGAAATCTTTTAACCGGTTGAGAATTATTATAAGTAGGCACTGTGAAAGCAAATCTTTCTCTGTCTTTTTCTTGTAAGGGTATTGAAAAGAAACAGTCTTTTAAATCAATAACTATGGGAGGCCAGCCTTTTGGTAACAGAGTAGGTAAAGGAATTCCAGATTGTAAAGAGCCCATTGGCTGAATTACTTTGTTAATTGCTCTAAGGTCTGTTACCATTCTCCATTTACCAGATTTTTTTTTTTTTATAACAAATACAGGAGAATTCCAAGGGCTGGTTGATTCTTCAATATGATGAGCATTTAACTGTTCTTCCACCAGCTCTTGTAAAGCCTGGAGTTTCTCTGTTGTTAAAGGCCATTGCTGAACCCATACAGGCTTGTCTGTTGACCATTTTAAAGGTAGAGCTGTTAATGTTTTTGGAAGATTATCAGTTGTTGTGCCCTGTTCTTGTATGACATGGATGGCTGGTGAGCACTCATTAGAATAATATCTTTTAATATTTCTCTCAGAAACATGTACTAATTTATGATTTGTTTCTGAGATTGGAGGGATATTAATCTGAGTATTCCATTGTTGTAACAAGTCTCGACCCCACAGGTTCATAGCTATGTTAGCCATATATGGTTTTAATTTTCCTTTCTGTCCTTCTGGACCTATACATTCAAGTCATCTTACACTTTGTTTCACTCTAGATAATGTCCCAATTCCTAAGAGTTGAATGTTTACCTCCTGAAGAGGCCAAGTTGGATGCCAAAATTCTGGTGCAATTATGGTAATGTCAGCACCTGTGTCTACCAGACCAGACAACAAAACACCATTTATTTTTATTGTTAGTTTTGGTCTTTGTTCATTAATAGAAGTTTGCCAAAAAATTTTCTTTATGTTTTTTCCTGTATTTCCTATTTTCTCTGTTTCATCATCTCGACTAACATGATTTATTCCAATAGACATTTGGTTGTTTAGTTGCTTTGAGTAGGGGTTTCCTCTACAACTGCAGGAAAGGTTTGAACTGGATTTACTGTGGGGGCCTGCCTGAGGCCCCTCTGGGAGTTTCCTGAAACTCGAGGCAGAGGGTTACCCTGTCTGTCCCTTGTTGATCTACATTCGTTGGTCCAGTGTTTTCCCTTACCACACCTTCTGCATACTCCAGAAGGAAGGGGCATTCTGTTGCCAGTGTTCCTTGAAGAAACATTATTTCTAGGAATGACCTGTTTACAATCCCTTTTCAAATGTCCTTGCTTTCCACATCCAAAACATCTAACATTGCTCAAACCTTTTGAAATTGCTTTTCCTACCCACATATCATCATGGTCATAAGCCTCTACATTAACTGTATCTCTAATCCAATCTTCCAAAGGTGCAGATCTTGCCTTTAACGGCCTAATTATTCTTTTGCACGCTGCATTTGCATTCTCAAAGGCTAAAGATTCAATTATTATCTGACTAGCCTCTGAATTCGGGACCATTTTTTGTACTGCTGAAGTCAATCTTTGTAAGAAATCTGTGAAAGATTCTTTGGGGCCCTGTATAACCTTTGTAAATGACTCAGTTTTTTTTCCTGGTTCTTCAACTCTGTCCCATGCATTCAAAGCTGCCGTTTTACATAGAACTAGGGTTTGGACATCATATGAACATTGTGTTTGTACTGAAGCATATTGGCCTTCGCCAATAAGCTGATCCTGGCAGACTTGTATTCTGCTATCCCTCCATTGTCTTTCTATATTTTTAGCCTCATTACTGAACCACATTTTCCACTGGAGATTTTGTCCGGGTTCAAGAACAGCCTGTGCCAATTCCCGCCAGTCCTTTGGTATAATCCTATTACAAGTTGACCAGGTGTTTAACATTTGCTTTACATATGGGGAGTGCATGCCATAAGATGCTATTGCCTCCTTAAATCTTCGTAAGTCTAACATTTCAACTGGAACCCAAGTATTTTGTTCATTCTCTTCATCAGGTAGCTGCTGTACGGCTACTGGATAAATTAAGGGTGATTGTGTGAAAACTGGCTTTCTTTCTGTAACCTTATGATCCAATTTTGAAACAACTTCACTATTTATTTCTTCTGTCTGAATTTGAATTTCTCTATAATTCATTTTTACCGGTTTAACAAGTTTTTCTAAGCCTGTTATCCTGGCACTTAAGTTGACGATCTTTTTAAATAGTAAAATGAGGATAAGAAAAGTAATAAACTGAATAATTCAATCAATATTAATCTTTTCATATAGTTGTTCCATTGTCAGAGTGCCTAAAATTTCAAACAAAGCCCAATTTTCTTCCAATGTACACATAAAGCCCATTTTTTTTTTAATGTAGAAAAAAATTCTCTTTTAAATAGATATGTTAATTGACTTACCAAGTCTGGGTAGAACAGTAGAATCCCAGGGAATTTCACAGCCACCTGGTGTTCGAGGTGTGAATCCAGCGAGAGAGAGAGAGAGAGAGAGAGAGAGAGAGAGAAAGTGTAGCTGCTTGAGCCGAGTCAAGCCTTGGCTTTACAGGCAGGGGCCCTGTTCAGCAGGGCAGGTCTGAGTTGTTTGTAGCAGTTGCAAGTAGCTCCAGCTGCGGGTCAGTCAGGCCTGGGCTCAAGCTAGGCAGCCGGGCCGCCCAGGCTGGAAACCGGACCTGCCGCCAAGCCAAGCCAAGCGGTTTTTAATGAATTCTTGTCACGTTGGGTGCCAAATGTAGATATATCCAACCTTCTTATTAAATAAGAAACACAGAACCAATGCAAAGAAGAAAGCCAAGAGGTCAGAGCTAAGAGCTAAAACCTTACCCTTCCTCCTGCGGTGGTCCTACCTCTCCGAACCAGAGCTACCCCTGTGTTAAAGTCTTTATATAGAGTTCCTGTCCTGCCTTCTCATTGGTTGTAAACCCAACCACATGACCGCCTCCTCACGGCCTGTCTGTATAGGCCTCCAGGTTTTCCATGATTGGTATTGATTAAAGGCATGTGTATCCAATAATGGCTGTATCCCTGAACACACAGAGACTTACCCAGCTCTGCCTACCAAGTGCTGGAATTACAAGCGTACGCTACCACTGCCCTGCTTTCCTATGGCTTGCTAATAGCTCTGACCCCCGGGCAACTTTATTTATTAACATACAAATAACATTTTAATACAAATAAAATATCACCATAGGTTGTCCCAAGAATCCACATATGTTCATAACCAAACAACTTGTTATAGATTAACAGAGTGTAAGCAAGCAAGGTATTCTTCTCAGTCAGGTCTCGTATTGGCAGGCTGTGTTTTGCAGTTACAAAGAAAGGGCCAATCACTTTCTTACTTGTCTTGAAAGGTAATCTTATAAGGAATCACAACCTAAACTTTTATCCATGTAAAAGAGCCAGCTCTACTTTAAATCTTTAGTGTGCCTACCTACTCATCAGTAGTTTTTTATAATCAAGAGATTGAGGGCAGAAATGGGTACAAGGAACTAATCATCTTGATCACCAACCAAACCTCGAAAGCAAACTATGTCAGCTAGTAGGAATTGGACTGCTTTGTTTTTGATCCCTAACCTCAAAGCTACTATCAAAATCTTAATCTGAGGTCCTTCTAAGGCTTTGTTTCAGCTATCATGCACCCTGAAGCCTGTGAACACGTCTCCCAACATTAATTAATATTAAAAGAATTTAAGCTAGCTGGGCTATCGGGACTCAGTTTTTTTTTTTAATCATTATTTTAAGTCACAGTCTATACAGCTCCTCAGTAGAAACTCATATGTTCTAGCTGTATGACACTTCCTTATTTTATTTTTTATCCTCTGCAGCCTCTGATCACAGGCAGGGGCAACACTATATCCTACCTTTACCTATGTTAATTTTTTCACTAAACTGACCTCTATCGTAATCTCTCACTATATTTATTAAAGACCTTCAATCACCAAAATCCTATTTAAACTAGCACTATTATTATATAAAATCATTGTTTCAGTTAAACAGTGCAGCTTAAGGGGAAATCATCTTCATAATAATCCGCAGGTAGAAATGCTGAGTAGAACAGGATGTTTCCATGAGATAAACACACTACACTATAGGCAGTGGGGATCTCCCCATGCCCATTCACACCGTGCCAGATACCAGAGAAAGATGGCAGCGGCAAACATGTGAAGGCACAGCAGAAGCAAAAGACACTCTGGGGTCTGTGGTCTTGGGGCCTTGCCTATCTAAGATTCACCCATCAGGGTTGTATTTCCTGGTGGGCTGACACCTGAAGCTAGTTACCACCTGCTGCTCCTCTGACATGGCCACCAGCACAAGCCACCCTTGTCCTTCTGTGGTGGTGCTGAGGAGGGACGCAATCAATAGGAGCCATCACACACGGGCTACATGCTAACATCGTACTCACCTGCAGCTGCTGCTCAAGGAAACCGTGGGAAGCTGAAGAACTCGCTTTTATATAAACTAAAGAAATAGAGGCAGATGTGGCTCTAAGTGGACAGATATTTTGGAGTTACCTCCTTGGTCACCTCTTCATTCTAAAGCTGAAGAAAATTCTTGCTTTTACGACATACATGCTAAAGTTGGGATGATTCAAATAATGTGTGCATGACCCCTGGGTGTGGAGGAACACAAACTGAAGAGGCATTCCATACTTTGTGTGCATGTATGTGCTGTGTGTGTGTGTGTGTGTGTGTGTGTGTGTTCATGTGTATGTGTGAGTGGCATGTGTGTATATAAGTGAATGTATGTGTGTATGTATGTGCTTGTGCAGGTGCATGTGTAATGTACCTGCTTATGTTTGTGTGTGTGTACATGTATGTCTGTAATGTAGCTATGTGTATGTTGGTGTATGTGGGAATGTGAGTGTGTGCATTTGAATGTATGTGTATAGGTGTGTATGGATGCATATGTGTATATATGCATTTATGTGTGTGTCACAATACTAGGGAATTATATCATGAGAGGAGGGTATTTTAAAGGAGAGAGAGCAGAGAGGTCTATGAAATACATGTAGTAAGAGAGCAGAAGGTGGCATCAGTTAGGAGAGGAAGAAGATACACATGGAGGGAAGAGAGGGCATGGGGGAGGGCAGGAAGGAGGGGAGCAAGCAGGAACACAGTATGACACATTTGTATGAAGAGGCTGCGATGAAATCCATCACTTTCATATCAGAATGAATGAAGTTGAGATTTCGGCACTGAACTGAGCTAAACCTGGGGATTTCCTAGTGTGGTAGGGGCAGAGCTGTTCAGAAGCAAGGCTTCCCGCAGGCCTGAGCCTCTCTGGGTCCTGCCTTGGTAGTGTAGTTGACTGCATCCGGCACTACAGTTTCTTCCTTTATCTTACAGGATTATTCCACCGAGAGGCTGAAGAAGACAAATGAGATACTGAAAGGCATCAAGCTCCTCAAGCTGTACGCCTGGGAGCACATCTTCTGCAAAAGTGTGGAAGAGACAAGAATGAAGGAGCTCTCCAGCCTCAAAACCTTCGCGCTCTACACGTCACTCTCCAGTGAGTCACCATCGTCACTCGGGTGACCAGTATGTGCCCAGTGTTAAGTCTGGCTTATAAGTGATGAAATGCTCTAGGCCTCAAAGGAGGCCCGTTATTGTCTCTACATATTTTATCCTGTCTCCACTTGCCAGATGCTCTTTACACTGCATCTGGCCCTTTGCAAGTTGTTTTTGGCTATGGTACATCACCTATTGAAATCCTTGGTACTTTTTTTAAACTTTATTTTAATTTGATGATGTGTGTGGGCATGCACATCTGTGGCACATGGGTGGAGGTCAGAGGCCAGCTTTGTGGAGTGAGCTCTCGTCTTCCATTTTTACATGGGTGCCAGGCATTGAACTCAGGTTGCCAGCCTCATACAGCAAGCACTGAGCTGTCTCACCTGGTAATATGAAAATGGTAATGACGTGAGGTGGTAGCTCCAGCTGAAACTCTCATCCGCTATAGTAGGAAAAGTCAGCTAGTTCTCAGTAAAAAGGGAGCTAGTTCTTTCAGGTGATTTGACTATCTTGCTAATGACCATCTCTAAGTCTGTTGGAAGTGCCCACTCTGGTTTGTGTTATCTGTTTTGGAGGGCACTTCTGATAGACTCTCCTGAAGAGCAAACGAAGGCGGAGAAAAGCTTCAGGTGAAAGAAGCCAAACTTGATTGACTCACAGTCTACTTTCCTAGTGTGTTCTTGAGAACATTTGCATGCTGTTTCCGTCTTAAGCACAAACCCAGTGTTTTCTGGAGTAATGGGCTTGCATTAGTATAGATCACACACGCTTAGTCAAATGTCACCCACTCTTACTTGATTTTATTTGTGGGTCATTTTTGTTCCAAAGATCTTTAAGGGCTTAGAGATTTGGAGGTTTATGCACTATTATTTCTTGAACTGTAAATGACTTTAGATCTTTGTGATGTTATATGCTTTTGTTCTGAAATGGAATTATAGTCAACATTGAGGGCACATTCTATTTTATATGCCATGAAAAGTGCTTTATACTCACTCGGTCTTGTATCTACATGACAGTGGTGCCAGATTTTGATAAAACCCTGTGGTTTCCAAGAAAGATCCTAACAGACCATCCATCTGGTTTTACTATGACTCAAACACTAACATTTTTGGTGGTGTGTGGCCATAGCCCCCAGCCCTTGGGATCCTAAGGCAGAAGGATTGCCTTGAGGTTCAAGCTAGCCTGGGCTACATTGCGAATTCAAGTTCAGCCTCAGGTACAAAGTGAGACCGTGTTAATAAACAAAAGTAAAGATGAAAACAGGGCCTGAAGAGATGACTCTGCAGTTAAAAGCACATTCTGCTCTTGCAGAGGACCTGGGTTCAATTCCCAGCACCCATATGTGGTGGCTCACAACCATCTGTAACTCTAGCTCCAGAAGGTCTGATGCCCTCTTCTGGCTGCCTCAGTCAGCTGCACACATATAATGCACAAACATACTCTCAGGCTCATACACATAGACATAAATTAAAAATGAATCTGTAAGTCTTTAAAACAAAACAAGAAAAAAAAAAGAAAGAAAAAAAAAACATACTACCACTAAACCCCTCTAGGATTTTAGCCTAAAATTCTGAGTTGCCCTTGTGTTGACTCTGCATTTATGGTTTAAGGAAAAGTGAAGATATGAGATTATTTATTATCTGAAAGGTCTAAAAGTGAAAGTTAATAACCCCTGTTGGACCCTGAGCATGAGGTAATGTCAAATTCTCATTTATCATCTGCATAATAACCAAATTTTCATAACTTAAATTAGTTCAGTAGACCAAATAAAATATACAACCTGTAAATGCTCTCAAAAGCACACATTTAAAAAATTCTAATAATCTGCATCATCAAAGGATATTTTATCTGAATTCTGTTGCTTGGAACATTTAATAAGAAAATTGTCATAATTCTTTAATAAAGAAAAGTGCTTTCTGGCTACAATGTGTATGTGGGAGCTCATAAAGCCATGGGTGAGGAGACAGCCCTGGGGACTATTGGTGAGCCAGACAAAATGCTGCTAACATACTCTGCCATTCTAGTCTTCATGGAGCATTAATAGAGGATGATTAATTTACATGGGGAAAACGTTTGCGCAGTTCAGTGAAATAACACATTTGATTTCTTCCCGCAGTCTTCATGAATGCAGCAATTCCCATCGCGGCTGTTCTTGCAGTAAGACACTTTTTCTTGCTTTTAGAAATAGAAGCAGGTCCGTGCTCATGAAAGATTTCCAGCAGAGAGTGTGTGGGTGGCCATGGCTGTTACTTCCCTCATCACTTCCTTCTTTGTAGTTTCCAACCCAATGGTTCTAGTCCAGGATTGCTCAGCCCTGACAGCGCAGTTACTTTGGTTTAGACCATTCTTTGCTGTAAGGGGATATCCTTAGCACTAGTATAAATAGTGGCATTCCTGGCTTCAACCCTACTAGATGTCAGTACCTTACCCAACCATGACAATAAAACCTATTCCCAAGGGTAGATGAAGGTGATTAAAACTAACAGTGTTTGGGAAGTGTCCATCTCCATCATGGTGGCCTGGTTCTCATACATTCTTGTAACAAAATAGTTCATAGGAGCAACCAGGACATGATAAGTAATTGTATTCTATTTCTCACCATATAGTGTTCACAAGTGAGAATAAGTCTTCACTAGACTACAGTATTGGAGTTTTTGTACAGTTGTACAGTAGAGACCTTTAAACGCTAGACCACTCTCTTTGCTTAGAATAGTGAGTCTGGGTTGCTTGGGAAGCATTTGGCTGGGTGTTGGGACTCTGAGTTCTCTGCTCAGTTTATTCCTCCATGCACAGTAATTTGAGAGAAGCCACTTTCCTAGTCTATAAATAAGCTGTCTTGTCTGTCTCTCAAGTTTACTGCTAGGATCATGTGCAGATCACTATGTCTCATGAGTCTGGGGTAAAGTAATTATTCTTCGTGGTTTCAGCGGATATGGCAGCATGGAAGGAGACGCTAGGTTAGGCAAGTTGAATGTCAGCGTGTGTGTCCCTTGTACCACTTTCACCAGAACATTTTAAGTAAACCTTTTTTTGTGTTTGTGCAGACGTTTGTGACACATGCATATGCCAGTGGAAACACCCTGAAACCCGCAGAGGCCTTTGCCTCTCTGTCTCTCTTCCACATCCTTGTCACCCCACTCTTCCTGCTGTCCACAGTGGTCAGATTTGCGGTCAAAGCCATCATCAGGTATGCACTAAACTATCTGGGTTTCTTTGCTTATTGATGAATAATAAGTGCCCCTGCTGGTGGATTTGCAAGAGTACAAAAGGAACCATAAAAACGCTGTCAGAGATTACCATTGTTAGAAATTGACTATGTTAACTTGCAGTGTTTTAGTTCCTATGAAAGTGTTGTAGATTGGGGCTCCTTATTTTTTCCTTTTTATTATTATATTTTTTATTATTTAAAACAATTTTTAAATTTAAATTATTTTGATCATATTCCTTTCCCTCCTCCAACCCAACTTAAAGTTCTTTCTCAAAAAAAAAACCAAACAAAAATCCAATACAACAACAAACAAAAACAAAAATAAGATAAAAAAGTAAAACCACACCAAAAAAACCACACCAAATTATATCCAAATAAACACACACACACACACACACACACACACACACACACACACACAGTGACAGAGAGAGAGAGAGAGAGAGAGAGAGAGAGAGAGAGAGAGAGAGAGAGAGAGACATGCACAAACACATCACACACAAACACACACATGACAAAAAACAAGAAACAAAAACCGTGGAGTCCACTATATGTTGGTCAACTACTCCTGAACACGAGTCCTATCCTGGAGTGGCTTGATACACAAAGTGTCATGCCATTGGAGAAACTGATTTTCCCTCTCACAGTAGGAATAAGTGACAGTTCAGTTTTAACCTTTACCCTAGTGGATAAATTTTCATTCATTTATTCATTCATTTTTAAAAACACAACAAAATAAAATATAATAAGACAAAAGCTATCACATTAAACTTGGACAGGACAAACCAACAGAAGGAAAAGATCCTAAGACAAGGCTCAAGAATCAGAGACCAACTTGTTGGCACACTCAGGAATACCATAAAAACACTAAATTGAAAGCCAAAATATAAACACAGAGGACCTGGTGCAGACCGATGCAGGCTCTGTGCTTGCTGCCTCAGTCTCTGAGAGTTTATATGAGCTTTGCTCAGTTGATTCAGGGTGCTTGTTCTCCTGGGGTCCTCCGTCCCCTCTGGCTCTTACACTCTTTCTGCCTCCTCTTCCCCAGGATTCCCTGACTTCTGAGGAATTTGATGGAGATATTTCATTTGGGACCAAGTGTTCCAAGGTCTCTCATTCTCTGAATAATGTCTGGCAGTGGGTTTCTATATTTGTTCCCATCTGCTGCAGGAGGAACCTTCCTGGTCATGCCACAATCCATTCTTTAGAAACAGTCCAATTGATTGAACAATTGGCTTTTTACCAGACATTTAGAATGTCTTTATCTCCCCGCCCTCAACATGCTTAGTATCGAGGCAAACACCTCCTTTTTGTCTTTGAAGTCTTCTCTGATGGTTGGCTTGGGTCAGACTTCTATAAGTGATGGTGACAGTTTTGGTGGTACCTTAAAGGTTCTTGATGGAGATGGCAATGATGCTTTTCATCTAAGTGATGTAGGCCAAAGCTTATATGTATATTTGATATGATATAGGCCAAAGCTTATGGGTATATTTAATGTATCTATGAACGTGGTCATCATGCTTGCCACTGAAGCTGCACCAGTCTATAGGTGTATCATCAGTGATGGGATATGTTTGAATCAACAGAATATGCCGCATGGATTTCAGTTTAATCTCCCCCCAAAAAATAATAATCCCAGCTCAGATTCTTTGAGGATTAGGAAGACTTGAAAAACTGTTAATTTTCTCTCTCAAGTATGCTTCCAGCCAGGGTAGACTTTGTCTTGGTTATAATTTCCCATAACTGACAGCTACAAAAGCAGGTGTCATATGATGGTGACCATTTCCCACTTCTTCCCTTTGTACCACACACACACAATTGTGTTGACAAGACACACCATGCTCTCTGTGCCACCATCTACTGTCCTAAACCATTATATAAACAGGGCAGTCTTGAAGTCATATTTCACCCTCACTTTGCAATTTTTATATGCCTTATAGACTCTTAGCATGTGCTGCACACAACTTTTGTCATTTTTATTTTTGACCTTTGAAAGAAATGTCTACATGCTCCAACACTGAAGAAAACCTGAGCCCTTAACAAGTACCCCTTAAGGGTCCATTATACCCTTATATCAACAGCAAAGTAGAACATTTCAAAATGAAATAATTTCCACAAGGCACATACATTACTGAGACACCTTGCATTTGATGTTCAATACCTTGGTTGTAGGCAACAGTTTATACTGACTTGCCATAGATTAACTACCGGATAATGTTAGAATGCAGATGAGCTATCCAGAAAAGCACTAGGTTCAGATGGGGTGGGGGTGGGGGATGGCATCCTAACGCAGCTTCAATCCTCTTCTCTGAGCCAGGAGATCAGCAACTGCTCCGAAGCTGCTGGGCTTTAGAGCTCATATGCTCTGGCCTCAGCTACCCTCATTTCTTCTCTCATTGTTCTGCCTTTGGATGGCTTACATAGATAGACTGTAGTTCGCAGTCAGCCTTCCAAATTAGGCAGCACTCTGGAAGGGAAGCCACTTCAAACAATAAAACTGATAAATAGCCAGAGTCTGCTATTTTGGTCCTTATTTTCATTTTCTCCATTTAACGGCCATCCCTTCCATGGTTACAGTCTTAATTAATTGAAACTTGACTCTGCGCTAGAAGTCGAAATAAAAAGCAATCTGTAATGTATAACATATCATGACTTTGAAAGAAGGAGCCTGCCAAACATTAAAAGGACTTTGGGAGTTGGTTTGAAAAAGACAAAAGAACTCAAACTCAATGCTACAATCCTAGTGCAGTGGAAGGTGGGTAAAGCCCTCTGTGGATTTCTCATGGCCCTCTCCCTTTATCGCTCCTGGAGAAAAGGCATTTGCCAGTTTGATAAAGCCCAGCGTACTTCCAGGGCCCCAGGCCAACTTCCCCAAGCCACAGCCCAAACAGAATGTGCTTCTAAAAGCACACTTCTCTAAAATGACGTCCAGGGTTGATTTGCAGGTCCTACAGAGACGGTGGGTCAACAGAAGTGGCCAGACCTTTTCCTCACTGGGTACTGGTTCTGGGAACCCAAACAAGCATTTTCCCAGTGTTGACTGGCTTCTGCATTTGCTTCAGTGCCTGGGAACCCGTGACCAATCTCAAATGCCAGTTGGCCGGCAGTGAGCTGAGCCGCCTGTTTATAATTGGAGACTTTGGTCAGCTGATTTTGAAATCTCCTCTTCAGGACTCTAGAAGTCATAAGCTCTTTACTGGACTCTTAAATATATTCAGAAACTTGGTGGGTTGGGATGGGCTGAAGCAAACTCATGCACTTCTGTTATGTGTGCATGAGAGAAACCAAGAAACCCCTTCACTAGAGGAAAATGCAAGGCCCTACAGAATTCCCTGCCCCAGGATAAGTCCTACACTTTCTTTTGACAGAGTTCATATTGATAGCCAGTAGCCTTGTGATGTTCACTGGGTAGAGCATGTGCACACACACACATGCAATACACCTGCTATTACATTTATAACAAAATGCAACCAAGAGGCAAAGGGGATCCAGGTTGTCTTGGCACAGCCTCACACTTCCCACCCTGTTTGAGTTTTAGGGTGAAGTGTTGCAAAACAGACTAGAGATATGTCACTTGTTATTTAAAATTTGACTCCAGTTCCAGGGAATCCAACATCCCTTTCTGGCCTCTGCAGGTAACAGGCATGCTAGTGGTGCACAGATGCACACACGAACAAAACACCCATACATGTGAAATTAAAATGAAAAATATTAAAGTTCTTATAAAAAAAGAGCAGGCCTGGTGGCACATGTTTGTAATCCAAGGACTTGGGAGATAGAGGCAGGAGGATCAGGATTTCAGGGTTACCCTCTGCTCCATATTGAGTTAAGGCCAACTTGTGCTCTCTGAGACCCTGTCTCAAACACAAAAAGTATTTGAGTGAGTGATTTTTTTCACAATGCTAAACTTTATTCTCCACTTCCTTAGGAATAATTTATGTGTTTTGCCCTTCTGGAGTATTCCTTATAGGTATTTGGTATTTGATACGTAATGTAGTAACTATGTCCAAAGATGTTATTTGCCAGAGGAAAAAAATATTATTAAAGAAACCTCTCATTTCCAGTGGAAAGTAACAAGAACAGCAGTCATTGTCTTTTCTCTTGTGTGCCTCTCAGAGACATTTCTGCTTGGCACATCTCCTGCATCACCAACTGTAAAATAAATAGTTACTGATACTTATTATCAAGCATGCTTACACCTTGGCCAGGCCTCTGTATTGCAGTTGACAAAACGTCATACTCTCTATCAAAAACCATGCAACTATCAGCCACAAAAATCAGTTATTCTTCAGGACTGTAATACCTGTTCAAGGTTTTCAAACTGCATCTAAATATCCAAAGTAATATTTGAAGGGTTGGAGTGGTGACTCGGTGGGTAAGATCACATAGTGATGATTCGGTGGGTAAGATCACATAGTGATGATGCGGTGGGTAAGATCTCATAGTATTCTTCCAGGACCCAAGTTAGGTTTCTAGCACCCATGTTAGACAGCTGACCACCTCCTGTAAGTCCAACTACAGGGGATCTAACACCCTTTTCTGGCTTCCCCTTGATACCTGTACTCCATTCGCATACCCATAACAGACACATAATCAAAAATAAAATATGTATTAAAAAACCAAAGTAGTATTTGAGAAGTGAACTGGTCATGTGCATATGTAAAACTGTAAACACTTTCGTCAGTTTCCTAAACAAGTGAGACATTAGTAAAATATTGAGCTTAACAGTGCTGAAGGCGGGCCAACAAACTTATTGGTATCAGCTATGCCTACTTTCAAATCCCAGACATAAAGTACTTATTGTTCAACTTTAGGTGTGTTGTGCGGTTGTATCTGAGACTCAGTTTTCTCATTTATCAAATGAATACCATAATATCACCTGCTTCTGAAGGTTGATAAAAACATGACAATGCACAGAAATGGCCAGAACACTTTCGAAATACTGTAGGTCTTTTTACACATCTCAATTTTACTCATTTATCACCATTTTTACCACCTAGTGCCTGAGCATATTATGTGGGTCTTCATTCTCTGGTGGCTGCATTAATAACTGCAAAGAGGAGAGATAGGTAGCCATGAGCAGAGAGTCCACTGTGCATTTAGAGAGGCCAAGAAGCAAAATGAATCCCTATACACAGAATGGCATGGCCTGTAGATGACCATCAGTTTATTTAGTGGAGTGGGAGGCTGTCTGGTTCCTGATGGTCTGAAGGGTGTGACTGTACTTGCTAACTCTAAAAGGATACATGGCTTTTGACTAGTTGGAGAAAGAGGAAAATGAATTTTATCAGAGGGGGTAGAGGGAGGAGTAAGTACCCTAGACATCTTAGTGTACATGGAGGGCCAAAGGTGTTTTTGTATGGATGGAGAAATGATTATGACACTAGAAATGTCAGGGGACAAGGCTGGGAGATGATGGGGAAGATGTTGGAAGTCGAGTAAGTGCTGCGTCATTTGATATCTGAGAGAGGGCTTCTTACATCCATGTGTTTGCAGTGTAAAGGTAGTGTGGCTGAAGAAACTTCACCTCTGGTCAGGATTTGTGCATTTTCTGAAGTTAACTGTCTCAGTGGCTCCTGAAAGGATCTTGTACAAGCAGGAGATGCTTTTGCTACTCATTAGCCACTTATTCTCTCACCAACCTCACTGAGGAATCACAATGCACACATTGAGATAGCCCCAGAGCACAGAGAGCTATCCTTTTAAAGGTGCTCACAGTCTAATAGGAGAGATATAAATAACACATAATACTAAAGCCATGATAATGCACTAGTATGTGGGACCTTCAGCCAGAGAGCCTAGGTCAGTGGTTCTCAACCTTCTCAATGCTGCAACCCTTTACTACAGTTCCTCATGTTGTGGTGACCCTCAACCTTAAAATTATTTCGTCCCTACTTCATAACTGTGATTTTGCTACTGATATGAATAATAATGTAAATATCTGATATGCAGGATATCTGATATGCTACCTCCTTAGGGGTTGTGACCCACAGACTGAGAACTAGTGGCCTAGAGGAAGGGAGCAGGGAGGTTCAGAGGTTTAACACTGGATACCATCTATGGACATTGTAACTGGAGGTGCCAAAGAGGATATGTCTCAGCTTTATTTCTGTTGACATGATAAATATTTTGACTCAAGACAACTTAGATGAGGAAAGGGTTTGTTTCAGTTTATAATTCCAAATCACAGCCCATCATTTAGGGGAGTCAAGGCAGGAACTTGAAACATCAGCTGTAGAGGAATGCTGCTTGCTGGCTCAACTGGAGGGCTATGCTTGCTCAGCTTTCTTATTCTGCTTAGGGCTACCTCTCATAGGGAATGGTGGTTACCCACAGTAGACTGGACCCTCCTGCATCAACTGACAATCAAGGCAATCCCCACAGACCCACCCACAGGTCAGTCAATCAATAGGTGATCCCCACATACTCTCCCACAGGTCAATCAATCAAGGCAATCCCCACAGACCTGCTCACAGTTCAATCAATCAATGCAATCTCCACAGACTCGCTCACAGTTCAATCAATCAAGGCCATCCCCACAGACTCTCTCACAGTTCAATCAATCAAGGCAATCTCTACAGACTCGCCCACAGGTCAAGCAATCAATAAGTGATCCCCCATACACCCGCCGACAGGTCAATCTTTCAAAGCAATCCCCTCAGACCCGCCCACAGGTCAGTCAATCAAAGCAATCCCCACAGACCCACCCACAGGTCAATCAGTCAATAGGTGATCCCCACAGACCCACTCACAGTTCAATCAATCAATGCAACCCCCACAGACCTGCCCATAGGTCAATCAATCAAAGCAGTCCCCATAGACTTGCCCACAGGCCAATTCGATCGAGGAAATCTTTCAATTGAGACTCTATTCTCAGGTGACTGTAGGCTGTGTTAGGTTGATAACTAAAAGCTAGAAAGGACAGGATGTTCCACAGAGAAGAGAAAGTTCTTTCCACTCCCAGTGTAGCTGAGGAGTCATGCTTTCTCAATGTTCAGCAACATTAAGGCTTATGTATTCCGTAAAAGCTTCAGTGAGATTTGTGTGCATACTAGAAGGGAGAAATGGAGACTTGGACCCACCAGATATAGTATGTGAATCATTAGTCTGTTTATTCTTTGATTTATTGAGCAAGCATCCATATAGCAATGTGGGCCAGGCACTGTTAGGCCTGGAGGTCAAGAGTCCTGAGTCTGGTCTTGGCACTTGGCCTTGTTCAGAAGTACAACATGAGGGTGTGCAAGGGATATTCTTGTAGTTGACAAGGCTATTTCTTCTGACCATACCCTTTAAAACATGAGAGCACAATGGCAGCTACACCGTGCATACATCAAAAAGAAATGCTTGTCGTTCAAGATGGATAGCATACCATTTCCTAAGACAGTTCCAGTGCTGTGATTTTTTTGGGTCTATGCAGTCATATGTTAGTAATAAAGTCCCAGAGTGAACAAGTCAATGCTCTTCTTAGACAATTACCTCACCTAGTTTCCTGACACAGTGTCTTTTGGTTTCTTTCTGCAGTGTTCAAAAGCTGAATGAGTTTCTCTTGAGTGATGAGATTGGTGAGGACAGCTGGCGGACTGCTGAGGGCACGCTGCCTTTCGAGTCCTGTAAGAAGCACACTGGAGTGGTGAGTATTTGTCTTGCCGTACAGAGGACAGGCCAAACAAATGATATGTTTTAATGCAATTAGAAAAAAACTGTAAGCTTTATTTGTTTAAATATACACAAAGAAAAATGGCTACTTGCTTCTACAAAAATTGATCTTCATATGTCTGAAATCAATATACAGATGCAGGAATATTGCCACTATAAATTGTGAGAGAATGACCTCCTTCTTGATTCAAAAGGGAATTGAGAGGTTGTTTCTTCTTATTCACATTCTTAGGAGGTGTTTTAGCTCTAGCACACATTTTAGTTTAAGAGATGTTTCTTGGTACATTAAGTATTTTGATTCACTTAACATATTACAGTACATTACTTGTCTTTATTTTCATCTGAAGACACTGCCTTTGCATGCTTCAGTGGCTTGAACAAAGTCATAAGGTTAGAAGGGCCAGAACCAGAATTTTAACCTGAGTGTTTTCACTTGTAAACCGGCAGGTTCATTCATCCTCACCAAAAATATTTACTCAATAGCTGCATAAGGTCTGGAAGCAGTCAGTACTATTTGGATGTGTGTCATACGCAGTAGAAATCAACCATTTGTCATGTGTTCACCAGGCTTCCAGACTCACTGGCTACCCTGTATTTAATGCCAAGAACTAGACTGTCACTCTGAACAAGGCTCACGAAGTCTCTCCCAGCATGGTTTGTTTTCCATTTTTGAAATGACAAGACTATTTCCTGTGTGGAAAAAAAAGTGAAAAGGACATGAAGAAGTGAAGGGGATTCTAAATTAGGGTAGTCATTCACCTGATGGCCCCTCTGAGGAGCCAGCATTTGGGCCAAGACTTGAAGAACACAGATGCTTGTCTTCCGGAGGGACACTGGGAAACAGGAAGGCTAGCACATGTGAAGATCTTGAGTGGTGGATTGATTTGGTTCATATAAAGAGCAGAAGGGCAGTGTGTTTAGAGCCTCGTGATAAAGAGGAAGATGAGGCACAATTATGATAGTGACAGGGTTGGGTAGAACACGGGAAGGGCTGAGATTTATGGAAGTGTGGTAGAAGTTGTTGAACAAGGTTGCTTGCTTGTTTGTTTTTGGTTTGTGAGACAGTGTCTCACGTACCCCGACTGGTCTGGAACTCTATACAACTAAAAATGACCTGGAATCCCTATTCTTCCTCCTACTTCCACATCCCAAATGCTGGAATTATAAGCATGGTATAATTTTACTTATTGTTCAAAAAGTTAACTTTGATTACTGAGAGAGGTCAGTAGGGCAAAGATTGGAACTGGGAGGTGAGTAGAAGTGGTTATAATAATACAGGCAAGAGATGATGGCTAGAATTAGAAGTTTGCTGCAGTTGTGGTGACTATGGTGAAGAAGTGATTAAATTTAGTCTCTCTCTCTCTCTCTCTCTCTCTCTCTCTCTCTCTCTCTCTCTCTCTCTCTCCCCTCTGTCTCTCAGTGTGTGTGTGTGTGTGTGTGTGTGTGTGTGTGTGTGTGTGTGTGTGTGTGTGTGTGTGTTGCTCAGGACTGACCCAGGGCCTCATCCATGCAAAGCAAATGCTCTATCACTGAGCTACACCCCCACATCCCTCTGTGTCTTTTGTATGTTCCATCAATAAAAATGTGCTGAAAGATTATGGCACCAAGGAAGAAGGAAGTCTGGAGGACGGATGCTTTCTGATTGGCTGACTGCTGGGTAGACAGTGGAGCCATTCACTGAAACAGGGCACTGATTAAGGAGGCAGGCAATTACCATTAGGGTGAGATCAAGAGGTGTGTATTTTGCAGTTGATACTTTTACAACACTTCTTGTCATCTAAGAAGAAACATCAGCATTGGAGATGGAAATTTATGGAACATAGGCCATGAGACAAGCTTTAAGTCAATGTGACTGGTTGAAACCTTTCTTTGGTTATGGAGGTGGCTCTTTTTGAAAAGAGATAGTCACACAAGCATGAGGACCTGAGTTTATACCCCCAGCATTCACATATAAATCTCAGTGTAATGATGTACCCTTGTAATCCCAGGGCTGGGGAGGCAGAAATATGAGGATCCCTGGGTTTTGCTGGCCATCCAATCTAACAGAGAGACCCTGTCTCAAATTATACAGGGGAGAGCAGTGAAGGATGATATCTAGTCTCCACATGCACAAATACACAAAAAACACACACACTAAATAAATAAATAAGTGAATAAATACAAACCACTTTCATGAAAAGTATGTCTGAAAAATTCTGAAACAGTCCATTAAAAGCATTGTACATATTTCTTAAGAGTAAAGTCAGTAGATGCATCATGTTATTATAGCGTACTATTAGTCATTTATGTAGCTGTTTGGAAAAAAACATGAATACATTTGTCACATGCTCGACCCAATAAAAATGTACATCAGTCTTCTGAGTGGAGTTGAATGGAACTCAGAAAGTCCTTGCCAGGAAATCCATCTGTATTAAAATTTTCTTCATATTGTGTTTAAAACTGCTAAAAATAGCCGGGCGGTGGTGGCGCACGCCTTTAATCCCAGCACTCGGGAGGCAGAGCCAGGCGGATCTCTGTGAGTTCGAGGCCAGCCTGGGCTACCAAGTGAGTTCCAGGAAAGGCGCAAAGCTACACAGAGAAACCCTGTCTCGAAAAACCAAAAAAAAAAAAAAAAAAAAAAAACCTGCTAAAAATAGTTAAGCCAGGTGCCCGAATACTTTTATATGTACTGTTTTATTTGCTTTTCTGTAGTTAAAGTAAAAAAAAAATCTTTTTGGCCAGGCGGTGGTTCACACCTTTTTTTTTTTTTTTGGTTTTTCGAGACAGGGTTTCTCTGTGTAGCTTTGCACCTTTCCTGGAACTCACTTGGTAGCCCAGGCTGGCCTCGAACTCACAGAGAGCTGCCTGGCTCTGCCTCCTGAGTGCTGGGATTAAAGGCGTGCGCCACCACCGCCCGGCCTATGGCTCACACCTTTAATCCCAGCACTCGGGAGATAGAGACAGGCAGATCTCTGTGAATTCGAGGCCAGCCTGGTCTACAGAGCGAGATCCAGGACAGGCACCAAAGCTACACAGAGAAACCATGTCTCGAAAAAAAAAAAAAAAGAAAGAAAGAAAGGAAGGAAGGAAGGAAGGAAGGAAGGAAGGAAGGAAGGAAGGAAGGAAGAAAAAGAAAAAAATCTTTTTGGTTGTCTCATTGAACAGGTGTGATTTTTGTCTGAAAAATAATTGCCATGTGTGCCTGTCTATGTTGCCACAGCAAGACTGCAAAGGATGTTTGATGTTGTGTGGACATGTACATAAATCCAAATACACATGAATGACTGGCCAGTTTAGGTTAAAGCAGGGAGCATATAGTGTCCCAGTGTCATGGGTTACATCTCTGCATGGACCACCCAAGAAATTCATGAGGGCTAGAGAGGCAACTCAATCAACATAAGAATACTTGATGTTCTTGCAGTGAATCTGAGTTTGGTTCCTGACACCCCAGTTGGGCAGCTCACAATCACTTGTAATTCCAGCTCCAGGGGATCGAATGCCCTCTATGGCCTCTTCTGCCTCTGTGTGCACCTACACAAACCTGTACACACACACACAAATAAATCTTTAAAAATACATTCAAGTGTTTCTATATTTTTTAAGAGAAAGAAAATCAAATGTTTGATTAGAACCAGCTCCTCAAACTTTTGATGATCTTCCTCTCCCAAAGAATGCATTAGACCATTTTCTAGGGAGGCAGATTGAACAGAGCAAGCCAACCTCAAAGAAAGGGGAGGTCAAGTTCATGGAGTTGGAGTTATCTGAAGAATTGTTTTCTGTACAAGATGAGGTAGAGGAGTAAAATTACACTGCAAAAAGAATTCTGGAAGAAAAAAGAATCTCCTTCAGACACGTCCAATATCTCCAGTTATTGAATCCAGGTTGGACTTCTAGTGCTGTCGAGGGTCATTCATCACTGTGGAGGGCCCAAACCACAAATGACAAGCTTTTTAAAAATGCCGTGTGTTTGAAAACAATACTAGGGAAACTCGTCCTTGAGAGTGCTTGGGATGCTTACATTCTGTGAGAGCTTAGAGTTGAGTGATTTTGACTGTAGCTTTGCCCCAGAGAGTTGGTAATATTCTAGGGCCAAAGTCTCTTCAAATTACATCGATGGAGCTGTGACTCAAGTCTCTGTCAACACGTCTCTACTTGTCATCCTTGCGTTGGTCCCACAAAGAGCATGACATCATTCTTCTGAGCCTTTGGGGCAGCACTACCACAGTAGCCATGACTCTAGAAGATGGTGATGCTAGGATATAGGTACAGATCTACTTAGCGTGCAAAGTACATCCACCCTAAAGAGTTGTGGTAATTCAAGAATGTTCCGTGCACTGTGCTTCCAGTGTTATCTGTGAGGGCTGTGGGGAGGGCAGACATAACATTTCATCACCCACCCCCTTTTCTTTTCACCCACCCCCTTTTCTTTTAAAGCAAGATGTGTGTGTGTGTGTGTGTGTGTGTGTGTGCGTGTGTGTGTGAGTGTGAATGTGTGTGTGTGTGTGTGTGTGTGTGTGTGTGTGTGTGTGTGTGTGTGTTTCCTAGATGGCCTGACCTCTGCTGTTCCTCTGATATCTGTTCTCATACTGAGGTTTTGGTTTGTGTTGCTCCCATGAAGACTTGGCATTGTTCTGTTTGATGGTTGATGTTCTTTTGGAACATCAATTAATGAAAGTTGGAAAGGCAGTATCTTGTTGGGATTAAATCACTGGTTATTTTCAGACATTGTTAGTTCTCACAGAAGTTATCTATTTTTTAAATATCAAATCTGAAATTTCAGACAGAAATATTTTTAAAAGTTTCATGCTTCTAGAGTCATTTGCTTTTCTAGGCAAATTAACAGTTTTAAATTGTTACATTTTAAACCCAATCATCACTACAAGATATTTCAATAAGACATATAATTATTTATGGAGAACTACTTCATTGTTAAATTTGCAGAAAAAAATTGAGCTTTTTCACTCTAAAATTTTTTAAAATCTTTTTAATGTGTATGGGTGTTTTACCTACATGTATGTCTATTCAGCACATGTGTGCAGTACCCGTATAAGCCAGAAGAGGGCAGGAGATACAACCAGTTGTGACCTCCATGGGGGTGCTAGGAACTGAACCCAAGTCCTCTAGAAGAGCAGTCAGTGCTCTTAGCCATTGAGCCATTTCTCCAGGCCCTTGTGTGTATATGTAGGTACATGTGTATGTGTGTGCATGTTTCTCTTCGTGTGTGTGAACTCCTGTGTGTAGAGACCAGGGGACAACCTTGGCTGTCACTCCTTGGGTGTCATCCACCTTGTTTTTCAAGAGTCCCTCCCTGACCTGAAGCGCTTCCTGTGAGCTGAGCTGGCCTATCTCCATGTCTTCAGTGCTGAGCCTGCAAGTCCTGCCAGCATATCCAGCTCTTTTTCCTTTTTTTAAAATTAGGGTTTTGGGTATTGAACACAGGTCTGCTTACAACTATTTTACAGGCAAAGACATGCTCCTCCCCTTACTGCTGTGGTTTCCTTGTAGTGGACAGGTCTGTCTGCTGATGAAGAACTGTACTGCATTTGAGGTAGATCACAGTATCGCTCCTATGGATCTCCTGGTGAAGCACTGTCCATCTTTGTGTAGCAAAAAGTCCTAGGTCTTTTTCTTTTGCTAGTCCACAATAGATTCCTGGGTGTGTTCTAACTCAGTCTGATTTATGTGCACATGTCAACTTCTCATGATTCCCAAAAATGATCATTAATATCCTCCTGGAATGTTTGTTTTTAAGTCTGATAGCTCTCCCAAATGGATTGCAATTTGTTCAGGGTCAATCTAATCAGCCTGTTTATAGTACATGGGGTTTAAAAAACATTTATTTATTTGTCTGTGTATATTTGTGTCTGAGTGGTGTGTGTGTGTGTGTGTGTGTGTGTGTGTGTGTGTGTGTGTGTGTGTGTAGGTGGGCTCACAAGCCTATGCACACAGAGAGGCTTGGTGAGGGTATTCGTGTCCTCTCTCACCCTCTGCCTATTCTTTGAGGCAAGGGCTCTCACTGAACCCGGGGCTCAGGTTTCCTGGGCTAGGCTGACGTCAACAAGCTCCAGGGATCAGCACTCTGCCCACCATCATTTCCAAGTACTATATCTTTCTCTTTCCATTTTCCCAAGAGGTCAGTTAATTAGCGTTAAAGTTTTGACTAGATATTTTTCTCACCGTTTGCTCTTGTGGAGAAGCCCCAGGAAAGACTAAAACTTGACATTCTCTTGCTTGTTTTTCTTGGAATTGAAGTGAAATAGCCATGTGAGTGAACGTTTGGTGAAACTCTCAATGTTTTTATAAAGCTTCAACATCTGTCCTTTTCTATTTGGAACACAGCAATCAAAACCAATAAACAGGAAGCAGCCTGGAAGATACCACCTGGACAGCTACGAGCAATCTCGCCGTCTTCGGCCAGCAGAGACAGAGGATATTGCGATCAAGGTTAGTTCATCTCTTACGATCTTACGTAAGTGGAAGGGTTTATGTTACATTCTAGGATGACGTCTGCAAAAGTGTCCCAAATGTGTCTTCCAGGTCTCTTTACTGGGATCACAGTCCTGACAGTCTTTAAAGCATATGCCAGTGAGTTTATAATTCTTTTCTTCACTTCTTGACCACAGGTTCAGTTTCAGCCTGGTACCCAGAAAAGAACATTTCTTTCAAATCTAGTATTCAACTCATTCCTCTAGTACTCACATATAAACTGATTCATAGAAAATACCAGTATTTTATAATTCCATTTTTAAAGGAAAACAAGGAGAAATTAGTTGTTGCACGGTACTAGAGAGATGTGAATAAACATCTACTCACCAAAGATAGGAAACTCATGACAGAGTAATGTAATGGCACCATTAGAGTTCAGCTTGGTGAACCACTGAGTCTATTGGGGTTACTTACAGGAATATGGGTCAGGGGTTACCTACAGGACCACAGATGGCACAAAGCCGCTACATCCACTCCAGAACGGATGATGACTCAGGGAAGTTGGAACCCAGGATCTCAGCACAAATTGTAGGGAACTTGACAGGTCAGAGAGTTGCCTCCTCAGTCTTTACTGGTTGTATATTATTAGGGATTGATAGGCGGTGTGAATCTTGTAAGTTTCAGATACTTCTTGATACTTGTGAGTTGTTTATTGCCTGAATCTCAAGGAGCCTTCCCTTTGAAATTCCTGAGTCTTGATAAGCTTCCCCTCAGGATAGAATATTTCAACTGGGAAGAAATTGGTACCCAACATAAATACATGTACCATACAGTTTCCCTCAGCTTATCCTGCCACACAGTGTTTTTGATATAGTTTCAAACTTGGCTTTATACTTTCCCCAGCCTTTTGTGCTTAGGCAGAACTCATGTAGAAATGGCAGCTTTGGGGGCACATCTGGGAACTGATGGCTGGGACAAATCCCAGGGAGAGGCCAATGATGAGCAGGTTCCAGAAGAGAGGCTCCTGGACATTGTAGTATCAGAGTCCTAGAACATTTCCCTTTTAGAAATCTCTTCTCCAGATCCTCTGTACTTCCCAGGCCAGGCCAAGGCAGTGAGATTCAATGCCTGGCCTATGGAAATCATGCAGCTCCTTGTTTAGGAGTGACTGTACATGTTCCGGGCTCTTGTCTGGTGGTTTCAGACCCTAATTTTTCTTCTTATGCTCAGATGACACTGTGGCATCTTCAGTTACTTCTCATACCTGTCACCAGAGACCTCTTAGTCATGTCCTCACTTTCACTGGTGACATCAGCACACTTTCCTTTTCTAGTACATGACAGGTTAATATAATTTTTTCAGTTTAAAGAAGTATGTATTTACTTGTTTGTTATTTGTATGTGCCTATGTATCCCTGTGTGAGTTTATATGTACCACATGTGTGTAAGTGCTAGCAGAGACAAGAGGAGGGCATTGGATGGATTTCCTGGAGCTGGAGTTAGAGTTGGTTGTGAGCCAAGTGATATGGGCGCTGGGAACTGAACATGTGAGCTGTATGAGAGCAGCAAGTGCTCTGAACGTCTGAGCCCTCTCTCTAAACTCCGATTCTTTGTTTCTCATTTATACCACTAAACACGTAGAACTCAGATTGGACTGCTGCTGTGTACTGTAACTTGTGTTACAGTTGTAAACACTGGAAAGCGGCTGTCCTTTAGTTATCCACTAGTACCACACATCAACTTAATTCCTATATTCTTATTTTCTAGGTGACAAATGGATACTTTTCATGGGGCAGTGGTTTAGCTACATTATCCAATATTGACATTCGAATTCCAACAGGTAAGACTCATTGCATAAGCATTTTTGTATTTTTCCAAGATAATTGAGCCTAACAAAAAGTGAAGGGGGAGGCTTTATTTATGTTTATTTAATTTCCATTTCATGTGTGTATGTGTGTGTATGGTGTGAATGTGTGCATACATTGTTGCATGTGTGTGAGTGTGTGGGGTGGGGTGGGGGGGTGAGTTCATATATGTGGAGGCTCAAAATTGAGGTTCAGAATCTTCTTCAATTAATCTTCCACCTTATTCAGTGAAGTAGGATCTCTCAGTTAAACCCAGAGCTCAGTGACATAGCTTGTCTAGCTTGCCAGCTTGCTCTGGGAATATCCTGTCTCCGTCATCTTGCTCTGGGAATGTCCTGTCTCCATCATCTTGCTCTGGGAATGTCCTGTCTCCGTCATCTTGCTCTGGGAATGTCCTGTCTCCGTCATCTTGCTCTGGGAATGTCCTGTCTCTGTCATCTTGCTCTGGGAATGTCCTGTCTCTGTCATCTTGCTCTGGGAATGTCCTGTCTCTGTCATCTTGCTCTGGGAATGTCCTGTCTCCGTCATCTTGCTCTGGGAATGTCCTGTCTCTGTCATCTTGCTCTGGGAATGTCCTGTCTCCATCATTTTGCTCTGGGAATGTCCTGCCTCCATCTCTAGGGCTAACTGGACTTACTTTGGTTTTGGGAATTTGAATTCTGGTCCCCTTAATCTTAACCATTGATCTCTCTCCCATCTCGCCTGCCTGTTAAAGGAGTTTAAAAAGATACAGCCGTAAGTTTATATTACTTGTGTGTACTAGGTTCCTCATGAGACAACTATATCACTGTGAACTAGAAATTATAAAACTGGACTGTCATTTAAAAATCTGTGCCTTTGGATAAAGTTATTTACTGTTCACTCAGTGATTTGAGGTACTTAAGGAAGTGAGATTGTTGGTTTCTCATTGTGTTCAAGAGCAACTTTATTTTTTATTTATTTTTTGGTTTTTTGATACAAAGTTTCTCTCTGTAGCTTCAGAATCTTTCCTGGAACTCACTCTGTAGCGTAGGCTGGCCTCAAATGCACAGAGATCCACGTGCCTCTGCCTCCCGAGTGCTGGGATTAAAGGCGTGCGCCACCGCCGCCTGGTGAGAACAACTTTAAAGAAAGGCTATGTGTGAAAACAGCTGAGGCCCTGAAAAATACTGATAGCTGTAGTCGGACTTTCTTTGGACTGCCAACCCCCAAATAATGACATGGAGACATTATTAATTATGAAAGCTTGGCCTTCATCTTAGGCTCGTTCCCAGCTAGCTCCTATAACTTAAATTAACCCATTCACATTAATCCACATTCTGCCACATGGCCGTTACCTCTCCTCCGTCCTCTATGTCCTACTCCCTCTGTATCTCACTGGCATCTCTTGTGGCACCAGTTTCTAACCTCGAGTTCCTCTTTCTGCTTGGAGGTCCCGCCTAACCTCTCCTGCCTAGCTATTGGCCATTCAGCTTTTTTTTAACCAATCAGGTGCCTTAGACAGGTAAGGTATAACAGTGACACATCTCTACACAGTTTGCTTAAATATCCCACAACAGATGGCACTTGCAAATACTTCAGGATCACCCGTCTGGTCATTTTATTTGCCCATTAATTTTCTTGCCTTTAAGTTTTATTGAGGTGCAGCCAGTCTACAATGGCTGTATCTATTTAGTATTTCATTGTAGGCAGGCTCTCTTTGGACTGCCAGCTCCCAAATAATGACGTGGAGACTTCTTATTCATTATGAATTCATGGCCTTAGCTTAGGCTTGTTCCCAAGTAGCTCTTAAAACTTAAATTAACCCATTTGTATTAATCTATGTTCTGCCATGTGGCTCTTACCTCTGCTCAGTACCATGCGTCCCACTTCTTCCATGTCTGGCTGGCCAATTCCGCCTTTCTTCTTCTCAGAGTTCCTCTCTCTCCCCCCCCGGGAATCCCACTTACCCTCTCCCGCCTGGCTATTGGCCACTCAGCCCTTTATTAAAGCAGTCAGAAGGTGCCTTGGCAGGCAAGATAAACCAGTGACACATTTTACAGTGCACAAAAAGTTTATCCCACAGCATTTCATTTTGAATTTCTTTAAAATAACATTTTTATTAGTTCTTTCCAGAATTTTCACAATGTATTTTGATCATTTTCACTTCCATCTTCCAACCCCACCCTCATGTTCTTATTCCCATAACTTTGAGTTTTTGTCTTCTTTTTTAAACCCATCAAGCGTAGTTTCTGTTGTTCAGCTGCTCTTGGGAGTGGGGCCTGCCCTGAAGCATGGCTGATCTACCAGGGGTCACATCAGTAAGTAGAACTGACCCCCCTCTCCCAGCAGCTATCAGATGCCAACACCTCCTCACGTAGCGGCAGGATCTCATGTCCACCTCCCCACCACATGCTGGGATTTTGTCTGGTTTGCGTTTTCACAGTTCTTGTGCATGCTTCCATAACCACTGTGGTTTCGTATGTACCACTGCCCTGTCTGGAAAACACCCAACTCCTTGAAGTCATCCAGCACCTACGGCTCTTAGAGTCTTTCTTCCTACTTCGAGAATTTGGGCCTAGTGTAGGTCTCTGATGCCATGGCAATCAAGAACTTAATATATAGCTGCTTCTGAAAGCCACTTCCTTTTATTATTCTTTTACTTTATAAACTTTTGTGGGAAGAGCATACCATGAGCTATCCTGCCACATATTAGAGTTATTTAGATATCATGTTGAGCAGGTATTGAAGCATTTTTGGAAAACTTATATCCATTAAACAATACCCCACAGCCCCCTTCCTCTGTTTACTGGTAACCACACTTGCCATTTCTTCTTCTGTGAGCTTGACTGTTGTAAGTCATATTCATCACTCATGTACTATTTTTCTTCTTTGTCTGTCCTACTTAGCATAATCCCACAAGACTCTGCTATATTGTTGAAAACAGTAGAACTTCCTCCTTTTGTAGATGAACATTTTATTACATGTATGTAGCATTTTTTTCTTACCCTGTCAGTAGACATTGGATTGTTTCTATCTGCTTTGATATTGTGAAAAATGCTTCAGTGAATGTGGGAGTACAGACATCTTTTACTATCTGAATTTTAATTATTTTGTACAGACACTGAGAGGCAAGTTTAATAGTACATATGGTAGTTCTGTTTTTAATTTTCAAGTAACCTTCATACTTTTTTTTTTTTTTTACTGAATGCTCACATTCTATTTTTCTGCCATTGAATTGTAGGGAATTCTTGTGAATTTTAAATGTTAATACTTCATCAGGTAGAAGGTTTGTGAGCATTTTCTGTCATTTTCTCTCTGTTCACTGTTTCCTTTGTTGTACCCTTTATATTTTGAGGTATTTTCATTTTGCTATGCTTTGTTTTGTTTTCATTTGAAATCTAAAAATTCATTGCCAAGGCCAATGTGAAGAAGTACTTTCCCTGTGCTTTCTTGGAAGGTTTTGAAGCTTCCACTCTGACTATCAGGTCTTTGCATCACTGTGAGATGACCTTAGTGTAGAATCGAACAGTCAAATCCCATTCTTTTGCAAGCAGACATCGGTTTTCCCATCACCACTTGCTTCTTCCCCACTGTGTGATCCTGAAGGGCTTATGGCAGATGAGGTGACACAGGGGTTAGTTCTCAGCTCTCTATTCCATTCCCCAATGTGTCATTACCACACAGATCACGGAGGCTTTGCAATGTATTATTTGTAATTTCTTTTGGGCATGGGATGCTGAAGAAATTTGCATTCAATCTGTAGATTATGTTGGGAAGCACAGACATTTTTAATAACATTAGTTTGTCAATCACATAAGCCTGGGGTTATTTCCATCCTCCTCTCTTTTCTGCATGCATTTCATCACCATTTTTAGTATGAGGCTCTTCTTCCTTGGTTAAGTTTCATTTCTGTGTTTTGAGGTGCTAGCAACAAATTGTCCAAGAAGGAAATTAACAAAACAATAGCATTTATAACAGCACCCCAAGCACAAGCTATGTAGGGATGGTAATAATAATTTTATTTAAATATTTGACTGAATAAAAATATTTGCTCAATCTGGTGTAATGGTCAGTAGCTTGGACATTTTCTCTCATACCTGGAGGTCAAAGTGAGGAACTAGAGTCCTAACAGCATCCAGATCACTTCATCTCAACTAACTTTTGTCACAATCGCCCTTTTACTACGTGAATTCAACAATGAAGTTAAAGATAATATTGATAGGTTAAGAAGTTGTTTCTTTTATTCTTTAGTCATATCAGCTCTCTTCCATTTAAAAACACTAAAGCTCGGTCTGCGATGTAGCTTGGTTGGCAGAGGCAGAAGGGTCAGAAGCTCATAGCAAGTTTGAGGGCAACCTAGCCCACAGGAGATCTTTCAAGTAATAAGTCAAGACCCACAGGTTTTACTTTTTCTTTCCCTTTGCAAAAAGACAGGGGAAGGAGCTGTTTACTTCACTGCCTGGAGTCAAACTGGACTAGGGGTCGAAACACGAGGTCTCTCTAAATGTGTTGGAATTTCATCTTTTTTAAAAAAATTTATTTTGGTGATTTTTTTTTCTTTTAGTGTTTGAGACAGAGTCTCGCTTTGTGTTTCCTGTTGGTTTGGAACTTCCAGTGTAGACCAGGCTGGGCTTGTGCTTGCACTGGTCTTCCTAGCTGTCTGTCTTCCTGGTGCCGAGAGTCCCCGCATGCCCACCACGGCTGGGTTTCTGTTTCATTTAGCTATGTGAAATCTTTCTCATCTTTGTATCCTCTGCTTTGTTTCTGTAGGTCAGTTAACCATGATTGTGGGCCAAGTGGGGTGTGGGAAATCATCTCTTCTCCTCGCCATCCTCGGTGAGATGCAGGCCCTGGAAGGGAAAGTTTACTGGAGCAAGTAAGTATTCCTGTTATAGTTTCCTTTCTGTGGCTATGTAAACACTCAGACCAAAAGCAGCTCGGGGAGAGACGGGTTCTGTTTGGCTTACACGACCAAGTCACTGTCCATCACCGAGGGAAGTCAGGGCAGACAATCAAGGAGGGACATGTAGAAGAAACCACAGAGGAATGCTGCTTGCTGGTGCACCTAGCTCACACTTAGCTAGCTCTCCTGTACAACCCAGTGTTACACATACACACTTAGGGATGGTGCCACCCACAGTGGACTGGGTCTCTGTATATTAATTAGCAGTGAAGACAATTCCCCATAGACATGCCCATAGGTGAATCTGATCAGGATAATCCCTTAACTGAGAGAATTCTTTTCTCAGGTGACTCCAGGCTGTGTCAAGGTGACAGTTCGCTCTATCTAGGACAGTGCTTTTAACAGGTTTCTGTTCTGTCACACAGCTAAAAATCTTCCAAGGGAAAACTAGAACAATAGGTCTTCATTTTCTGGGCCATAGAATTTCTGAACTATGCAAATATATAAAAATAAAAATCACAGAAATATAAAAACCACTGGAAACCTCAAATGTCATAAAAATTATAAAGCAACTCTCTGTGATAGTTAATGGCAGCAACTCACTGCCATAGTTAATGGTAGTGAAAACTAGTACATGTTAAGTTAAGAGGTTGGGGTGGTAAAGACAGATTTTTGGATTTAAATAGGGAACACTCAAAGAAATTACAAAATTTATTCTGTAATAAAGTAAGTTATGGAAAGTTTATACTACCTATAAAGCTTAAATGCAAACAGATCATCAAGTGTTTGATGTTCAGGAAACAAATATCAAGTGATCTTTTCTAGTCTTCAGAAGAGGCTGAGAAGCAACACTTTTTCTTCCCATTTAATATAAGTAGACATCAGCGGTATTGAGGAACACATGGGTAGGACAGCCTAGTGAGCTGTGCAGCTCACAAAGACGTGAAGAGGAAGTTGCCCAACCTGGTGCTTCTTCAAGTGCTGAGACACTAAAAGAGATGTTTGCCAAGAGCAAACACCTCAATTAACACTAAGAGAGGTCATTAACTCAGTGATGCGGGGGGGGGGGGGGGGGGGGGGGGGGGGTCTGTGAACAGGTTGAGGTAATAGAGTGATAGGGGGCTACACTAGTAGAGGACTGAGTACTGAAGAGCAAACTAAGTTTATTTAGTTTGGTCTACCTAGTTGATTCCTCATGGGCAGTATATGAAGGAACTAGTTGTAACTTTTTGTCAAACATATACATACATATATACATACATAAATTAATAAGCAAATAAATAAATAAGAGTGTTGTCTAGGAGTTCATATCTAGGTGTGATTCTTCCCCCAGGAACTTAGCAATGTATGGAGACGTGTTTGAGAGCTATGTTGCTGCTGTTCTGGTTGGTAGAGAGCGGAGATATCTGCTAAGCAGCCTGAGATGCACCACGAAGCTCACAACGGCGAGTCGCCCTAGTGCTAGTAGTTGTGCTAAAGTTGAGCAGCCTTGCTGTGAAGGGTCTAGTTTTGAACTCGTGATCACAAGTTCCACTGTGTGTAGCCAGCTGTTCATGTACACAGGTGTCTCTGAGGGACTAATGATTGTTTCTGGGCCCTTGAAACGCTAGGAGAAAGAAATGCTTGGCTGTGAGATTTGGCCTAGGACTCCTGTTTGGAGTATCTTTGGCAAAAGAAGGAAGCTGAAAAAAGTTGAGTGTCTGCTTTATTTGTGTTGGAAAAATCGAGAAGGCAGTAGCCATGAAACGGTTTGCTCACATTGAGAGGATGGCTCAGGAAATCGTGACTGCTCAGTTTGGTGCCGATCACTGCAGTTAGACACTAAGCAGTGTCTGCCTTCCCTCCGTCATCCTTGGCTCTGGAGGAAGAAGCAGATCCCTCTGGATTGTGTTATGTGATGCAACAGTTGCCATCATAATCAAATTACTTGGTTTTCATTTAACATTGTTTCACCAAAATTTGTAAGAATGTGAGATAGTAATAGGAAAATCTAGAAGTCCCCTTCTCCTGCCTCCAGGGAGTTCTAATCTGGTCTTCTCTGGGTTAATTAATTTTCTGCACCTGCTCTCCAGTTGATTCCATCTTGCTCTGGGCATTACCATTCATGATTATTATAATTTGCTTAATAAATAAACAGCATGACAATATAGAAATACATTTTGTAATCTAAGTTGTTGTTTACTTACATTCTCAAGAATATAGACTGTGTATTTTCCATCTTATTGCATTAAAAATGTATATTGCTGGAAAATGGTGAGAAAGAAGTCAAGAATGAAATTAGTTTACATAATAACTTCTGGACATATTGTTACATATTTTGTACCATGGCATATGTGTGTCCACACTCAAATAAAGTAATTAATTTTAAACCATGGCATCCTTAATTTCATGGGACACATTGTAGACATGACCTGACTTTGCAGTCACCTGATGCTGTTACTAATACTTTTCATACTCAGATGACTTCCTTGTTTAGTTTCTAGTAAAACTTACAGTGCGGTTCTCCATTATCAATGTAGTAAGGCACAGTGACAAGTGTCTGTAATCCCAGTTTGTAGGATGATGAGGAAGGAGGATCATGACTTTGAGGCTAGCCTGGGCTGTATAATGAGACCTCATCTTAGAAAGCAGCCAAAACTAAAAACAAAACAAAACAACAACAACAACAACAAAACCAAGCCTGTGGTGATGTATTGTGTACCCTAATAAAGCTTGCCTGAGGATCAGAGGACACAGCCAGCCACTAGATTAGACATAGAAGTCAGACAGTGGTGGCACACACCTTTAATCCTATCACTCGGGAGGCAGAGACCCATCTGGATCTCTGTGAGTTCAAGGCCACACTGGAAACAGTGCCAGGCAGTGATGGCACATGCTTTGAATCCCAGTACTGGGAAGCACACACCTTTAATCCCAGGAAGTGACTCCCAGGGAGGAGAAAGGTATATAAGGTGTGAGGAAACAGGAACTATAGCAGTTTAGCTGAGACCCTTTCGGGTGAGGACTGAGAGGCTTTCAGTCTGAGGATTCGTGGAAACAGGATTGGCTGAGGAGTTGGCAAAGTGAGGTTGGCTGTGGTTTGCTCTGCTTTTGTGATCTTTCAACTTTCACCCTGATATCTGGCTCTGGTTTTTTATTATTATTATTATTAAAAGACCATCTGTGGTGGTATTTTACTTGTACTGAAATGTGATTTTAATTGTATGTTAATAAATAAAGTTGCCTGGGGGTCAGAGCTATTAGAGTCATAGAAAGTGCATGGTGACGGTGGCGCACGCCTTTAAGGACCTGGAGGGAGGTACATACAGGCAGTGACGAGACAGTCATGTGTTTGGGTTTACGACCAATGAGAAGGCAGAACAGCTAGACTATATAAAGACATATACACAGGAAGTAGGTCCCTTTCGGAGAGCTCTCTTGGCTGAAGAGGATCGCTGAAGCAGGAAGGGTGAGGCTCTTAGCTCTGACCTCTTGGCTTTCTTCTCTGAATCGGCTCTGTGTTTCTTATTTTATAAGACGGTTGGTTACATCTACATTTGGTGCCCAAGTAAAGTTTATGATGGTTCTGTGGGAACCTACACAGTGGTTCATGAGCCGTTTACCATCTAAATTCGCATCTCCTTTTCTTTGTGGGTCTTATGCCCACAGCTATGCCATGTTTCTGGCAGATGGATTTACCTGTTCTTTGTCTGGGCAGTGTAATGCATGGGCATCTGCTATGCACTTTCTCCAGCCTCAAGTTCTCCTGGCATTTTCTTAGCGTGGCCCATTCTTCATCTTCCGCGCGGCATCGCTAATCCCATTAATTAGTTACTTTGCCTACAGCTGTGAGAAAATACCTGACAAAAAAGCAACTTACAGAAGGAAGGATTTATCCCCTCAAATTTCAAGAGTGCAGGTCCCTCATGCCTGGGAAGGCAGGGCTGCAGGAGCAGGAGGCAGCTGATGACGCTGCCTATGCACTCAGGAGGTGGAGAGGCATGAGTGCTGGTATTCAATTCTTCCTCCTTTTTTCCAGCCCAAGATCTCAGCCAGTGGGATGGTGCCACTCGAATTCAGAGTGGGTCTTGCCTCCTGTTAAAATTCTCTGAAAATGTTTTCAAAGACATGCCCAGAAATGTGTTTCCATGGAGATTATCTGCTCATCTTGGTGCTTACCATTTATCATGCTCTGGCAACAGTGCAGCACCATGTAGAAAGGATAGAACCTTCATTCTCATGGTGTCTCTAATAGTCTCAGTATCAGGAGGTGACCAAAGCTATGCATTAAGTTTAATTATTTAGTGTGGGAGATGCATGTGCTCCAGCACCGTGTGGAGTTCAGAGAGAGCAACTTAAAGGGTCCTCTCCTTCTACCACACGGGTCCCAGGGCTTGAACTCAGGCCAGTCAGGCTTGACTGCCAGGACTTTTCCCACTGAGTTATCTCCCCGGCTCCAAGAAATATTTTAATTAATATGTAATATAGTGGGAATATAATCGATCATTATTTGGACACGTTGATGGTTTCTAAGGTCTCCAGCCTGGATTGACATATCCAGTTGTATGATGGGGATTTCCATCTGGATAAACACACAAACAAGCCCACTAACTTCTAATACATCTACTTTTCTTTCATATATGACTTAGGTAATGTTACCACTAAAACACTAAGTTCAAATATTTTGGTGTCTAAAATGAGAAATGAAGTATTTTAGTATCTGTTTTTCATGAAGAGACTTTTTTTTTAGTCTGGTATTTTATTAGTCTTATATTAATGATTCTTTGCTTCTATTATCTGTCATCATGTCATTAGCAATGTGTAACACTGGAATTAACTCTTACAAGTTCTAAAACAAATTTATCACTAGGTAATGTAATTAGATACATTTTCTCACAAAAGGCATAGAGCACTGTCTGAAGTAAAATAATATTTATTTTTTTATTAGATCAATTGTGTAGGGCTATTGAATAAAGATCTTTCAAAAGAATAGAATTCAGGTGAGCCTAAATCCTTCAAAATTCAAGTACAAAATAATGATCTTCAGGTGATATTTTTCCCCTCACAATGAGAGTATAACTACATGGAATCAGTCTAACCGCACTTTGGCCTGAATCTCACCACTCCATAGTTATGTCGTGTTGCAGTTCAACATACATGATCCTTGGTGGACAACACCTGGGGGTTGTGCTCCCTCCATGTTTAGAGTTTCAAGGTATCGCTTCTGATCCTGTCTCAGGACAGCATGAGGAATTTAAATAGATTAAAATCAAATTGTAATGATAGGAAGGAGTTGACCATACAGAACCACAGGCAACTGTGTTTTAGGGAAAAATTTTCAAGTTTCCAGAGCAGAATACAAGCTGTTACATGAGGCAGAAGTTTGTGTGGAAGAGAACTGGGCCTGCTATCATCCAGAAGCTTAGTGATTAATTATTTCCTGCTTGAGGAAGACAGAAAAGAGGAAACTAATTTATCTAATTTGTCTTTGGAATAAATGGGGAGAATATTTTCGATGTTTGTTTGTCTCACACCTATTTGCACACTCGTCCTTTCACGGTTCCATTTCATCATTAATGAGCGTTGTTTGCCATACTTACAGTGTCAATGAATCTGAGCCTTCCTTTGAAGCAACCCGAAGGTATTATTTCTATTTTCACCCAAGTTTAATAAGAATAACTTTCCCCCTCAGTCTTTAATCTTGTCCCTAGTTTCCCCCTCCATTCTGATGGTGTACAGTCATTTTTCAAATGCCTACCATATTTCCAACAGCAGTGGTTCACAACCTCTCCAGGCTACTGAAGGATTAATTTTTCAAGCCTATGCCTGTAACCCTGAGGCAGGAGGATAGGCTTGATTTCTAAGCCATTCTATGTTATACACTGAGTTCCAGTTGAGTCCAGGCTGGAGTGATAGCCTGTCTCAATAAACCAAAAAGAAAAAGAAAGAGAAAAATTAATCTGCCAAACAAATGGCTCGTTGTTTAAACTGTTTTTGTCTCAATGGGTCACATGTCTTTTAAGTTTAGCTGAAAATCAAACTGTCTTTAGTAAAGGATTGTGGGGGCTCATTAAATAAAAACTCTTAAGAACTAATACATTCATTGATTATATGTCAAATGATATCTGAAGATGGTGTTGAGTTGGAGAGCCCAGTGTTTTAGCTATTCAAAAACAAACAAACAAAACCCCCAAACAAAATAATCCCACAAAACAAAAAATGCAGCAAAACAAAACCAAACCAAACCCAAAAGCTTAAAGAGGCTCTGGGTTTGATCCCCAACATCAAAAAAATCCTCCCCAGACTAAGGGGAAGGGCAGGCAGATGTGCCAGACTTGGGGACCGCTGCCTTCCTGCATATGTAATCATCTAAAAGATGACTGTCACACTAGACTCTAGTGTCCTCTGAAGCCCTACAATGCCATACTTCCCAATGACTCCTTAGCTTTTCTCATTTCTTCCTCTTAACCTTACTCCTTGTTAACTGAATCCCATCATTAGAACTGACATATCATGAACTAACTGTGGAGGTCCACCCCTTCCCCAGCCTGTTCCCTTCACTTTCTGTTTCTTCAGTTCATGTATTTTGTAATGGTTGCCAGTTAAAGTCTAATGGGTAAGCATATAACAAAATTTGTAAGCTAAAGAAATAGAAAAGAGAGGAGGAATTTAGTAGTTTTTATTTATTTTTTGTCTTTCTCTTAAAAATTTTTATTGGCTCTTTGAGAATTTCATACATACATTTTGAGCGTATTTACCCCTCCTCCACATCCTCTCCTTAAAAATATTTTATATGTTTTGAAATATGGACCTTGAATGTGCAATTTCAACATTGAAATTGACTCCTCTAGATATCATTCTTCATTTTGAAACATTTATATATTATCTATGACTTTAAAATATATTTATGTAATTAAGCAATATAATTCTAGCTTTAATTATGTTTCTTAAAGGTCATTATGAAAACTCTACTGTTTCATCAAGTGTGTTTAACACAAGCCAAAACATCTGTGGCTACTAAAGAGAGTGAATTATTAATAACCCTTTAATCTCAATTCAGAAAAGACATTTTCTTTTAGCAGCTTATAACATTAAATGCTTCATCAGCAGAGAAGAATCAAATGTTACTCATCACATGACATTTTAATTATATTCTGATCCCTGTAATTTAAGTGGCTTATTTAATAATCGCCTTCTAAGGTCGGTGGCCTTGGCCTTCCTCTCCTTTAGTTGTCTGCTTCTGTGTCTGATGTATTCTCTCAACCCTCATTTCTCTGTTATACTGAAGTGCTCAGCATGGCACCCTGTGTAATCCCTGTTGTGTTTGCCCTTTTCCCAGCAGAAGCAGGTATTCTGTGGCTTATGCTGCTCAGAAGCCCTGGCTCCTAAATGCTACGGTCGAGGAAAACATCACTTTTGGAAGTCCTTTCAACAGACAGAGGTAACTTTGCACACACAGAGTCTACAACTGAAACAACGGCTCATGATCCATGAGTTTGGACCAATTCACTCATTGAGAGGCAATGCCCCCAAACTAAAGGTCATGATTGAAGAGTATAAAACAGTGGGATGGGACCGTACAGGTTGTTCATGAGTAGGTAAAAAGGGACATGCCCAAGTATGCTGAATCAGGAGGGTTAACTGGACAGAGGTTGAGCTTGGTAATGGAGACCCCTAGTGACTATGGGGAGCTAGAATATACCACCTCTCTACCACCTTCCCCAAGAAGGTATACAAGATGGCCTGTGCCTTGAACCACGTCATAGTGGTGGGCCTTAAGATCCAAAGCTGGAATCTTGAAAGTTAAAGAGATTTAGGCAAGGGGAGATGAATGCCGACAAGGAGAGAAGACAGGAGTGTGGCTTCTTGAGAGAAGAACATAAATTATTTGAGTCTCCTGGGGTCTGGGAACAGGTATACAAAAGGAGATTCAGAAGGGTGAATCAGGTTGGGGAGATGATAACACCCATTCGATGGGATTGTTTGTGTTCCAAGAAGGAACTGCAAGCTTTAGAAAGGGGTACAGGCTGGATGGGATGGGACATGTCTGAAATCTCCACACTTGGGAGATGATGGCAGGAGGGTCAAGAGTTAAAACGCATCTTCAGCTATACAGCAAGCTGAAGACCAGCTTGGTTACATGGGATCCTGTCTCAGAAATAACCCCCAAAATAAATAAATAAAATATCAACTAAAAATAAAAATGGAAAAGGCTACAAGTAAATGTGGTGTTCACTTTGGAGGTTAAGATACCTGGGCAGATACAGTCTGAATTGGGTCAAAGACATGTAAAGAAGGTATTTGGAAGAATCACTTAGACATATGCTTGGAATGGACAGTAGAAATGTAAAAGAAGGGATGGTTGATAAAAAAAAGTTCTAGAGTAGTAGTGGAAGCAGATGAGGAAGGAATCAAGATTGACTTGAATATTTTAGAACCAATAAATAGTCAAGGGCCAGGGAGATACTCAGTCAGTAGTAGAATGTCTTCTTTGCAAATCTGAGGACCTGAATTTAATCTCCAGAAACCATGTAAAAAAACTAGATGTGGTGGCATGCATCTGTGCTCCTGCACCAGAGAAGCAGGACAGGATGACCCCCAAGGCTCATTGTCCAGCTAGCCTTAACTTATATGCTGAGATCTAGGCCAATGAATAAAATAAGGTGGAAAGTACCTGAGGAATGACACCTGAGGTTGTCCTGACTTACAAATGGGCACACAGACACATGCACCTGCACATACATGGGCATGAACATGCACACACACACACACCTGCACACACATGAACATACACACGTGCACCTGAACAAACATGAGCATGAGAACACACCTACACACATGAACATGCGCACAGTAAATAAATGGTTGATAATTTTTCCAGCATCCTTTGCTTCTATATCTTTAATTCACCTGTGCTCTAGCACTATCTTTATATACTTGATTAAACTTGAGTCCTATCAGTCCACATTGCCTTCTGCTTCTCCTCTCTTAACATACATGACATACTTGAGGACCGCCACTTAGTCTGTGCTTGGCCACGATGGACAATCTCCTTCTGTCCCTCATAGATACCATGAACCATCTCACCATCAGATCTTCCTTAAACTTCATTTTGTTCATTTTTTTCCCCTGGTGTATTTCTACATTCCTTTATGGACTCCTCTTGGAGTGGCTATTGTTTTTTTCATGTTGAAGAGTGCTAGTCCACATCTCCATGAACAGCACCTGAGAAGGCCCAGCTCTGTTGTGTGTCGAAGATACCAGCTTTAAATACTTTAACAAACAAATAAACTTGGATATACTTTTTAACGTACAAAATGATGTCTCAGATATATACTGTGAATGAACAAAATCTAGTTATTTAATGTACATATAACCTCACACCACTATCATTGCTCATAGAGAAATGAATGAAAACTCATACTTTTCTAGTCGAGGTCACACTAACGTGTTCAGAACATGTTTTATTTCAGTCTAAGATACTGAATTTGGGATTGTGGGCAATGTGCAAATAATGATCAACAGACTCAAGCTGCTGAGTGAAGACTGTATATCTCTCTATATGAGTTTATTCTTCATATAGAGGAAGAGAATTATATTTTTTGCTGGAGAGTGGATGCAGTTGGATCTACTAAGTCAAATAAGCCAAACTCAGAAAGATAAATATTGCACTTTTTTTTTATATTTTTGGATCCTAGCTTCCTTTAAAATAAGTAATAAAACCTTTTACCCATAAATGTGACATGAGAGTGGAAGGGAGACTACGAGAAGGGGTGGACTAAAAGAGGGAGAGGGGAGGGAGAGGAAGGAGGGATGGGGGAGGGGAGGAGAGAGAGGGAACAGACAGGAGGGGAGGGGAGTGGCTATTGTTAGAATATATAATACACTTGAGGGAACAGCTGTGTTTCAAAAGACCCTGAATGTCATTTCTCCCGAAGGTACAAAGCTGTCACCGATGCCTGCTCTCTTCAGCCAGATATCGATTTGTTACCCTTTGGAGACCAGACTGAAATTGGAGAGAGGGTGAGCTGCGTGTGGTTGAACTAAGCAATGCACAAAAATAGAGATCAGTTGTCTGCTTGTCTTTAATCCTCAGAAGAGCACAATGAAGTCTGGGGGCTTAGGAACTGCCCGTTGTTCCGGTGACAACCACCAAAATGTAAGGACAGGCATCCTTTGATACCACCGTCCTTTACGTACCATTGAGATGCTACTGTGCATGTCAGATTGTGCTAGCCACCCAGGACTTGCAGCAGCAGGTGGCGGTGATAGAGAGCGAACTGTGAGTAGCTTCATGTCTCTGAGCCATAGCGTCCACAGGTGTAAAATGAGAACAATCTTCATCTATTGGACCTTCTATGAGAAATAAAGCAAAGAAAATTGTAAAGCCATATATACCAACCTGGTACATACTAGGTGCTAAGTTAATGCTAATTATTAATTATCATTAATATTTCATTGTCAAAGAATATTGTTGTAGAGTGCTATATGGTATAATTTATAAGATCAAATTGAAGCGGTATGTGTTGAGAGCTGGAGAGATGGCTCAGCAGGGAAGAGCATTTGCTTCTCTTGCAGAAGACCCAAGTTCTGACCACCCAACTAAGGCAGCTTACAACCCCCTGTAACTACAGCCCCAAGGGAGCTAACTCCCTCTTCTGACCACAGGTATCTTGCACTTACGTGTACATATCCTCACACAGAAACACACATGCACACATAATTAAAAATAAAATAAAAAGCTCTGTAAAAAGAGGGATGCGTCCAAGTACAGCCAATGCAGAACATTAAAAATGTGGAGTTGCTTGTCTTTGGCACTCACCAAGAGTGTTGGTTATTAATGCTCTGGGGCAGCAGAGCTCTCAGTCAGTGTGAAAGGACTGTTGACACGCATCAGTCATTGGCATTAGAGAAAATTATTAGTGATGTTAAAAATGTTTATAGATACTTATGTTTTAAAGGTCATCTTTACAACCATATCCCTTACTAGTGATGAAAATTGTTGTTTCTGGTATTTCTTTTCCAGGGCATCAACCTGAGTGGGGGTCAGAGGCAAAGGATCTGTGTGGCACGGGCACTCTACCAAAACACTAACATTGTCTTCTTGGTAAGAATATGAACTTTAATTTTATTTATACTTTGATTTCTCCCTCTAGACAAATGGGTCTTTAAAAAGCCAAATAATCAGAAAAAAAGAAGCCAAGTCAGATAACTGAAGAAAAGTCGATTTAATTTGTGGAATTACAGAGTAGAGAGTAGGTAAATCCTCACAATACAATTCAGTATATGAACACACAAAACTGAGAGCTGGGAGATCCAGACTGGTGTCAGTGAAATTACAAAAGGAGCACCGAGACACTATAAGCAGTATCTTTTACATTTTGTGCATTATTTATTCATTTTGTGTGGGAAGGGGAGGCAGTGCTTGCTTGCCACAGTGCATGTGTGGAAGTTGGAAGACAAATTACCAAGTTGGTTCTCTCCTTTCAACATCTGGGTCCCAAGGATCCAACTCAGGCTTGGTTGTCAGGCTTGGTGGTAGTCACCACCAGCTTCTGAACTTTCTTGACCAGAAGACTCATTAATGAGGGAGTGTGAATGATGTTGAATAATTCCACAGAAGCTTCTCCTTTGTATTTCATGGCAAAGAGATAAGGCTCAGAAAATAGACCCTTGGTGGACGTAAGGGCATCTAAATAAATATTCCGGTTCCAATGATGTGCAGCTCAGGCTGCAGATAAGAGTTTTCTCTGATGACTCCTAAAATGGTAACAATCTTTGCTCAACACTGATAGAATCCATGTCTTGAATATGCTTCAGGTGGTTTTCATGTATTCACAGAATTTTTTGATTGTGTTGGCTATGATTTTGATCAGGCTTAGTTTGTACAGGAGCTAGGGGCCAAAATACCAGCATATATAAAATGAGAATTTTAGAGTCCAGCAGAGAATGTAAGCTTGTCCCTTTCCTGTGCCATCATTTGTAGCTGGAAGTTTTCCTGTGTCCCACAGCTGCTTGGTCTCAAATAAATATACAGAAGCTTATTATTAATTACAAACTGTTTCTTATTGCTAGCTAGCTATTACATCTTAAATTAACCCATATCTATTAATCTATGTATTGCCATATGGCAGTGGTGTTATCGGTCTGCTGGCACATTGCTTCTTGGCTGTGGGCTGGTGTCTGCCCTGACTCTGCCCTCTTCTCCCTGTATCTCTCTTGGATTTCCTGCCTGGCTCTTATCCTGCCTTACCATAGGCCAAACAGCTTCTTTATTAACCAATGGTAACAACACATGTTCACAGCGTACAGAAAGACCATCCCACAGCAATCATTAGACTTCATTTGTAAATCTGCTTGTAGATGGTTTAGACCCCTTTGACACCTTTAAGGTCAAATGACTCTTTCACAGAGGTCACCTAAGACCACTAGAAAACACAGATATTTATATTATGATTCATAACAGTAACAAAGGTACAGTTATGAAGTAGCAATGAAAATAATTTACGGTTGGTGGTTACCACACCATGAGGAACTATATTAAAGGGTTGCAGCTGTATTAAGAAGGTTGAGCCGGGCGGTGGTGGCGCACGCCTTTAATCCCAGCACTCGGGAGGCAGAGCCAGGCGGATCTCTGTGAGTTCGAGGCCAGCCTGGGCTACCAAGTGAGTTCCAGGACAGGCGCAAAGCTACACAGAGAAACCCTGTCTCGAAAAACCAAAAAAAAAAAAAAAAAAAAAAAAAGAAGGTTGAGAACTACTGTTTTGGACATTCACTCCCCCATATCTCTTGAAACTCTTCAAAATATAGGTTGATTTTGAGGTTTCCTGCTGAATTTGAATCAATTTAGAAGAAGAATCCAGATCCATTGGAATTCTTCGAGGTTAATCCTGAAGATTAATTTAGGGAATGGTGCCACCCATTGTGGGTTGGGTCCTCCCATACCAGTTAAAGTAATCAAGACAATTCCCCGTAGAGCTGCCCACGGGCCAACCTGATCTAGACATCCCACTGAGATTTTCTTCCCAGGTGACTATACATTGTGTTAGTTCAGAGTTAAAGCCAATCATTGTACCACGTAAAGGAATTGTGCTTTTCCTAGTCTTCGGAATGAACACACGGCTTTGTGCATGCTGAACAAGTACTCTGCCACTGAGCTGTGTCCTCAATCTTCTTTTTATTTTGAGATAAAGTCTTGCTAAGTTACTCAAACTGACTTTGTACACGTTTTATGGGCCAGACAAACCTTAAATTTGTGACCCTTTTGCCTCAACCTCTTGAGTAGCTGGGATGGCTGGACTGAGCCCCTGGCTGACTGGAGCTGGACCTTTGAATCATCGTGATTTCCTTAGTGATGAGTCCTGATGACACACAGCTGTCACTGTGGTGCTTTAGAGAGAGAGACATGGTGTCAATCCACCACAGCTTTATAAGATAGTAATAGTAGAATAGCACTGTAAAACGATTTCAGAAACACCACATTATTTTATTGGATCTTTGCATCAGTCTGATGAAGGTTTTGACAGGTCCCGTTAGTATCCCCCTTATTTTACAAATGAAGTGACAGTTGGGACAGAGAGAGAGAGAGAGAGAGAGAGAGAGAGAGAGAGAGAGAGAGGGAGGGGAGGGAGGGAGGGAGGGAGAGAGGGAGGGAGGGAGGAAGAGAGGTTGTAACTACATTTCAGTCTTCTCATTTACAGCACTTTGCTTACTGTCTTAATGACATTTCAATTCAGAACTGTGTGGAAAATTGACCTGAGTTACTATAAAAACTAATTTCTAACTTGTATCTTTTTCCATATGAACAATTTCTTATACAAATGATTAGGACTTTTGGTCTGTATAACAAAAGATGTTCTAGGTCTTACAGGAACCAGAAGCAGAAATTGTGTCAAAAGCAATCAATTTATCCCCTATGATAGTTATCTGAATTTTCAAAAGCAGTGATTGGCTAGTAAACCTTGTAATTAAACTCTTACTGCATCGCTTCTGGGAGAAGGAGGTAAACTCTGCCAGTGGTATCCTGAGAGTGTTTAAGTCTTTTTCCCAGCACGGGAACAGCGTATCTTAGAATGATTTATATTGCTACACACACTTTCATTTTAAGTAATCTGTCCTCTAGAAAGGCCGCCAGGGCTCTTAACCTCTGAGCCATCTCTCCAGATCCATCTGTAACAATTTTTAAAAGCAAGTTACTGGACAGCAGGCAGACAGATTAATCTCTTGGATGTTCTATTTCATGGGATATCTTAGAAAAAGTTGGTATTCATAAAAATGACCCAAAGATTCAGAAAGATTTTGAAACATTTCAATATGATGAAAAGTATTCTAGAATATTCCAGAAAATTCTGTCAACTAATAAATTTCATTTCATTACTTTCTAAAATAAATGGATAAACCCAGATAACATATAAATATTTATTTATACCTGTATATGTTAGGTATCTGTACACACACACACACATACATATATAATGACAATTGTCTTGCTAATGATTCCACCATCTAGAATATCCCTGTATTTAAATGGTTTAAATGAACTACTGTGGGTTTATCTCAGTTACTAAATGTATTAATATAAAAGCCATCTGAGGGTGTTCACTAATTCACCCATCTATCTGTAACTATGATTATCTAACAATCTATTTAATTACTTTACTAATCTTTGTTTTTATAAGATTGCTTTTAAATACTTTAATAAAATCATGACTTATTGTTTCTGTTTATTGAGCAGAGAATAATTAAATGCTGAATAAATATTGAGCTAATTTTATTACTCTCTGTAATGACTGCACATATAAACTGACACTAACTTCTAAATATAATTGCTATATTTCTTGTCTACATAATCAATCAATGTATATGTATAGATAACAGGATTGTGCTAAATTCTTTCAGAGTGATAATTTCTACCTATGTGAGTATGTGCCCCAGTATGTGGAATCGATAAGAATCCAGTCACTCCCTCCAAGGGCCCATATGTAGATACTAGTTTGCATATTAAACAAGTAGAACAGCAAAGAAATAAATCAAGCAGAGAAGACATGTTCCAGGCACCCTCATTTCTCCACTAAAAGCCTGGATCATGTTTCTTTTTCTCATCTTTTAATTGGTTCTTTGAGCATGTTTAGCAGAACTGAGTACGGGCCGCTCATCTGCCTTCCAACTCTCCTTGCCCCAGGACGACCCATTCTCTGCCTTGGACATCCACTTGAGTGATCACTTGATGCAGGAAGGAATTCTCAAGTTTCTCCAAGATGACAAGAGGACGGTGGTTCTCGTGACTCACAAGTTGCAGTACCTGACACACGCTGACTGGGTGAGACCTCCTGAGTTTGTGTGACAGTCATATCTTAGAGACACCAAGGAATACTTCCTGAGACCAAGTTATGTCATTTGGCCCCTTCTGAGCTTTGCTATGTTTCTGCTCATGCACTCTTTCCTTAGATCATAGCCATGAAGGATGGGAGTGTGTTAAGAGAAGGGACCTTGAAAGACATTCAAACCAAAGACGTGGAGCTTTATGAACACTGGAAAACTCTCATGAATAGACAAGATCAAGAATTAGAAAAGGTAAGAAGGGTCAGGGAGTTCTTTATAATTACGAGGAATTCTTTGAAGGAAGCAGTATGTTTTGTAAGATACATGCTGCTCTGTGATAGCCTTCTTTTAAAGCTCAAGATAATTGAGTCTTTGCATATAGTTATTGAACAGGCTACTTTGAACCTACTACATTTTACTGTTTATTATTTGCTTGTTTATTTATTGTGTGTCCGGTATGTATTGCATGCATGGTGCATGTGTGTGTGTATACTAGGCATGCACACCCACAGGCACATGTGCACAGACAGGAGGAGCACATTTGGTGTCTCTTTCTGTCTCTCTCTGCTTTATTCCCTCGAGAGAGGGTCTTTCACCAAACCTGGATCTAGGCTGATGACCACACACACCATCGTTGTTCCTGTCTCCACACACAGTGCTGTGGTTCCAGGTGTGAATGGCCACCCCTGACTTTTTACGTGGGTGCTGAGATTTAGACTCAGACCCTCCTGCTTGTGCAGCAAGCAGTCCTCTCCATGGAGCTACCTCCCCAGCCCCTGTCCTGTACTGCCTTTTGGATGAAGTCCTATCTGTGTTTTGGCTCTGGACCATTTGGAATTATGTGTGTAGCTCTAAGTTGAATGAGCTGTTTATCAAGGCTTGAGGCTTTCCTTGTTTTTCTGATTTATCTCTTCTTTAATCACATGTGATAAGAACATGTTCATGCATTGACTACAGTCAGACAATCACAGTCAAGACAAAAGCCAAGGTGACTCTGAAAGATGGCAAAGCTGTGAGCTCTGGCTGGAGTCAATCGGTGTGTCTGAAATAACCCTGATGGTGAACAAAGCTTAACAGAAAGAAAAATACACTGTTTTTATCTTCTGTAGACTCCACAAAGACTTCCTAACACTCTCACATAGTGCTCATGAAAAGTCATAACGAGTAAGCACAGAAAACATTTTCTCATCTTTACAGAAGAGAAAACTGGGGCCCAGAGAAGTCAAATAATGTCCTTGAGCTTCACAGCATGTACTAATGGTACTGATGTGATTAAAACCCAGGTCCTTATCCGGTGTAGCTGTACCACAGTGCAGCCATATTAAATGACACAATAATAGACTTGGAAACCAGATTCAGTTCAATTTGTGATTGGGAAAAGAAATAGGAGATGGAATTTTCAAATCTTTGATAAGTTTTGCTTTGGGGTTTGACCTGGGATGTTTTCAGAATTTAGTACAGTGGCTACAAATGAGCTTTAAAAAAATAAAGCAGTTATGTTAGTCGGTTTCTTAAAAATCAGAAAATCAAATTGTGTTGTTTTAAGAAAGAAAAATAGAATCTATACCTCCATAGAGAAAGGAAGATCAAAAAGCCACACATTTCTCCAAGTTTCTCTGTCCTGTGACTTTCTGAAGATCTCAAAAGCAAGTCCCTCCAAGGAAGAAAAACACATGTGAAATATCTGCAGAGAATAAGAGGGATGACAGGACCATCAGACTTAGGGTGTTAGGGAACATATCACAGTGTGTGGTGCCAGTGCCCAAGGAAGCAGGTGTGCGAGGGCTGATGAGGAGTATCCTGAGGTGACTCCAACCAACATCATTTTAGTGATCTCAGTGCCAGGGGTGAAATAATAGGGTGTCAGGTGCAGGAGCAGGACAATTTATTGTTTACTTTGGAAAGAAGGATCTGGAAATGAAAGAGAGAGAGAGAGAGAGAACACAGTCGGTTGAGTGGGATAGTGATGTCCTTTAAGGAAGCCAGGAAGAAAGTCTATTCAGTTGCATTTAGAGATGAAGTGATCACTTGAGATAGCACAGCTTCCTAATCAAAGACAGATAGCAGTGTATCTATCAAGCACAGGAGATGTGGAACAAGCTAGGGCGTGGTCATGGCAAAGCCAGCTGGGAAATAGAGTGGAGGCCAGGAGAAGCCAGACTGAATCCAGCACCTGCCTGGAATTCCTATCTGAAGCTGGAGAGAAATTCCTCCACAAGGCTGGGGAGGAGGCAAAATGCTTGCTTTCCAAGTATGAGAACCTGAGTTTGGACTCCCAGGACTCAATAAAAAGCCAGACAGCAGTATGTGTGTGTGTGTGTGTGTGTGTGTGTGTGTGTGTGTGTGTGTGTGTGTGTGTGTGTGTGTGTGTGTCAGTAATCCCAGAGCTAGGAGGTAGAGACAGGAGGATCCTTGGGGTTGGTTGCACAGCCGTCTAACCAAACTGGTGAGTTTCGAGTTCAATGAAAGACCCTGCCTCAAAAAATAAGGGGGGCGGTAATAGAGGAAAGCACGTGATAATCTCTGGCCTGCCCATGAATGTGTGGAAATATGTACTCACATACACCTACATGCACACACACACACACACACACACACACACACACACACACACACACACACCCCTGGAATACCTTGGGTGAGGGTTCTATAGAACAGTTTCCACTTGGATTGTTATATGTCAGGACAGAGTCTCACTTGTTCTCCAGGGCGAATTCTGCTACTTAGGAGGCATTTGGCCACACTGAGAGACATTTGTGTTCATCACAGTTGAGGCTGGGGTGACACAGGGATGTTGTGGGCAAAGACAGAGCTGCTACTACAGCTGCTGCAGTACAGGAGGAGCCCCAAAGCATCCATCTGGACCAAGCTCAGCAGCACCAAGGCTAAGGAAGCCTAGCCAAGAAGTGCAGACAAATGGAATGAGTGGAGCAGGAGCAAGGGGCAAAATGCCAATCAAAGCCTTGGCACGGGGCTTCAGCAAGAACTGTCAGTGTGAATTAAGGGGAAGAATGAAGGGCTGTGTCAGAAAGATGACAATGAAAACCACAATAAGGAGATCACATGTTTGATTCCGATACGACTGGAAACTCTGCTTTGGGTGGCACCGACTGTTTTCTCCACCATGCTAATGAGTGGATAAGTGAATGTCATTCGATGATCCCCTACTCTCATCTTGGGCAGGCCTGGTAAATATTCACTGGGCAAATGAAATTGAATTTGTGCTTACATCAACACAATATCAAATACTTATCCAGTAATTAGCTTATTTATGAAAATTTACTTTCAAGAACATTTTCCTTAACTTAAAACTAAAACAAAATAAAAGTATAGTTGGGCTCACACATAGTATTATGGGAGCCAGCAAAGAACTAACTCCACTTTTCTATTTGGTTTTGCTCCATTCCATCCCATCATTGACAAAGGAGAGAGGTCTTTATTCATCGGATGTTTATCTATGACACAAGTTGGTCTTCCCATCATTAGGCAACACTAGTGTCTAGTGTCTTTGTAAAGTCTAATCGGCACAATAGATGTACTGGGGGTTGCTGCCACTCTTCATGAAACCAGAAACAGTGGAACTTTCTAGAATGGTGAGCCTTCCAAATCACACATACTGCATAAGGTTAAGAAAAAATATATATATAGGGACTGATCACCGAAGCTCATTTGGTTAATGATGTAACCACCAAACTGTGTTCTGTTGTTGCTGGTGTCTGCTTGTTCGTGTTTGAATTGGGATGTATTGGGCCATGCTGAGGGGCCACTCAGGGCTAATGTCACTTACCATGTTTCTGGCCTACATGCTTAGAATGCCAAATCCTGCTGCCCCAGTTCTGAGGCTGAGGATGAAGAAGATGAAGCCCTTTCTTCCTTGGGCCAATGTCAAGTCCACTCAACCCTGAACATATGGCAATTTGATTTTGTACTTTTCTTTCTTTTTCTGTATATTCCTTCCCTACAGTGTCCTCTGAGTCTCCGAGGTGTGGAAGGACCTCATTGCTTATTTTCTTTGGAATGACCTGTTCCCTCCTAAAGCCACTGAAGTCCCTTGTACAGCTCCCTCAATGATATGCTAAGGGAATCCATCTTGATTTACTCATTTATAGTCATAGTGGATGTGTGATAGAAGTTTACCCCTCCCAGAATTACATGCAACTTTATATGTTCATTTATTGAGATGGGATCTCCCTATGTAGCTCAGGCTGGCCTGGAATTTCCAGTAATTCACCTGCTTAAGCCTTCTGAGGGTTGAGATGACAGGCATCATGCCTGGCTTGACTGTTTTTTAAAAAAGAAATTTAACATAAGTGAATCCTCAGGTTAAAAAAACTGTATTTGAAATTGATGTAAAAACAAAAGATTTCTCAGTGGTGCAGCTGTGTTTGAAGGATAAGGTTCCTGATGTTGTAACTTTTTCTGGCTTTGTATTGATCTACATACACGTCTGAGTACAGAAATGTTGTCTATAAATCCTCAGTACCATTTTTGTAACAGCTCCTGTGACAGGAGTCCTGTGTGTCTAGAGTGAGCAGAGAGCTTGGGACTAGTATAAAACCACCCCATGTGTCATCCATTGTAGCTAATGTTTTCCTGCCTGGCCCACAGTCAGGACAAATCTCTATCACCTGCCAGTCCCACAGCCGTCAGACCCGACCAAGTAAACACAGAGACTTATATTGGTTACAAACTGTATGGCCATGGCAGGCTTCTTGCTAACTGTTCTTACAGCTTAAATTAATCCATTTCCATTAATCTATATCTTGCCACATGGCTCGTGGCTTACCGGCATCTTCACATGCTGCTTGTCATCATGGCGGCTGGCAGTGTCTCTCTCACCCAGCTTCCTGTTCTCTCAATTCTCCTCTCTGTTAGTCCCGCCTATACTTCCTGCCTGGTCATTGACCAATCAGTGATTTATTTATTGACCAATCAGCAACACATTTGACATACAGACCATCCCATAGCACTTCCCCTTTTCTTTTCTTTTTTTTTAAATTTTATTTTATTTTATTTTTTTAATTTATTTTGCAGTACAATTCAGTTCTACATATCAGCCACGGATTCCCTTGTTCTCCCCCCTCCCGTCCCCCTCACCTTCCCCCCACCCCCCCCCCATTCCCATCTCCTCCAGGGCAAAGCCTTCCCCACAGACTGAGGTCAACCTGGTAGACTCAGTCCAGGTAGGTCTAGTCCCCTCCTCCCAGGCCAAGCCAAACAATCCTGCATAGGCCCCAGGTTTCAAACAGCCAACTCATGCAATGAGCACAAGATCTGGTCCCACTGCCTGGATGCCTCCCAAACAGATCAAGCCAATCAACTGTCTCACCCATTCGGAGGGCCTGATCCAGTTGGTGACCCCTCAGCCATTGGTTCATAGTTCATGTGTTTCCATTCGTTTGTCTGTTTGTCCCTGTGCTTTATCCAACCTTGGTCTCAACAATTCTCGCTCATATAAACCCTCCTCATTCTCGATAATTGGACTCCCAGAGATCCACCCGGGGCCTAGTCATGGATCTTTGCATCCAGTTCCCTCAGTAGTTGGATGAGGTTTCTAGCACGACAATTAGGGTGTTTGGCCATCCCATCACCAGAGTAGGTCAGTTCAGGCTGTCTCTCGACCACTGCCAGCAGTCTGTTGTGTGGGTATCTTTGTGGATTTCTGTGGGCCTCTCTAGCACTTTGCTTCTTCCTATTCTCATGTGGTCTTCATTTACCATGGTCTCCTATTCCTTGTTCTCCCTCTCTGTTGTTGATCCAGCTGGGATCTCCCACTCCCCCAAGCTCTCTTTCCCTCAACCCTCGCCTTTCATTACCCCCACTCATGTCCAGGCTGTTCATGTAGATCTCATTCCATTTCTCTGTCATTGGGCGATCCCTGTGTCTTTCTTGGGGTCCTGTTTTCCAGGTAGCCTCCCTGGTGATGTGAGTAGCAGACAAGTCATCCTTGTTCCACATCTAGTATCCTGCTATGAGTGAGTACATACCATGTTTGTCTTTCTGAGTCTGGGTTACCTCACTCAGGATGATTTTTTCTAGATCCATCCATTTGTCTGCAAACCTCATGATGCCATTGTTTTTCTCTGCTGAGTAGTATTCCATTGTGTATATGTACCACATTTTGTTTATCCATTCTTCAGTTGAAGGGCATCTGGGTTGTTTCCATGTTCTGGCTATTACAAACAATGCTGATATGAACATAGCTGAACAAGTGCTCTTATGGTGTGGTTGAGCATTTCTTGGGTATAAGCCCAAGAGTGGTATAGCTGGATCTTGGGGGAGATTGATTCCCAATTTTCTAAGAAAGCGCCATATTGATTACCAAAGTGGTTGTACAAGCTTGCATTCCCACCAGCAGTGGAGGAGAGTTCCCCTAGCTCCACATCCTCTCCAGCATAAGGTGTCTTCAGTGTTTTTGATCTTAGCCATTCTGACAGGTGTAAGGTGGTATCTCAGAGTTGTTTTGATTTGCATTTCCCTGATGATTAGGGATGTTGAGCAATTCCTTAAATGTCTTTCGGCCATTTGAGTTTCCTCTGTTGAAAATTCTCTGTTTAGTTCTATAGCCCATTTCTTAATTGGACTGTTGGGCATTTTGATGTCTAATTTCTTGAATTCCTTATATATTCTGGATATCAGTCCTCTGTCAGATGTGGGGTTGGTGAAGATCTTTTCCCATTCTGTAGGCTGTCATTTTGCCTTGTTGACCGTATCCTTTGCTCTACAAAAGCTTCTCAGTTTCAAGAGGTCCCATTGATTGATTGTTTCTCTCAGAGTCTGTGCTACTGGTGTTCTATTTAGGAAGTAGTCTCCTATGCCAATGCATTCAAGACTACTTCCTACTTTCTCTTCTAGCAGGTTCAGAGTAGCTGGATTTATGTTGAGGTCCTTGATCCACTTGGACTTAAGTTTTGTGCACGGTGATAGATATGGATCTATTTGCAGCTTTCTACATGTTGATATCCAGTTTTGCCAGCACCATTTGTTGAAGATGCTTTCTTTTTTCCATTGTGCACTTTTGCCTTCTTTGTCAAATATATATGTTCATAGGTGTGCGGATTAATGTCAGGGTCTTCAATTCGATTCCATTGGTCCACATGTCGGTTTTTATGCCAGTACCAAGCTGTTTTTATTACTGTAGCTCTATAGTCCCCTTTTCTTTTCTTAAAAAGGAAGGTTTTAACCTTTATACATCTCCAAAGGCAGCTTGGTATATTTGGGAATTTGGGCGTAGCTTCTCTTACTACTTCCTGCTGGAGGGGGGCGCTGTATCTTATGGGGACACAAAGAATATTTTAGGGTTATGGAGTAGTCCATGAGGGTGTATCGTCTGAGCCAGTTGCCTTGAAACGGTTCTGGATGTTGGATCATCTGGGCCATGGTGTCATCGGAGACCTTTCAGGTGGTCTTGGCTGGTCAAACCTGATGTGTCTTAATCTGGAACAAATCCATAGTCTCTGGCTTTCTGTGGAAACAAAAGCAGAGCCTCCTTTCCAAAGCAACATATCCTTACATCCAAATTTTGAAGTCAAGGTACCTTTAAAATATACATTTGGGCATAACTCAACAGCTTTTGTAATCAAATGTTTTTCTTTAGTTACGAATATCAAAGAGAACATAATTCAGATTCTTTGTGTGGTAGCCATCTTTACGTGGCTTATTTTTTTATATTAGCTTGGGCCTATTGCTTTGAACTGCAGCCTTCTAAGCCTGAAACGGTGCTGGCGCTGCTGGCTCCGCCCACTTCAGCTTCCCAACATGGTGGTGATACGTTTTCCGCCAGCTCTGGGAGCCATCAACTCTCAGAAATAGTGGGTCTATGCTTCTATCAAAGCAGCGTGTACCCCAGAAACCTCTTTTTTTTGTTTTGTACTAGCAAAGGCTAAATCCACCACACAGCTTAATGTGCCACTTGCAGAGGCCTCATTCCCACCATACTGCAGGTCGAGCATGCACACACGCTAGGAACCCGCCAGTAGCTCAAACTGGCAGGCTGTTGTTAACTTGAAAGAGACAACTAGGAACTGTTTTTAGCTCCATTTTAGAATCTTTTTTCTCAGGTTTTAGGTGGAAACTCTTGCCACCACGTTGGACGCCATTTGTAGCTAATGTTTTCCTGCCTGGCCCACAGTCAGGACAAATCTCTATCACCTGCCAGTCCCACAGCCGTCAGACCCGACCAAGTAAACACAGAGACTTATATTGGTTACAAACTGTATGGCCATGGCAGGCTTCTTGCTAACTGTTCTTACAGCTTAAATTAATCCATTTCCATTAATCTATACCTTGCCACATGGCTCGTGGCTTACCGGCATCTTCACATGCGGCTTGTCATCATGGCGGCTGGCAGTGTCTCTCTCACCCAGCTTCCTGTTCTCTCAATTCTCCTCTCTGTTAGTCCCGCCTATACTTCCTGCCTGGCCACTGACCAATCAGTGATTTATTTATTGACCAATCAGCAACACATTTGACATACAGACCATCCCACAGCAATCCATGGTCAAGTCAAACCCTTCCTCAGACAGAAGCTCCTTCAGTGAGACCATGTTGTTATCCACAGGACATGGAAGCAGACCAAACAACGTTAGAGAGGAAGACTCTCCGAAGAGCCATGTATTCAAGAGAGGCCAAAGCGCAGATGGAGGATGAAGATGAAGGCAAGTCTTTTTTTTTTTTTAATCTGAAACATTTAGATAGATTAGTATGTCGTGAGGAATTTACTCTGGAAATTGATGTGTGAGTGTGCCACACACATATAACAAACTACTTTGCATAAGGCCCAAGCCAAACTAAGTGCATAATATTGAACATGATAGAGTCAAGGCAAGGCTAATGTCCCCCAACAGCATGCCCCTGTGAGGGGTGCACTAAGTGGGTATCTATGTACTCACATGGTGTGTCACAGAGAATGGAAAGACCAAAGCAGGGATCTGAAAACAGAATAATTGGAAGTCTAGTATAATGACTGGATCAGGTTGTTAGTAAAATATCAGTTCTTTAAATATCAACAATGAATGGAAATATAGGAAAGACGGTCCCTATATTTGAATCACTCAGACTTTATGCATGTGGTTTCCATAACACACTGAGGAAGAAGGAAGATGTTAGAGAGTCCATTTTTCATTTCAGTTTTCCACATCTAGTACTGTATTCTGAAGAAGAAGAAAATAGATTTACTGTAAGTTTGGGGAAAAAAATCACTTAAAATCATTACATTGTCATGACATGACTCACCAAGAAAGTTTGAAAAAAATCACTTAAGTTCACAGAATAAATGCATTCATTATGCTTCATTTCCTATGTAGATTTTATTTACCATTTCCTTTCCACTGGCCAACTAAGACATAGGCAACATTGTAATGTGAAGGTAGAAAACACCAAACTGGGCCACCTACATATTTCAGATGTCTCAATGAATGTTCATGAAGTTAAAAAAAAAATCAATGAATGAAGGATGAATTTTTTCATTTCAATTCTTAATTTTGAGGGTGTTTTGTTCTTTAAGCAGACACAGGCTTCCGGAATTCGAAAACACTTATTTCTAATATGTTTTAAATGTAGAATCATAGTCAACTACCTTAAGACTCACTTGTTGCAGTAGAGAACTGATCGCTACAGAAACTGATTCAGCCCTGGCTTGCTGGGTTAATCCTCCTTAGGTGTGAAATAACAGTACTTGCCTTAGTGGGGAGGGTGTTAATGTGACTAAGTTGCAGATGCACTACAACGAGGATGGTTCCTCTCCTGGGTCCTAGCATTCTGAAACCACCAGGGAGGGAAGAAAGGAGAAAGAAAATGTGGCTTTTCCCTTAAGGAACTTAAAGCAGCATGCATTGTTTCTGCTGACGGTTGACCAGCTCGTGGTATGGGCAGATTAGGTGTCAAGAGAGTGAACATGAACTGTCTTTAGCTGGCCACCATAAGTAACTGAACTTTCATCTGGTATAGAAGTGAAGGGTACATACTAGGAAGACAGTGGGCAGTCTTTAAATGTGTAGCCTTTTCATCGCACATGTTTTTGTTCCCATATTTATGAGACAGAACATAGTTCCTCCAAAGAAAAGCTCATCCAAGACTCAGTCTTTTGCAGGATCCAGTTGAAACAAAAGTGCTGATGATGAGCTGTCTTTGCCTCACATTCACACTGGGTCCCTTTGGTCTGATGATTTGCAGACAAAAGTCATATTTTCCATCCTTCCAGTCTACAGCTTCATACCTGTAACTGTTGCAATAGTGGAGAGCACACAGCTTAAGTATCGTACAAATGGCCACTGGAGAAGGAACAGACAGGAGACCCGACAGTCACTGGAACATGCAAATAACCAAGTCATGCTGACAAGAAATTGAAAGCTTCCCTGTCATAGCAGTGAAGAATGTGCCTAGGATAATCATTCTCAGAGTTTCTAAAGAATATGCCTAGGATATTCAGTCTCGGAGTTTCTAAGTGGCTTGAACATTTGATAGGATCATCTTGCCCATTGTCTCATGTGATCTTCAACTTTGCCTTCTAGAATGTTCCATCTTGACAACTCTCCTCCATGACCACATTTAAAGCAGGACAGAAAAATTATGGATTGGTGCTTCTAGGGTAGACACAAATTCCACAGTTGCTTTTCTTCCGGTACAGATTTCTAAATTCAGAAAGCCATAGATTAAAAAAATTAGATGTTTACAAACAAGGAGCATGCTTTCCTTGGCAACACAATTCCACCACTAACTTAAGTGTCTGGAAATCAGCAGTCTGGTCTATATGTGAACTTTTATATTTGTTCATTCACTCACATTTTACCTTTATTTCCTCCCTCCCTCCCTCCCTCCCTTCCTTCCTTCCTTCCTTCCTTCCTTCCTCCCTCACTTCCTTCCTTTCTTCTGACTGTATCACACACAGCCTATGCTAGCCTTGAACTCCCTATGTAGCCTATAGCTGGGGCTGGCCTTGAACTTCTGATCCTTCAGCCTCTGGCTCCCAAGTGCTGGGATTACAGGAGCATGCCACCATGTATGACCATTTTCATCCCGTTTTTTAGAAAAAAAAAAATTGAAATGTGCACTACTTAAAGTATTTAAAACTTCCAAAGCTAATACTAAATGTGGTTATTCATATTCTTGGTAGAAAATAAAAATTCTTTCTGGTGCTCATCTGAATCTTACACAAGGTTTGTTGTGTGTGTGAATACACAGAGGAAGAAGAGGAGGAAGATGAGGATGATAACATGTCAACTGTAATGAGGCTCAGGACGAAGATGCCCTGGAAAACCTGTTGGTGGTACCTCACCTCAGGAGGGTTCTTCTTACTCTTCCTCATGATCTTCTCTAAGCTTTTGAAGCACTCAGTGATTGTGGCTATAGACTACTGGCTGGCTACATGGACATCCGAGTACAGTATAAACCACTCCGGGAAAGCTGACCAGGTACAGTGCACCCAGAAACGGTAGAGAGGGAGGCTCTCTGCTGAAATCAGTTAAGAGCCAGAAGGCCAGAGGAGTTTGGTGCAAGTTCAGTATGTTAGTAATTAGGGAACCACCTAAAACAAGGTAAACTGCCAACAATGTTAAAGATGATGTCTCTTATTGTTTTTATCATTTTAAATATTTGCTTACATTATTTTTATTTATTACATATTTATGTATTATATTATATGTATAGGTATGTGCACATGAGTGCAGTGGCCATGGAGGCCAGAAAAAGGTGCCAGATCCCCTGGAGCTGGAGCTACAGGCAGTTGTGAACCACTCAATGTGGGTTCTGGGAACTAAATACAGGTGCTCTGAAGGAGCAGTAAGCACTCTTAACTGCTGAGCCATCTCTCCAGCCCTGTTTTTACATTCTTGTCATAAGAAGCATTTCATCATAGTATTTAGATACAGACTCAAGGAGTTCAATATATCTGTTTTATATGTAATGCATGTTACTATTATATATCAGATGCTAAACACGTGTAAAGGAAATTCTGTTATTCTGATGATTTTCAATCCTCCATCAGTATACTGAGTGGTCATTCTGTGATCAAGGATGGGAGGGTTTGACAATGTAGAAAACCAAGAGTCTGTCCCCAGTCTGAAAGATACATCAATCCTGCAGGCCTTAGGCCAGACTTTGCTGGTGAAAAAGCAAGCAGGGGCATGGGGGACAGGCGGGCGCTGCCTGGCCTGTGGGACTGACCTGAAGGGCGCACTGCTCTGGATACCCACCATATGTCTTCAGCTCTCTAAATGCAAGCAAGATAAGGATGTAGACAATCTGTCTGATTCTGATGCTTTGTTTTCTAGTTAGGAAAAGCTCAGGTGATCATTTCATGTCAGCTTCCCATACTGGTTCTTCCTAGACTTTCTACGTGGCTGGATTTAGCATTCTCTGCGGAGCTGGTATCTTCCTTTGCCTCGTCACCTCCCTCACTGTAGAATGGATGGGCCTCACAGCTGCCAAGAACCTCCACCACAATCTCCTGAATAAGATAATTCTTGGGCCAATAAGGTAAAAAAAATATAGTGATCTCTTGCCCCTATGCATGTAGTAATAAAAACATACTGTTCATTTTCAAGACCTTAGATGTCCCTTAGTGGTGCTTCTGGCCCAGGCAGTCCACATCACCATACTCTTTGATCTGTTCCCTGCCTAGGTTCTTTGATACCACACCCCTGGGACTGATTCTCAATCGGTTTTCTGCTGATACTAATATCATTGACCAGGTGAGTATCCAAGCTGCTTCTAAGTTCTAAGACAAATTTCTCAGTGTAAACTAAATAGCATTTCAAACAGGACCTGAGGGCTCTTGCTGGTAAAGAATTACTAAAATTTAAATTATGACCCCTTTGCTCTCATATCAAAATGAAAAAAAAAGATTACTAGGATAAAATTTCTGCCTGTGTGTTGTATGCACATGCTTGCGTGAGTGTATGCACTTGACATATAAATGCCCGTGCATACTTTCATGTGTGTGTGTGTGTGTGTGTGTGTGTGTGTGTGTGTGTGTGTGTGTTAGTGAGAGGTCAACATAAGGCATGTTCTTCAATTACTCCCCATCTTAATGTTTATGTCTTATTATTTTTAATTTTTGGAGTTGTATGTATGGGTTTGTGCATGTAAGTCCCTTGCAGCAGGGGGCAGGTGGATGCCAGGGCTTTGCTAGTCAGCCATCGTGGCAAAACACCTTCTCTGGGTTCACTGGGAGACCCTGACTCAAAAAATAAAGTGGATAACTATGACCAATGTCAATCTCAAGCTACCACACGTTCACTCACACATGTGCACACGCACACACAAATAGTACACATAGAAATTTAACACAAGATAAATGTGGCATCTGGAATCTCTGAGAATCATTAATTTTAAAACTAAAAGATGTTGAGATAATTATCCATAAAATATAAAACAAATGGCTATAGAATGAAAATGGCCACATAAAGCCATAACCTGGTGAAATAACAGATACTGGGTAGCTTTGGAACCATGAACTGTGAAGGTCTTTTGAAGTAAGACAGAACATAGCAAGAAAGTAAGAAAAAGACAAATAGAAATAACTGTACACACACACAAAAGAAATAACTGTACAAAAATTTACACTTTGATTGAGCTGAAAGCACCAACCAAAGACAAATTTAAATTGTAAAAGAACACTACAATATATCGATAGCATCTAAATTCAATAAGGAAAAGGCAAATAATACAATCAAAGATACTCAAAGGACGCAAGCAACTTCAGAAAATATAATCTATGTGTTTTACAGTAGAGGAGCAGATGAGTTTTAGATAGTGTATATCCATTCAAAAGGAATGTTTGGAAATACCTATAGTCCATCACAGAAAAGCGAAACAAACACAGGGGTGAAAAAGATTTCTAGTATATCATCATTTATATAAAATATCCAAGATAAGTAGGTGAACATGTCAGTGCTATGTCAAAGGATACAGCTACTAAATTACGGAAGCATGTGGAATTATTTACAGTGAACGTGCCTATAGAAGACTTTGGCAGCCCATATTACTGAACATTATATAAGAGTTAATATTTTATGACACTGCTGTGGATATTGTGCATGAGCTGAAAAGATTGTCCCTTGAATTCTCTTCACAGCACATCCCTCCAACCTTGGAGTCTCTGACCCGCTCCACCCTGCTCTGCTTGTCCGCTATCGGGATGATCTCCTATGCTACACCTGTGTTCCTGGTCGCCCTTGTGCCCCTTGGTGTTGCCTTTTATTTCATCCAGAAGTACTTCCGAGTTGCTTCTAAGTAAGTAAAACTATTCTCCCCTTTTCAAAAGCCTGCATATTCGACTCATTGGAAACTGTTTTTGCTCAACTGTTTCTTTGTTTCAAACTAAGGTGGAGAATTTAGAAATGCAACTGTTTAAACCTCATGTCACAATGTGAGATCTAATGTCATTCTTTCTATAATTGTCTGTTTCTTCCTAACCCTTGACACATACTAATGTACTGTTTAGTTTGCCAACAATTTGTCTATTGAGTTAGATGTGCTAGCCTTTACATTCCATGGTTCTTTTTCTGGATGTAACATAGGCAGGAAGCTCAGAAAATCAAACACAGTCCTGAAGAGTGAGCAATTTTGAGCCAGTATATTTCAAAGCAGGAAAAAAAGTTAAAATCACAAAATCCTTCAAATACATGATAAGAAATAGTAGAAGACAGATGAAGAGATAAATGATCCAAGACTATGCATAATCTTGAGCATCTGAGAGGCATACCATCACTTTAAAGAGACTGGAGAATTTGAGTTCACAGAATTTTCCATGTACCTGCTAATCCAGTCAAATAAATAAAGGGGAAGAATTAATTTTAGATTTTCTGTCAATATAGGACTTATTGTTTCCTGAGAAGTTGAATGATTAATGATCAATACAGTGTCTGCCATTATAAACTTGGAAGTTTGTGTTTAGTGCTTTCCTGAAGAATATGATGAGCTTTACTATTGCAGGGTCTAGCTCAGCACTCACTGAATGCTTGCTGTGTTACTGATAGCTGTATTGAGCCATGTGGTGGGTGATGAAAAACCTGTTCTCAACAAAACCCATCTCTTGTGAAGATAAAGTCATATATAAAGTAACATATGGATTGAGCTAGAATAAAAGGCAGATGTGTTTTAGAAACTGAACATACTTCATGTGACAGGTGTGCGAAGAAGAGGAAGTTACCTGGGGAAGAGAGAAGAAAAGGGAAGGGGCTCCAGTGAGGTCCACCTTACATTATAGCATTTTAGAGGATTTCTCCCCCAGGGCTGTGAGTGAAGAACCCTTCATGTACTGGAGATGTGTGTTATATTTGAGTGGTTTTTCTTCCCCAGCATCTATCCATCCTTCCTTCCTCCCTCCCTCCCTCCCTCTCTCCCTCCTTCCCTCCCTCCATCCTTCTCTCCGTCCTCCCTCCCTCCCATTACCAAGAAAAACAGAGTGGGGAGTGTTAGGCAAAGAGTTCTAACCCACTCTAAATGTGAGCTGTGAACTCTGCTCCTGAAACATAGTCCAAATAATGTGTCCACATGAGTATAACAGAAGGCATGATCTTTTAAAATGCTCTATAAAAAATTTTTATTTTTAATGCTGGTGAAAAAGGGAAAGGCACAAAATAGATTTTTTTTAAAAGAGCCATCTGTAACACAACAATCATTTCTTAAGGAATTAGAGTCGATAACAGACTTAGGAGCCATTCCAGTCTACCCATTCTCATCTGTAAATCAGAGAGATGACCCAATGACCCAATGATCAATGTGAAATCTTACAGACTCAACAACTTTGCCTGTGACTCACTCAGGGAAAAAGCTCACACAGCTGAATAGACTTTATATATATTATCTTATGTAGCTGGAGTTTTCCTGCCTGGCCCACAGTCAGGACAAATCTCTCTCACCTGCCAGTCCCACAGCCACTCAGACCCGACCAAGTAAACACAGAGACTTATACTGGTTACAAACTGTATGGCCGTGGCAGGCTTCTTGCTAACTGTTCTTACAGCTTAAATTAATCTATTTCCATTAATCTATACCTTGCCACATGGTTCATGGTTTACCGGCATCTTCACATGCTGTTTCTCATCGTGGCGGCTGGCAGTGTCTCTCTGACTCAGCCTTCCACTTCCCAGCTTTATTCTCCTCCTTGTCCCGCCTACATTTCCTGCCTAGCCAATGGCCAATCAGTGTTTTATTTATTGACTAATTAGCAACACATTTGCCATACAGAACATCCCACAGCAATCTTATATATAGACACACACACATATACATACATACATACATACATACATACATACATACATACATACATATGAATTGAAGTGGGGAGCGCCGGCAGGCAACAACATGACCATTAACGTCTAAAGTCATAGGTCTAAAGGGTGTTTAGCTACATGCTTCCTCTGACAAGAGCACAGATCAAGCTGTGCCTTCACCTTCTGGGTTTCACACACGATCCTTCTGTAAACAATGACGGCTCCTCCGTGGTTTCCTTCAGCCCTGACTGCAGTGTAGTGGCTTTGGCCATCTGTTGGTGCCAGCTGCCCCAAGAGCCACTTGTTGATGTTTAAGAAGAGGAAAGTCCTCACATTCCTTCACGCTCTTCACCACCTTTCCTCTGTGTTCTCCTCCCCACGTCCCCCATTCGAGAAGTGAGCCAAGTCCTCAGAAACTCAAAAGGAGAAGACGTCGCACTTGTTTGTGGGATTACACAGTCAGTCAAGAACGGCTTCCACAGCTGATGCTGTGGAATAACACTTGGTTCACTAGATGCTCACAGGTGAATGGAAAGGCAGCCCCTCCAGTTCTCCCAACCCCATGAGCGCGAGAAGGGCAGAAAGGGGAAGAAAAAAGTGAAATGCTTTCTAACAATGGGTTTAACTCAGTCTTATATTCCAGAAATGTAAGCTTATATGGCTTAAAGAAAAGCTGTTGACTTCGGTATGCCTATGAATCCCTGTCGTTCTAGTAGTTGGGAGGCTGAGGCAGGAGAATCTCTGCAAGTTTTAGGCCAATCTGGGATACATGGTGAGTTCCTACAAAAAAAATATAAACTAAATATTTTTTAAAGGAAATTCATGAATACATACCTTTGTGAAAAGGGTTACATTAAGCAGATTGAGGTATTTCTATTTTTAAGTAGGTTATGGAGGCATGTATATATTCGTGTATGGACATGAACATTAGTTCCTTGGGGGAACAGTGAAAGTTCCTTGGAGACAGGGATTCAGCTCACTGTGGCCAGAGCCAAACTCATGGTCATAGTGGATCCCTCCCTGTGATCTCTTCCCCCCACTTCTCCTATCATCTCTTCCCCTCCCCCTCTCTCTGTTCTCTTCCCCCACCCCCAACCCCACCCCGTCCTTCAACATTGGTGGTAAGTAGCAGTTATTTTTTAAGTCTGTTGTACTGGAAACTCGGTACAACCAATGCTTCACAGTAGCGTGTGAAGCTCCCTCTAACAAGCAACTTCCCACCGTAACTCCCACTCTCTTCTTTTAAATTGATTAGCATCCTCCTAACTCAGAACTTTAAAGGCCCCTCCCATTAGCTCTCCCAAGTGCTCTCCCAGTCTCAACTACTCACTCATTCTTCACATTATTGAGGAGGCTCAACTGTTTTACTGTTCAGTGATGTTTTTCATTTGGTTAAGAATCCTCTACAGTCCAGTGTCACATTTACAAGACTATACCTTTGGGACGGATGTAGTGGCACATGCACTTGGGAGGTAGAGACAGGAGATCCAGGGTGCCAGGTCATCATGAGTGACGTTGTGCGTTCAAGGCCAGCATGTGTTACACTAGACACCTTTTTTTTTATTTTATAATTTAATTTAATTTTACATATCCATCACGATTCCCCTGTCCTCCCTCCTCCCACCACCCCCCGTCCTCCCCCCAACCCACCCCCCATTCCCATCTCCTCCAGGGCAAGGTCTCCCCTGGGGATTCAGCTCAGCCTGGTAGATTCAATCAAGGCAGGTCCAGTCCCCTCCTCCCTTCACCCAGGCTGAGCAAAATGCGTTAGACACCTTCTTAATAAACCAACTCCCCTCCCCAAACAATAGCAATAAGAAGATCATACCCTTCACAGGATTATTTTTCATCAATTCATCCATTTTAAATCAAGGTTGTCTCATCATTGCATTTGCATTTATAGTGTGTCATGGTAACTCTTTCACTGAAGCACTCAGTTGACAAAACCTTCAACAGCTTACACTCTGAAGATGAAGGAAAAGATGGCTGTGTAAGGGTTACGGGTCCACACTTCATTTAAGGTGTCTACAAAACTCCAATGGAACTGGAGTTTTCCTGCCTGGCCCACAGTCAGGACAAATCTCTCTCACCTGCCAGTCCCACAGCCACTCAGACCCGACCAAGTAAACACAGAGACTTATATTGGTTACAAACTGTATGGCCGTGGCAGGCTTCTTGCTAACTGTTCTTACAGCTTAAATTTTCCATTAATCTATACCTTGCCACATGGCTCGTGGCTTACCGACATCTTCACATGCTGCTTGTCATTGTGGCGGCTGGCAGTGTCTCTCTGACTCAGCCTTCCACTTCCCAGCTTTATTCTCCTCCTTGTCCCGCCTACACTTCCTGCCTAGCCAATGGCCAATCAGTGTTTTATTTATTGACTAATCAGCAACACACTTGACATACAGACCATCCCACAGCACTTCCCCTTTTCTTTTTTTTTCAAAAAGGAAGGTTTTAACCTTAACAAAGTAAAATTACATATAATTTGGGAATTTGGGTGTAGCTTCTCTTACTACTTCCTGCTGGAGGGGGGCGCTGTATCTTATGGGGACACAAAGAAAATTTTAGGATCATGGAGTAGTCCGTGAGGCTGTATCGTCTGAGCCAGTTGCCTTGAAACCATTCTGGATGTTGAATCATCTGGGCCATGGTGTCATTGGAGACCTTTCAGGGGGTCTTGGCTGGTCAAACCTGATGTATCTTAATCTTGAACAAATCCATAGCCTCTGGCTTTCTGTGGGAACAAAAGAAACTTTTTTCCAAAGCAACATATCCTTACATCCCAATTTTGAAGATGGTGGCGCACGCCTTTAATCCCAGCACTCGGGAGGCAGAGCCAGGCGGATCTCTGTGAGTTCGAGGCCAGCCTGGACTACCAAGTGAGTTCCAGGAAAGGCGCAAAGCTACACAGAGAAACCCTGTCTCGAAAAACCAAAAAAAAAAAAAAAAAAAAAAAAAATATGCATATTGGTTTAATTCATCTTCCTTTACAATCAAATATCTCTCTGCAGTTAAGAATCCCAAAAACAACACAATCCAGATTCTCTGTGTAATATTCATCTTCACATGGCTTATTTTTTATATCAATTTTACTGTCTCTTTAAAGACTTTATTTTTTAAAACTATGTATTTGTTTATATAACTGTATATATCACCTTTTTGTCTCTTTCAAGCCTACGTATATTTTACACACATTGTAAACTATTACATCTGAATCTGTCTTATTGTGAACCTATTGCTTTAAACTGCAGCAGCTGTGGCTGCTGGCTCCACCCACCTCAGCTTCCCAACATGGCTGTGGTACTTTACCACCAGCTCTAGGAGCTATCGTGGGTCTATGCTTTTATCCAAGCAGCATGTAGTCCAGAAACCTCTTTTTTTTTGTTTTGTACTAGCAAAGGCTAAATCCACCATGCAGCTTAATGTGCCACTTGCAGAGGCCTCATTCCCGCCATACTGCAGGTTGAGCGCACAGGTCCAGGAACCCACCAGTAGCTCAAACCGGCAGCTGCCGCTCATTTGAGAGAGACAATTAGGAACTGTTTTTAGCTCCGTTTTAGAATCTTTTTTCTCAGGTTTTAGGTGGAAACTCTTGCCACCATGTTGGATGCCATTTGTAACTGGAGTTTTCCTGCCTGGCCCACAGTCAGGACAAATCTCTCTCACCTGCCAGTCCCACAGCCACTCAGACCCGACCAAGTAAACACAGAGACTTATATTGGTTACAAACTGTATGGCCGTGGCAGGCTTCTTGCTAACTGTTCTTACAGCTTAAATTTTCCATTAATCTATACCTTGCCACATGGCTCGTGGCTTACCGGCATCTTCACATGCTGCTTGTCATTGTGGCGGCTGGCAGTGTCTCTCTGACTCAGCCTTCCACTTCCCAGCTTTATTCTCCTCCTTGTCCCGCCTACACTTCCTGCCTAGCCAATGGCCAATCAGTGTTTTATTTATTGACTAATCAGCAACACACTTGACATACAGACCATCCCACAGCACTCCAAGTCTTATGTCACAGCTGAAATACACTGGCTGTGGGGACGCAGAATGAGCAAATAAGTCATATTTACACGGGAAACATTTCGATGAAGCTTTTAAGCATGACAACCAAGAGGAACTAGATAGAGGTGGAGGACAGATGTATGGTGATCAGAGCAAGCACTCAGGTCTGAGAACTTGCAAGTTCAGTGGTGGCCTCAGAACTGGAGGCGGGTGACACATACCATTGCCTTTGTCCTAGGGATCTCCAGGAACTTGATGACAGCACCCAGCTCCCCCTGCTTTGCCACTTCTCAGAAACAGCCGAAGGGCTCACTACCATCCGGGCCTTCAGGTGAGTAACACATCTTCAGATTGCCCCTGAAGGGCAAATCCATCTGCAAATGTCTATCAACAAAGAATAGCTAACAGCCACCCCTTCTGGGGGCACACTATGTTTCTCACAGTGAACTAGAAAACGGTAATAAAAATGAACATTGTTTAGAGTTACTTATCTGAAAATTTAAAAGTAAAGAATGAATTGACAGAGTGGAAAGGAATTTGTTGTGTATCTTAGATAAGGTTTTTGAATTCTAAAGCCTCTGTGTCCTCATCTGAAAAATGGGGCATCAGTCTTGCTTATTACAGTCATTGGCATGATTGATATAATACATGTAAGGACTGAACCACAGTGACTGTTGAAGTACTCAGTAAACAACTTAAAGTAAATCTATAGAGTGTGATAGTAATAATGATATTAACAAAAAAGAAAACCATCACACCAAAGTTATTGTAGAAGTTAATCCAGCCAAGCTTGGAAATTCGCACCTACAATCCCAGCACTTGGTGGTGGTCATAGTGGAGATATAGACAGGAGGACCAAGAGTTTAAGGGCCTCCCAGACGATAGAAGTTCAAGGCCAGACTGAGCTCTATGAGACTTTATCTCAAAAACACAACAAAACAATTCACTAACAAAGAAAACAACCCATGTTTCCCAATATTTGTGCACAGTAATGACCTAGGCTTCCATGGAGCTAGCTCCATTTTCCTCTTCAAGTTAGATCATAAAAGTGGCATTACTGGATATTTCCTTTGTTCTGGAAAACTTATATTTTAATCATTGTATCTTCTTTCAACCCTATTACAAATACACATTGACTTCAATCAGAGGTATCTCCAATTTAAGAAGTTTATTTTAAGAATTTAGAATGGCCGGGCGGTGGTGGCTCACGCCTTTAATCCCAGCACTCGGGAGGCAGAGCCAGGCGGATCTCTGTGAGTTCGAGGCCAGCCTGGGCTACCAAGTGAGTTCCAGGACAGGCGCAAAGCTACACAGAGAAACCCTGTCTCGAAAAAACCAAAAAAAAAAAAAAAAAAAAAAAGAATTTAGAATGGGTCATAGAGTAGATCATTAATATGCAACTTCTCACATGATGTATAATATGATTTCTACCCAAATCCATGTGAGTTTCACTTACCCCACCCGTATTTCACATCCTGTCATGTTTTCTCAACATGGAGTGTAATGCCTCTTACTGAGAATCTCAACATTACTTATTGGTATTGAGTATATAGATACTGGCATGAAATTTATAGTCTAATAATGCTCAGCAGGAACCATTAACAAATACAGCCTTAAAGATTACTGTTGCCACTAAGGAAGTCTTTCCCAAATAGTTTATATAAGAAATATTTATTTGAATAATTAACATACACCAAGTACTATTCTCAATGTAGATTAATATAGGTTGAATACACATGGCCATTTATTTCCATCCCAATTGCAGGCTGGGTTCTTTACTTTAGCTGACATGATGATTTTATTTCTTTTATGATTATTTATGAGTATGTTTTCATTATCTTTTTATTAAAAATATTTGCTTGTTAATTATCCAATCTCTTCCAACTAGAATATGAGTTCTGAGAGAGCAGGGTTTTGTTTTCACAGTTAGCTTCCTGTGACTTGGGAAAGGCTTATGGTACTTACTAATGAGCTAGTATAGGCTCTGTCCTCAGGGTATCACCACACAGGATAAAGGATTTAAGGAAGAAGATGACAGTATAGTGACATCTATGGAGTTACCACATGGACAGCTGTGTCAAAGGGTTGGGTGGCACTTTGTATCAAAAGAAGATGGAGACACTTACAGGACAATGGGCCTTAGAATGAAGAACAGTTGAGTTGGAAGTAAAGGGGACAGAATGTTCAGAGAAAAAAGCGTGAAAATTTCTATTCCGTGTATAAATCATCCAGTATTAAATGAACACAAAGATGGAGATCATCACAATGAAGCTTGAACACATGGAGGCTGGTGCTAACAAATATTGAATGAGTTCCTCTGTATGGAACTTGGAGTTTATTCTTTCTGTGTTATAGAGTCACTGAAGAATCTCAACAGGAAACTGACACAGTCAGAGTTGTATTAATTAGAATAACTGACTCATAAGGGATGAGTCAGGATGGTTGAGGCTAAAGGTAAGAAGGTGTCAGGAGGCTGTTTGAGCCACAGCATTACAAGATACATCATTGTGATGGACCTTAATTCAGACTGATCCTCCTTTTCCAAGACTTCAGCGATGTAATAAGGCCAAATGCCACTTCTCGGGGAAGATCTCATCTCTCTACTAAGGGAGAGAAATTCAGACCAACTGAGAAACTAAACCACATAAGGAGGCAAAAGCTCAGGATAGCGGGGAGTGTTTAATTACCTGAGAATTTCACAGGAATTAAGAACGAATCAGAAAGGCTCTGTGCAACTTGGAAAAGGATGATTTTGTCATTGCGGTTAGACAAATGAGCAAGCTAAAAAACTGAATGTTTACAGTGGTAAAAACATAAAAGAATAAAAAGAAACTAAAGGCATCCTCTGGATAAGAAATCCTCAGTGCTAATTATGACTGTAAAGAGATTGGAATTGGTTACGGAGGAATGACATCAGAATTCAGAGAGCTGATGGATTAAAGGCCTATGGGAAGATGTGAGCTGTAGGCAGGATGGGGCAGTTGGTGGAACAGGTTTTAATATGGATTGACAGGGGTGTGACCAGGAGGGGAGTGCTTTTCTTGAAGGGGATTTGGTACAAAGTGCCTCTGAGAAAGCATGGAGGGATATGGGGGGATTCAGGAAGAGTGACAGCAGGAAGCTGATGGGCTCAACACATCAGAACCTTTACTTTCTTCCTGTGGGACAACGTAGGTCATCTTCTGAAACTGCCAAGGATGTGAGTCAGGGAGAGCATCTTGAGGAATTTGAGAAAGATTTAGAAAAGAAGAGGAAGTGGACCAGGGGCCAAGGTCCAACTTCTTAATTTCCCTTCTTCCCTAGACACAGGAGTAGAATTTAGTGAATTGTACATTAAGAAAGACTCTGGATAACTGTAAGAATAACAAAATATTGTGTTAACATTCAGTGCTTGCACAATAGTTGTGAGAAACAAAGATGGTCTAACTTCCATCTAGAAATATCTTGTCTGCATCTACATCCAGAATTAGATCTTTCATGTTTCTTCCAAAAGTCAATATTGAATATTATAAACAACCGCATTTTTCAGTCATAATAAGTATTTTTAAAAGATGGCGATGGCCTGCCTGCTGTGGATAAGTTTCTAGAATCCTTAGGGTTGGCATTCATAATAAGAATGAAGCATGTTCTTGGGGGCTGGAGAGATGTGCAATGGTTAAGATTGCGCACTATTCTTGCAGAGGATCAGGATTCAGTTCCCAGCATCCCTATCAGGTGGCTCACAACAGCCTGTCTAATCCTTTCTTCTGTTATCCACAGGCACCTGCACTCATGTGCACCTAGATATACACACACACACAATTAAAATCAAAATAAATCATAGAAAATACTTAAAAAAGAATTAAGCCCATGATTTCGCATATCTGTTCCTTTCTATGTCTGCTCAGTTTTTCCTGGGCCAGTTTCTCTCAAAGTTGTCCTTACAGATTAGACCTTGTGTTCCCTCTGTACCCAGGGCTCACTCACACGGAGCAGTGACCCTCTCGCCATTTACAAGGGAAGTATCGCAGCTAAATTAGTCAAAGTTGTCAGTGACCTTTGCCGTTGCTTTATTATTATTTTTCTGTCTGACAGAATAAAGGTCTAAGAATGTTCAGAAGATGAACTGGATGCGAATGAAAAGATACAGGCTGAGTGTGTCAAAGTTTCCATTAGGAAAGCAGCAGGTTTCTTGCCAAATAGAAACAGAGAAAGAATGCTCACTGCATTTTCACCCCTCCTCCTCCCTGCTGCTTCAGGCTGTTGCCAGTTCCCTACACATGTGTGGAGTGTGGAGATGGAACTCCGCAACCACAGCAGGACGAAGGTCCCAGAGTGAGCACGCTGTGGGGACCAAGGTTTAGTCGTTCGTTAGAGTGTGGCTCCCACGCTTTCATCCTCCTGGATGTGTTTGTCCAGTGGGAGAGAAACTTGCCCACTCCAGGAAAGCACTGAATTTTCTCACTCCTGTGTTGTCTCTTTCCTTCAGGGTACTTACAATACCTTGTTCACCTGAGGAATCCAGTGTCATGCCTACAACTACACTCGACCATCTTCCCTGTCCTCCGGAAAGCTTAGCCCTCCCCTCTCCCACCCCCTCCTAGTACTCTGTTCAGATCCTGCAATGCACATTCCCCTTTTGGTTCTTGGGGCCATTAAAGGAAGGTCCCAGCTACATCAGCCTCACTGCTTAGTGTGGTTTCCCCATCCTGAGAAAGACCTTGTGCATCTCCATAGTCTAGCACAGTGTGAAGAATGGATGCTGACTAAATGCATCTGAGTGAATAGATGCAAATACACCTGACATCCCCCTAGCAAGCAGCTCTACTTGGCACACCCCTGGCAAGCATGGAAGTGTGACACTTACAAAAACCTTCACAGTTCATTTCCACTGTTGCCGTAAATCCTACAACTTCCTCAGCCCTTCACCCTTTAGTGATTTACTATAGTCACCCATCAAGGTCATCTGGAAGGCAGACATGTTTCTTGAACTACTTAGTCCCAAGCCATTGTGCTGCCATTCTTCGCACAGGTCCCCCTGGACGTGGCATTTAGTTCAAGCCTACATAACTCAAAGTGAAGTAATGGTTTGGCTCTCACTGCTAACTTTTCTGATCACTGTAGATCAGACATTGCTGTCTGACCAAATTATCTATCTGGCTTGGCATACTGAAATGATCAGATTGGTTGGAGAGATCCCAAGTATCTGCTCTACATTGGCCTGTATGGGCTCTGATCATGGGCCAAAAAACACCCCACCCAGGACTCCTCCGTTCTTTCATACAAGTGATGAGTTATTTAAGTTTTGCAATTTTACTGGAAGATCTTACAGGAGTGGAGGACTCTTAGCAAATGAGTCTTACTAGCGGGTTGGAAATTCCTTAGAAAAATGACCGGTAGATGGGTTAGGTCAGCATCCGTGGCCACAGAGAGGGAAGCAGCAAACTCAACTGGGGATGTAACCAACTTTCAAACCAGCTGTTTTCCAGCTCTCTGCCGTTTCCATTATTCGAGGAAAATAATTACAAAGTAAGAATATTTTTGTTCCTTAGAAAAGGTGCTTTTCAGCATGTATGTCTGTGGAATCACACCTCTGATGTTCAAGTATATAAGGCTCTTCTTGATTTCTTAAAAACTTTCCACTGCATATATTCATTGTACGTGGTAGTGCAAGAGATTGGGGTGGAGGTGCTCATATACAACATATGCTTGCATGAAGGTTATTCCTAGTTCTGCTGGTAAAACAAGCTACACAGAATTTTATTTGATTGTGTTGGACACCAAGGGTGAGCTTAACTTTTTATGGGTCAGTCTCTCCATCACTACGGCCATGAGGGGGAGAAACTTGCCCAGCCCTGGAAGATGGCAGACTTTCTCTCATGCCACCTCTGTAGGTAGAGTTTTCCTGCCTGGCCCACAGTCAGGACAAATCTCTGACACCCGCCAGTCCCACAGCCGCTCAGACCCAACCAAGTAAACACAGAGACTTATATTGCTTACAAACTGTATGGCCATGGCAGGCTTCTTGCTAACTGTTCTTATAGCTTAAATTAATCCATTTCTATAAATCTATACCTTGCCACGTGGCTCATGGCTTACTGGCATCTTCACATGCTGCTAGTTATGGCGGCGGCTAGCAGTGTCTCCCTCAGCCTTCCACTTCCCAGAATTCTCCTCTCTCCTTGTCCTGCCTATACTTCCTGCCTGGCCACTAGCCAATCAGTGTTTTATTTATACAGACTAATATCCACAGCACACCTAGGATACTTACAATGCCTGGTTCACCCGAGAAACCCAGCTTCACTCCTAAAGCTACTCCCAGACCATCTGGGAAGCCTGGCTTTGCCTTTCTCTCTCCCCTCTCTTCTCTATTCTGATTCCCCATCCCCCAAAGTGTATAAATCCCCTTCATGTTCATAGGTCATTGTAAGTAGACCCTGGGCCGTGCCTGACCCCTCAACCCTCTGCTTCTTGGCACCCTACTTTCTTTCTTTGGTTTAAAGAAAGGACAGAAAAAAGAGTTTGAAGGAATATATTTACCTGTTATAAATTGTAGCTTTCTGTCTTCACTGGTTCTCATCCAGCCCAACTTAGTATCATTTGGAAAAATAAAATAAATGCCTCAAATGAAAGCAGAGCCTACTGTGATTTCTGTAGCCCTTGTGATGTAGGTCAGGTCTTGTTTACGTGATTCCTCCAATTTAGCAGAATTACAAAGTAACCTTTAATGAAGTTTTGTCTTGGCAATGGCTTCTTTTCTTAGTTGTGGCATGAAAAGGGAGCAAACACTTGACCTCTTGGGCTCTATCTAGGATGCAGCAGAGCAGCTCTGGAGTCCACAAGTCACCCATCCCGTCCACGTGATACTCTATTGAGCAATTGTGCAGTAGTTAAGCATGTCTGGCTTTCACTACTTCTACGGTTAGGTGGCTAACGTCGTAGTGTTTTTGTTTTCTGCAGGCATGAAACCAGATTCAAACAACGCATGCTAGAGCTGACAGACACGAACAACATTGCCTACTTATTTCTCTCAGCTGCCAACAGATGGCTGGAGGTCAGGATGGTACGTTCATTGTGTTCCAGACACTTAGTATGATTAGCCTTCCACTGAGAGTCAGTACTGGTCTCCATTATCTGGACTTTAAAATAGATCAGGTTTGTTTATGTTCCAAATGAAATTTAACATATCACAATGTTTTAGCCAATCACAACAAAGTAGTCCCCAAAGCAAAAATCATTGTGTGTTCATTATATTCTCTGAACTACCTCAGTTAATGGGATGGTAAATATTTATATAATGTCATTTTTTTTAAAGAGAGAATTTGAAAAGTGACCACATACACTCATGTCCTTCACCGAGTCAGACAGCTGTAAGGGATGGTGACGTTCTTTGTTTCAAGCCAATGGAGGGTTATGTTAGTACAAAATGTAATGACTAAGTCATCGATTGCTGTCTTCTGTCCTTTGTGACACAGAAATAAGCACAGACTTTGGCACTCTATGGACGCCATGTACCAGATTAATTTCTTTTAGTCCCAGATCCCCCTTCATTTATAAAATAGGAATAAAAACACGTATTTTGTGGATGTGTCACTAAAATAACAATGAAAATAACATAATTGACCTTGTATGCTATTCTAGCTTGAGTTGTCGCTGTGATAAAATGTCCTGTCAAAAGACAACTTAGGGGAGAAAGAGGTTTATTTCAGCTTACAATTCCGGATTACTGTCCCTCATTTTGGGAAACTGAGGCAGGAATTTCAAACAGATAGTCATATCACATGCACCGTCAAGTGTAGGAATGAATACATGCATGTAAGCTCACTCACTTGCTGGTGTGCTGTGTAATTTCTCCATTGTCATACCTTTCAGGACACCTGCCTAGGGACTGGTGCTGCCCACAGTGGCATAGGACTTTCCACCTCAATTCACTTAATTAGGAATGTTTTCCATAGACATGCCTACACAACTACCCAGTGTAGACAATCCCTCATTGAGACTCTGTTTCCAAGTGATCCCAGCCTGTGCCAAGCTGACAATTAAAGCTAAGCAAAGCACCTTCTGCGGTGTTTTGTTTCCACAACAAGATGCAGATCTTCTTTTAAAACCCAACAACCAGAGGGGCAGACGATAATGGAAATTTGATGGGGTCAAAATGAAGGTACCCAAGTTCAAGACTGGTCTTAAAATGGATTGATATGGATTGACACAGAGTCTTGGACAACCTGTGTCTTTCGGTTACTGTGATTTCTCACTGGTTGACAAAGACTCTTTACCACTGTGTTAGTGGTATAGAGAGTTCACTGAGCAATAGAACACAATTATGTCACACAAAACTTTGAAAGAAGCATTAGCTGTTGAAAACAACCACTAAGCCATCTTTCACATGACTGTGAAGGTTGAAAAAGTCAGGACAGAGTAGATTAGGAATTACAGATGGTTAAAAGTTAAGTAAATTGTCACACAAAATCTGTAATAAAGCCTAAGCATTATTACCAGACCATCTAGACCAGCATTGCTTATTTTAAGCTTCTGTTTGCTTTCTTCTTTTAAAAATCCCCATATTTCTCTAAGGGGAAGTATCATACCTGAATAGTAGAACTAGCAAACTATCTCAGTGCATAGATTTTCGGAATTATGAGGAGACAATGACAGTGGTTGCCCATGAGTCTGGTTTTCCTCAGTCAGGAGATCAGGTGTGACTTTAGGGCTAAGTCCGTTCTCCTTGGACTTGAGATGTCTAACTATGACTTCTGTCCTTCACGGCACTTCCCAATGTCAGGTTCAGAGACAAGTGCAAGACAAGAATCTTCATGCAAACCATATGCTCAGTTCTTAGAGCCAAATAAGACATGAGACCCGAGACTGCCAAGAAAGAGGGCAGGGCAAGTTAGAAAAGATAGCAGCCAGACTCAGAGTGGCTCAGTCCCAGTGTTTCAGCCCCCATGTGAAAGAGCAATCAAGTCTACCTGAGCATAAAAGAATTCGGTTTACCTGGAGCCTGAAGAAGAGATTCCATTTTGAATGGAAGGGGTCAAATCTGCTCTTCATTCCTCAGTTTCCTGACTCCTTATGTGGTACAAAGACATAAACACAAGTAAAACACCCTCACACATAAAATAAGATAAAATAATTTAAAACTACATGCTATTGTTCAAGAGCATATGTCACAGGTGGATTGTTGAATAAATCAAGCAGATGAATTCTATTGGGGGAAAAAACTTATTTTTCCCACTTGGCTTCACTACTGTAGGCATCTGTGGTTGGGTCCTCATCACTGTCTCCACAACTTCAGCCTCAAAAACTGACTTTTCTGTCAGAAAAAAATGAACACTGGAGTCAGGATCTTGGAGATGAGAGTGTAAGTTGTTCTCAGTCCCACAGCTAGACACACTCTGTTTTGTAAATCCTCTGAGAGTGGGAAAAAAAGTAAGGAAAGCCTTTATTTGGCTCAAAAAATCTGCATTGATCTTATCTGCACTGTTCACACAGCCCTTCCTGCCCCCTTATTACCCAGTGTCCAGGAAATCAACATGAATGTCTGCTTTTGAGTGACTATTCACCAGGTTCTCAGAACAGACATAATTCACGGCATAGAAGAAGAGCCACTGCATTGGGCACTAATTACTCAGGCAGCTTTTCCCGAAGCCTCCAGGAGGACTAGGAACATTAATGCAGAAAAGGGAAAGCCTGATTTCAGCAATTCCCATGGCTGCCCCCACTCCATTTCCACTTCTTCCTTCTTGATTTTAGATCCTCTTCCCCTGACCCATTGCTGCTGGCAGAAAATCCCAATGAGAAGGAAGGAAGAGAAACCAGAGCTGATGGGATCATTGACCTGGGAAATGTCCCTGGACTCCATCCAGCTTCAAATTTTGTCTAGTGGATTATTGGTGCTTGCTTCTTTCTCCATTCATGTTGAATAAGAGTTAAGAAAACCCTGACACTGAGGAGGTGGATCAATGGATAGAACACCACCACACACATCTGAAGGGCAGAGTTTGGATGCTAGAACTGCAGGTGCGGGAGTCGCCTGTCCTCGCAGCACTGGAGAGGCAGAGAAGGGATCTCCAGGCAAGCTAATTAGACTAGATGAGTTAGCAGGCTCTGGAGGACTCTGCCTCAGTAGATGCACATGCCTACACACACACACACACACACACACACACACACACACACACACACACAGGCCCACAGCACATGCACCACATATACACATGAAAAGAAAAAAGAAATAGAAAGCGTTAAGACCATCCAAGTTTCCATCTTTCCTTGGCTCTGTGGTTTCCTTGGGGAAGGTTTCATCTTGCCTCCCACATTCACTTCCTGTTTGATTAGATTGGGCAAAGCATAATCAAGGCTTTAACACATCAAAAAGGGATGAATCTAAGGGATAAAGTGACTTGACTGGCAGACTAATAACAAAACGGCGGCCACCCTGCTTGCTTTGGCAGTGGAAGGAAGTGTTTTCCTATCAGTGTTGAGTGAAGTGGCCAGGGTTCTGTGTGTCCCCAGGGCCTGGCCTTTGAACACAGCTTACGTCCTCCCGTCAGCCCTCCATGTTAAACAATTCCAGTTCTCTGGCTTCGGTGTTTCCATTTGCAAAAATTGTGTAAGTCTATCTACAGGCTGTGGTTCCAAGCTTTGTCACGCTGCATGCTGGGCGGCTAAAAGAAAATTCTCATCAAGAAGCCAAAACAAACAAACAACAACCAAAAAAAAGTCAGTAGGCACTCGAGGTGAAAGTGCAAATGGTTAGTTAGTCTGTCTTCAGGCTGTTTGGGGAAACAGCACAGAGCTTTCTGTTGCCAGCTCCTGAGTAGACAGGCCTGCAATCACATTGCAGTTTGAGTCCCTCATATCATTTCCCTGTTCCCAAGTGCTAGTGAGGGGGTAGTTCTAAGGACTGCTTGGAGGACAGCAGAACCTGCCATTTTTAGTTGCTACCGATTGCTTCCAAGTCTGTTTTACAGAGAAGTGCAGTTTTCATTATAAGCCTAAGTACAGATCAGTATCATGGACTCACTGAAATTGGACCAGAAGCTTCTCTCTGGGCAATGGGAATCAAGGGCTTCTATCCCGGGAACATTGGCTTTACATGGTCAGGAGAGATCATAATTCTGGGGTGGCTAGGGATCCAGCTCCATTGGTAAACAGCTTGCCTTGTTAACACAAGGATCTGAGTTCAGCCCCGACTTCCTCTAGAACCGTTGTAAGAAGCCTGGCATGGTGGTATCTCACCACTTGTTATCTCAGCACTGAGCATGGAGACAGGCAGATCCCCAAGCTCCCTGGCCAGGCAGCCTAGCCTACGTGGCAAGTTCTAGACCCTGTCTTAAAACAAAGTGGGACAGCACCTGAGGAAGAGTGCCTGAGATTGAGCTCAGGCTTCCATACACACACACACAGACACACAGACACACAGACACACAGACACACAGACACACACAGACACACACAGACACACACACACACACACACACACACACACACACACACACACACACACGCGCGCGCCCATGCAAACATGCACCTGCATGTACTTGTGCACATGCGTACCAAACATCACACACACAAAATTATAATTTGGTACTACACAGATGACTTAGTGTGGTTGGGCTCTCCCTTGAGAATGGGTAATTCATATTTTTATTTTATGTTTTATTTATTTATTTATTTATTTGGTTTTTCGAGACAGGGTTTCTCTGTGTAGCTTTGCGCCTTTCCTGGAACTCACTCTGTAGACCAGGCTGGCCTTGAACTCACAGAGACCCGCCTGGCTCTGCCTCCCGAGTGCTGGGATTAAAGGTGTGTGCCACCACCGCCTGGCTTATATTTTATTTTTAAAACTTATAAAATTGTGTGTGTGTGTGTGTGTGTGTGTGTGTGTGTGTGTGTGTGTGTGTGTGTGTACATGTTAGTGAAGTGCTTACAGAGACCAGAAGAGGGCCTATGATCCCTGGAGCTAAAGTTATAAGTGGTTGTAAGTCACCAACCATGTGGGTGCTGGGAATTGAACTTGGGTCCTCTACAAGAGCAGCAAGTGCTCTTAGCCACTGAGCCATCTCTCCAGCCTCTTTGTGCACCTTTTTAGAAAAGCTGTTATAAAATTTATGAACATACGACATCATGTTGAAACTATGAATTTCACCTAGAGTGTTTAGGGGGAAAACCTATCAGTATAAATGTTTTCAAAGTACTTGGGAACTTGTTGGCATTTGCAAACCCTAGAAGAAGGGTCTAGACTAGATGGGATCTGCTCTTCAAGCAAAGGGCGGGAGAGAGAGCTGACTGGGATGTGGTAAGCTGTTAGCAACAGCTGTATCAGAAGCAACAATCAAAGAAGGGTTTGCTACTCAGTGATGTTTATTGCCTTGAGAAGTTTGCTCTATGTTATTCTTTTTAAAAATTCCTTTATAACTATTATGGGACTTGATGTGGAATTATATCTTAGTGCATATTTTGACCTCTGGTGTTCTATGATGCACACAGGTTTTTAAAGCTTGCTTCAAACATTTGGAAATTATTCAGAACTAAAAACAATCTCAATTTCCAGGGGTAGGGAAACATAACTATGACTTTGTTCCCTTTAATGTTTTTGTGTATTAGGCATAATTTCTAGTTTTCACAGAGAAATTTAGAGTCAAAGGCATCTAAATTAGTTATCTAAGCTCAATAGCTACTAACTGGCAAAGCCAGGATTTGAAGTCTCTGATGTCAAGGCTGGACTTGTGGTCAGCTCTGCAGCAGCAGGATGTTTATAACTGTTTGATACATGTACCAATGTGCACAGGGAGCTACTGGAGACACTTCCTTCTTTGACTTTAGCACATTAAATATTTTGTTATTATTGAAGTCTTATCCAGTGGGTAGATTTTTTTAGAGGGACTGGAGCTCTCTCTAGCCACAGAAGGAATTTTCCAATTGGCTGTGACTTATGATCAGGAGAAGACCAGTATCTGAAAGTCTCCCTGTCTCTAGAACAAGTGACACATGGACTCAATAGGGCAGAAAGACTCAAAAGTCTCCCACACAGTTGGGAAATGGGATTAGAAGGGGTGTGAGGAGATGGGCAGATATGATTTAGTTGAATCCAAGGCTGGCTTTTGTAAATTTATTTTTGTTAAGTTTTGCAAAAGGGCTTATCGTTGAGTCATAGAAAAGTCTGGAGCTTTACAACATGCACATACTTGTAACTTATGAGCAAACTCAGCCCCTTTCGTCATCTACATGATCTGCAAATCTCATGTCCCAGACATGAACACAGTTGGAAAAACGTTCATCTCCAGAGCCCAACAGGCACCCGAGGCTCATTTCTGCAAGGGCTTTGTTCTGACATACAGGGTCTACGGTAACCTTTACATAAGCCTATGTGAAGCCTAGGCTAGAAATAGCTGTTTGTCTGTCAAAAAAGCATGTACATGGAAAGATGGGGACTAGACCTGATTCTGGCTGTGACAGCAACAGTAGCTTCTCTGCAGGTAACCCATATCTCCCCTGAGAGATTCAGTGCCACTCTTGATTCCAACTTCCAAGTCCCAAGTCTTCCTTACTCCACCTCTGACGAATTACTCATCTGAAACTTGACTGGACACTCATGCAATGGTGTGCTTTTCACTGACGGATCACTCCAAGTTAGTCGGCATCCTTGGTTTGACAACTGTGGAATCTTCACATCTTGTCCTTATCTCCGCTCTCCAGGACTACCTCGGAGCTTGCATTGTCCTCACAGCATCCATCACATCCATTCGTGGATCTTCCAGTTCTGGACTAGTGGGTTTGGGTCTTCTGTATGCCCTCACGGTAGGTATTGATGAAAATATCTTTCTTTCCATACAGTGCTGGAGGAACTTTCCACAATAATTATCACCTCTCTTTCATGGACAATAGAGAAATTTGAAATTTATAACATGTTATTTACACATCATAGAAGATTTGAGCCTAAAGCTAACATTTTAGGACAGCTTAGATTAGTTTCTCTCATTTTCACTTTAAAGATTTTATTTAAATTTTAATTATGTGTATTGTGTGCATGTGCACCTGTGCATGTGTGCATACACAGATGCAGGTGCTCACAGAGGCCAGAAAGTCAGATCCTTTAGAACTGGAGCTACAGGCAGTTGAGAACCACCCAACACGAGTGCTGTTGATCAAACTCCCCCTCTGCAAGAGCATTCTATACCCTTAACTGTTGAGCCCTCTCTCCTGTGTCTTTTATCTTTGGAGGTGTGTGTATGTGTTCATATGTGTGAGCAGGTTATGTATAAGTGTGCTCACTTGTGCCTATGGAGATCAAAGGTTGATGTCAACTGTCTTCTTCTATCACTGCTTTTTGAGAAAATGTCTCTCACTGAACCTGGAGCTTGCTTATTTGGCTAGACCAGCTGGCTAACAAGCCCCAGGAATTCTCTGCCTCTTCCTCTCCAGTGCTGAAGTTAAAGACTTACACAACTATATCCAGCTTTTTAAATGGGTTCTGGGGATCCAAACCCATGCCTTCATACTTGTATGGCAAGCTCTTTGCAGACTGAAGCATCTCCAGGTCCCTTAGATTCTTTTCTGGCATTGACACTAGTTTCTAAAAAATTCTCCAATCCCACAGGCATCCTGTTCCTGAGGTTGTTTGAAATCCCTGTCTTGTGCTGTTTACAACCCATTTGTGGCACTAAAATGGGCATGAATATAAATGAGACTAGCATGTACATGAGTGGAATCAATTCTCCACTGTGTAGGGGAATCGGAGAGCAGTTCATGAAATAGAGACATGAGAGACCTTTGAAGAACACACACCTTCTCTACTGATGTCTCATGATGCTCTCCCTGCTGTCTGCTAACCTGCAGTACTTATGAACTGGACCATGTGATGGATACTGTATAGGTCATTCTGTCCCCAGATGTTCAGTGACCATGAGAATTGCTTACTTATTTTAAATGTGACCATTTTTGTCACCTGATACAGATAACCAATTATTTGAATTGGGTTGTGAGGAACTTGGCTGACTTGGAGGTCCAGATGGGAGCCGTGAAGAAAGTGAACAGTTTCTTGACTATGGAATCCGAGAACTATGAAGGCACCATGGGTACTGTGAACATGACTGTTTTGGGAACTATGCGTTTGCTGCGCTTTGTCACTTTAATACCAAGAGAATCCCTTCTCGTCTTAATTTACACTCCTCCCTTCCTTTCCTTCCTACTTTTATTTACTTATTCATTTATTTATGTATCTTTGGAGTTTAGGGTTGTGAGACATGTTAAGTCTATGTAACCCGGGATGACCTTAAACTCAAGATTCTCCTGTCTTGGTCTTCTGAGTGCTGGCAATATGTATGCACACACTATACCCCCTCTCATATTGATATTGCTTGATAATAGCAGCTGAGAACAAGCAAAACTTTAGTCTTGGATACAAGTAGACTCTAAGTAGACAATATTCAATTCTATTTAGAAAGAATTGCAAATGTATTGGCACCTTATTACAATGTGTTCTCTTTCTTATAGCTTTGTTAACTTAAGTACTAAACAAGATTCTTAATTCTATTAGAATAACTGCCAGGAAAGTTGAGGATAAACACAGCATGACCTTCCTTAGATGCAAATCTCAGTCAAAATGCATTGTTTTGCCTAAGTCATTCAGTGGCTTTCTAGCTGGTAAAGTACATAGTCCCAGTTACAGCCGAGGCCACTAAGTGAGGCTTGCCACCTCCCCAGTTCCATTTCTCACCCACTTACATACTTCCTAGACACAATAGCACAATACAGTTCTCTTTTGCCTTTGTTCTTCTCTTACACATATTTGAATTCAATTCCCTAAGATTCATCTCAAGAACTGCTTTTACTTCAAGTCCCCCTGGCTGACCCAAGTCTCCACCCTCTGTGCTCCCAGAGTGCTTTGCTTACCTCCCCATATGGCTGTCCACTTAGAACTGCAGATACTGACTTCTTGCCTGCCTCCTAGGGACACAGCAAGCCTTGCCTTTTATCTTCAAATAATAGATACTCTCACATTAGAAGCTTCAGGTGTTTGAGGATCCACTCACATGTATATCAATTCATAAATGAACTATCTTTACTTAGCTTGAATAGTATTGAATGCTGGGACTCCAAAGAGATGGGATGATGTTAATGCCCGCCCCCCCCCACAGAAGTTAAAATTGTACCACACAAGAAAGACAGGAAAGCAGGAAGGGCGCTAGTTAGAAAAGTGCAGGGGGTCAGCCGAAGTGGAAGGCCATCAAGAAAAGGAAGTTAGGGTAAGGAATGGTCACAATGCATTGTGTATCTATGGAAAAGTTTCAAAACCTAAACTTAAAAGAAAGAAAATAACTCAAAAAACTTAAAATTCTTGATCAACATTGTTCACCCTGAAGGCAATTTAAATTTAAAAAACAAGCTATCATAGTTTGTTTCAGTATTACAATGAATTTAGGGAAATTACACACACACACACACACACACACACATACACACACACACACGCGCGCGCGCACGCGCGCGCGCGCATGCATTGTTAAAGCAATTCCTGGAAATTATACACATTTAAATTTGTGTTTCTTTCTTCATCTATGTCTTAACTACCATTATCTATTCTACTACCCCCAGATCCCTCTCAAGTCCCAGAACATTGGCCACAGGAAGGCGAAATCAAGATTCATGATCTCTGTGTCAGATATGAAAATAATCTGAAGCCCGTTCTGAAACACGTCAAGGCTTACATCAAACCTGGGCAGAAGGTATGGGATTCACCACTGCCCGATTGTTTGTCTGCATAAATCTCTGGTGGAGCCCCCATCACCACATGAGCACCTCCCCATCATCACGTGAGCACCTCCCCATCACCACGTGAGCACCTGATCACCATGTCAACACCCACCACAGGTGTCCAGATCCAGACTCACATTCCACATATGCTGTGGACAAAATTATCTGCATGAAAAAGGAGGGGAGAGAGGGGATTGAAGCAGGACACCAAATGCTCCCTAAGTTATTCTGCCCTTCATTAGCACCCCATCAAATCAGAATGGTCAACACCAGACACACTGTTTAAAATTTCTGATTTCTGGCTCAGAGCTGTACTAGACATCTCCTCCATGACCTTTGCCTCCATTCTAGATCTGCTCTGAATCTACTTCTTTTAATTCCTATTTTTGAAAGATTATGTGTGGGGACAGTGGACTCATTCTTATTAACCCATCTCTGCTCAGCAAAACTGAGCACTTACTTAAAGGTCCAACTATAAATTGATACAGAAATGAAGCCAGGAACAGGGAACAGCACAGCCACATAGAAATAAAAATCAGATGCAATCATTAGTTTAGTGAGGACTTCATTTTATCATAATTCATGAGATCTAAGCAGAAAATTGTGATGCAATTATTTGAGCAAATTTGTACTTTTTCCATGGTACCTTGATGAAGCTAAAAATACCTCGGTGCCTTTCATGCCTTTGTCTGATCTCGATTGTTCCTGCTCTTCTCAGGTGGGCATCTGTGGCCGAACTGGCAGTGGGAAGTCGTCCTTATCTCTGGCATTCTTCAGAATGGTCGACATATTTGATGGTGAGTTGTTAACTAAGTTTTACGCCAGCCAGGTGGCCTTTGTGGCTCAGTGTGTAAAGGTGCTTGCCAGCTAGCCTGACAACCTGGGTTCAGTACTCAGGCCCGACAGAGTGGAAAAGAGACAACTGACTCCCACAGGTTGTCCTCTAACTTTCACTTGCACAATGGTGTGTGCACGTGTGCTTGTGCACACACACACACACACACACACACACACACACACACACACACACACACAAAAGAAAGAAATAAAATATTTTAAAAATCATAGAGCCCAATCAATTTACCTAATTCTGTGAAAATAAACAGCACATATTTATCAGAACTTCGTATCCTGCACATGGGTCGAGGCAGGTACCCCGAAGATAACAGGAGAACATAGAATTGGGAGAATAAGATGACAGTCCCAAATGAAGGCATAGTGACAGCTGCCAGCAGGTTGTTATAAACTTACAGGATGAGCACAGCCACCACATCGAACATCAACAGATGGAGGTGAGATTTTGAGAGGAAAGAAAAGGGAAGGTTGCTTTGCTCTCCCCAGATTAAAAAATATGTCTTTCTCTACTGAAGGAAAAAGAATGACACAGAAATAAGTAATCTGCACTCATAATTTAGTTGTGTGACTTTTACAGTTGTGTTCTTAATGATGCTGAACATTTTGTGTGTAGACAAACCTTGCTGTAAAATGCTAAACTCATGTCCACAATATCCAGAAACATTTGTTCATCTACTATAACAGCAGAAATCATTTAATCTTTGTTTTAGAAAAATAATATGTCATTTTTTTTGTTTATTGAGTGGCTATAAACATGCCAACACGTAAGCCATTCTAAATGAAAGGAGCTCCAGCAATGACCCTGACCTTTAGCCCAGGAAATGATTCCTACTACTGTCTCTATTGACTACAGTGATAATTACAGTACTTTGTATTTTTATTGCACTTGACAGCTTATATTATTTTACTTAATCTACAAAACAATTCTGTGAGATAAAAGATTAGTTTGTGAGCAATGAAACTGAACTGTAGCTGGGCATGGTGGTACATGCCTTTAATCGCAGTCTTCAGGAGGCAGAGGCAGGTTAATCTCTGTGAGTTCGAGGCCAGCCTGGTCTACACAGTGAGTTCTGGGACAGCCAGAGCTACATAATGGAGAGAAGCTGTCTTAAAGTGTGTGTGTGTGTGTGTGTGTGTGTGTGTGTGTGTGTGTGTGTGTGTGTGTGTGTGTATGAACCATAGAAATCAGAATGGGGGAGAGTAAATTCAGTGGCATAGTAAGCATCCACCACTAGGTGGGTTAGTGGCTTGTTCATTCCATGATGGGCAATGCCTTCAGCAGAGTTTGTGTCTCTGAGCAATTACATGGTCCAAAGACAACTGAAAGTTTTCATTACAAAACTGTGACTATGGCTGAGCTTATTCGATTAGCCTGATCTTCAGGCATCTACAAAGGTGGTTTTTAGGCACCCCTGAGAACCCTAACTAATTTGATGCCTTTTCAGTAGCATAGTCCCTGAAAGAACCCACTTAAGTTCATCCTCCTTGCTTCTGCTTGAGGAAGCCCTGTGGTAGTATTGTGTTCCCCAAAATATTGTGCACGCTAATAAACTTATCTGGGGTCAGAGAAGAGAACAGCCACAATATTAAACATAGAGGATAGGCAGTGGTAGCACACACCTTTAATCCTAGCATTCCAGAGGAAGAAATCCCTCTGGATCTCTGTGAGTTCAAGGCCACATTGGAAACAGCCAGGCATGGTGACTCACGCCTTTAATTCCAGAAAGTGAGCCTTTAATCCCAGGGAGTGATGGCAGAAAGCAGAAAGGTATATAAGGCGTGAGGACCAGAAACTAGAAGCATTTGGCTGGTTAAGCTTTTAGGCTTTTAGCAGCAGACAGCTGAGATTCATTCTGGATGAGGACTCAGAAGCTTCTAGTCTAAGGAAACAGGATCAGCTGAGGAATTGGCAAGGTGAGGTTGCTGTGGCTTGTTCTGCTTCTCTGATCTTCCAGCATTCACCCCAATACCTGGCTTCAGGTTTGTTTTTATTAATAAGACCTTTTAAGATCCATGCAACAAAGCCCTTGCTTACTACTAACTGGGCTGTAGCTGACATTCCACGTCCATCTTATTTGTCTCACAAGGAACATTGTCTTTGCATGACAAGATGAGGAAATGAATCTCTCAGGTAAAGGGGACATGCAGAATGTGCAGTCCTGTAAGTCTGCAGACAGCACGGACTACCTTGGTGACATCGGATCTCACATCAGAACTTGCTTTCCTATTCCTAATATGTTGTGCTATTCGTCCCAGCAGTGGGTGACAGGCCAAAAGCTTTGTCTTCAGGAAACTTGAATGTGTGGAGCTAGACAATAAAAAATAAGTAAACACATACAGGATGTCTGATTCCAACAAATCCTACAAAGCAAAACGAAACAGGAAGGGAAGGTAAAGGCCTTCTAGAAAAAAGGAGACCCAAAGGGGGAAAAGTGATTTGGGCTTGTCTGGCCAAATATGAACAATAACAGAACATTCCTTCAGGGGAAAATATATCAGAAAGACAAATCTCCCCTGAAGTGTACATTTTTGTTAGAGACAGATGTTTCTGATACTTAAACGGGAAGCTTTGTATTCTGTGTTCAACCTAGAACTTGGAAAAAAATCTTTTATTAATTCATTCATTGGAGGGACTGGGCACTGAGCCCAGGGCCTCATGGCCAGGCAACGGTGGGAGAGAGTAGGGGAGAACAATTTTAATTATTAAATGAATGAAAATCTCTCTCATGAGTTTGCTATACGTCTGCGGCATTTGTTTTTCCGTAACAGGAAAGATAGTCATTGATGGGATAGACATTTCCAAACTGCCCCTGCACACACTGCGCTCTAGACTGTCCATCATTCTCCAGGACCCGATCCTCTTTAGTGGCTCTATCAGGTGAGTGCGCTAGTCTGAGGACTTGATCAAGTCGAGCATGCTGCCCCACAGCTGGAGGAGGAGCCCTGGGTGTGCTAGCCTAGACATGTGCTTTGAGCGCTCTCCTGTTGGAGTCTATAAAGTCTGGCAGCATTTCGGATGCCTGCCTGATTCCTGTGTGTCTGTCCTGGGTTCAACAGATAACGTAGACTGTCTCTATCTGCCTCCCGGCCTCACACAACTTTTATTCTCCTCTCAAATCACTTGGACAAAGCAACTCCAGAGGTCTCTGCCCTGGTTTGTTGTTTCCCATAAATCAGTAAAAAGTATAAAACAACTGGAGATATTCACTTTCCTAGTAGTTGCTTTTAATATACTGTCTGATTAAATCCTCGGAAAATGCTTTGAGGTCATATTATTATCCCCATGTTACAAATGATTATTTTGAAACTCAAAGCTGTTGTGTCTTTCTCAAGTTCATAGTCCAAGTAAGTGGTAGAATTGCCATCCAGTAGCAGACTGTCTGAGTCCAAGGTCTACCCAGACAGCTACTAGATCATTAGGGTGGGCGGGGGAGGTATGAATGTGTTCATGTGTGGCTTTATTCTTTGTTTTGTTTTGTTTTGCTTTTGTCTCTCTCTCTCTTGATTCCCTCCCCTGTCACCTAATTACAAAGAAGTGTTTGCTACCTCCATTCAAGAATTATTATTTATATTAGAGAAAAAAATGTATGGAATGTCACTCATTATTCACCTGTAAGATTTCTTTAATTAAAAGTCCTAGTGGTCCAGCCTTAGACAAAGAACTATAGGTAACTAAGGAATGCTGAGAGTGGGAAGAGCACATCAATTAGTTATCCAATGTGAAGTGGTCATCCCTGAAAACATATACATGCAGGTAACATTATAGGGACTGAGCAGGTTGTATTTATCTATTTCTCTCATACATATATACAATTAAAGAAATATAGGCCATGCATTTGAGAGACAGAAGCAGGGCTGTATGTGAACGCTGGCAGGAGGGAAGCGAAGGGAAGAAATTTTGTAATTATATTTTCATTTTAAAAATTAAAAACATTCTTAAAAAAGTTCTAGATGCATCAAGTTACTTAGCAGTATTGTATCAACTTGTACCTCTGATATACCCTGAATACTTCTGTTGTGTATTATATATTCCCACACAGACTTGTGTGTTTAGCATCAGTTCTATGGGGTATTGACTAGACAATATTCTGGTTATACTAAGCATAATATAGATCCGGGCAATAATATTGGTCATACTGTATTATGTATGCAAATGCACCTTGTAATGTAAAAAACTTTTGTGCTAACATTGGAGGTCATTCACACAGTTATCACTAAAGTATGGCTTTTGTGCTTGCTCTGCACTGAGCCCTGTTCTGGTGTTGAATATATCGTCTCATGTTTATTATTAACTGATAAACAGGGTTGTTTCCTTACAGGTTTAACTTGGATCCTGAGTGCAAGTGCACAGATGACAGGCTCTGGGAGGCTCTAGAAATCGCCCAGCTGAAGAACATGGTGAAATCTCTGCCAGGAGGTTTAGGTACAGCTACGAGTAACTCCACGTGCCTCTGGCTCCATGCTCTGGAGAACTGCATAATTCTAGTGCCAATTTTTTTATTTAAATATTATTTATTTTTATTTATGTGTCTGTATGTGTACCTGTTTGTCTGTATGTGTATCATGTGCATACAGTGTCCGTGGAGACCAGAAGAGGACATTAGATTGGAGATACAGGAGGTTGTGAGCCATCATGTGGGTGCTGGAAACGAAACACAGGTTCTCTGCAAGAGCAGCCAGTGCCCTTAACTGCTGAGCCATGTCTCAGCCCTCATCTGTGTTTGTTTGTTTTAATAAAGTTACAGTAGCAGTGGAAATACATTGATTAAAAACAAACTCAACCCTCATCCACTGGGACAGTACAGATTAATGGGTTGATATAACAGAAAGAGAAGTGGAATTGGGGTGGGAATATTCTATTTCTTCTCAAGGCCTACTACACATCAGATAAACATGACCTTAAACAAACCACTTGATCTCCCTAGGCCACAGGTAGGTAAATTACACAATCTCCTGGGAGAACTGGATTAAATAATTCAACAATTCCCAAGGTCCTCTGGTCTTGCAAATGTCTAGCAGTATTTCTTGACTTAGCTGTTGGGACACAGTTTTCCATATGTTGTCAAAAATACGATGAGCCAGCATCCTCTTCCCTCTGCCTCTCAGGAGGCCATCTCTTCAACAGCATACCAGGCCAGTCATGCACATGTCATGTTTTTCCTGACTCCCCTGCCCCCCAAAGTTACCTACTGTTGTTAGTGAGCCTCTTGCTTCCCCTGCCTCAGATGCCACTGTCACTGAAGGTGGGGAGAACTTCAGCGTCGGGCAGAGGCAGCTGTTCTGCTTGGCCAGGGCCTTCGTGAGAAAGAGCAGCATACTCATCATGGACGAGGCCACAGCCTCCATTGACATGGCCACGGTGAGTTTGCACCTCGGCTTTGAAAACCAATGTGTTGGGGAGGTGTTTGACTGGGTGTGTTCTTCCAAGTGGGTTCGGAGTCCTCAACGCTATTGTTGCAAACGACACCCCAACCATCTTCTTGATCAACCAAAAGGGGTTTCTCTTACCAAGACTCACTTTTAAAAATCTACACTAGTAGTAGAGACTCATAAAAAACAAACTCAGCCTCATCCACTAGGAGACCACAGATTAGCCGGATGGTGTAACAGAAAGAGAAGCAGAATTAGGGTTGGGATATTCTATTTCTTCTTAAACCCTACTGCACACTGGCTAAATGTGACCCTGGACAAGCCTCTTGGTCTCTTAATCTCTCCTTAAACCTTTCATTTGATATGAATTAAACTGCTAACACTGTTGAGAAGAAATGAGAAATAAGCACCAGACACCTATTTGTATACAGCACACACACACACACACACACACACACACACACACACACACACACACACACACGGGGGGGGGGGGGGGGGGGGAGGGCAATATGAAGTCACCATCCATGTTATACAGCGTAGAAAGAGTCAATCAAGCAAACAAATGTATCTTTAACCCAAACAATTGACCACATTCTTTGTAGTGGAAATGTTGAAAATCAACACATTTGCAATATGTGACTTTATAATTGACTGGGCTTGTTATGCAGAGCAGTAGATGGAGAAACAGTGAGCACCATGGAGGACAGAGAGAAGAGGGACCCCTGGCACACTGCTGGTGCAAATGAACATTAGTGCAGCTGTTTTGGAAAACATGGAAATTCCTCAAAAAACTAAAAACAGATCTACCGTATGAACCAGCAAGCCCACTACCGGGTGTATATCAAAAGGAATCAGATTATAGAGGACAGGTATCCACATAGCCTTGCTCCTTTCAGCATTATTGACATATTAATTCATACACCTAAGTGTGTTGACAGTCAGATAAAGAGAATGCGGTGTGTAGAGATCAGGGAATGCCACACAGCCTTTGAGAAGGGGGACACACTGCCACTTTGGGGAGGTGTTTGACTGGGTGTGTTCTTCTGACTGGGTTCAGAGTCCTCAACGCTATTGTTGCAAACGACACCCCAACCGTCTTCTTGATCAACCAAAAGGGGTTTCTCTTACCAAGACTCACACAACCACTGTGACAGTGTGGTTGGAACTGTAGGGCACTGTGCTAAATGAATCAAGCCAGTCACAAGAAGACAAATCCTGCATGGCCTCACTTACAAGATTCTGAAAGAAATCAATGTCATGGAAACAGCACCGATGTTGATACAGAACTCATAGTGGGGAAGAGAGGGAAGGAAAGGAAGGAGAAATAAAGGCTGTTTAGCAGAGATCTTAGTCTGAAGGAGTGAGTGTTGCTCATCAGCACAGGATCCTTATTTTCTGATACATTTCCAGGTGTGTTCCAGGGCTCAGTGGATGAGAGTAGTGTGCCAGAATAAGGCCACAGGTCGGTCATGAGAACTCTGAATTGTGGAATGTAGATCCCTTTTCAGTAGACCATGATAGCTAAAGCCATCTGTTGGCTACAACAATTTGTATTTGTTAAAATTAATAATGACTTGAATTAAGAATGGCCTTCCCCATGTACTCATGGGAAAGGCCAGAGTCTTTATACTCCTAACTCCGTGCTGCCTTCCTGCTGCCCACTTCACACTGGGTCAAATTACCCCCAAATAAAGCCACTTCAAGATTGTTAAGAACCAACCATATATGAAAGTGATAATTTGGCTCCTTCCCTCCTTCCTGCCCCCCCCCCCACTCCAGCTTTCTAAGACAGAGTCTCACCATGTAATCCTGGCTGGCCTGAAACTCACTATCATACCCAAGCTGGCCTCAAGTTTGCAATCCTCCTGCCTCTGCCTCCTTAGAGCTAGGGTTACAAGCACAAACCACTATGCTTGACTTCACAACTTTTTTTCTTTTTTGTCTATTAAGACTAATCAAAGTACATTACCAAGTTATGTGACATCACAATTACCATAGTATAAAAATAACAAAATGGCTTATGGTCAGAAGTAATGCAAATCGGTATTTATCAGCCATGTTCAAGGACATCTGCTTCAGCATAGTGGAGAGCAGGAAAGGGAGTGAGAATACATGACTCAAACAGCAGCAAGCAACCTGAATGGCATACATGGGTAACTGGATTGTTTTTGAGGAGTGAGGTGGACTCTTCACCCACAACACTTTCAAATATAATGATAATCATAGTTTGTGATGTGAAGAAAAGTATTTTTGTCTTAAACATTCTTTATGGGTCAAAATCCAAATTTTGGCATGGACTTCAGTTTCTCTTTGCTTGCTAAGTCAAAGGTTAGCACCAGGATAGGGTTTGATTAGCTTCGGTCATATACTGCCTGTGGTCTAATAAGCAAGTGCGTCCATGCTCCTGCACTTCATTTTCTTCTTTGGGTTCCTGGTGATAGATCTGTCAGTCAGATCAACCACTGAGCTTTCCTTTTCAGTTAGCATACAAAGGAATGGGTTTCATCATGATACTTTCATACATAAATGCCACCACTGTACTTTCTTCTTACTCTCATCCCTCCCCCACTGCCGTTACCACCCCCCATACTTCCTCCTCCTCCGAAATAGTCTTCCCTTCTGCTTTCAAGTCACATGCATCCCATCACTCTCCATCCCCATCCCTTAAGATCTTCCTCAAGGGCTGCAGAACTGCTCTAACAGAGGACCTGAGTTAAGTTCCCAGCATCCCTATCAGCCCCGCTCACAATCACCTGTAGCTCCTGTTTCAGGGAGTTTGGTGCCCTCTTCTGGCTTCTGTGGGTGCCTGCACACTCTTGACATAAATACACACAAGGCATACACAAGGATAAAATAAATTAATTTTTTTTTTTTTTTGGTTTTTTGAGACAGGGTTTCTCTGTGTAGCTTTGTGCCTTTCCTGGATCTCGCTCTGTAGACCAGGCTGGCCTCGAACTCACAAAGATCCACCTGCCTCTGCCTCCTGAGTGCTGGGATTAAATTAATTTTTAAAGAAAGATCTCTTCCTCCCTTCTCATGGTCCCCTTTCCACTTATGATAACTGACTTTTCTTGTATTTTGAAGACATTTCCAAAACCCAGCCTGCTACAAACTACACTTCCTTGTCAACACCACAGAAGACTTGGAGTCAGTATTCTCAGAAGGAACTGGGCAGTGGAGTAATGATCTTGGGTTATAAAATATTTTGTCAAGAGAAAGCAGGCTCCTGAAAGTTGAAACTTCTCTTTTCCTTTTGGCAGGAAAACATTTTGCAGAAAGTAGTAATGACAGCCTTTGCGGACCGCACAGTCGTGACCATAGCTGTAAGTGACATGTGTGGGATCACTTCATTCCTCTGTAGCTTTGGTTATAAGGCTCTTCGAGTTTTAAGTTTGAGAAGGTGAAGTACATTGATGTTGTATATTTCTCTCCTGTTTCATGTCATATATATCATTTATTTTCAATCACTCCATTTGACATGTAAGGACACCAACTGACCAGTGTCAGTGCTAATTTCCAGCACCATAGTAACTTTCAGAAAGTTCCTAAATTCCATGACCAATTTAGCTAATATTTGTATATAATTTCTCCTTATTTACCCGTTTTAAAGTAGAAGACAGTGAGATGCCCATGGCACGGGACGGTAACGTCCCTACATTAGGTAGCCTAGATGGGGTTGCTGAGTCACTTAGCTACCATTTGCTTGCTCGCAAGGGTGTTAGTTTTTCTGTCTCCTCCTCGTTGTGTTTGCTCTGACCTTTGCTCTCATTGCAGCCCACTGAAGACTTTATTTGATGAGACCTCGTCCATTTTTCTTCTCACTGATTCTCTTCCCTCTCCACTTCTCTCTCCTCCAGCACCGCGTCTCTTCTATTGTGGATGCAGGCCTTGTCTTAGTCTTTTCTGAGGGTATTTTAGTAGAGTGTGACACTGGTCCAAACTTGCTGGAACACAAGAATGGCCTCTTTTCTACTTTGGTGATGACCAACAAGTAGCCCAGCGTGATCTGCTCCTCCAAGTGTCTCATTCTCTGGTAGATGTCTTAGCTTACTCACCTGAGTAAGGCAGAGCTGAGGCTGTGGTTGAAAGGATTGCTGGGGGGAAGAACTAACCATGGGGATGACTGTGCAAGTCAGCTCGACCAAGTGCTTGCACCGTGTGTGCTACTGACTGAGGAGCATGCTTATGTTCTCAAAGACAGCATTTAATAGGAAGCAAGATTCCCTCTGTCCTAAGGATCAGTTGATTTGAGGCTCTTTTCTAGTCACTTTTAAAAATGCCACGTGTGTTACCTGCCCAAAGAAGGTTTTAATTTACGTGATTGCTTAGTGTAATTGCTGAGAACCCGAGCTGCTGAGGAACCCTTACTACTTTGGGGGGAAAGACACTCTCTAAAGTGCTTCTTCCTCAAGCTCCAGGAAATGACTTCCCGTGGGGACCAGGTAAAGGAAGCCCCACTTTCTCTAATTTTCCTGATAAGCTCTTCGGTTCCTCCTTTTTGATGGGGGCAGGCAGCCTCGCAAGTTCATTCTCACCACAGTAAATGATCTAAGAGGCTAAAGAACCAGCTGATGTGAAATACCACTTCTTGAATATGGTTCAAGAGTTGTCTCACTAGAGACATGTAGGGAGAATTCCCTGTTGCTCCTTCATGAGTGGGAGGAGAAAGGAATATCAGACCCTTGGTTACCCAGGAGACCAAATCTCTGCTCTGCATGAAGCATGGTTGTGGTGGGCAGTCCCATGAAGTCTTTATCTTGAAGATTACTTGATCACAATTTGTATCTTTAATGCAAAGTTACATTCTTTTACCTGATTTCTAACTGTATTTGTGGAATACTTTTCACTATGCACACCCAGTGTGGAGGTCATTAAACTCCCAGCATCCCCCACCTAAAGGTCACAGGGATGAGGCATCACTAGGAGACTCTGGAGAAGCCCATGCTACGCAAGCAGCTCGTTGACGATAGACCAGCACCTCACTTGTCATAGGCTCCTTCCAGAATGATCGACAGCTCTGCTAAGATTTGTTTTCTTTCTCAGCCTAAAAGCTCCCCATTACCTTGGTCAACTGCCACTGAAACATAAAATATCTTTAAAAAAAATACATATTTTTCTGAAGGAGCCATCACATTCCAAATTAGTTCCGGGTGTTTATTTATGGAAACAATTTATTCCTCACCCTCAATGGGATAACTTCTCTGGAGCATTTTGAAATTTTCTTCAACACTAACTGACCCCACACTTTCCCAACAACAACAAAAAGTAATGTGAATTAATGGAATAAACACAAACTATATTTATTTCTGTTGGCTAAGATTTTTCAATGTTTTTATTATTTTAGTAAACATTATTTTTAACTATTCCAGCAATGTTTATAAAACTGTCTACATAGACATAAAAGCCAAATTCTTTTTTAAGCACCTCTGATATGGCTATTGAAGAAATAATATTTTTCTGGAGAGAAAATGCATTAATAGTTATAAAGAAATTTGCTATGTCTATTTCTTCCAGATGCATGGGGGTGCACATGGCTCTGGTCTTTTCTCAAAGATGGACATTGCCCCCCAACTTCTGGAAAATTCCTAAAAATAGCTGTAGGTGACTATGAGACCTTGAGAGTGGCTGGTAGCTCTTGAGAGTCACTGCATGTCTAAAATACATGATGCATCTCAAACAGCAAGAACAGAAAATGGAGAAGGATGCAAGAAGATTTTTATGCTGGTTTCACATCAAAATGCTAACACAGAGAACAGGCTGAGGATTGTATGTATGCATGTATGTATGTATATACTAGAGTTGCTTTCAACTGCTTGTTGCTGCTTTTAAAATGTGTCTCCCAGCGCCGGGCGGTGGTGGCGCACGCCTTTAATCCCAGCACTCGGGAGGCAGAGCCAGGCGGATCTCTGTGAGTTCGAGGCCAGCCTGGGCTACCAAGTGAGTCCCAGGAAAGGCGCAAAGCTACACAGAGAAACCCTGTCTCGAAAAACCAAAAAAAAAAAAAAAAAAAAAAAAAAAAAAAAAAAAAAAAATGTGTCTCCCAGCAAATTTAAAACGGCATGAGATTGGCTTTATATTTTTATGGTATAGGCTGATCTCAGCAAGAATAAAGGCCACCAAGAGCTTTCCTTCTAAACCATCAAGAGAATTCCTAACAGCAGTTGACATTTATCATTTGTCGATATGTGCCAGAAAAGGTGTGCAGTTTCCACACAAATTCTCTCACACTATGCTGGAAGGCAGGGCCATTGCTGCCATCATTGTGTAGGTACAAAGCTGCAGCACCCATGGTTAGGATGCTGATAGAGACTGCACAGGTGACAGGTATGGGAACTGGAATGTAAGTCGGTCTGACATCAGAGCCTGCTCACACATCATTACAACACTCATCGTGGTTGGCCAACGTCCCCTGAGGGATGGCAGGATAAAAAGACCTTGCCCTCTGAAGCTAGCAAACCTGTCTCAATGATGATTCAATGATGATGGTGCTGTTAATTATCTGGATCATCTCTATTTTTCTTGATCTGTCTGAACCCTAATGATATCCCTGATGGAGTGGAGCAAGGGAAGACCCACTGCTGAAGAACATTTTGATGATTCCCAAGTGTGTGGTGCACTTAACATAGGTCATATCCTAGATAAACGGCAGTTTTTATTATTACTACTAAGTAACGCCACAGCCCCTCTTCCAAGGGGGCCACATGGGAAGTGAGCCAGTGAGTGATAGTGATCTCCACCGAATAAGAGACCACACACACATCAATACACCTGAATAACACATTCAAATGCTGAATGCCAGAATAGACTTCCCCAGGTGGGATTCCCCGGACCTGAATCTCTCAGGGTCCTTCTCATTGTGTGTTAATTCAGAGATTTAGTGGGCTCACACATGAGATAACTGTAATCAGGAATAAAATATAACCCAACTGGTTGACAATGGCTCCCTTCAGCATTTAACGGAGACACACTTATTAGTGTGCATAGTTGTCAGGTTTAGTCAAATAGTGGCAACACTAGCTGCACTGAAGTTAAGACAGAGCAGACACAGCTAACTACATTGGTTGGTATTTAGAAGTATATTAATTAATACAAGAAAAGAATATTTCGTGGCATACCCAAAGTAAAGAAGCAACCATGCATGACCGGTCTGTGAAATATTCATATTCCTTGTTTTGGCTCATGAGTTCAGATTCATAACTAATGTTGCTGGTTTTCATATTCCCACAGCATCGAGTTCACACCATTCTGACTGCAGACCTGGTCATTGTGATGAAGCGAGGGAACATTTTGGAATACGACACTCCAGAAAGCCTCTTGGCCCAGGAAGATGGAGTGTTTGCCTCATTTGTTCGTGCAGACATGTGAAAGGATGCCTTGTAGTCCTACCTGGCTTTAAATGCCTGCAGTCAGCACACCTGAGGGAGCTTCACCTTGGCCTTCACAGGGCAGCACCATAAACTTCAGCAGATTTTTGTATGAAAGTTGAGGTTTCTGTTTCCTGTTTTGGTTTAATAGTTTCCTGAGAGACATTTCTTGTAGGTTCATCATTGAGTTATTTTTCTAATGATCAGGCTGGGTTAGAATAGCAGGCTATGTTAAAACATGCAAGTAAATCAGTTTGAGTTAAGTCTGGTCAATGTCTGTCAAACACGGGGGTTGAAATAAGTAATCTGCATTACCACACTCTTCCCGGGAGGGCTAACCTTGCCTTGCTGTTGGGGCGCCCATGTAGGAAGAGAGTAAAAGAAATTCATTTTCTAACGAAATACTAAAGTTCATGATCTACCTTAGGAGAATATTTTCTATGCTTATTTTTTTTTTACTTTTCCCCTTTTTAATAATTTCTTGTCACCAAGAATTAAGCATTTTTAGTACTTCTGTAAAGCCAACCTCTTACGAGAGAAAGATTGTGACATGAGGTTGAATATTTGAAAACATTATACCTGTTTCCATTTTCCTCTGTCCAATAAGAGAAAGTTCAAGTTAGGTTCAGTCCTCTAGCGATAGGACAGTTAAGCTTTCTGGAATTTAATTCTTTATCAGAGAGGTAATGACTCTGAACCCTGAAGTGCTATATTACATATAGAATATAGGTAAATGGCCTTATCCATCATACACACACACACACACATTCATGCCACATCTTAGCTGTGTGCTAATCTTGGCAAGTGCACATTCCTCAAGGGTACCAAATATTCCTTACAATACATTTCTGTGGGAAGGTTACATAAATAGTGAGTTTTTATTTCTACTTGGCAGATTTCACCTGTAGACATTGATGACATACATGTGACCATTTGTCCCGTTCTAATTTTAGTGCACAAGAGTGTACCAGAATCTGCAGGGTATTAGTGTCCTGTTTCACTTAATACTAGTTAATAAAGTTGAACTTACTGAACATTAGCTTCCCTGTTATCTTAGCTACCACAGTTTCTGTAACTCTTGCCCATCTGATACAAGCATTGCTGAGTTTCATATAAGGGTTTTCACATATTGTAAGATCTCAAAGACACATAATTGATGGGGAATGCATTTGTTTCAAGACTTAAAATTCTTGTGCATCAGGATATAACAAGGTGTCTTCATAGATGCAGAACCATAGTGTAAGAAGTTCATAATGATGGACAAAAATGGTCTGGATTACTTTGCTTAAATCACCACCTCTTGTCCCGCATATAAGACTTCATTAGGAGAAAATAATAGTATTATCTGCAAAAAGCCAGTAGATCACAGTCATTATCAATAAATTCAATCTCAAAAGTACTTCATAAAAAATTGACTAATCTACTAAAACACTGCTGGTTTGAAAAATTCTGTTGGGGCTAAATATCCATGATGTTTGTTACCAAGTCACACCTTCTTCTTACATAGAAAGGTTTGCCTACAGACATAGCCCCTTCAGATGTAAAACTACACTATCCTGTACACAAGTGAGTATCTATAGGTTATTCTTTACTACTCCTTGTTATGCTTATTCTATTTATTCTCAGTATATTAAATTTGTTTATTATGTACACTGTAAGTTTACTCTCTATAGTACATGAAAACATATTGGCTTATCTTACATAATAAACTAGTCTTTTTGTTTACTAAATTACAGCAGGTGACTTTTCTTCTGCAGACAGTTCCATTGCATGTTAACCAGTCAATAGATATGAGTCAACATACTTGCCAGACAATACCTGGTCTGCCTGCCTTCATGATTTCTAAGAGTCATGAATGTGTACCATCACTTTATAAACAGACCTCAGGGTTGTTTCCATTGAGTAGACCAGCTCTTATTCTCCTTCTCCTTTTTCCTCTTCCTCTTCTTCCTCTTCTTCTTCCTCTTCTTCTCCTCCTCCTCCTCCTCCTTCTGCTTTCTCATTTTTATTTTCTTAACATCTTGAACTAAGTGTTTCTATGACTGGATTTGTCCCAAATACTTATTGACTGATTCATATAATTGTCTTCTAGTCTTTCCCTTGTCACTCATTTTCTAACAGTCTTTGGATTATGCAGTTATAGGACTGTTCCCATATTGGCCCATTGTCTAAAACTACATGCCACCTGTTCAAAAGAGAAATGCCAGTTAATAGGATGCGCCTGAAAACTTCATTCAGTTTTCTTCTTCAGTAACTGTATGTTATTGACATCATTGATTTGATAAGCATTGGTAGGATTCACTGGCTCAAACTCACCAAGGAAGAGATTTTATGTATTTCTAGCAAGTGCCTCAGATGAGATTTATAATCAGCCAAGTTTGGGTTAAGCCACCTAAGCCTGCCCCACGCCCTCCCCTTTCACTATTTAACTGAGCCTGGCCTTGAACTCACAAGTGATCCTCTGGCCTCAGCCTCCCAAGTGCTGGGTTTCTATGCCTGCAGCACCATGCCTGGCTGCTCTAGTTTCTCTTTGTCACTGATGTCATTTTACCCTGAGTTACTCAGACTCCTCCATGTCATGGAATGCATTGTTTTAGTTCCTTGCTGATGCAATCTTGCTTTGAATCTCATCTGAGAAGATAGCCAGGACTCCCAACACCATTTTCTTTTGATTTGTCATTTAACTAGTAGTGGGAATTCTAAGCATGAGTATTTTTCATAAGAATGCAATGTATGCTTTCCACATCTGAGTTAGCTATTGAATCCTTTGCTTTTAATTCTTCTGAGTTTAAGTTGCAAATGTATATGCCCCATGCTGTGTACATTTCCAGATGTGCCTGGCTTGAGGATGGGGAGTAGTTGCTGATGTTTCCCATTTTCCCAGCATAAAAAGGGTGAAAGTTATCTTGATGGTTATTATCTTTTTCACTGTCACATTTGTTCTTCAAATATCTTCATCTTTACATGTTGATATATCCACACTTTGTGTCTTCTACATGGGATTTAAATCACCTCTTATTATATGCCCTGCAGCAAATTTCTACTGGCCATCCACACTATGGTCACCACTACCCTGTTTCCCAAAGAGCAAAAGTCAGGAGAAGCCATCAGTCAGAACTGGAATTGGGAGAAATCAAGGCTCATGAAAACTGAATATGGGGGCATATCTAGAGGTCAGTCTGGGGCCACTGCACTGGCCACTCCCTCGGTTCCATTGTCTCTGGGTTTTCATTCTTTCTGTTACATTACCATTTCTACTGCCTTTTCGACTTGCACCTAGACCTTATGAACAACTTTAATGTTTTCTAACCTCCCACATAGCCTTTACGACTGATTTGACACAAAATTCTCTAGCTTCCCAGCTTATAACCACCTCTACTTCTTAAGTTGTCTGCCCAAAGGACCAGGCAAGTGAGAAGTCAGATTTGTCCAGCTCCTCTCTCTGTGTACCCAGGGCAATTTTGCCCTGCATCCATCTAAGTCAAGGATTTGCCTCTGAGGTCAAAGCTGTGACCAGGTGGTACACACTGATTAGAAGTCAAGTCTGGGTCAGAGGGATGGTGGGATGGTTAATACACCCAAGTTCAGTTCCCAGCACCCATGTTGGATGGTTCACAGCCACCTGGAATTACAGCTCCAGGGGACCCCACTCCCTCTTCTGGCCTCTATGAGCACTTGTACTCACACATGCACATACTCTTTCTTCCCACATATGTGTGCACTTAATTTAAAAGAAAGTAAGTCTCTTTTTTAAAGTTGTAAAGTTTTATTCTGAGTAAAACTTAACACAAATTAGAGGTGATGTGACAACCAGTGATCTCAGAAAAACCAAATCACAAACAGTAGTTTTAAGAAGGAGATGAGGCACTGGCCACTGATGGACTATATTAGCCACTGATGGACTATATTAGCCACTGATGGACTATATTAGCCACTGATGGACTATATTAGCCACTGATTCACCTCACTGGTCACTGATGCATCTCACTGGCCACTAATGCACCTCACTGGTCACTGACACACTTCATTGGCCACTGATGCTCTGTGCTGGCCACTAATGCACGGCACTGCTCACTGATGCACTGCACTGGCCACTGATGCACTGCACTGGCCATTGGTGCACTGCACTGGCCATTGGTGCACTGCACTGGCCATTGGTGCACTGCACTGGCCATTGATGCTCTGTACTGGCCACTAATGCAATGCACTGCTCACTGATGCACTTCACTGGCCACTGATGCACTGCACTGGCCACTGATGCTCTGTGCTGGCCATTGGTGCACTGCACTGTCCATTGATGCACTGAATTGACCATTGAGGCTCTGTACTGGCCACTGATGCACTTTACTGGCCATTAATGCACTGCACTGGCCACTGATGCACTGCACTGCTCACTGATGCACTTCACTGGTCATTGATGCAATGCACTGCACTGGCCGTTGACACACTGAACTGGCCATTGATGTTCTGTACTGGTCACTGACTACTTCCATTTTTTATGGGGAGAGGTGTTTAGAAGGGAAAATCTTTCCTGTTCTGCCTATCACAAGATCAAATATGCTGACTGACAAAACTTTTTGTTCCAATGTCTCCCAGCCTACCTCTGCCATGGCTGGAGGAAAAGTCCAAAGAAGGATGTGTTTTTCTTTGAAAACAAGAAAACAAAACAAAAATCTACCCTAAGGAGATTTTTAGGGTAGATACTGATACTGGCTTTTAAGCCTAAGTTTTACTTTCTTATAGAAACAGCTTTATGCCACACTGCTTCCATGAGACATTTCTCACAACCATTCAAGCAAGCAGTAACATACATCTAGAGCTGCACTCACCTGCCATGTTAGGGTTTCTCACCCATAGACTGCATACATGCATTCTTCATTTCTCCCAGCAACCTTCAGCTGCAGACATCCGAAAGTGCCAAACATTTAACCCAAACATGGCAAGTCTGTGTCCTCGACAAAAAAAGAGGAAATGGTGGAAAGGTAATGACTTGGGGTGATAATGGGAGCATCCTTTCTTCATTCCCACTTGACTGAGCTTCTAGAATGTAGGATGTTGTATCGGGAACACAAAGCATCTAGGCCCTTGTCCAACAACATAGGGGGAAAATTAGCGAGTCTAATATTTCATGAAGAATTCTTGGCTTAAATAGTATTTTAATAAAACTTAGCTATGCCTGCCAATAAAACATAGAGATGAAATAATGATTTATGGCTTAAATATTATATAACCTCTGTAATGTCTGGTACCATCTCGTATCAAACAACACAAGGGAAATAAAATCACTGGGGAAAATAACAGAATAATAATATGACATCACCTCAGACATTAATAGAATACATATGATAAAACCATCCCGTGAAAATTTTGATACAAGGATAAGAGTAGCTGATATATGGTGAGTATATATGATAGGAACCTTGCAAGTACAATCTAGTTTAATCTGGAAAAAAAAGTTCTGCAAAGTAAAATATTTTAATCTCCTTTTATAATTGAGAGTGAGAGAAGCCAACTTGCCCAAGCTTAGCAGAACTGAGAGGCAAATTCAAGCAATCTGACTTTAGGGGTGTATTCTTAACCATGGGATTAACTGAAGACTAGACTTGTGAGTTAATGTCCCTTGAGAATAAGTAATTTATCTTGCATGTTGTACACGATAACAAATAACTATGTGACTCTATTTAGGATAGCACTGACAAGGAACTAGAGGGAATTGGAGAGTGGGTTATATAATATTTAGCTTCCATCACTTAGTGGATATGCAGTCTAGCATTTATCAGTTAAATTTGCATTCCTGTTTCTTCATTCGCAAAAAGGAAAACTCAAGCATGTGACAAACTGCTTCCTTTCGAAACTGAGCTTCATTCACCCTAAGTGATGACAACATGATTACAAAGCATGCTCCAGTATGAAATATTAGTAATGAGACCTCAAGATATATTGCATCTTATGCTTTTTTTAATCACAAGATCAATTTCCCTTTAAAAATAAATTTATAGCCAGGCAGTGGTGGTGCATGACTTTAATCCCAGCATTTGGGAGGTAGAGGCAGGTGGATCTGAGTTCAAGGTCTACAGAGCCTGGTCTACAGAGCAAGTTCCAGGACAGCCAGGGCTGTTACACAGAGAAATCCTGCCTGGAAAAACTAATAATAATAATAATAATAATAATAATAATAATAATAATAATAATAATAATAAATTAATACCCTAATCTGTAATGGTGAAATCATATATTCAAGATGAGAAATTATATAATTACAGCTCATAATATGAATGCCCCTGAGGTTTTGGTGAGGACAAACAATATCAATGTTTTACAGTAAAGTGTAGATTTCCTATGGAATTAAAAAGAATAAAAACATTGCACACTCAAAATTAAACTGTTTGAGAAAACTTACAATCTAGAATTAATTTTTTTTTAATGTAACAGTAGTTTAATGCAGTGTTTGCCGGACACAATAGGCAGTTGCACATAGAAAGTCACAGTGGTTGTGACAGAGCTCACAAGACCTGTGCAAAGCTCAAGTCAGACAAAATACCAGCTTGAAGCGGGAGAGGTGGGTGCCAGTCCCCCCTCTAGCTGAAATAGCTGCTGAGAGAGAAAAAGTTAATTTTCATCAAGTATTGCTGAAATTATTAAGGCCACTCCACGTAGTTAAAAGGGAGGTTTATTTTGTGGAGTAACTAACAAGTGAAGGGATAGGCTACAGGGTCTGGGGAAGGTGTGGCGCAGTCCGGCGGTGTTCCCTGGAGAACTCTGCTCAGTTTACTTCCAGCGTCCAGGGTCCAGGGACCAAGAAAGCCGGCGCATCCAGATCTCGGGTCTTCAGGGTCCTCTCTCAGCCCCCAAGAGACCAGAGGTCACACACATGCAAAAAACACATATACTGTGATGAAATAGGTATGGTGATGTATAGTTTTATTTCAGCATGCAGGAGGCAGAAGCAGGCAGCTCTCTGTGAGTCTGAAGCCAGCCTGTGAATTCTAACAGTGAGTTTCAGGCCAGCCAAGCTACATAGCAAGACCCTGTCCAGAAGCAAGTGAATCAAGCATGTGCTGGGGAGGTGAGGAGAGGCAAATCATTGAGGTTCCCTGGCAGCCAGTTCAGCTTCCTTGTCAAGGTCCAGTGAGAGATCTTATCTCAAGAGAAGGTGGGCAGCATCTGAGGAACAGCAGTCAAACTTGTTCTCTGACCTCCAATCCATGTGCACACACATGTGCATGCATCCCTGCTTGCTTGCACCCCTCCCCTACACATACACAATGCAGAAGTAGGTGATATCAACATTCTTGCAAACTTTCAAGAAGTAGCTACTTCTGTTCTACTTTATTCTAATACACAGAGAAGGCATGCTCATCAGTTCTTCTACAAAGACTCAAGATTGATACCCAAAGCCTGGGAGAGTCAAATTGAAGTGTTAAAACAGCCCAGAAAACTTCCTTCAAAAATCAAAATCAATTGTTTGGAAAACAAAATCCAACACAGTAAATAAAATAATAGTTTGTCATAAGAAAATGTACTCCATCTCAGTAGTGTAAAAATTGCTCAATATTTTTAATCTAGTGATTTAATTCACTGTGCTAACTGGTCAAAAGAAAGGTCACTTAAACATGTGCATTTGGCATAATTTAATTCACTCCCCGTCACTGATTAAAACTAAAAAATCATAAAACATACTATGTCAAAATGACATATTAATTAATTCTTTGCTCTGGAAGATTTCAATAAAATCACAAAAAGGAAACCACACTAATCACCTCCACTATTATTTATCATTGGTTGAAACTACTAATAAATTGTATTACAAACAAAGAAACAAATAAAAAGGTAAAAAATACCAAATAAAGCACAGGTTGTGTCAAAGCTGTAATTATTTGTCAGTAATGCCATGTTACAGACGTCCCAGTCACTTCTAAACCCTTTGTGTACCCAGCTCACCAATGCACAGCTCTGAGAGGTGGATCTTAACGTCTCCGTTTTACCAAAAAGGAAACAAAGCAGTGTGACTGAAAGTGATGTTCAAAGCCACCAACCAAGGAAGTGACAGAACTGGTTTCTGAGTAGTTTTTGTTTTGTTTTTTTCAGAGCTGGGGATTGAACCCAGGGCCTCATGCATGCTAGGCAAGTGCTATGCCACCAGACTATACTCCTTAGCACCACCCAAATCACAAATCTTCCTCACCCCGTGGCTCTGTGAACTTAATCAGCACCTCTCCTGCACATTTTCAACAACAGCAACAACAAAACAAACTGACCCCATGAAAACCTTTTAGGCTCAGGTAATCTACCTGAAGCAAAATCCCCCCTTTAATGGTGGAAAAGAAAACCCTGGCTTGCTTGAGTCAAATCTAAAAGTCCCTTTAAATCTGCCAACTTTTGTAACCTCTTCTGCAGCTGGCATGTTTTGAAAGGTGGCAGTGAGCAGCCACTCGACAAAGAGTTCTGGGAATGTTCAGGTTCTTCTTTCCAAGCGTTGCATGAGTCACCGGGTTTGCAAAACACAGGGACCTTTGAAAGCACAGGATAGAGAAGGACATCTTTGGAAATCTCTCCCTAAGTGCTTAGCAGAGGCTGGGCTCTCTCTCTCTCTCTCTCTCTCTCTCTCTCTCTCTCTCTCTCTCTCTCTCTCTCTCCCTCCTTCCCTCCCTCCCTCCCTCCCTCTCCCTTTCCCTTTCCCTCTCCTTTTCTCTCTCTTTCTCTTTCATACTATAATATTAATACCTAGGTTCAGGTCCTGGAAACAACTGACAACATCTATTCCTCATTTCTTAGAGTTGGGGTGGGGACTTCCAGCTTTATTTAGAGCTAGCATTGTAGAGCTTCAGTGTAGAAAATGTTCACAAATATTCTCTCCTTGGTTAAAGGAGCCACTTTTCTCTTGCTGACACTCAGGATGCCAGTAAAACAGACATAGGGATGTCTGAGTTCTTGTCTCATTATTAGTATTTTGGTTGGTTCCTGTTCAGTATCTCGCATCAGTCAAATTTAAGAGCTGAGGAGGCACCAATATAACCATTGATTATATTCCATACTCTGAAGGTTAGTAAGATCTCAAAAATGACAGTTAGATCTATCAAATGTTAATACATAGTCCCTTATTTTCTTAGCCTTAGATTAGGAAAAGACTTAGGTAATAATTAAAGGAATCTGAAAGCTATACCTCCCTCCCTTCCTACACTCAACTCTTGCTCTGACTCCTTGGCCAAAACCAATCCTCACTTATTATTAAGAGTTCATAAGAACATGTCACAGGGCAGGCACTGTCCTAGGCACTGTATACAAGATAACTTTTCTCGCCTTTGAATATGTCCACCTTCTTCTGTTCTTGCAGCAAAAGACCCAAAGTTAGATACTTTTTAAGGAAAGGGGTTTATTTGGCTGTTTAGGGACTAGAAGGACAAGATCAAGTATACTTGTTGCCCCATCTCTGGAGAAGACCTCAAGGAAAGGAGCATCATATGGCTGAGATCACAAGATCACATGGGCCATGAAGCCAGAGATTCAGATAAAACAATCTGCTCTCTTGGGAATTAATCCACTCCCCAAGATCAGCCTTGGTGTCTGTCAGCAGAAGAATGGACGTAGTGCACATACAAAGTGAAGTTTCATTCAGTCATAAAGAGGGAAGACTAGTACAATGAGGTCGCTGAGCAGGAAAGGGCACCTGTCCTCAAACCTGATGGCATGAGCTCAATCCCCAGGACCCACATGGTAGAAAGAGACCCCACTCCCCAAAGTTCTCCTTTGACTTCCACACACATGACATGGCATATGTGTCCAATCCCCACACACATGCAAAACAGTAATGAAATATTTTGTAAAGAGTGGCACTGTGTCATTTGTAAGAAAATGGATGGAACCAGAGACCATCACACTGAGTGCAATGAAACAGACCCAGGAAAACAGATATAACCTTTTCTCTCTGACAGAGGACAGGGGTGTCAGGAAAGAAAAATATGGACAAAATATGTGATAGACTTGAATGAATATGGCTTTATGAAACCTGTCTCTTTGTACAATGAATATATACTCATAAAAGTTCTAAGAAAAATGACTCACAGTAGTTATCTTCTGAGGACTCTGCCTTCGTGACTTACCCACCTCTTGAAAATCCCATCGTTCCAGAGGCTGGGGAGATGGCTCAGTCGATCGAAGGGCAGTGAGAGTTTGAGGACTTGTGTTCGGAGGCACAGCGCCCAGATAGAAAGCCAGGCTGGTGGCATGCATTTGTATTCCCAGTGCTGGGAAAGTAGAGACTGGAAGATTCTTGGGGTTCACTAGTCAGCTAGTCTAGCCTAAGTGGTGAGCTCCAGACTGATGAGAGACTAATCTAAAGGGAAAAAATGAGATGAATTGAGTCTGAGAAACAACACCTGAAATTAACTTCTGACCTGACACATATGCACACACATGTACATGTGCACACATTGTGCACATACACACAACATATAAACATCACACACACACAGTATTTCACCATCTCCCACAATGTCACACCTGAGACCAAGTCTCTGGCCCAGGAACTCTTGAATGACACATTCAGACTGTATCCAAACCACAGTACCCTCATTGTAAGCAGAAGCGTCTCACATCTCTGGGATAATGTGTTTTGTTTCATCTTATTGGAAGAATTTATACCTTCTCATTAAAACCATTTTAATTTGTGGTCAAGGATTTTATTTTTGTTTTATCTTTGCCCAACAAAGCCTCAGAGGAGCATAAAACCACATCACTGGGCATTTTTCATGGAGCTGGACCATGGATGGAAAACCACTCCTCAGAAAGACTGCCTAGTGGGAAAATCACTGTGAGCGCAGACATTCTGAGCTTGCCACAGCTGCTCTCTCACTAGGCCGGTGAGTCTAGATACGTTGTTTTACTACGCTCTAAACTTACAAGGAATGTGAGGAAAACAACCTCGTTCTCACTGGGCCACTGGTGGTCACAGCCTAGTCCCTGGCCGACCCTCAGTTCTTACTCACTAGGTAAGCGGAGGGGTGTAGCTGGAGAGTGGCAGCTGGCAGTATCTCTCTGACTCAGCCTTCCACTTCCCAGAATTCTCTTCTCTCCTTGTCCTGCCTATACTTCCTGCCTGGCTACTGGCCAATCAGTGTTTTATTTATTAACCAATCAGAGCAACACATTTGACATACAGAACATCTCAAAGCACTTCCCCTTTTCTTTTTTCAAAAAGGAAGGTTTTAACTTTCACATAGTAAAATTACATATAACAATACAATTATCAAGCAAGAATTACAGTTATAATATCTAGTCTATTTATAATAACTAGTCTATTTGGCAAAATTAAAGAAGACATCCCATCTATCTTATATTTGTGAGTCTAAGATTTCATATCTAACTTATCTTTTATCATAACTAAGGAAAATTATAACTATCTAGTCTTCAACTACACCAAAGACTCCAGAAGGATATACTATTACCTGAGAAATGGGAGAAGGATGCAAGCAACTTTCGGGAGTCTTGCAGGGTAGACAGAGACAGCTGTCTGGACAGTCACCTAATGTTCCTTTGTAAAGTTGGGGCATCTGTCTTCAGTCCACAGGCCTAGAGTCTCTTGGTCACTTTTCTCAGTGTCCTGTAGAATGTCTGGCAGTTTCCTCTGCAAAGCAGGAACCTGAAGGACCATTTTGTCAAGCAAAGTTCAGTGGTCACCTTTCTGTGGGTCTTGCATGTCCAGTCGATCAAGCAGTCCAGGCAAGAACAGTTTCTTGCCCAAATGGCTATTTTTGCCAAGGTGAAGATAAACTCCATATGGAGTGTCTTTGATGCCCATCCTCCTCTCTGAAGTAAATTGGTGCTGCCAGGAGCAGACATGTCTCACCAGAAAGTCTAAATTTTTAAAACATTTTAAATACCATATTCTGTAGGTCTTTGAAGTGTTTGAAGATTTATCTATCTATCTGAAATATATCTATGTACACCTAGAAGACTTAACTAACATGGCTGCAAATATAATTAGCATAGATGACTAATTATTAATCTATTTTTAATTATCCATTACAATTATAAATGAGCTGTACAAACATAATACCTTAAACAAGAGTAGAAATATACAGACAGTATATCAAAATTAGTTTTAAGTTTGTATCAATAAACTAAAATCTATACCAATGTAAAACATTTCAAACAAGTTGTTGCTCTTTAAAAGTAGGTTCATTAATCTACCCTTTCATCCTATCATATCTAAACTATCCCCTTTTCTTCTTTAGAAAGAGATTGCATTTATAACCAACCTGATTTAAATAAAAATATTGGTTTTTCTCTGTCTCACACCAGAGGGCTCTTCTGATTTGAGACACAAGAATCTCTTAACCATTTTTTTAAAGCAATATGCCTGGGTTTAGAGAAGGAATGAGCCAATTCCATCTCCAAAGTCGGCTTGGTATATTTGGGAATTTGGGCTTAGATTCTCTTACTACTTATTCTCTTACCCCCTGCTGGAGGGGGGTGCTGTATCTTATGGGGGCATAAAGAAAATTTTAGGATTATGGAGTAGTCTCTGAGGGTGTATCATCTGAGCCAGTTGCCTTGAAACAGTTCTGGATGTTGGATCATCTGGGCCATGGTGTCATTGGAGATCATCTGGGAGTCTTGGCTGGTCAAACCTGATGTATCTTAATCTGGGACAAATCCATAACCTCTGGCTTTCTGTGGGAACAAAAGCAGAGCCTCTTTTCTAAGCAACACATCCTTACATCCAAATTTTGAAGTCAAGGTATCTTTACAATATACATATTGGTTTAACTCAACAGCTTTTACGAGCAAATATTTTTCTGCAGTTAAAAATCCCAAAGACAACACAATCCAAATTCTCTGTGTAATATCCATCTCTACGTGGCTTATTTTTTATACTACCTTTACTGTCTCTTTAAAGACTTTATTTTTTAAAACTATGTATTTGTTTGTATAACTGTATATATCACTTTTTTTCTTTCAAGCCTACCTACATTTTTACACACATTGTAAAGCATTTAAAGTCTTGTTCCATCTGAATCTGTCTCATTGTGAATCTATTGCTTTAAACTGCAGCATTCTAAGACTGAAAGGGTACTGTGGCTGCTGGCTCCACCCACCTCAGCTTTCCAACATGGCAGTGGTACAGTTTACCACCAGCTCTGGGTCTGGAGCCATGTGTACCATCAACTATCAGAAGCAGTTTTATCAAAGCAGCGTGTAGCCCAGAAACCACTTTTTATTTTAATACTAGCAAAGGCTAAATCCACCACGCAGTGTAATGTGCTGCTTGCAGACGCCTCATTCCCGCCATACTGCTGGTCAAATGTGCATGCTAGGAACCCACCAACTTGAGAGAGACAACTAGGAAGATGTTTTTAGCTCCGTTTTGAATTGCTTTTTAAATGTTCTCAGGTTTAAGGTGAAAACTCGAGCCATTGGGTGTCATTTGTAGCTGGAGAGTTTTCTCTCCGGGTTCCACCAAGCCCCGGCAATCCAACAGCCCACTTATAAAATAAACACACAGACGCTTATATTATTTACAAACTGTATGGCCACAGCAGGCTTCTTGCTACCTAGTTCTTATATCTTAAATTAACCCATTTCTATTAGTCTATAAGTTGCCACGAGGCTTGTGGCTTATTGGTACCTTACATCTTGCTTGTCATGGTGGCAGCTGGCAGTGTCTCTCTGACTCAGCCTTCCACTTCCCAGAATTCTCTTCTCTCCTTGTCCCGCCTATACTTCCTGCCTGGCTACTGGCCAATCAATGTTTTATTTATTAACCAATCAGAGCAACACATTTGACATACAGAACATCCCACAGCAGAGGGGTGGATGGATGGACCACTGACATGTCCTGCTTCTGCCCCTCTGTCCTTCCTCTTCTTTGTCAACTGCACTGCTCTTGTTCAGAGTCTTCAAGCATGTCAAGTTATTTCCTACTTCAAAGCCTTCACAGGAGTTCCTGAGTTCCCTGAAGTGCTCATCCCCCAGTATGGGTGCATGTACAAGATCGACCTCCAGTAGTCCTCCTCAGGTGGAGTTCATACGTTTTTTTTTTTTGTTTTTGTTTTTGTTTTTCGAGACAGGGTTTCTCTGTGTAGCTTTGCGCCTTTCCTGGGACTCACTTGGTAGCCCAGGCTGGCCTCGAACTCACAGAGATCCGCCTGGCTCTGCCTCCCGAGTGCTGGGATTAAAGGCGTGCGCCACCACCGCCCGGCGGAGTTCATACATTTTTGAGAAACATTATTGAAGCTTCATGGGTCTGAAGCTCTCAGATTAGGGTAGATTTGGCTGGCTGGCTTGCAAACCCCAGGAGTCTTGCAGTCCCTATCTCCCCAGTGCTGAGATTACAAATGTGGCATCGCACCCACCTTTCTGGGGACCCAACTCTGGTCCTTTTACTTGCAGGGGAAGGCCAACATGTACTGATTGAACTATCTCCCCAAGCCCTGATTGACTGTTCATAAACCTTTATGTTTCATAATTACATAATCCATTCCTTTTGTGCTTAATAGACTACAGTTTTCTCTCTTCCCCACTGAGAGCAGAGAGTTTGTTTTATCCACCTAGATGCAAATAAGAGGTTATTAACCACCCCTATTGTGGCTTTCCGACTCACACTCCCTCCTGAGTTGGTATACTTGAAATTGATCACAGTAGCTGGATGTAAATCCTTTTCATGTGCAATTTTGATGGTCTCTTTAACAAGATGAATGACATAATTAAAAGAAGAGAAAAACTTATTATATAGTGTACACATACACACCTAGCTCCAAAAGAAATATTTTCTGAACGCCCTGGAACATAAAACCATGAAGAGTTATACTGTCATTCTCCTCTGATGATCACACTCTGAAGTGAGTTTGTAACATCCTGTTTTTATTACTAGTTATGTAATGTTTTATTAAGCTGATTCCAAAGCAATACGTTCCCAAGTGGTTTAGATGAGGACACAAATAAAGCAGACCAACCATCATCCTGGCTGGTGATGCAAATGCTCCAACTGCCATCTGCAGGGTTTTCCAAATTCTGGAATCCAAGAGTTGAAAACTCACAAGTCAAGTCAAAGTCAAAGTCATCAGGCACAAAGACCCTACCCTCCATTTCAGAAGTTGTTTTCAGTGCTTCACCAACCTTCATTTGGTCATCACAGCAACAGACAGTGGAGAAAGACATCAGTGTGTCACCCTCCCTTGCCTGTAAGCAGCTGACAAGCTTTATTTCTTCAGAGAGTGAGAACTTCAGGAACCTCTTTATAGTCATTCTTTTTCTTGTTGCTGGGATGAAATACCTGCAAGAGCATCCTGTGGAAGGGGGAGTTTGTTTGGGCTTATGGTTTAGGACATACAGTCCACCATGGCAGGGAAGGCATGGTGGCAGGAGTGCAAGGCAGCTGGTCACCCTGCATCTGCGGCCAGCAAGCAGAGCAGGTGGATGGATGCTGGTACTCAACTCGCTTTTTCGCATCTCCTTTCTTTGCTCAGTCTAGAACCCCAACTGGTGGGATATTGTCCATGCTCCAGATGTGTCTTCCCTCCTCAGCTTTTTCTCTCTGGAAACACATTCACAAACACAAGTGTGTCTCCTAGGTGATTGATTCTAAATTCAGTCAACTTGACAATGAAACCCAATCATCACACTCTCTATTCCTAAATAACAGCTTAGAGTGCCTACAAAGAACCTGAAGGATACTGACTTCCACATGAACAAGTATTTGTGTTAAGAAAGTCAGTGACTGGGCTGCCCAGGGAGCATTGCATTCAAGACTGTCACCTGCTGGCTTATGGGTCCTTCCTGACTGCTGGATAGATTCATTTCTGCTATGCCAAAGCTCTTGCCCACATTTCATGACTATCTGCTTGTCTATGGAATGTCTTTTCTCTGCTTTTCAATATACTCCAAATAGATCCAGTGTTTCAAAGACTAGATTGGATACCAAACAATTCAGGAACATTCTCCCATCCCTCACTGCTTCTCACCAAATTCCTATGGCACCTTTTGTATTTCCTATTATTCAACATTTTAATTTGTTATTATTTATTTTATGTGTATAAGTGTTTTGCCTACATGTATGTCTATGCACCAGATGCATGCCTGGTGCCTACAAAGGTATGAAGTGGATGTTGAATGCTCTGGAACTGGAGTTACAGATGGTTGTGAGCTGCCATATGTGTGCTGGGAATTGAACCCAGGTCCTCTAGTAAAGCAGTAAGAGTAAAGCATTTGAATCACATCTTCGATTGTAATTGTGTCAGATCTTATCAGTGTCACATCTCCTCAACTACCACTGTCTGTCTCTTAAGATCAGCAGCAGTGACATATATTTATATATTCCTAGCTATATAAACACATATTAGATGTTTAATAACCCAGCATGGTACATCACTTCTCTTTTTTTTGGTGCCAATTTAAATAATTTTATTAGACATTCCATTTTCCACCTGTTTTATTAGACATTGCATTTTCCATGTAGGATACAGTGCTTATAAAGTGCAATGTTTTATTTACTTCCTCTCCCTGTGCACATGTTCCATGTTCAAGTATTGAGAATGCCCAGTAATTTATTGTAGCAGCTTAAATTTAAAACTGCTATGAAACTTGCTAAATTTGGGTCCTTCAATTGTTTCCCTGTGGAACAATGCTACACCTCTACTTGGATTGACTTAATCCACCTCTTCAATGGTGGGCCCTGAAGAAGCACCATCAGATGGAGGAGCTCCTCCACCAGGGAAGCCCCCAGGCATTCCTCCTGGCATGCCACCAGCACTCTGGTACAGCTTGGTAATGATGGGGTTGCAGACTTTCTCCAGTTCTTTCTGCTGGTGTTCAAACTCTTCCTTCTCTGCAGTCTGGTTCTTATCCAGCCAGCTGACGATTTCATTACACTTGTCTAGAATCTTCTGTTTGTCCTCATCATTGATCTTGCCTTGAAGTTTCTCATCTTCAACTGTTGCTTTCATGTTGAAAGCATAGGACTCCAATGAATTCTTGGAGGAAACCTTGTCTCTCTGCTTCTCGTCTTCAGCTTTGGTACATCACTTCTTTAATCTCAGCACTCAAGTGTGGAATATTCCGTTACACTGTGTGAATATATGTCACTGTGATTGGTTTAATAAAGAAGCTGACTGGCCAATAGCAGGACAGGATATGGTTAGGTGGGAGAACCAGACCAAGGACACTGGGAAGAAGGTCGGAATCAAAGGAGTTGCCAGCGAGACCCAGAGGGGAGACAGGAGGGCAAGATGAAAGAAAGGTAACACTACGTGGAAGAATGCAGAGTAAAATAAATGGGTTAATTTAAGTTGTAAGAGTTAGCTAGTAACAAGACTGAGCTATTGGCCAAGTATTTATAAGTAATTTTAAGCTTCTGTGATTATTTGGGAGCAGCTGCTGAGACAAAGAGAAACTCCACCTACACTCAAGAAGTTGAGTCAGGGGATTGCCTTGAATTCCGGCCTGTCTAGGATACATAGTGAACTACAAGCTAGCCTGGATTACACAGTGAAATCCTGTCTCAATGGACAATAAAATCACAGAAAGAGAGAGAAGGAATAGGTGTGTAGCTCAACTGGTAGAGAGCTTGTCTAGTGTGCACAAACTCTGAAAAAAAAAAACAGGCATGATAGTGTATACCTGTGACCTCAGCACTTGGAAGATGTAGGAAGGAGGGTCTGAAGTTCAAGGTCATCATATGCTACACAGCAAGTTTGAGGCCAGCTTAGAATACGTGATACCCTGTCTTCTGAAAAAAAAAAATGTTTTTGGTGTTAAATGAATGGATAATAAACTGCACAGCAACCTGTCCTACAAACCATTACAGCGGAGGTGCTCACTGCAAAAGCGGGGTCTATGTGGTTGCTGTCAGGTCACGACCACAAAAAACGAAAGAAGCAGAATGAATTGCCGCTGACCAGACAGGCACTCCAACCTTCAAGGGGTTAATCAGATCTACGCACAATGGAAAAAGGAGGTGGGGAGAACTCATCATTTTCCTTCATTGAAGACTAATTTTAGGTCTTTTTAGTAAATGAACACGTTGTTTATACTTCATATACTCTCAACCCCCATGTCTGGGAAAACACATAAAATTTCCAAGAATTAAAGTTTCCATTAATACAAGCGCCAAAAACAGAGGCTTGGCCTGCAGGAGAAAGCACATTTGTCCCTCCTGGCTCCTTTTCAAAATCTATAGAAATATATTTACTGCATAATCTTTCTTGTTCGCAAATGCGCTGCCTTATCATTCCTACAATCTAGATGGGGGGGGCGGGGGGCACAAGTCAGAAACCAGAGCACTGACTATGCCTGGATGACCAGAGCGGTTCTAGGCCGTACATAGCCAGTCCTGCTGACTGCAAACTTTCCTTATTGGAAGTCATTGCTGATGGGGTTTGGTTGTTAGTCTCTATTTTTCTTTCCTTTCCTTTTTCTTTTCTTTGTGTGTGTGCACGCGCGCGTGTGTGCGTGAGTGTGTGTGTGTGTGTGTCTAAGTTCCTGAGAACCGGTCTTAATTGGTGAAGTAGTTGATTAGAAAGGATTTCAGCCGTCGTCCTACCCTCTCTGTTCTTATGTGAACAGATATGTGCTCAAGGCAGACACCCCACCCCACCCCACTCCACCTCACCCCACCCAGAACACCTAAACTCTCTCCATCTGGTTTTATTCAATCTGAAGCAACCCAGTGATCTCCCAAAGTTACAATTAAAAAATAATAAATTAAAATCTCTTTGCGTCAGTGAACTTGGACTCAGAAAGTTCTCTGAGCAGCGAGCCTTTTAAAGACGTGTGTGTCGGACCAGCTTCAGAGCCGCGGCTACTGGGAACCGAGCTGGCTTGGCGAGTGCCTCCTCTCCCGGTGGTCCCTCCCTCCTGGGCAGCTCCCTTCCTCCCCCAGACTAGCCCCCGCCTCCACCTTCTGCTAGCTCGGAGGTCTGGCCCCAACTAGGCAGCTGAGAAGCTAGCGGAGCTCTACCACCAGCATCTCTCCCCCAACTCCTCCCCGTCCGTCCTCCCAGAGCCCGGCAGCAGTCGGGGGAGGGGGAAACCAAACTCATTCCTGGTCCTCCAGCCCTCCTCTCCGCGTGCACAGTGGATCGCACCTTCTAGAGTGTTAACTCGGTTCTGGAGGACCAGTATCCCCTGGATCTGCCCCTCGGGCTGTGGCGGGCCCTGCTCCCGGGATGCGAGAGCCAGGGACCCGCCCGCCACCGTACGCCTTGGGGTGCGAGGAGCTCTCGCCGCTGCGCGCGCTGCCGCTGCCGTGAGCCTGTAAGTTACTTTGCTCCTCCCGGGGAGAACTAGGGGACCCGGTAGCACCCCAGCCTGTGACTTCAAAGGCCACACAGCCCAAGCGCACCCAACCCAACTCATGCCCTGGAACGCCACCTCAGCCCTCTGCTGTGCATTTGATCCCTGTGTTGCAAATTAGTTTCCAAAATATACTATGATAGGTACATAGAGAGGGGAGGGGGGCTAGGCTGCTTTTGAAAACGCATCTCGAAAATCCTTCAAATTTAAATCATTCACTTTCAAGTTCGAAAGCGCATCGCTCGGTACCTTGTCAATTACGGTTAATATTTTCTTAATGAACAGGAAGCAATTTCTTCACTGCTACTAAAAATAATTTTGAATTCCTCCTTCTTTACTTTTAACCTTGCTGTTTTACTTAAAGAGCAAGTGGATGGTGACCCTAGCTGGCTTTAGTTTTCTTCCTTGATGGCGTGTGCACGTTTCCTTTCCCTAATCCGGAGATGCTGTGAATCACAAGAGAATTCTCTTCGAGCCTGAGCCTGTATTTGCGGAGAATGCTCTAAGATTTTCGTGTCTGAGGCTATTCCCAAGAGTGCTCAGGGAGATAAGAGCAGAAAAGGAAAAAAATGATTCCTCTGATCAAAAGTTTTCTCGGGGTACTCAGACCGCAGACACAAGCTAGGCTCGCATTTGTATTGTTGACCACATCTTCAATTTTGAATGCCACTTCGTGTGTGTAAAACGGCATCCCTATGTACCCGAGGTGAGGAAATGAAGCTGACGGTTTTTAATAAGCGTTTCTCTGGTGTAGGAGGACGCGTGTGGAGGAAAGGAGCCGCAGGTTCGGATAGGTGCATAGACAGGCTATGGTGACAGAAGATGTTGGCCAGGAAGAGCATCATCCCAGAGGAGTATGTGCTGGCACGCATCGCCGCGGAGAACCTGCGCAAGCCCCGCATCCGCGACCGCCTCCCCAAAGCCCGCTTCATTGCCAAGAGCGGAGCCTGCAACCTGGCGCACAAGAACATCCGTGAACAGGGTCGCTTCCTGCAGGACATCTTCACCACCTTGGTAGACCTGAAGTGGCGTCACACGCTGGTCATCTTCACCATGTCCTTCCTCTGCAGCTGGCTGCTCTTTGCTATCATGTGGTGGCTGGTGGCTTTTGCCCATGGGGACATCTATGCTTACATGGAGAAAAGCGCCATGGAGAAGAGCAGCCTGGAGTCCACTGTCTGTGTGACCAACGTCAGGTAAGAATGAAATGGGGTGAGGCAGGGGTTGCCAGCAATAAGAAATAAAAAGCTCTTTCATGTAGCTGATTGCGAAATAGAGGCTTTTCGTTGGACAGTTCAGAAACAAAAGCAAAAACAAATTTGGGGTGCAGGGTGGAGGCTAGACATTAAAAGTCCTTATAAGTGTAGTTTTATGGCTGAGTCTCTGAGAATGTGTGACTGCTTCTTTGGGCTTTGGATGGGCTCAAAGGATGCCTGGCTCCCAAAACCATCACTTATTTTCATCATGAAGCTGATGTCCATTGTGCACCAGTAAATATCTCCAGCCAATCAAAAGTATTGTGAAAATATGAGATATACTTTTATGTGAAGTGTCCTTGATTTTAAAATATGCTAAAAATAAAATAATTGAAATAAGTGTAAGCCCTTCTTTTTCAAGATTATTTTCTCATATCTGATAGGTTGCTTTAGATTAAAAAATTAAAGCTTAAATCCAGAAGAGACGTTTTCAGTGAAATTTAGTTTTCATGAAAGGGACTGAGTAGCAACAATGCATATTGAAGTCTCTCCTTCCAAAGCTTCCATAGGACAGGAACAAACCAGTTTTTGGGTTACATAGATTTGACCTCAGCATTTACGGTTGCTTCAAAGACAGCTAAGGCACACTTGACTTCCGTGACTCTCCTTTTGTATTCCCACAAGGCCCAAGAACATTGCAGGGGGTCGAATTTTTTTCTTAATCTACTTTGCTGGACAGAGACATGATTTAATATCAACTGCAAAAATGTTTACAAGATAAAAACAATGATAACACTGGAAAATTTTCCAGCATAATTTCTGAATCACATTCCAAATTCACATAATTTACCAGGTGGAGAAACTGAAGAAGCATCATCCAGGCAGGAAACGGTTAAGAAGGAGACTTTTAGTGGTACCTGGGATCCTATAAAAGAAGCACGCATGGCCAGAAGTGGAGCCGCTCATGACCTTACCCACTCTTCCCATTGGCCAGGCCAGCGCGTCAGTGAGAGGTCACCTTAGACCACACAGAGATCCCAGCTTTAGCACTGGGCAGATAGAATCTTCTTTTCTCAAACTTTTGCCTCACTGACAATGTGGATAAGAAGCCCCAGCAAGCAGAGTGCTTAGGGATGCAGAGAACAAAGTCCTGTGTGTAAAGCATTTGAGTTAATATGTTACTACAATATAGTGACTCTGGGTAACTGGCATTGATGTGGCTGGTGAGGCTGTTACATTCAAACAAGTTTTCAGGAAACAGGCAAGAGGTCCTGACAAAGGGAAGTAGGAGAAATGATCACGACAACCTGGAAAATAAACTAATTTTACTCAAGACAATCTGTTGTCACTCTCTATGGAAAAGAAATCATTTAGCAAATTTAAATATATGTTTATATATATATATATATATATATATGTTTTATATATATATATAATCAAAAGAGATTATTCTTTCTATAAAGAGAATTTTATGGTGTTCACTGGTTCCTAAAATCTGCTTTTTGTTACTTCTCACTTTTCAAACAAGATATTCCAAAGAATATTGATTTCCTAGATGCATTCCTGCTGGCATTGAACCGTGAGAAAAGGTGTCAAAATCACAATGAAACCAAGCCGACTTATCAGTATAACAGTGCCGCTTTCAGATCATACTCCTTAGCATTATTTAAAGCTTCATTCTCTTCCTAGAGAACTTAAAAAATGGGTAATAATTCTAATTATTTGAATTTCCGTTTCTTTCATAAATTCAGTGTCAGTCAGACTATTAAATTTGGAAGCAACTCTTTCCAGTGGCTGTCCACTAGTATTTCCAAGCATCGCTTGATCACCCTCATTTTAGGGTGACTCAACTTCTCTTTTGTGCAAATGACTTTCTAACATGAATCAGAAAATAGAAACAATATTATTTTTCTCATTATCATTCAACTGATACAACCCCAGCTCTGTCTCTCCTAAATACTTTTTTTCTCTTGAGACTGTTCAGCATGACAGGTATCCCGAAAAAGATAGGATCTTATACTAGATAGGGAAATGAAATTCCGTTTAAAAAAAAAACATTATGAAAACACAGCCCATGAACCATCTCTGAAGCCATGGAGACAGACATTGGAGAGGGAAGTCCCTCATTAGGCCCTTCTCTAACATATGACCCACTACTAAAGCTCAGTGCTACACGTGCGATGTGTCCTCTTCTGGAATCCATTCCTACCATCTGTAGTATTTGCAGACCGTGCCATGTATCTCACAATGTGTAGGTAGGGCAGAAGTCAGTTCTTAAGGTTTTGCACAAAACCTTTCAGCCAAAACAGAGATAAACAGCCCCTTTCTGACCCCACTTAAAAGCTGATGGATGTTTACAGACTCACACACTCTCCTGGTTTCCTGCCAAAGTGCAGTGTGTACTGAGTGCTCAAAGTTCAAATGTTTTGTTCCCTCATTGTGCCTGGCAGTCATAGATAATATTTTGATAGACTGCAAATGTATGGTTTCTCTTCTATGAAATTCCAGAAGTTGGGGATTGGGGTGGATGAAGGAATTCACAGGAAGAGAGGCTGTGAAGAAGCCACAGCAGTGCGGGGTATGCAGCCAATTTGCTAATAACCAAATGTGATGCTTCGCAGCCAGAAGTTAAGCAGAATTACCCAGGAGTCTTTCTGGGAGACTCAGGTCCATGAGGAGCTACCAAACCCTTGTCAGTTCCCTAAGATGGGGAGGAGATGTGCAGACACACACGCGCACATGCATGCACGCACGCAATCCTCAGGAAAATCCTGACACCTCTTGGCACCTTCCCCTTGCCTCTTTGAGAACACCAGGCCGGAACTGACAGGACTCAGAGAGGTAGTCATTACATAGACACAGTCTTGATACAATCATTTACCAGTTGACACCTGAAACTCTTTTAATAGCTTCCATATTCCTTGGGTCACTTAGAAAATAAAGTAAGATAATCAACGAGAAACTGCTCTTCCTCCAAATGGAAAATCATTCTCTTTATTGAAATATTAATGTTTGGGGATTGTGTATCTGATACTATGCTTTAGCATTGTGCTAAGTTGTGTAAACAGAAAATTAACCACTGGATAATGACTATAATTTTATAAATAACAAAAAATTCGCTCATTACTCAGTACCTTCCATATGACTCACATCTCTTAAAGGCGATAGATAGGAAACACCTACTTGGCATAAAATTTCACAAAGCAAGTTGGGCTTTGGTGAAAACGGAGTATATCTACAACTTATATTTGTTTAATGAATGTCTTCAATGGTATTATGACCTAGGAAATATGAGTGAAATTGTATCCCCAAATCAGGAAGTACATACTTAGGTGCAGGCAGAAAGGCTGACAGCAGGGAGGGGGAAAGGGAGAGAAAGGATAGCAGGAGGGGGATGAGGAGAGGGAAGTGGATGCTTATATTTAAAATTAGCCTTTCCGGAATCTTTTACTAGGCTGTAGTGGAGAATAAATCTCTCTCTAGGCTCTTTTCATCATGCACATTCTGACCTGGCATCATTTCCGATATCTTTCCTTCCAGGTCATTCACTTCTGCGTTCCTATTCTCCATTGAGGTTCAAGTGACCATTGGATTTGGAGGGAGAATGATGACTGAGGAATGCCCTCTGGCCATCACGGTTTTGATTCTACAGAACATTGTGGGTCTGATCATCAATGCGGTCATGTTGGGCTGCATCTTCATGAAAACGGCTCAAGCCCACAGAAGGGCAGAGACTTTGATTTTCAGCCGCCATGCTGTGATTGCGGTCCGCAATGGCAAGCTGTGCTTCATGTTCCGCGTGGGTGATCTAAGGAAGAGCATGATCATTAGTGCCTCAGTGCGTATCCAGGTAGTCAAGAAAACAACGACGCCAGAAGGGGAGGTGGTACCTATTCATCAGCTGGACATTCCGGTGGATAATCCCATTGAGAGCAATAACATCTTCCTAGTAGCCCCTTTGATCATCTGCCATGTGATTGATAAGCGTAGCCCCCTGTATGATATCTCAGCAACTGATCTTGTCAATCAAGACCTGGAGGTCATAGTGATTCTTGAGGGTGTGGTGGAAACCACCGGCATCACCACCCAAGCACGGACCTCCTACATTGCAGAGGAGATTCAGTGGGGACACCGCTTCGTGTCAATTGTGACTGAGGAGGAGGGAGTGTACTCTGTGGACTATTCTAAATTTGGTAATACTGTGAAAGTGGCCGCCCCAAGGTGCAGTGCCCGGGAGCTGGATGAGAAACCTTCCATCCTGATTCAGACCCTCCAAAAGAGTGAACTATCTCACCAGAATTCTCTGAGGAAGCGCAACTCCATGAGAAGAAACAATTCCATGAGGAGAAGCAACTCCATCCGAAGGAATAACTCTTCCCTCATGGTTCCTAAGGTGCAGTTCATGACTCCAGAAGGAAACCAGTGCCCATCAGAATCATGACTGCAGGATGACCTGGAGACAGTCAATCTGAGTTCTGATGATTGACAGCCCTAGGACAGTCATTCATTGAGTTCTGATGACTGAGAGACCTGAGACAGTTACTCACTGAGTTCTGATGACTGAAAGGCAACCCTGAGACTTACTCACTGAGTTCTGATGACTGAAAGGCAACCCTGAGACTTACTCACTGAGTTCTGATGACTGACAGACAGCCCTGAGACCGTTAGTTAACTCATTGAGTTTTGATGACTGACATCTCTGAGACAGTTACTCATTGAGTTCTGATGACTGAATATTGGACTAGCCACCAAGACAGGGCTGGAACACAGTATTTGTATTTTAATGCACTGAAAAATGTTCATATTTGAGAAATAAAACTTCCTGTATTAATAAACAATAACACACAATGCAGAAGACTTACGGCTCACACTTGTTTCACACACAGAATGTCACTGTGACATGCTAAAGTTATTGTATAGGAAACAGATGGTATTCACATCTTCATTCTGAAACACTATTTAAGATTGGACCTGGAATGCCAAACCTGGCCAAGGAATGAGTCTATCTGAGATATGTAATTGGTGAGATTTATTCTGTTTCTGTTGCTCATTCTAGAACAGCAGATAGAATAGGAAGGGGAAATCTCCAATCACATTAAGCACCTATGATATACCAATCTTACTCTTTTTTCACGATGTTATATGTGGTAGAAAGCATAAAGCAAACCTCTGAGGTCTGTCTGTTTCTAAGCAGCATTTGCTCAACCACTAACCCTATATATTGACTTCTCTGGACAGTCTGTTGGCTAGAACTGGGCAAGAGTCTGCAGGAAAGCCAAGTCCTGGCTCTTGTCCAAGAGATTCCTCATCTTCCACTTTTAAGAGCTCATTCCCCAAGAAAAGCTGTATCAAATATTTTATTAAAATGTTTTCTTTATACTCACTGTGTGGTTTTGTGAGTCCTTTTACACAAAATCATCTCAAATTAAAAACCCCCCAAAAGACATTTTTGGAGTCATATGGTGGCAACACTGTCTTCTAAGAGTCCATTCTCAGATCTGTGGCCAAAGACAGTTGCAGTTTTTTTTTTCCTTTTGGTTTGAAAATATTCTTTTGCTATTTCTTTCTGAGCTTGAGATGTCATGGAAACCTGAGATCTTTCTCTCTGAATCTCCTTGTCTTAAAACCGTGTTTTCAGCTGGGCGGTGGTGGCGCACGCCTTTAATCCCAGCACTCGGGAGGCAGAGCCAGGTGGATCTCTGTGAGTTCGAGGCCAGCCTGGGCTACCAAGTGAGTTCCAGGAAAAGGCGCAAAGCTACACAGAGAAACCCTGTCTCGAAAAACCAAAAAAAAAAAAAAACAAAAAAAAAAAAAACCGTGTTTTCTTCCCAGCAGTCTCTGGAGTCAGTCAGGCGCCTCATAGGCGAGCATTGTGTCAATTGGCTAAAATGAGGTCTTCTACCAAAGCATGATTTCATCATCCATAGCTCCTGCATCTTCAAGTAAGGGAAGAGTAGAGAGATGCTCTGGGTTAACAAAGTGTGTGATGTACTAAACCCTGGAAGCTAGACGTCTGTGTAGCTTTTTAGTCAGAGTTTGGAGTTCAAATTTATTTCTAATAGGAGCCACTGAGCCACATGGGTCATCATGAATATGTTAAAATCTAATCTTAAAAGACTCATGATTCTAACCAGGTGAATAACAACTGTTGAGTTAAGTTAATTATTCCTAAAAATGTTCTGACTTGGAACTCTAGACTCACAGTCAAATAGGTACTTGAAGCTCTGCTTGCCTGTTACTAAAATATTCAAAACATAATATTGTGTCTTTAGAAACCAATGCTTCTGGTGTAGGAATGTAGCTCAGGTGACAGAGTGCTTACCTAGAATGTACCAAAACTCTGGGCTTGGTTCCCAGTACCTCACAGCATAAACCAAACATGGCAGTGCAACACCTGTAATCCTGACCTTGGAGGTGTAGGCAGGAGGATCATAAGCTCAAGTCATCCCCAGTTACATATCAAGTCTGAGGCCAGCCTGGACTAGCAAAAAAAGAAGGAGAAGGAGAATAAGCAAATGAACAACAGCCCTACACACACACACACACACACACACACACACACACACACACACACACACAATGCTTTATTCCCACTCAAAAAAACCCATTCCTCTCTCCAGTCTTCTGGTCATTCAGGCCAACACCTAGGGGTCATACTTGATGATTTTTTCTGTGCCATCCACAAGCAAATATACACATTCAGTATATATCCAGAGTATAATTGTTTCTTTCTACTACATCCTTCCTGCTCCAGTAGCCTGCTTCCCACCTGATATATATGGTGCAGGTCTGTCAATTTTTGAAATATTGAGACATTTCTTTAGAAATCACGGAAGAAAATCTGTCTTCATGAAACAATCTAATAGCAGATGCTGGAGCAGTTCTTGGGAAGGTTTGTCACCTTGATAACCCAAGGCAGCTAAGCAAATGCAGCAAACAGTTGCCATATTGGCCACAGGAACATGTACAGCACTGCCAGCTCTTCAGGAAAAGCGCAATGTTCTGGAAAGGGCACCAGCTGCAGGGCAAGAAATGCTGGACACAGTTGGTAAGGGTGTGTGTAGGATTCCAGAGTCCACATAATGTAGAATGCCCTAGAACCAGAACATGGGCAGTTCTTCTGGCTGCTTGTCATTGCTGGATGCCAAGGACCTAATGATCATCACAGTGATGGGGGGGGGGGGGTCAATGGAAGGTCATGACTTAGAATGTGATGCTACTTATCTAATGACATCAAACAAGTGATCACAACACAACCTCTAAAAACTGAAAGCCCTTTAGAATTAACAAGACCCTATGATCTATTTTTTACTAAACTGTATTCACTGCATTAGTGCTTTAAAGAACAATGCCCTTTGATTCAGACAACAAAGCCATGAACTGTGATAGCTGAGTCTGTAAAGAACGTGAGGACTCGGATTCAACCCCCAGAAAGCACATTTAGAAGTCTCGAGTGGTGTCACACTCTTGTAATCCCAGAGTGGTGGATGTAGAGCAGGCAGATGCCAGACTCACTGGCCAGCCTGTCCAACATCCTTGGTGAACTCCAGGTCACTGAGAGACCCTGTCTAAGGAACAAGGTGGACAGTGCTGAGGAGCCAAGCACACTCAAGGGTGCCCTGTGTGTATGGGAGAGTGTGTGTGTGCATGCACACACACATCTCTATATATATAATTTTACTTCTATATTAAGTTTAAATACTATTTTATACTCAATATTTAGAGTTTTTCTTTCCACTCAAGTCTTCATCAACAGTCATACTTTTTCAAGTCATAAATTATGTTATATTATACCTCTTGTGAAAAACCTCCTATGGCTTTCCATCTTTCTCAAGATGAAAATGAAATTCTTTTCCAAGACCCATAAACCACTACATGTAATCATGACCACTTTCAGGTACATTGGCTTTTCTATCGTTTGGGGAGTGGGTTGTTTTTTGTGTTTGGTTGGTTGGTTGGTTTCTGGGGTGTGTGTGTGTGTGTGTGTGTGTGTGTGTGTGTGTGTGTGTGTGTGTGTGTGTTTTACAAAGTCTTTCTTTGTAACCTATGCTGAGCTGGCATTCACTATGTAGCCCAGGCTGGCCTTAGACTAATAGCAATTCTCTCGATATGTGCAGTTCCCAAGGAGGCCAAGGAAGGTCTTCAGATCCCCTGAAACTGGAGTTACAGAGAAATACTTAAAATACTTAAACAACATTTCTACCACTTCTGAATAACACAATTTGTGTGATTATTCAATATAAAGTTCTCTTGTGTCTGGATTCCTTTCGGAAATCATTAAAAACAATTGTATTTCTTTAGGGCAAATTTCCTCTTTTTAATCTTTTGCTACAGAAAAGTTCAAACACACACAACAGTGAAGGTATTACTATAATGGACCCTACACACTAACCACTTGTCTCACTAATGGCTTATCTGTGGCTATTTTTCATCTGTTACCCTTCTCTGTAGTGACTTGGATGTGAAATGCCCAACATGGGCTCATATGTTTGAACATTTGGTCCAAAACTGGGGTTGGAAGGTTGTGGAACCTATAGAACAGTGTTTCTCAACTTGTAGATCATGACTCCTTTGGGAATGAAATGACCCTTTCACATGGGCCATATATCAGACATCCTGCATATCAGATATTTACATTATGATTCATAGCAGTAGCGAAATTACACTTACAAAGTAGCAATGGAAATACTTTTTTGGTGGGGGTCACCACAACATGAGGAGCTATATTAAAGGGTCACAGCATTAGGAAAGCTGAGAACCACTACTCTAGTAGTGAGTCACTGGAAGCCAGTCTGGAGATTTGATAGAATGGTCCCACTTCCTGTCTGCTGTCTGCTTCCTAACTGTGGATGCACTGTGATCAACCATTTCATGTTGCTACTGCTATGCCTTCCACACTGCAGTGGATTATATCCTGTTGATTATGTGTATGTGCACGAGTACAGTCCCCACAGAGGCCAGGCCTGGGTATTAGATCCCCTGGAGCTGGAGTTCTAGGTGGCTGAAAACTGCCATGTGGGTGCTGAACTCCAGGTATGACACATATGTTCTTATCACTGAGCTGCCTCTCCAGTCCAAGTGAAATTTCCCTGAACCAGGAACTGGAAATGGCTTATTAGCTTTTGTTCAAAGTCCTTTAATTCAAAATTATGCACATGGCCATTGGGACAGCAGATGAGGAATGTCAAGTCTATAGCCGAATAGGCAAGTTCCCAGAAAGGGAAAAAGTGTAGCTATGAAGGAGGGCCTGGGAGGAGAGGGTAGCTACCACCCTCCTGTCATCACATACTTAAGGCAGACACGGTGATAAATAGTCTGAAGACAGAGCAGTGGGAGAGATTTAGATGATTTCATAAAGTTATGTTGAAATAACCATAAGACGTCCACATTATGGGGAAAAGACAGGGGGGGTGTCAGTGGGATTTGAAAGGATACACACAAGCCCAGTTTGGTAAAAGTAGAGAATTTTAGCCTCAGTAGCTTACAGGTCTGTATGAGACACTAAATATAGATGTGGTACTCAGTGAACTTGAAGAGCTGTAAGGTGTTGGGAATGAAGTTGGAAAATGAACCCAGGAAGCCACAGTTGAGTCCAACTAGAAAAGCCTTGGCTGTCATTCCTGAAAAAGTTGGTCTTTCTGCAGTGGTAGGTATCAAATACTTAAAGCCTTTTGAGAACTCTGTTGACCTGCAGCATTTTTAACCGAGAGGTGAACCATGACTTTGATTTTGCATATGACTCTTTCATCCTTTGCTTTGTTGATACACACTGAAGCAATTCAGTAGTATGTAGATATTTAGCCTCGTGTGTGTGTGTGTGTGTGTGTGTGTGTGTGTGTGTGTGTGTGTGTGTGTGTGTTTTGTGTGGGTTTGTACATGAAGATGGGTGCACATGGTGAGTGTGCACAGTGCAAATATACAGATTGATATTGGGTACTTTAGTCCTCACTTTTATTTTTGAGACAAGGTCTCTCACTGACCTGGACCTCATCATTGTGGCTATGGTGGCTGGTCAGCAACTCCAGGGATTTGCCTCAACCTGCTCCCATTGCATTGGGGTTACAGAAGCATGAGACAGTGCCAGCTTTTTATGTGGGTGCTGGGTTCCAAATTTAGTTCTGCATGTTTTCACAGCAAGAAATATACCCACTGAGCCATGTCTCCGATGCTGAGCAATAACTTTAAGTCATTAAAATAAACTGTGCTCCATGCAATAGTTTCATCTCAGTTACCACTGAGACAGGGGCATGGCTTACAGTATGGTCAGCAGAGTCGCAAGCGGGACAGAGCCACTTGGAAAAAGGACTAATGAAGAGGTAAACCACCTAAAGCAGAACTGGCTCCAATGCCACATTTTGACCTGACATTAAAGGCTGACTAAGATTTTCATGAACTTGAACTTGAGTCTTTGCAGTAAATTACCAAGGGGTGTAATTGGAGTCACATCCTCTCAAGGTCTATGGGGAATTCCCATCACATTTGATGAGAATCGTGTAGAAAGATCCTGGGAAGAGCGTGGCCCCAAGCTTCCTCTTGGGCTGCCTGTAGGATTTGTTGTGGTTTCTTTCACGCACTGCTCCTTGGAGACACGAGTTTCTGTTCTTTCTCTACCTTCTACATCCTGAAAATAATGAAAAGATGGGAGAGAAGCCCCAGGAGATACAGAAGTCTTTTTCATTCCTCCTTCTTTAACATTTATCATATGGTTAATTCATTTATCAAAGAAGATACTTCTTTCTCTATGAATGACAAATCACAAAACAGCATCAACATGAGGGAGGAAATGCTTCACTATGTTTACTGATGACAATGTCGTCTCTGGAGGTCATTTCCTTGGGCCATTGGAGGACTGTGAATTCTGATCCACTCTGTCAGTCCAAGGCCAAGGATATTTAGACACATCTATGGACAGAGAACACAAGGATTTCATCCAGAAAGAGCCATGTGCTGTGAAGAATAGTTAGGAATTGTTGACTAAAACTGTGAGGCTGGGGAAAAGAAAGCAGGAAAACATAATAGCTCTGAGGATGGGCAGTGTGGTGTTTTCCAGGGATCAGTAAGGCAACCATGTCATGGTTCCAGCACAGCCTGTCTTCCCATGCCTGCTAAGTAACCAGGGGTGGGTTGTGATTTTGATTTTGACAAAGAAGTGTTCTTTCTACAGCTCTAGAATGTGATCCAGGTTTTTGTTTTTGTTTTTCTGTCCCAAGTTTTCCATCTGATCTCTTTCAGGTAGACTGTCATATGTCTCAGCTCCTCCTTAGAGAAAACAACCACACCTGGTTATTTTCTGCTCAGTGCTCGATGTCAGAAATAGAAGATATTACATATATATCACATATTACATATCACATAATAGAAGATATTACATACATATCGCTAAAAGGATAAATAGACACAGGAAACAAAAATCTCCCCTGTATGCAAATTACCTCATTTCTGTCTCACATTGTAGTGATTTATACATAACAGTTTTGAAGGCAGGCAACTATCAAGGTCAAAGGTCAGGAAAAGCAAGTGGAGTGGGCAGATAAAGTTTCTCTGAAGCAAAGATTTGGGAATTAGGTTTGGAAGGTATTTTATCTCTGTCTTAGGGAATGAGCGCAATGAATTGACCTCATATTGGGAATGTGACTGGGGCTGAAGACATAGCTCCGTGGTTAAGAGCACTTACTGCTTTTGCAGAGGACCTGCTTCTCAGCACTCACGTGGCAGCTCTCAACCATCTGCAGCTCCAGTTGCAGGGAATTTGACTCCCCCTCTGGCCTCCTTGGACACTGCATACATTTAGTGCATACACATACATGCAGGCAAACTATCCATAAGCATCAAATAAAATAAGTAAATCCTAAATGTTTGTCCCTTAGTTGTAGTTTTCTTGTTTACCTCCTGAATTCCAGACCAAGCTTTTGTATGTGTTTTTCTGTGCTTTGTCTCTGTCGGGAAATACTACCACTTTTACTGTGAGGTTCTCTATCACCTTCTTCCATTCTTGAAATCACAGACTGTTTCTTTCAAATGCAGAGTACATCCACTCAAGAGTAAAGAGCGACAGCATGCAAGAGATCCTATCTACCTACTGGTTGCTTTGCCTGAAATGGAAATTTTTTAAGTGCAATTGTGTTCCAGGTTTAAATAATAATAATAATATTCAATGTATATTCCAAATTAGAAAATGCCAAAATTTTGGCTATGTATCATGGGGCTGGAGAGATGGCTCAGTGGTTAAGAGTGCTTATTGCTCTTTCAGAGGACTGGAGTTCAGTTCCCAGCACCCAAGTTGGGTGACTGACAATTGCCTGTAACTTTCACTCCAAGAAATTTGACATTCTCTTTTGGTCCTTGGGTACTTTCATGCATGTGTTCATAATCACACAGAGACACACAGATACATGGTGTGTTTTTTTAAGTATACCAACATAGGCAATTTGAAAACAAATTATGAATAAACGTAATAAAGAAAAAAATAACACTGAATACAACTTCAATTACAATGCTTCTCTCCACCAGTACCATCTGCTTTTTCTCTGTATCACTCTTGGTAAAACAAGCTATTTATGGGCATGAAGCCACAGGCCTTCCTAGAATCTGTAGGCCCAAGATTCCCCAGTGTCAACCTCTGCCTAAGCTTGAAAGAACACAAGGTGCCAAGACTCTGTGACCGAGCTGTGTCAGGGTCTGGCCCTTCCGTCTGTCTCTGAACGGGGTATTTCCTGACCTCTGCTGCGGTCAATCATCTCACCACCCCACGTCTTTTGGATGAATCTGGGTAATAGGTCTCAGCCAGCTTGGATTTCTTTTCCCAGCAACTCCTTTTAACTTCCTTATCTTTCCAAGCATTCCTCAGAATTCTTTTCCTACTAATTAAAAAAAAATAACAACGCAATGCTGCAAGAGATTAGTTCTGATTTGAATTTTTTTTTGACCATTACAGAAGCAAAGGAGTCAGCTAAAGGCAATGCTTACCCTGTGAGTGAGAGGTTCTACTTAGAATCACTCACAGCTCCTGATCCACTCACTTCAAATTGCTTAATGATGCACCTAACTGGAAAGAGGAACATTGGAGAATGGAGTTGGCAGCTTCTCCTTTAATTCCTTCCCCTGCGTTAACTTACTCATTCATGTTGTTTAAACACTAAGGCACTGTACTTGGTGGGAAGTGGGACTTGAGGAGCTGACTCAGTCGTCAGCACCAGTGGTGGAAGGCAGGGTCCAGCATCCATGGTCTTCTTGTGTGGGCACCGTCATTATCTTAGGAATCTGTGGAGATTCTAGAACAAATTCACTGGCTCTTCCTTATCACTGGACTCTGGCTGCCTCACCTGTTAGAGTCCTTCTCTTCTGCCTTTTGGTTGGTATTGCCATAGGACCTTCACCTGTTGCTATCACTACAGTAGAAGATTTAAGAAGGTAAAGAAACTTAGAAAGCTTGAGGAGCCCAACTTACTAGATTCACAAATACCGTTCCCAAGGTGCTATAAGGTGTAAACCATTGCCAAAGAGACTTATCAGTGATGTTGTCTGTACCTGGGTCCAAATTGAGTCTTCGCCCATGTTGGAGTGGGCTTTTCAGTCTCCCATGTTCCTGTAAGTAACACTTTCCCAACATTCCTGTAAGTAACCCTCCCCCATGCTCCAGCAAATAACACCCCCTCATATTCCAATAAGTAATCTTAATAAAGTGATTGGTTCACCAAACTAGACTTGAATGGAATCCTGTAGCTAGAGTTTTCCTGCCTGGCCCACAATCAGGGCAAATCTCTCTCACCTGCCAGTCCCACAGCCGCTCAAACCTGACCAAGTAAACACAGAGACTTATATTGGTTACAAACTGTATGGCCGTGGCAGGCTTCTTGCTAACTGTTCTTACAGCTTAAATTAATCCATTTCTATAAATCTATACCTTGCCACATGGCTCGTGGCTTACCGGCATCTTCACATGCTGTTTGTCATGGCGGTGGCTGGCAGTGTCTCTCTAACTCAGTCTTCCACTTCCCAGCTTTATTCTCCTCCTTGTCCCGCCTACACTTCCTGCCTAGCCAATGGCCAATCAGTGTTTTATTTATTGACCAATCAGCAACACATTTGCCATACAGACCATCCCACAGCAGAATCCTTTCTTTGTTCTGTTAATGCCCTATCTGGGGTGAATAGTCACTTATTCATGTCTCCCTAGGAGGGGTCACACAACGTTATTTTTACAGTAAACTATAGAATCTGCACATGGAAGGAATACACTCTAAAATAATAATAACGAGATAGGGTAGCAGACACATAAACTAGAAACACAGTTACTTGGTAATATGTGCTGCATATGATTGCATGCACTGTATTTTTAGATGACACAATCAGCTTGCTCACCCTAGCATCACCGCAAACATATGAGTAATGCATTGATGTGTTGCATTAAGACATCTAACATGACTGCAACATGTCACTAGGCAACAAGAATTGTCAACTACCTCATAATCTCCTGGGATCGACATTGTACATATGGCTCATTGTCAAAAAAGTCATCACAGGGCTCATGACTGTATTTTACAAAACTGGAAGAGAGCACAGAAAGATTAAAATATAATCAAGATGTAGTGTATCCAGACCACTAGGGGATTATAAAGAGGCAGTGGTGAGTTTAAAGGGGCTGGAGAGATGGCTCAGAAGTTAAGAGCACTTGCTGCTCTTCCAGAGAACCCTCCTGATAGCTTACAACCCTGTAACTCCAGTTCCATAGGATTTGTCTTAGTTAGAGTTTCTATTGCTGTAAAGAGACGCCATTACCCCAGTAACTCTTATAAAGAAAAGATTTAATTGTGGAGGCTCACGTACAGTTCAGTGTTATCATCACAGCAGGACATGGCAACATGCAGGAAGACATGGTGCTGGAGAGGTAGCTGCTACATGTTGAAATGCAGATAATAGGAAGGAGACTGGGCAGTATCTTCAGGATCTATGACACCTCAAAGCCTGTCTCCACAGTGACACATTTCCTCGGACAGGACCATACCGACTCCAACAAGACCACACCTCCTAATAGTGTCACTCCCTTTGGGGGCCATTTTCTGTCAAACCACTACAGGATGGAACTTCCCCTTTTGGCCTCCATGAGCACTTCACACACAGAGTGTATACACAGTGTGTGTATACATACAAGCATCCATGCACATAAAACAAGAAAACAATAATTTTTAAAAATAAAATCTAGTTAAAGTCAAGAAAAAATAAATTATACAATACAGTAGAAATGGTACAAATGAAAAAACATATCACAAGAGACAAGAGACCCATCTTGGAAATGGATACTGGAGGTGTATAGCAATATTCAAACACTTGAATACAGTTTGGTATTTGTTCATTTGAGCTGTGTTGCTCAGACTCTCTTGACTTTCTTTCAAGTCTGCCTTGCATGGCCATTCCCAGAGTCCTGTTAGACCCAAAGGATCTACATACATGGAGTCACTTATTTTCCTCTCAAAGTAGAAAGGGGAGTTTTTATGTTGATTTTTACATAGAATGACATGGTTTGTATTGTCTGTTTCTTGCAGCTATTCACGATACAGTGAACATTATCAAATAAATCCTGTGAATAGTTAGCCTTAGCAACACTGATAGCCCATGATCCTTAAATCCAATAGGACAGGAATCCATTTGGAAATCCTTAACATTCTTCTTGTGGCATTTTGTCTTTTAGTTTGCCTTATCAGAGACACAGATTCAACTACATTTTCTTGGTACAGTAATTTTATGTAAAGGTGAATTAATAAAACCCACTTCTAAGGAAAATTATAGTCTAACTAAGGGGTAATGAAACATTTAAAATAGCAAAGCAGAACCCAACAAGTATCATGAGTAATGTGCAGATAAAAAAATCACGTGAAACGTTTTAGGGGCAGAGAAATGGCTCAGTGTTATGGAATGTTTTTTTTGTACACTGTGAAGATGTGTCTTTGCCAATATGCCTTCTGATTGGTTTGGTAAAATGCTGACTGGCCAGTAGCTGGGCAGGAGGAGGTTGGGCTGGAGAGCTAGACTGAGAGGAGGCTAGGAGGAGGAAGGGCAGAGTCACAGGGAGTCTCCAGCCAGATTCCAGGGGAGCAGGAGATAAACATGCCGTGCTAAGGGAAGGGTGCTGCCATGTGGTAGAGCACGGATGAGGAATGTGGGTTGATTTGAGATGTGGGAGCTGGTTGGTGGTGGGTCTGGGCTATCAGCTGAACATTTACAATTGATGGTGAGTCTCAATGTGGTTATTTGGGAGCCAACGGTCCCAATGGAAAAACTCCATCTACAGCTCTGAGGTCAGGAGCACTTTCTGTTCTTGGAAAGGACCCAGTTTTGATTCCAAGCACCCACATCAGGCAGCTCCCAATGCCTATAACTCCAGTTCTAGGGGATCCAACACTCTGTTCTGGCATCCATGGGCACTTGCATACATGTGCTGCACATAACTTTATATAGTCACACACACACACACACACACACACACACACACACACACACACACACACACGAATATAAATTTGAAAAGATTTCAGGATTAACTTTCAGATACAAAGATTAAAGAATTAGAAGATATTGAGATAGGTTTTGAATAGTGATCTCTATTCCAAGAAGCAGAAAAAAAAATGCTGTGGATATCGCACTGTATAAATAAAATGCTGATTGGCCAGTAGCCAGGCAGGAAGTATAGGCGGGACAAGCAGAGAAGATAATTCTGGGAACAAGAAGGCTGAGTCAGGAGACGCTACCAGCTGCCACCATGAGTACCAACATGTAAGATACTGGTAAGCCACAAGCCATGTGGCAAGGTATAGATTTATAGAAATGAGTTAATTTAAAATGTAAGAACTAGATAGCTAGAAGCCTGAGCTATTAGGCCAAACAGTTTAAATAATATAAGTGTCTGTGTTTTTACTTGGTTGGGTCTGAGCAACTGTGGAACTGGTGGGTGAGAGAGATTTGTCCTGACCATGGGCCAGGCAGGATCAGGAAAACTCTACCTACAAAACAAAACAAAACAAAACAAAAAAAAAAAAAAAAAAAAAAAAAAAAAAACCAAGGAGGAAAGCAAGCAGAGTAAAAAGCATTGGTTTCTCAATTCATCCAATATTACTTGTTAAATAAGGGATGACAGTGTGTACAGGGTTGGGAAGACAGTGGTCAACCAGATGGACATAGACAAGGTAGACAAATCCCTGGACTTATGGACCCATGATCTTATGGAAGAAGACAGGGCACAAAACCAGAATTAAAATTCAAAATTGTTACATTGTTTCAGATAGAGATAAAATGAGACACAGGAAGTAAACAGGTCGTGTGATTGGTTGGGTGAGTGCTGTGGACATGAGCAAGCTTTTGGTTAGGAGATTACAGGAAAGGCTTTCTGAAAAAGTGTGTTTTTACTAAAGCCAGTTAGACAAGAGGTGGCTAGTGGAGGGGGACAAGCAGGCAGCAGCTCTACTGAGCTGGTTTAAGGAATAGTGCATGTGCTGAGTGGGATAAAGGCCGCGTGCCCAGGTGGTAGGGGTGATATCTGGAGAGACAAAGCACAGAAAGTCTTCCGTTTTACTCTAGAAGCAATGAGAGATTATCATCATTGTGTATAGGTGTGTGCATGTGTGTATGTGTGTGCATTTAAGTGCATATGTGTGTGTGCCTGTGTGTGTTTATGTATATAAGCGTGTGTGTGTGTGTGTGTGTGTGTATGCATTCCATACAGACAACTCAGCAGAACTGAAGAACTTGGTAGCCTGCCAGGAGAAAGGGGAGAAAAGAATGTTTAGTAGGGCCAAGAAACCAATTTGCTCCACTTCAGAGAGACAGGAAGAGGAAATGTCTTTAAAGAAGACAGAAAATAGATCACCAAAGGTCAAAAAGACAAGAAGTCCCCCATAAACGGTAGGCCAATCAGTGGTGTCTTTGTTAGAGTTTCTATTGCTATGATAAAGCATCATGACCAAAGGCAACTTAGGGAGGAAAGGGCTTTTATGTCTTAATCTTACAGGTCACAGTCCATCACTGAAGGCAGTCAGTGTAGGAACCTGGAGGCAGAGATTGAAGCAGAAGCCATGGAGGGGTACTGTTTACTGGCTTCCTCCCATAGCTTGCTCAGCTACTTTCTTATAGAACCCAGGACCACTAGGACAGAGGTGGCCCACCTACAATGGGCTGGGCCTTCCCACATTGATCATGAATCTAGAAAATGCCTTATAGATTTGCCTATAGGTCAATCTGATAGAGAATTTTCTCAATTGAGGTTCTCTTTTCCAAAATGACTAGATTGTGTCAAGTTGATGCAAAACTGGCCAGCACAACTAGTATTGGAGTGTTAGATAACACCAGGGAAAATTAATCTTTTTAAGTCACTGTGATAATTTACAGGTTAATTTAAATATGATTCTCCCCTAGTAGACTTGCAGATGTAGAACTCAAGATCTATTCTAGGGGTCAGCGAGATGGCTCATTGGGTAAAGATACTTGACACCAAGCTCTACAACCCAAGTTTGATCCCTAGAACCCACACACTGGAAGGAGAGAACCAACTCCAGAAAAACTGTCCTCTGACCTCCATAGATTCACTGTGGAATGTGTACTTACACACACACAAAGAAAGAAAGAAAGAAAGAAAGAAAGAAAGAAAGAAAGAAAGAAAGAAAGAAAGAAAGAAAGAAAGAAAGAAAGAAAGAGGGAGGGAGGGAGGGAGGGAGGGAGGGAGGGAGGGAGGGAGGAAGGAAGGAAGGAAGGAAGGAAGGAAGGAAGGAAGGAAGAAAGGAAGGAAATATTTTTAGAATAGCCATTCATTGAGCAGAGCTTTCCTGTTCTGATCACCTGGTCCCAAATACTCACTCAGAGGCTTATATTAATTACAAATACTTGGCTGATAGCTCAGGCTTGTTACTAGCTCTTACATTTAAATTAAACCATTTCTATTAATCCATGTATTGCCACATAGCTCGTGGCTTTACCTGTCCTCTAGCATGGCTTGCCTTCTGGGTGACTGGCTGGCATCCCTCATGACTCCCCTGACTCCGCCCTTTCTCCCCCCATCATTCTCTCTGTGTCAAGCTGTCTTGCCCAATCTCTTCTTGCCCTACTTTCGGCCAATCACATTTTTATTAACAATGAGCATAATCCACAGCACCGTTCTAGGATGGCTCCACGAATATACACTCAGAGGCATGAAGAATCTGTTGTCAAATACTAGAGAACTCCCATGTTCAGTCAGTTAGTTGATGGGCATTTGTGGACAAAGGAGTTTTGGTCCTGGAGTGATTTCTCACCATTAATAACCTAAAGTCTTGCCCCCAAGGAGTCCTCTAGTTCTCAGAGCCTCCACCTCCTTTTTATCTGTACCCACAGCTAACTCATTTAGTGAATACTCAAGTTTGGTGGCATATATACATGAAGCCGACTATTCCTACAACACTATGCTAATCGCATTGTCAAATACTGTGTCAAATTTCCCTTCCTGACTGAGCAGAAAGCTCTTCCTCCCAAACTTGCAAAAACTTTGTCCACTCGAATCCATCAACTTTGTATCAGACAGGAAACCTCTATTCCTCTATCACTGGAAATGTGGTCAGGTGTGAACTGAGTGTGTAGTGGGGGCACCTGGTTTAGCATCTTCATCCTTCTCCCTCACCTGGAGGAATTATTTATTCCTAAAATACTTTCTTGTCCTTCCATTCTGCAAGCCCACATGTTGGGAAGATAAGAGAATAAGAGATGTTAAAAAACAAATCATTTGTTCAGATGTCATAATTTTTGTCAACCTGACACAAACCTAGACATATCTGAGACTCAACTGAGAAACTGTCTTCAGCAGATTGGCCAGTGAACATGTATGTGGGACATTTTCTTGATTGATGGGGAAGAGCCCAGCCCACTGTGGGTGGTGTCATCCCTAGGTAGATGGGCCTGATATATAGCTGTACATCCTGGCCAGTGAGAGCTTCCACATCTCTGCTCATCCTTTACCAGGGGCCATGTCCTTACTATCTCTGTACTAGTTATCTGTTGCAGTGTAGCAAATCTTCACAAGGCACTGACTTATGAACACTATTCCTTACCCTACAGTTTCGTGGGTTCAGAAATCCAAATATGATTTGAGTGGGCCTTTTTAATAGTTAGTCTTCATTGTCAATTTGATCTGATCAGAATCACTACGGAAACACAGCTCTATATGTGTCTGTGAGGGCATTTCCAGAAGAGTTAACTGAAGAAGGAAGATCCACTCTAAAGTGGATGACATCATGCCATGTGTTGGGGTCCCAGAAAAATAAAATGAGAAAGAGAACTGAGTATCAGCATTCATCTTTCTCTGCTTTCTGACTATGGATCCAAAGTGACCAGCTACCTCAAGCTCCTGATGCCATGACCTCCCCACCATGATGGGACTGTCCCCTCAAACCAATGAGCCAAAAGAAATGCTTCTTTCCGTACATTGCCTTTGTCACACACTCTGTCACAGCATGAGAAATGTGAAAAATACAGTCTTGTACTTGAGATTCTCTCAGCAAACTAGGCTACCAGCTGGGGTCTCCCACAAAGCTCGAGAGACTCTCCTGTGAGCACCTGACTGGGAAAGACTGTTCTGAGGTCTGTATTGAGGGGCAGGTGCAGCTCCTTGAGAGCCATTGGACTGACTGTCACTGAGTGATAGTAACTTGAGTTTGTTGCAACATGAGCCTTCCTATAAGGCTGCTTGAGCCATGGAGAACCAGCTGCTAAGATAGGAACTCTGTTTTATTAATGTCACCAGGGAAGAGACCCCTTTGCCACAACAAGGACTTCAGAGTGTGATTGCTAGAGCTGAGACCTGTGGGGCTTGTCTTGTCTTCTTTGGTAACCTGACCAACCCTCCTTCCACCCCAAGCCATCCTCTGCCATCACCTCTGTTTCTTTGATTGGACCCTCAAAACTGAGGTTACAGAAGTCAAACCTCTTTGCTTTCCAAGTGAGGATCCTAAAAGGAAGTGGATACGAGAAGATCAGACACTTTCTCCTTGCTCACAAAGAGACACATTGTCTACTGTAGAATATAGTTACATGGGGAAAAAGATAAAAATACTAAAATCATATCATATTTATTTCAATTACATATATCACAGAGATTATACAATTAAAGCCACAATATATATATATTGTGATCACATATATATATATATATATATATATATATATATATATATATATATATATATATATATATGTGAGCTACTATATTTTTAAAGACTTATCTGAAATCTGTTCTAATTTTACATGTTATAAATGAATTGTGCTTCTGAGCTTTATGAGCTTTGAGATCAGATCTCTGAAATGATACTTACAGAAAACCTCTGCTTCTCTTGCAATAACGCTCAGTGACCCAGGCTGGGGGGTGAGAGGGCAATTAATCGACTTCCAGAATTAGCAAAGGAGCTTTTCTACTGCATCTGCCAAAAGTGAGGTTCCATTTTAGTCAATAAGAACTTTGCATTAATTCAACATTTGGATGGGGGCCAGAGTCAGTTGCAGTAAGTCTTGGTTAACTGCCGTTTGTTTCAAGTAAGAGCCAGGCAGTTTGTTTATCTTAGACGCTTGCTCGATGGGTTACTCCCCTGGGAAAATGACCTTGTTTTCATCTCAAGCTCCAGAGAAGCTTCTTCTACTGTGGAATCTTATTCTAGTATGTGTATGAAAAGTCAAAATTTACAGTTCAGACTCAGCTAGCATAATCTCACTTGCTTCCTTGGCAAAGGAGGTAAAATTCTTACCTCTCCTCCTTGATCTTTCCCATCTCCATTAATCCAAAAACACAGAACAGTTCAAAACTGTCAACTTACTTCATTCCATTCTACTTTCAGTTCCTATTGAAGTATGAATATGAAATACACCCCAACAGGATCATGTGTTGAATGTTTGGTTTAGGAGGTCTAGAACACTTAACAAGTGGGACCTGGTTAGAAGTAGACCATCAGAAGTACGGCTGTAAGGCTGTGCCCGGTCCAGGTTGACGTTTCACTCTACATTTCCAATCTGCTTTGATGGACAAAAACCTTACCTCCTCACGTGCCTGCTGTCTTGACTGCCTCACCAGGGGCCCCAATCAAGAGTCCAAGATGACAAACAGAAATGTCTGAAACCATGAGACAAAAGAAGTCCTCCCCACACAGGTTGTTTCTGTCTGGTATTTGTCACAGCAGTGAGAAAAGTAATGTAGAAAATTGGTACCAGGAGTGGGGTTGTTGCTGTGACTGGGCCTGACAGGTGACCTGAGAACTGGTTTGCACGAGTAACGCAGAAAGTTGAAGATGAAGGTTAGAGAAAGCCTTCAATGCTATGAACAGAGCTTAGTAGGCAATTCCGCTAGGAATTCAAAACGGCATGAGGCCAGAATGCCAATCAAAATGTAGATAACAGTGACCACTCATGAAGTTTCAGTTAGAACAGGGAGTCTGTTGTTAAATTCAACAAAAATACACATGAACGTGCTGGGAAGTAACTTTTCTACATTTGGCCCTAAGACTTTGAGGAAATGTAGCTTGAAGTTTGACTAATTGACAGTGAACAGGAAACTTTGAGACTGTACACGTTCAAGCAGTGGCACGGTTATTGCTGGTTTTATTGGTGCAGCATGAGAATCAGGAGCAAACAAAAGAAAGACATGAAATGGTGTCAGGTTGTTCCAACAGACCCATGTAAACTTGAAGCTAAAGTCAAACTTTGATTTCTAGAGAACTGGTGACATAGAAGAAGCCAAGGATCCAGATAGTATAGCATGGTATGTCTATAACCCAAGTACTTGGCAGGCTGAAGCAGGAGGCTCAGGAGTTCGAGTCTAGCTCCAGTACATAGTGAGTTTCAGGCTAACCTGAGCTATATGATGAGGTTGTGCCTAGAAAGAGGGGAGAAATCTAAAGTGCCAAGGACTGAGGATATGGCTCATATTTTTTGTCTGGATAGCAGGGAAGATGATTCCAGAGCATCACAGAAACTGGCCAGAACCTAGTCATCACAGGCTTAAGGGTATGAAAGAGTAAAGACTTAAAGGCTTTCTCTCGGGAATACACTACCACCTATTTGCAAAGGGTATCCCAAGCAATTATTTTCTTGAGATTTGTTTCACACTGCTCAACCACTGAGGTATGTGGGGCCACTGTGGGCCAAGTAAGTGGAGTGACAACCTGTGTTAGCAGCAGTTGATACCATCTGTGTCACATTGGTATTGGAGGAATGAAATAAAATAGAAGAGTTATATGGTGATGGAAGGTTCTATCTAGCTCTCAAAAGAAAGACAAGGAAGGTAGACGATGTACGGCAGAGTATGATTCCCTGTAGGGAGCCCCTGAGTGAGTGCTATGTAAAGCCATGAGGATTAAAAATAGAATGTTTGCTAAAGAAACCAACAGGAGGAAAGCCAAGCTAGCCCAAGAGACAGGACCTGTGCCTGCAACCAGCAAGTCACCAGGATGGGACTGCCTAAGCCCTTTGTATCTTATATCATAACACCATTTGTCCACATGCTGAGCATGAACCTGCAGGATTTAATGATTACCCCGATAGATTTTGATCAGGCTCTATACCACTGATATAGTGGAAATCTGAGCTTTTAATTTTCCAGTAGCATTTTATGAAGAGTTTGCTTTGATTCTTAGAGGAGACCTTGGACTTTTTTTGTTTGTTTGTTTACAATATTAGAACTATGTAGGGGTGTCCAACCTTTTGACACTGTGACATGCTGTTGTCTTCTACAAATGTGTTAACTTCATTCACAGATATTCTAAAATGAATGTAACTTGCAAGCCACAAGTTTTATGTGGCAGGTAGACTTTAAGACTCTTAGAAATTGATTAAATGCATTTTTAAATTATGAGATGGCCTTTGGGGTCCAGATGTAGAATGTTATGCATTGGTATAAAATTTCCCTTGGCTTAGTCCCCAGCTAGTAGGGCCAATTAGAAGGTTCTGGAAGCTTTAGGAGGTTGAGATTACTCTGAAGAATAGGTCACTACAGGCATGCCTTTGAAGTTATACCCAGTCCCCAGACTTGCTTAGTTTCTGTTTCTTTGATGTCAAGCTTCACTGCCATTGTCTCATAATGGACCCAGGAGCATTGGAGCCAGGACTACAGAGTGATACCTCTGGCATTATAAACCAACACAAACCATCCTTTCCATAGTTTGTTTCTGTGAGGCATTTCACATCCATGAGAAATAACATATACAGTTTGCATAAGGTGACAGAGATAGTAAGTCCCATAGTGTAAAGAAGCTCGGGGATTGCTCTTACCCTGAATGGAAGCTTGTGTAATTCCTTGGACCTTGAATAAATAATTTCATTTATATCGTATAACAGTTAGCTTAAATGTCAATGACATGACCTAGAATCACCTGGGAATAGAGTCTCAATGAAAGATTGTCTCCACTGGGCTGGCCAGTGGGTATGCCTGTTGGGGGAGGTGTTTTAAGTGAATTGATACAGGAAGATCCAGGACACTGTGGGTGGCACCATTCTCTACCAAGAGACTCTTGACCATATAAGAGTGGAAAAAAAAATCAAACTGAGCATAAGCAAACAAGCAAGTGATACATGTACACATCCATTGCCCTCTGGGCTTGACTGTGGATGTTGTGTGATGCATTGTTTTAAGTCCCTGCCATCTTGATTTCTTTTTTGTCATAGACTATAACCAAATTTTCAGTTTAGATATACCCTTTCTCCTCTAAGTTGCTTTTTGTCTGGGTGTTTTGTCACAGTAACAGAAAAGTAGCTAGAGTAGAAACTGGTATTGAGGAAGTGGAGTTAATGTGGTAATAAATCCAGCCATGTGGATTTCATGCCTTTGGACTATTGTGGAAGAACTTGGAACTTAGGGGTAGAGATTAATGGGTCATTCTAGAAGAAGTTTAAAAAATAGAAATGCAGAGAGATACATAGACAGTGGAAGCCTAGCTCACAGAGAGGAATAACGATTACCAGGAGCAGGGATAGGGGCTATTTGTGTGATATTTGAGCTAAGAAGCTGAATGTGCTGATCATCCAGGATCTGGAGAGGCATCTGTGACTGTTAAGAGATCAGCACCAGTGAAAACATCCCATTTGGAACTGAGACAATAGGAAAGTGTTTTAATCATAATTCTAAATCTCCTTGTTTATTAAAAACTAAACATTCTCTAAAGGTCTCTATATAACAATATAGAAATTATTAGGTTAAAACATACAATTAATTGACTAACACCCAGAATAAATACTCACCATATGAGTTATTATTTAGCGTTCTCCCTCTTAGCCTTGATAGTCTTTGAATATAAAATTCATCACTCTTGAGAAGTCACTGGAATAATTTGGAATTACTGGAGCCAAGTAGACTGCTTATTTAGGCAACAGAGAAGAAATGTGAAAGAAAATCAGCAAGTCAAATCATGACTAAAATCCAACAACCCCTAACGATTGTTGCATGGGACCACTATCTATCTGTTTCTATGTATGAGTGTTTTGTCTGCATGTATGTCTGTGTATTTCATCTGTGCAGTGACCCAAGGAGGCCAAAAGAGGGCATCATCCATCCTCTAGAACTGTCAACTGCCATGTGGGTGCTGGGAACTGAACCCAGGCTAGTTCCTCTGGAAGGGCAGCCAGTATTGTTAACCACTAAGCCATCTTTCCAGCCCCAGCATTATACATTTGTATGCATGTAAAGATAAACATCATGAAAGTTCCAGAACTATGACTTAGTCCAAAGCATGTTTTTTTTTAAATCTGATTTTCAAAAGCCACTATTAGATAACTATTAGAAAGTTTATAATTTAGGATCTAAGGAATGCAGAAAACTTGAAAGCATCCTGTAATACTTTCACTGACCTAATAAAGGTACTTTTACCTATAAATATTGATCAGACTCCCAGAGGACACTGTAATCAGCCAAGTTTACTGTCCTTACTCAGCATGACTTGGATGATCATCATTTTTTGCTGTCTTTTGGTGTTCAAATCCAGTGTCTCTTGTTAAAGTAGGAAGATAAATTTAGAAAATGAGTAAAAGAATTGGTTTCCAGGGCCAAATAACTGAGGGAATACAAAAACCATATCCCTCCCCCATGCACACACATATACACACTGGGTTGTACTTCCAAACTAAGTGTGTGCAGTTTCGCCAGGAGATAATTCCAGTGAAAAACACTGATTCTAACATCACAGCAGGTATCGTCCAAAAGATCCCTTTCCTTTCCTAGACAGATTTCATGTAAATGAGTGCTAGGGCCCAGTTTTCAAGGGTAAAGTACAGTGATCTAGAAAGTACACATGCAGAAGTATGAAAAATTAACACTAGATTTTATTTGAGTCCAACAAAGTAAACTTGATTTGTTTACTGTTTGAGTATTTGGGAATCACTGTCAGGGATGCAAGAATAGCAGGAAAAGAAAAGAAAGACACAGATCTAGAGTGAGTGAGATTACGGCTTTAAAATAGATATTCCATACAATCCACAGTTACAAAATAGTTCAATAATTATGAAAACATACAAACTGCATGGTCAGTCACCAGCTTTGAGTTTAGAAGCCTACCCTGAGCTCAAATTTACAAATATTCTGCTAAATTAAGAAATTTAGTGATAACTAGGTTTCCCCTAGGATATTTTTTCAACATACAAAGCAAAAGTCATAAACTGATTGTATCAACCATTCAGTGAATTGAACCAAGAGGTGAAGAAAGCTGTGTATATCTATTTAAAAACTCACCTTCTGTATTTCATGTGGGCAGAATGCACTTGAGAGAAAATCCCAGGCATTTACCCTGTGTGCATCACAGCAGTACATCCACAGAGAGCTCTTATCCCTGCATCCATGAATTATGGTTCGTTTTCATTGGCTCATGTCCATTCTCAAGGCTGAAAGTTAGTGGTGTGAGCAGCGCCAGGCTAAAAGTGGACTGGAAAGAATTTGTTAGAGTATACAAGTCTAATTGTCTTCTGGAGTGAGGAGCTGGGCTGCTTTATCATCCTAATTGCATCTCTTCATGGGCTGCTCCTGAAGCCCTTTGGAAGACACTTGTCCTTTTTCTTCACTGGACAGAGCTCAGTGACCAAGCCCAGGGCGTTAGTTGCTTTCCTAATCAAATAATGTTTAGACTTTAGATGTCCTGTAGCTAGAGTTTTCCTGCCTGGCCCACAGTCAGGACAAATCTCTCTCACCTGCCAGTCCCACAGCCACTCAGACCCGACCAAGTAAACACAGAGACTTATATTGGTTACAAACTGTATGGCCGTGGCAGGCTTCTTGCTAACTGTTCTTACAGCTTAAATTAATCCATTTCTATAAATCTATACCTTGCCACATGGCTCGTGGCTTACCGGCATCTTCACATGCTGTTTCTCATCATGGTGGCTGGCAGTGTCTCTCTGACTCAGCCGTCCACTTCCCAGCTTTATTCTCCTCCTTGTCCCGCCTACACTTCCTGCCTAGCCAATGGCCAATCAGTGTTTTATTTATTGACTAATCAGCAACACATTTGCCATACAGAACATCCCACAGCACTTCTTTTTTTTTTTTTTTTTCAAAGAAGAAAGCCAAGAGGTCAGAGCTAAGAGCTAAAACCTTACCCTTCCTCCTGCGGTGGTCCTACCTCTCCGAACCAGAGCTACCCCTGTGTTAAAGTCTTTATATAGAGTTCCTGTTCTGCCTTCTCATTGGTTGTAAACCCAACCACATGACTGCCTCCTCATGGCCTGTCTGTATAGGCCTCCAGGTTTTCCATGATTGGTATTGATTAAAGGCATGTGTATCCAATAATGGCTGTATCCCTGAACACACAGAGACTTACCCAGCTCTGCCTACCAAGTGCTGAGATTACAAGAGTACACCACCACTGCCCTGTTTTCCTATGGCTTGCTAATAGCTCTGACCCCCAGGCAACTTTATTTATTAACCTACAAATAACATTTTAATACAAATAAAATATCACCATAATGTCCCTAAAGGCCCCTCTGCTGAAAGTATTGCCCTGGGTCACTACTGGAAGGCACTGGAACCTCCAGGAGGTGGGGCCTGTTGGAATGAAGTTAGGGCCTTCTTTGGAGGGTGCTTGTCAAGGAAACATTGCAGCACGAATCTTAAAAGGTTTTATTAATAAAACAAACCTGGAGCCAGGTATTGGGGTGAAAGATCAGAGAAACAGAACAAGCCACAGCTAACCTTACCTTGCCAACTTCTCAGCTAATGTTGTTTCCTCAAACTGGAAGCCTCTGAGTCCTCATCCGAATGGATCTCAGCTGAACTGCTGCTAAAAGCCTAAAAGCTTAAAAAGGCTCTAGTTCCTGGTCCTCACACCTTATATACCTTTCCGCTACCACTTCCTGGGATTAAAGGTGTGTGTCACCATGCCTGGCAGTTTCCAGTGTAGCCTTGAACTCACAGAGATCCAGATGGATCTCTGCCTCCTGAATGCTAGGAGTAAAGGCATGTGTTACCATTGCCTGACTTCTATGTTTAATATAATGGCTGTTCTGTTCTCTGATGCCCAGATAAGTTTATTGGGGTGCACAATATATCAACCACAAAACATTATGGTTTTTCCCTCCTTTCCCACCTCCCTTTTTCATTTCCCAGCTGCCATGAGGCAGCACCACACACCACTCCCCACCATGATGAACTGACTTGTCACAGGATAAAAATCAGTAAACTATGTGGCCATCCCACCAATGATTGATACCTCCAAAGCTGTTAGTTAAAATAAACTTTTGTTCTTTGTACGCTAACTGTCTCTGGTATTTTGTAACAGTGACAGAAAACCAACAAAATCAACTTGAACACTGAGAGATATTTTTACAATTTATTAAAATGTAAAAACTTTCTTTAAAACTGAGAGTCTGTTTTCCATAGAATAAAAGTTATAATATAATGATATTATTCAGTGCTATCAAGTGGCAGACTAATATTAAAAACAGTGTCATGACGGGGCTAGAAAGATGGTTCACTGGTTAAGAGCACTGTTGCTCTTTCATGGGTCCTGGGTTCCAGTCCCAGCATCCACATGGTGGTTCACAACCATCCTTAACATCAGTTCCAGGGGCTGGGGTGCCGTCTAGTGACTTCTTCAGACACCAGGCGCACACATACACATACAGACATGAAATATGCATACAAATAAAATAAATCTTTTTTAAAAATCACATAGGGCCGGGTGGTGGTGGTGCACGCCTTTAATCCCAGCACTCGGGAGGCAGAGCCAGGCGGATCTCTGTGAGTTCGAGGCCAGCCTGGACTACCAAGTGAGTTCCAGGAAAGGCGCAAAGCTACACAGAGAAACCCTGTCTCGAAAAAAAAAAAAAAAAAATCACATAGGAACCTTTGGGTCAGTGACAGGTAGGGTGGGTCCTGGGGGGAATTCTAGAGATAGGATGTGGTGCAGGCAGGGATTGCCGGACTAGACCAGGATGCTGGATGTGGGACCCAGGCTACATCTGGTGGGCCAGGGAGGATGTGTACAGGAGAATCTGGCAGATTCCCCAGACTAGAGAAGCCTAGAAAAGCCAGATGTGGGAGATCTGGCTGGGTGGAGGGTGGATGGGCTGGATCTCTGCTTTTTTTTTTTTTTTTTTTTTTTTTTTTTTGAGTAGTTGTGCTCTATCTTTTGGTGAGATTAGAGTACTGAGGTCACTTTGTATTGGGCTTAGTCTGTGTATTAATAAGAAAAAAATCCCATAATGACCCCCAGTTGATCACTCTCTTCCCTTGATTCTTGTGTTCCTAATTAACTCATGGAACACAGTACAATTTCAAGGTACTGTAAATTCTAATCAGGGAGGAGGACTGCATTCAGTCTAGAGGGAGAATCATCCCCACCACAGTTACTGGAGTAGTTCTTCTGAGAGATCTGTCTGCTTCAGTCCTTGTGACATATAGACTGAAACTGAATGGGCTGGAAATATATGATGTCATTCATGTGTGACATGTTGGATTACAGCCTAAAGGTGGGCTTCTTAAACCATGGTCCTCAGAAGTGGGTGGAAATGTGTTACTGATGACATTTCTCAGGCCCCACAGGGCTGTATGTTAACATGCCCTCCTGGAAGACTAAGCATGTTAAGGTGCAGTACAATTGCTTCCTAAGGTACTTTGTACTAGATTAATTAACAATGATGGAATGAAATACTTGAAAGCTTATGGGGAAAACTGGAAGAGAAAAGGAAAATAAATGGGTTTAGAAAAGAGGGAGGAGGGATTATATGAGCAAGGGGAGTCAAGGTCATGATGGGAAAATCTATGGAGACAACTGAATCAAGCTTGTGGGAACTCAGGAACTCTAGACCAAAAGCTGTGGAGCCTACATGGGACTGAAGTAGGCCCTCTGCATGTGGGAGATAGTTGTGTAGCTTGGTCTGTTTGAGGGGCCCTTGGCAGTGGGATCAGGATCTATCCCTGGTGCATGAGCTGGCTTTTTGGAGCCCATTCCCTATGGTGGGATGCCTTGCTCAGCCTTGATGCAGGGGGGAGGGGCTTGGTCCTGCCTCAACTGAATGTACCAGGTTTTTGGACTCCCCATGGAAGGCCTTACCCTTTTGGAAGAGTGGATGGGGGTGGGAGGCAGGGGGGAACAGGAATAGGGATGGGAGGGGGAACTGTGGTTGGTATGTAAAATGAAATTTTTTTTAAATAAATTTAAAAAAAGAAGAAGAAAGAAGGGAGAAGAAAGAAAATGCATGATTTTCAGGATTAATCTCCTCCACTTACTTTAACAAAACTTTCCATGAAATTTGTCAAAATTTTATTAGGAATGGCTCTAAGAGTTTGTGTAATTGGCTGGGTCGTGATGGCACACGCCCTTAGTCCCAGCACTTGGGTGGCAGAGGCAGGTGGAGGTCTGAGTTTGGGGCTAGCCTGATCTACAGAGTCAGTTCCAGGCTATACAGAGAAACCCCATCTCAAAAAACAAAACAAATTACGTAATTGGACTTTTTAATGTATAGAAGCTCATAAAGGGGGATAAAGAGATGGTTCAGTGGGTTCAGATGGTTCAAGTGTTTGCACAAAGACCTGAATATGAACCCCCAGCATCCAGGTGAGAACCAGGCATTGTAGCAGGTGTTTGTAAACACAACGCGGTGAGCATGAGATAGGCACATCCCATGGGCTCACTAGCGGGCCAATATGGACAAAGTGATGAGCTCTGGGTTCAGTGAGAGGCCCTATCTCAAAAAAAAAAAATGAAGAGCAATAGAGGGGCAATGAATGGAGGCATCCAATGGCCACCCCTGACCCCCACACGTGGAGGAGTGCACCCATAAACAGCCCCACTTCCTAGGCATTTTCTGCTTTTATACCACACATACACAAATTGACAGACTAATTAATTGCTTAAGAAAGAGACTGGTAACGGGTTGGGTTCCAGGGACAGGTTGGCATAGGGAAATGTAAAGTGAGGTGTTACAAACAGGACCAAGGAAGGTCTCTCTGGTCTCCGGATTGCATGGAATCTCCCCGCAGATGTGCTCTCAAGGACCCTGGACACCGCCCAAGTCTATGGTGAACACTTTGCCTCCTATCCTTCCATCCCAGTGCCTTTGCTCAGAGGCACCATCTGTCCTACACACAGACACACAGACCTGCCCGCCTCAGAAGGCACCTTCCTTCACTGGACATTTCATCAGCTTTACTCCTTGCTCTCTTATAATATCCTGGGTTTTTGTTGTTGTTGTTTTGTTTTGTTTTCCCTGTTCACAGGATCAAATCTGCCGTTCTTCCTAGAAGTGGGTTTCCTGTTATCTTTAACAAATGTTTGCAGGGAAAATATCTCCTCAAACACAGCTGTTTGAAGAGCTGTGTCAGGCATTTGGAATTTAACCTTCCACTTAGATGAGAATGTCACTTACCTGTACGTAGTCAGTCTTCTCTTCCATGCCAGATGCTTGGTGCTATGGATCTTTCTGTTCCCGGGGACTTACAACAGTGTCTGACCCCGCAGCAGATACTCAGTAAGTGTCTCATCAATTGATGAATGACATAATGAACAGGTAATAAGACTAATCTTTTCAGGGTCCCGGCTTCTCCTGGTTTACTCCTGTACTAAGTGTGTCCCCTTGCTCTTCGGATCCACTGTCTTCTCTCCCCACTTCTCTGCACTCTGGCTTGTCCAGTGAGGAGCTTTTATGGAAACTAGAAGGGGACAGAGTGGGGTAAAAGGGTGTGTCCTCCTGTTTTCTCTTCCCCTGCATCGTGAGGAATGGAGCGGTTTTCCTTCCCCCACCCTAGCATCCTAGCTTTGTTTCTCTTTCCGTCCTTGAGAGAAAATATACTTGTTACTTTTCTTATTACTGTGGCCAAATATCCGACAAGAAACAACTTTAGGGAGGTTATTTAGGCTCACGGGCCAAGGACATGAAATCCATAACGGTGGAGAAGGAACCGCAGCAGCAGCATGACCTAACTGGTCACTTTACGTCCATGGTCTGGAAGCCAACAATAGACAGGAAGTGGGGTGGGGCTAGATGGTCTTAAGGCCCGCCCCCACTCCGCTGGCCCGTTGTTTCCTGCAGTAAGGCTCCAGTCCTCAGGTTCTACAACCTTCCAAAACAATACCACCGGTTGGGGGCAAATGAGCCTGAAACCGTAACAGACGAACCAAATGGTTTGATCTAAGGGATGGGGATGGGGCCCAGTGGTCGATGCATGTCCAAGACCCTCCATTACTCTTGGCAAATCCTCTACACTCAGCCCTCACTCATGTGAACAGATGGATAATATCTTCCCCAGAACGTGCCGTCTGTTTTGTGTTAAAACACACTGGCTTTGTCAGACACAAAAATATTGGAAAACTTTACACATCTTAAAATATTCGTCAAGAACTGAAATGTTTGCAGTGTGTGATATTTTTATGCAAATATGCTATTTTTACTAAAGTAAGTTTAATATTTTATATTTGGGGAGGCCTAAAATGCCCTCCCTCCTGATCTCCTATGCTAGCAGGGAAGAAGAACTCTGAGGGACTCTGATCCTGCAAGATCTGCACAGAGCATCAAGCAAGTGAAGAATTTTGGAGGATCAACAATGTACAACAATGCTAAACACATTCTGTGTGGTGTTCACAGACTTCATGACATTTTTCTGTGGGTTTAATATCCTTGATTTATTACTTACGCTTTAGCATGTTTACATTTTTAACTGTTCTTTGGGGGCAATAAAATGTCTTTTGGAACTTTCAGAATGTACTCTGAAATTTATATTTTTGGAAAAACTAATTCAGTGGTTCTGTCTGAAAGCCAAAATGGAGACCGTGGGATGACAGCATAGAGTTAAAGTGAAATATTATGTGTTTGAGTTTTTAGTATCTCTTTGTAGATGTGTAGCACAGTCTGGGATGGTGGATGATATACATGATCCTCAGCACCCTAGAGATATGGTGATGGAAGCAGCCTCAGAACTGAAGGCCTCCTAGGCAAAGGCACTACTATCCCTCTGCCCTGAGCAGGGCGTTCCTACACTGTCCTTCACCAATCTCTCTAGGGACATCAAAGCATTGAAGTAAGCCATCCACAGTCCTTTCCAAGTCTGGAGTTTTGTATCCTGGTGTCATTACCAAAGAGGGAGGGAAGGAGGAGGGGGAGAGGAAGGGAAGGGAGAGAAGAAGGGACCTTTAGGTATACATCTTGGTCTAGATTAAATTTTTTGACCTGCATCCGTTCAAAAAAATGTTTGGTCTGAAAATATAAAGACCTATCTCTCTTGATCCCGGTACTATCTCTTTAAAACTTTTGATGAGGGGCTCAGGGTGTATTTTAGTGGGCAGAGCTTGCCTAGCATGCAAGGAACTCTAGGTTTGATCCCCAGTGCTGCAGGAAAGCAAGTGTGCTGATGAATGCCATCAATTCCAGAACCCACAGGGAGAGGAGTGGTAGAGGAGGATCAGGTCAAGTAATTCTTAGCTTCGTAGTGAGTTAGAAGTCAGTAGGGCAGCTTCTGGTGAGGTTGGCCAAAATATCTACTGATATTTGATATCTAGCTTCCATCAATGCGACACATATCTGGAAAGAAGAAATATCAATGAAGGAAATGTCTCTGTCCTATTGGCCCGTAGGATGACTGTGGAACATTCTCTTGTTTGATAATTGGTGTGGGAGGACCCAGTCCACCTTGGACAGTGACACCCTTGAGCAGGTTGTCCTAGGAGGTAGAGAATAAGTAGCTGAACATGAGCCTGAGAGCAAGCCAGTAAGCAGTTTTTCTCCATGGCTTCTGTTTTGGTTCCTGCCTCTAAGTTCCTGCCTTGAGTTCCTGCCCTGACTTCCCTTCATGATGACCTCTAAGGTGAACACAAATAAACAAACCCTTTCTTCGCAAAGCTGCTTTGAGTTGTGGTGTTCATTACATCAGTGGAAAACAAACCAGGATGAGACTGAAGCTGTTTTCCTCCACCAACCTTGCCCTCTTACCTTCTCCTCCACAAGCACTGTGCCACGTGCCTTCATTCTGCTCTTCATCTCTAGACATCGTCCTAAAGAGTCAACCTGTGACGTACACAGTGGATCAAAACAGCCCCGCATGTGGGGCAATCCAGGACTGAGTGAGGACCCACCCCCTGGAGTAAGATCTCAGATTTCCACTTTGGTTTTTACTTCATGAAAAAAAAAAACCATGATGAGAGTAGGAGATGCTCTGTCAGATAATCAAGTGGACTGTCAAGGTGCCTGCCTTATTCTAGTTGGTTAGTCTCACGAGGCCTAAATTGGGTGAGGAGGATAGATATTCTATAAACAAATATGAGTTCTAGGCATCCTGCCTACAGAGCTTTTCCAAAAGACCTGAGATAACTTGGCAAATTTCACACCACTGACGAGTGGGAAGTCACAGGAACTGCAGCATGGAAAGGATAAGGGATGCAGTGCTGTTCCTACAAAGACCAAGTGAGGAGCCTGGGAGGCAGCTCGGCTGGTAAACTGCTTGCCACGTAACACGAGGACCGGAGTTCAGATTCCCAAACCTTCATAAAATCTGTGTGTGGCAGAATGCACCGGTAACCCCAGTGCTGGGGGTGGGAGGAGAGACAAGCTGATCTTTGAGGATCACTGTCCAGTTTCTCCAACAGAGTTAGAAAATTTCAGGTTCTGTGAGGAACCCTTTCTCAAAAAGTAAGGTAGCAAATGTTTGAGAAAAATGCCCAATGTTAACCTCTGGCCTCTAAACACACACACACACACACAGACACACACACACAATGTGCACACACAGAGAGATACACACTATATGCACACACACATACTATATGCACATACACAGACACAAACAGGCATGCACACACACGCTATATGCACATATGAACACATACTGCTGCACACACACACACACACACACACACACACACACACACACACAAGTGAAAGCATAACTTATATTTCTCTCTCCCACATGATTGTCTCATAAAGATTCAAAAAGGATTATAAACTCTAATGAAAGTGGTCTCCTAGTTTGCTTGCTGTGATAAAAACATTGGCCAAGAACAACTTGGGAAAGAAAGTGTGTATTGGCTCACAGGCCCTGATCCCACCCTCGTAGGCTGAGGAGAGTCGGGGCAGGAACTCGAGCAGGAGCAGAGGAAAAAACCATGGAGGAAAGCTAGTTGCTGGTTTGGTCCCTATGCCCTGATCTGCCTGCTTTTTTTATACCATTCAGTGCCACCTTTAAGGAGTGGCTCCACCCACAGTGGGCTGAGGCCTCCCACATAATAATTAATCAAGATCATGCCCCCACAGACTTCCCTGCCGGCCAGTCTGATGGAGGCACTTTCTCAGTTGAGGTTCCCTCTTCCCAGGTGACCTGGGCTTTGGTCAAGTCTACAAAAAACTAGACACTCGAGTGGAAGCCATGCTGCTACTTGCCCTTCAAAGCCACATCAGTAGTGACCACCAACTTGTCATTGGCCCTTTATCAACATAACAAACACGGCCCTTATGGTAGAGCATCACCAGTTTCTGATGATGAAAATGTCTTCATCTCCCATGATTATGGTAAAATTGGGAGAGGGCATGTAGTTCTGAGAAATATAAGACAGCTAATCATCTCCTGTAGAGCAACTTATTGCTGTTCAAGTCTGCTGTGTCAAAGAGCATGCTGGCAATCAGCTGTTTAAACCCTGTGAAGCTTGTTTAACTTACAGCTCAGGGAAAGACATCAAGCATTAGAGAAGGGTGCCAAGAGACTGCTCAGCCCGGTTATTATTAGTTGACCTGAAAGTTCCTGGCCAGATTACAGGACTTGAAAATTTCCAAATTGGATTTATATATGTTTATTATACTATAATCAGAAAATCAAAGTGGAAGGGCCTGAAGAAAGGCTGTGCTGTTAGATATTTTTGGAAGGCATGTTTTGTCCCCAGAGCCAGAGCAGCCTTGGAGTATTGCAGCCTGCTGCCATCGGTTGTCACCTCTGAAGGCTGCTGTAGAATCTGTAAACTGGTTCCCCATGGCTCACCTTCAGCAGATTCACAGTCAGCAAGTTATAAGAAGGAACAATGGGCCGGGCGGTGGTGGCACACGCCTTTAATCCCAGCACTCGGGAGGCAGAGCCAGGCGGATCTCTGTGAGTTCGAGGCCAGCCTGGACTACCAAGTGAGTTCCATGAAAGGCGCAAAGCTACACAGAGAAACCCTGTCTCAAAAAACCAAAAAAAAAAAAAAGAAGGAACAATGGGTTATTGTGGTATAAAAAGGATGAACAAAGGAGCATTTCCTGGGTAGGTTTTGGTCCTAGCGATGTTCCTGTCTCCAGTGACCAGGGACCCAAGGAATGAGCCATCTGGTCCCTTTTGTCAACTTCCTGCCTTTATCAGAGGAAATGAAATGTGTCCTTGTAACCCTTCAGTCCCACATAAACAGTATCAGGAAAATGGTCAAAAATCATGCAGTATGAGGAACACTTACATTTTTTACACTTTTTTTTCTAATTCTTTTAGTAATATCACTGACTTGTAAAACCACAAACAACCCCAATTCAAGTGGTTACTGATGATGGATAGTGACAACCACTTACTGAAGGTACACTAACACTCACTGCAGGCCAGGAACTGGTTTATCCATTTGTCACATAAGTTATCTCAACGGCTCCTAAAAGGATTCACAGAGCAAAGGGGGAAAACCATATAACCCTTGTCTTCTTTTCCTTCTCTGAAGTTACTATTGACAGTCTTCTGCAGGCACGCGTCAATGACTTTATTGTTGTTATGTGAGACAAGGGCTCCCTCTACAACAATGCTGGCCTCAAATTTCTGACAGCTCTGCCTTAGCTTCTCAGATGCTGGGATTGCAGGTGAGCGCACCATAGCCTGCTCATGCAATGGCTTTTGAGAAAGAAGAGCAGTGATCCTGACCAGTCCTCCATCACAGGCAGGCTGCCTATTGTCCTGTGACCTCCCGAATGTGGACATGGGTGAACCCCAATTCATCACAGTTTGATTTACAATTTTCCAACTTTACCGTATCCTCAGAGTCATACACAGCCAGTTGAAACCAGCCCCTAAATTTTGAATAATGAACTTTGGCCCAACTGACAATAGGCAGAGCTGAGCACCCACAGACGTTCCTTGCTGGTCATGCCATCTTGAGGAGGAACAGCCACTACTTTACACAGCCAACTATACTGGTGAGGTACCATATTTATCAAGTTAAGTGATTGAATGCATTTTTGGTTTATATTTTCAACTTACAGTAGGTTTATTTGGAAATGAGTTGAGGAGCATTTTTCTTTGCATGCACGTACCTGGGAATAAAACAAATTATATAGAACATGGTATTGATGAACACATGAAAAAATGTGCAAAAGTAATGTAATAAAAGAGCTTTACAAGGGCATCCATGGAGAAGACACAAAAGTGTTTTCCATGGAGAAACTTGTATTTATTTCGGGCACTCTGCCAAGGGTGTTTGCATCATGCTAACTGTTGAAACATACATATTTTGACCTCATTTTACCACTGAGGAGGTCTAGGATAACGATAATGATCTGGCACAAAGCCCCATGGCCATGCATGAACTAGAATGCCTCACACTCTCAAATGATCAACTTACTTATCACAATAACCTCCTCATTTCCCGCTGGCTCCCCACAGCTGTTTTGTTATTGTTCTTGGTGCTGTTGCATTTCCTGTTTCCATTTATACAATGATACTTTCAGGAAGTGCCTCCCAGCCAAGATCAACTCACCCTCCTTCAACTCTCAGCAAATGGTATAGGATGGGTTGACTCTGCGACATGCAGCCTTCACAAATGGATGACACTGAAATCATCTGGTGACCTCCAGAACACTTACCATGCCGAGCTCCCACCCACTGACATTCTGATTTCTTGGATACATGCTGGGAACCGGGAATCAATGTACGTCAAGGCTCCCCAGGTGATGATAATACATAGCAGAGCTTGGGAACTGCAGCTCTGTGAGTTGTTCAGGCTTTTCTTGGGCTGGACCGCCAATGCTCCTTGTCCCTGCCGTCAGACTGTATTGACTATCCCTGTTTCTTCCAGATAGATGAAGTGCTTCTAGCAGTCCATGAAGGTGTTAGCCTTGGTCATGGTGGAAATGCTGTAGACATTCCTGGGGATGTTCACATCCAAGTGCCCATCATCTGTAGTACCTGCTCCTTTCCTATCTGGCCTCCTTTGAGCTGCAGATGGCCTTCACTCTGCCTAAGTCTCCTCTTGATTGGTCACGCTTACTTGTTTCCCCAGTCATCACACCATCCCCCAACCTCAGGTTCAAGTCAGTCTCTTTCCAGTCACCATGTACTATATTTCCAAATCACTTTCTTTGCAGCTGACTCTAACAGTGATTCACCTGTCTTGGACCTCTGCTTCTCCTAGCTCCTCTTCATGGTACTTTACCCACAACCTTCTTATCTAGTTTAGGTTTTTGTATTTATTGATAGAATTGCTTATGTTCAATATAATCATGCTTAACTCTCTTGCCACTCCCCTCCCCATCCTCTGGAAACTCCAAATATATGCACCCATGCTCACTGGACTCATTTTTATGATTCTTAGCCTCAAATGGACACAAGTGCTTCCAGGCAATTTTACACAGTTTTCATGCATTCGCTCTGAGATGATGACCTAGATTTTTGCTCTTCTGAAAAGACAATGGGTTTGGAGAGAACATTCAAGATTCTACCACAATTTTTTACAGTCTTCGCCTTTACTCAGGAGTTTGATTCCACCTTCTATTCTGTATAGGACACCCCTGCACTTACCTGCTCCACCTCTTACCCTTGTATTCTACCCTTCTCACTGGCTTATGGTTACACCTGTCTCCCTAGAGATCATTCTAATCAGTATACAAATGTGCTGGTCCTGGGGCAGTTCCTACTAAAGGAAGAAACTTTCTCCAGGTCTTGCATCTGGCTGAATCTATTGCCCCTCCACTCCCACCTCCACCTGTCTTTACTGAAACAAACCTCACAAATTAGCTATTATCCTTCTCTTTATTTATAGTCATGTCAAATCCTTGAGCATCTTTCTATTTTCCACTTGAACAAACTCCAATTGGGCTATCGTTTCCAAACTGAAACATCTTTTCTTTAGGGCCAAACTGATTCTGTCTACAAAGATTTACAGATTGAGTCTCAGACTTCATCTTCCTGGACCTGGCAGTGGTTTAGACAACGTACCACTTCTAACTTCCTCAGCTTTTTCAGTGGACCCCACATTATTCCAACTCCTAACTTCCTTGGCTTTTTCAGTGGACCCCACATTATTCCAACTCCTAACTTCCTTGGCTTTTTCAGTGGACCCCACATTATTCCAACGCCTTTCTTGGTAGTTGTGTCTTCTCTGTCTTATTGGTTCTTCCTCGTGCTCATCCAATTTTGGACTTTTTAGGCTTCTTTTCTCTTTCTCTTTCTTTAGATACTTACTCTTAGGTCATCTCAGTCCTTGGGTTACAATTTCTATGACAAAATCATCCATTTTTTTTAATTAAAAAAATGTATATGTATGGGTGTTTTCCCTGAATGTATGTATGTCTGTGCACCGTGTGCACATGACCTCCTGGTGCCCAAGGAGACCTGAACAGGACATCAGATCCCCTGGAATTGGAGTTACAGAATTTCCAAGCCACCAGGTGGGTGCTGAGAATTAAACCCACATCCTACGCAAGAGCAGCTGGTGCTCTGAACTGCTGACCCATCTCTCTCCAGCCTCCTCTCAAGTTTCCTGTTCTCAGCCCAGCCTACTTCCCTGAACTCATCTCCAATGACTGCCTGCACAGCACCATCGGTTGGATGTTAACAACCACCTCAAAGTGTGTGTGCTCAAGTGGAAACTCCCAACTGTTGTGGGCAGGTGGCTTTGACTCTTGACTTGGACACTTGAGAACAAAGGATAGGAAAGGTGATATCTAGGAAAACAAACAGCTCTGAAATTACTTCACCTCCTGAAATAAATTGTTTTCCTCCCTGCTTCCTTTTTTGTTTTTGTTTTTAAGGAAAAAAAACTATCCCTGTCCTTAATTTGTCAAACTGAAAGAAAATGAAAGTTATGGAAAGATACAGATGAGTAAATTCAACTCTGATAATTCCCATTGTAAATTACATCTTATCGGCTTCACTCACTGAGAGGCCTCCCTTGGCTGCTCTGGTCTCACAAATCACACTCAGTTCACCAGTCTGTGCCATTGGCTATGAGCTCATCTCAATCTAACCCTGCCTTCCTTCCTCTAGACACCACCACTGTAAGATGCCACTGTAGTAGCAAGTAGATGGTAACAAATTGCTACTTATTTACCTTTATGCTAAATTAACTATTCCCCCCCACACACTATTCCCTTTATAGTTGACCCTCAACCCATCACTAGAAGTTTCTCTTTGAAATATGCACCTCCCAACTATAAGAGCTCTTGACCTAATCCATGCCTGATTATTTAAAATAGAGGAAAACCAAAATTTAACATTTAAGGGCCAGCAAAATGGTCCAGTTACTAAAGGTGCTTGCCACCAAGCCAGATGACCTAAGTTTGATCAGATGGTAAGAGAGAACTGATTTCCAAAAGTCTGTCTGTGATCTACAGATGTGCACAATGTCTGCACCCACACACATACACATTATGCATATACAAACACAAAATAAATATAAAAATATTTTGTAATTTATACTTATGTGTATGCCTTCATGTATGTCTGAACCATGTGTGCACAGTGATCTTGGAGGCCAAAGGAAGTTCTCAGATTGCCTGGAACTGGAGTTACAGATGGTTCTGAGCCACCATGTGGGTGCTGGGAACTGAACCTGGGTCTTCTACAAGAGCAGCTAATGTTCTCAACAGCTGAGCCATCTCTCTAGTCCCTAACAGTTTTCTTTTTTTATTTCTAAAGGAAGTTGTTTTCTCTCTGAACAAAGAAAATGATCAAACATAGAAGACACATGCAAACTCCAAACATCATTTCTCAGGAGCCCCAGGAATCCTCACAGCTCTTTCCAGTGAATGATCATTCCAAATTCCGTTGCATGTCCACTGTACCAATTCTTAAAGGTGGTTAGTTGAAAACACAACAACAACAGTAAAAACAAAATGAAACAAAACAACCCACCAAACAAAACAAAAACAGGTGGAAACTGATTCCTGCAACCCACATTTTTGGCATCTTCACCCATTGATGGCTTCTAGGGTAAGATCAGGCTAGCATGTCTATGTCTATGGCTGTAATTGATTCATTCCACATCAAATATTTCAGTTTTGCTGCTTCTACAGAAAAGAAAGTAACAGATGATCAATCTCAGTTGTTCGATGGCTATTCTTGTGTCCCTAATGATGTCTTAAACGCTCAGCCTGGTCTTCCTGGAAGAAGTTGTTAGGGGCAGATAGCCAGGTCTGTTCTGATCCTCTGGATCAAAGAGGACAGTCTTAAAGACTGAAATGAGTTAGTTGAGAGGAACAGCTTCTGTACTCATCACGACCTGCACATCTACGGCCACTGATGTTTCCTTCCAATTGCATACAAGGTCCTCATCTGATGACAGCAAGAATATGAAACAAGAATTAAGAAAACACTCCTCTATCTCTTGAACTTGGGAGGTGGAGGCAGGAGGATCAGGAACTCAAGGTCATCCTCAGCTACATAGTGAGTACAAGGCTGGCCTGGACCATATGAGAAAGAATCTTCTCCCTTAATCACAGAAGGTCTCAAAAAATTAATGGTTAAAAGACAAATAAATAACATCACCCAAACTAACTGGGTTCTTTTCTAACGTAAAGAGGCTGTTCTCCGAGCCAAAGTGGACTGGGTAGTAGGTAGGGTAGAGGTGTGTGTGTGTGTGTGTGTGGTGTTATGTCCTTGAGGCCTCAACCCTACAGGAAGAACTACAGACAACTAAGGAAAGCTGAGAATGGGAGAGGTGGCTTTCCCTAGAGAAGAGCAAAATGATTGGTTGTCCGGTGCTAAATAGTCAGCCCTGAGAACATACACAATGGTAGCACTATATGGACTGAGCAGGTTGTATACAGAAATACATATGTATATACATATACATATATGCATTCAATGACAATTAGTGAAAAAGGAGACCATGAATTTGAAAGAGGATGGGGAGGGGCATATGGGAGAGTTTGGAAAAAGGAAAGGGAAGGAAGAAATGATGTAATTAAATTAGAAACTCAAAATTAAATTTAAAAAAAGAGGCTGTTCTCCATGAACAGTTTTAGCAAATGAAGCTGCACTCCTTGAAGATGCTCTGAGCTTAATAACCCTTTGTTCGCACGGGCTTTGAATTATCACCTTGTAGTTTTCTGAAGATTCAACTTTCAGTACATATTTCCAAAGAAAACAAGGAACTTTCATTCAGATGTGGGTGAAACCAAACACAGACATTGTCATCTGAGAAGCAGAATTTATAGGGAAAAAAATAGAGAAAAGTTGGTTCTGGGATAATTCAAATCCCAAAGGAAAACAAAACACACACATCACTTAGCAAATTTCCCACCAGAAACAGGGACACTTGCATGGAGACAGGAAAAGGAAAAAGAAAAAAAAAGAAAAGAAAAAACAAACAAATTGAATGGAACCCAAAAACAATAGATAAGAAGGTTTAGATGAAAGCAAACCATTTGTTGTTGTTGTTGTTTATAAAAACCTTTCAGATGGACTTAAGACTGTTCACAGGTGACAAAAATTTAATCCATTATTCAAATGCAAAGGTTGTTGCAGATAGTAGGTACTTTAAAAGGTATTTTTATTGTATGCATGAGTGTTTTGCCTGCATGTAATGAAAGTGCACCACGCTCATGTTGTGCCCACAGAAGCCAGAAAAGGGCATCAACTTCCCCAGAACTGGAGTTACAGATGGTTGTGAGCTGGCATGCCGGAACTGAGCCCAGGTCAGTATTGTTGACTAATGAGGCATCTCTTCAGCCCCATGAATAAATATTTTAATATTTTATATGGCAAAAGCAGTGCTATGAGAAGTAGAAAAACAGACAATAGAAACTTCAGTTATTAGCAGTTACAATCAATAAGTGTCATTATCAAAATTAAAAGGCAAACACCAGAATTGAAAAACATTTCCAATAAAGATCAATTTAGATAATGTCTTCAATGTGTGATGATTTTCTTATGTATCTAATAGCAGCATATCACACACCAAATTGAACTGGGGAAGAATGACAGACAAGCAGTTCTCAAAGGAAAGAATTTAAATGTTTGCCAAACAGATGAAACTGGTACCAACAATATGACGAAAAGGAATATTTCACTTTCAAATGAAAAGCTACCCCTGTGATGCTGTCAAACTGCCTCCTAAATATTTATGTTTATGCCCCTCATCTGGACTGCTCTCAGCTTTAACCAGAGAAGCTTCTTTCTGTAGCAGGCAGAGGCCAACACACTCAAGTGGTCCAAGTGCCAGAAACAAGTGACTGTTGAGAGGTCAGACCTCAGTGGTACACCTATGTCAAGCCCTCCACTGTAGCATGAATCTTAAAGGATCCTGCCAATTCCTCGGCTGATCCTGTTTCCTCAGACTGGAAGCTTCTGAGTCCTCATCCAAATGGATCTCAGCTGAACTGTTGCTCAAAAGCCTAAAAGCTTAACCAACTAGTTCCTGATCCTCACACCTTATATACCTTTCTGCTTCCTGCCATCACTTCCTGGGATTAAAGGCTCTTGTTACCACGCCTGGCTGTTTCTAGTGTGGCTTTGAACTCACAGAGATCCAGACGGATCCAGCCTCTGGAATGCTAGGATTAAAGGCATGCGTGCCACCATTTTCTGGCCTCTATATCTAGTGGCTGTTCTTTTCTCTGACCCCAGATAAGTTTATTAGGGTACACAATATTTTGGGGAACACAATATCATCACACTCCACCATCACCACCAGCAAGGCTCAGGAAGAGGGGACAGAAAGAATGTAAGAGAGAGAATGATGAGGAGTGCTGGACACGCTGTCTTCTGGACATGGCATGGCCTCTGCACCAATGAATCACAGCAACCGTGGTTGCCTGCACAAGTCCTGCACAAGATCAAGATGGTCTCCAGCCAAGCACGAATGCGGACACATGCATGAGGCCCCAACTCCAACTGAGGAGCTATTGGCAGCTGACGGGGAGGGCAAGCCCTTTTCCTTGTGGATATAACCATGGTAGGTTACCCATGCTTCAGTGGATGACATCACTCCCATTGGCTATGTGCAGGTAGGTAATAATGAATGGACTCAATGAGACAGTAAGAAAAAAGTTCATGAAGTTAGGAAGAGGACATGCTCTGGGGGTCTGGTGGGAGTTGAGGAAGGAAATGGTGGGTGGATATTATTGAAATGCATTGTATACATGTATGAAATTCTCAAAGAATAAATAAAAATTTATTTAAAAACTATATATATATATATATATATATATATATAGGGACCTTGTCTCAAAAAAAGAAATAAAAATATTAATAATGAAATAAAAAGCTATATATGTGAACACTCATCAGCAACACAGAATGGCAAAGCTGGGCATGAACACACGGGTATTTACCAAGACATCTTTAGTAATGATACAAAAGCAGAAACAAGTCAAAAGTCCAACAACAGATGAACAATCAGATAAGTGAGAATCAGTAAGATTATCCTTTTGTGTAAAATTCATGCTGAGAAAAATAAAATATCTGGCATATGCTTGTAATCCCAGTACTCAGGTGACTGAGGTAAGAAGACTGTCATGATTGTCATGCGTGCTGAGAATCGAACCCAGGTCCCCTACAAAAGCAGGCAATGCTCTTAACCACTGAGCCATCTTTCTGGGCCCATTTTCTTTATCTTTTCAGTTGGTTAAAGCATTTTCTCACAAAGATTCTGTGACCACATGGACAAAAGAGGTAAAACTCAGGGGATTCCTGAGGTATTTCAAATGTACAAGCATTCTGTGTTTCCCATGATTACAGACGGAAAACAAAATTGCATTGTAATTGCATGTGTGCTTCTTAGAGACACAGTGGTGGTGCTGAGGAGGGCCTGCCTATGTGCAACGCACATAGGAAACACAGTACCTTCGCATGACCTAAAGAGACCCCACGAATGACCACAGACGGTTTATACTATGAAAGCTGAAATACTTAGATGAAGTCCCCTGGCAAAAATCTTATTCTGAGAAAAATATTAAGTAAAGGAAGCAAATAAATTGTAGGTCACCAGTAAGCTCCAAATGAAAGCTTCACTCTGGAAGATCTCAACATTCAGACTTTCTAACTCAAAGAAGTCTGCAGAGAAGATGGGAACCAACATGAGCTCAAGGTCCCAGGGTTTATTATCCCACTGTCATGAACTGGAGAGATTAATGGAGACTCTTTCATAAATGTTTTAGGTGTGCCAAAGAAATGACTTGTCACCAAACCTTTTTATAAAGAAGCCAGGCAGTGTGCCAGGAAGGATCCTGGTTGGTGAGCAGCACTGTAGCCATCCTGTTCATTGACTGCAGGAGACCATACTTCTAGCTAACTTCAGCTGTCAAGTTGACATGGCCCAAAGTTTCAACTGGGGAGGACTGCCTCCAACAAATTGCCCTGTGGGTATGTCTGTGGGGTATTTTCTTGATTCCTACCTGAATGGGGAGGGCCTAGCCCACTGTGAGTGGTACTATCCCTAGGTAGGGGGTCCTGGGGATCCAGGGAGCAAGCCAGTAAGCAGCATTTTTTCTAGGTTTCTGTCTCAAGGTCCTGTCCTGAGCCCCTCCTTTGGCTTTCTTTACTGGTGAACGCAACCTGTAAGATGACAGAAACCTTTTCTTTCAGCATTTGCTTTTGGTCAGAATGTTTTATCACAGCACAAGAGTGCAAACTAGAGCAATGCTCACCCTCAGAGGTGGCACCATTTTCGCTGTACACAAGGTAGAATGGCCTGCAAACGGAGAACAGTACAAGTCCTAAGCAAGCTGGGAAGCTGCTGCTTGTTAGACCTGTGAGCTGGGGTGATGACTCCGGGGGTCAAGAGCACTTGCACAATCACCAGTCCCGAAGTTTGGATCCCAGCTTCTACGTTACAAGCAGGTGTCTGGTGCACCTTGGCAATCCTAGTTACAGGGAGGGTCATGGGGCTTGCTGGTTTGCTGGCTTGCAGCCTTGCCTAGGAAGCATGAACTCCTAGTCCAGGGAGAGACCCTGCCTGCAGAAGAATAAATGGAGAGTAGCAGAGGGGACACCTGCCTCTCACTGCTGGTCTCTGCACTAGTGCCCTAGCACAGATCGTCACCCTCAAATGAGTGCTCTCTCTCTCTCTCTCTCTCTCTCTCTCTCTCTCTCTCTCTCTCTCTCTCTCTCTCACACACACACACACACACACACACACACACACACAAGTCCTTTAAAAAGGATGAACTATGAGATGCCAGCAGATGTCATAGAAATGTAAAGTAACATTCATACCCTGTAGAGCATGAAGCAAAATCTGCAGGATCATCAGTTCTCCCTTAGACCCAGAACCCTGAGAGCCCCTTCTTACTGTGTCTTGATGTATGAATGCATGATAACACCAAGGGTGAAGAAAATAGTTATTGTTGGTTTTGTTTGGATACAGGGTCTCGCTATGTTTATGAAGATAACCTAGCACTTGCAACATAGCCCAGACTGGCCTTGAAATCACTACACTCCTGCCTCAGCTTCCTGACTGCTGAGATTATAGGTGTTTGCCACTCTGCCTGGCTCTATTTTAAAACAAACAATTTCAAGTAAGTGAAATATATAACATAGACATATAATATATATACATATTCTTTTCTCGTTTGCTTGTTTATTTTTGCCGCAGTGTTCACTACATAGCCCTCGCTGACCCGGCACTTGCTATAGTTTACAGTGAAAAGAATTCAAGGCATAAAGGACCCAAGTTCCTCAGAGAAGTGACAGCCAAGTCACAAGACCATCCTCTCCAGCACCATGTTTTATGCAGTTTGCTTTAATTCTTCCAACAGGAAAGGGGCTGGCATTGGGGTGGGGCCAAGACTTAATTAAGCATTCTCCCTGTAAACGATTGGAATGCTCTCCCTAATAGTATAAAAACACAACAGAAGCACATTAAAGAAGACAGAAGGGGACAGGCGTGGTGAGGCATGCCTTTAATTTATAGTCAGGCAGTGGTGGCACATGTCTTTAATCCCAGCACCACGGAGGCAGAGGCAGGCGGATCTCTGAGTTCAAGGCCAGCCTGGTCTACAGAGTGAGTTTCAGAGCAGCCAGAGAAACTGTCTCTGGGGGGAAAAACAGGGGTGGGGAGGTGAGACAAAACCATTAAGAACTCAGCCAACATTCACATTTTTATATTATGCCTTGAAATTTTCATGGAGATATTTTGAACATTGAAGAGGCAACCTCCTGACATCTGTCTTCTGTATGATGCTACATGTTTGTGTGAAAGCAATGACACCATCTTTTCTAGTACCATTAGTCACCCCCAAAACAAACAAACAAACAACGAATGGCATTTCAAACCGAAGATTTTAGGAAGCAGTGTGAAGGAGCCACTCCGAGAGAGCTGGCCAGTGTTGAATCCTGGCCCTAAGGTTCACAGCTGTGAGTCCGGGTCTCAAGCATAGCTGCATTCTGAATGCCTCCCTGAGAGTGTGATGCTTAACAAGCTGCTGAGAGAGTCTGTGGGACTTTTAGCACTTCATTTCCCATGTGCATGAGGCAGGGGAGGGGAGAATTCCCACAGTCCATCCTTGAGGCTTTTCTTACTTGGTCATTTGTAAGAATCTACTTCTCTGAGGACAGTGCATCTGTACAACTCGACCACGAAAGCTATGTTACCACTAGTTAAACCCTGGTAAACACAGGTTCAATGAGCATGAACAAGATGCTTACATTTCAGTGTCCAAACAGCCAATTAGTCTACTTGATGGCATGAAATAAAAGATTTCACTCCACCTGGGCTCCCAGGATGTGACTGTTTATGTTGTCTGTTTTAATTTTTATGTTTCAGGAAAGAAAGCAAGAGACATGGAGGGATCTCTTTGGATAGTGCTTCAGAACACCTAAGAGACACAAAGTCCCTTCTCCAGGCTGTGATGTCCACTCCCCTGAGCCTGTGGGTAAACATGCGACATTGGCAGCTTTCCATGGAAAATAGAAATCATCATTCAGGAAGAAACTGGCCATTCCAGAGCACCCACAATCACCAAAATGAAGAACTACCGTGTGTTCTGTGTAACGTGGAAGGCAAGAAATGGGGAACAAGGTAGAATGTTCTTGTGAGTGGAACCTAAGATGACTATAAAGTGTCTGACTTCTTACTCTAAATGTGTATTTTCTCCCAATTGTAGATATGATTATAATTAGATCATGCAATTCTCCTCAACCTGATAGAGAATAAAGACAGGTTCCCTCCTGGGGATTGCTCCCAGGGTCTGGACTATCAGGTGTGAGGAATCTGACTTAGGTTTCTCAGATTTGACTGTGATTTGGGATAGATAATTGCTAAAACCCTTTTAATCTCTAAACCACTGTGAATGGTTTCATTGATGTCTGTTAACTTTTTGTCACACAGGGCTGTGACAAATACCTGACAGAAGCAACTAATGAAAGCAAGTGTCCATTTGACCTACAGTTCCACAGTCCTGGAGCCATGAGGTACCTCACCAGATGGCACCTGCAGGACCCCAGCCCACGCAATAGTGGAACTCACATTCAGGGTAGGTCTTCTCACCTCACTTAACGCCAACTAGAAATTCCCTCACTGGAATGCCTAGAATTTGTCTCCTGGGTAATTCTAGATCCTGCCAACTTGACAATCAATATCATCTATCACAGTGATATAAATGAGGTCTAGAAGATGAGCTATTATAAATACACAGTTAAGGTTTTAATTCATTTACTGGATAATAATGGTCAACATTCATAGAGTCAGGCACTTTTCCAACAATACTTTATTTGTACAAGTACTTTAAATTTTCCCAGCAGTTCCATGAAACAAGCATGAATCTCATTCTAATTTTAAAATCAAGATGACATTAAGCTAAATTAAATAATTTAAAAGTACAGTACTTTTTAAAGCTAGTGATCAAGCTTCATAGCTGGCTGGAATTCAAATGTAGGAACTCTATCTCAGAATGCATACATGTAAGAATTCAGCAATCCAGCTACTACATATTTCAAAATATTCGTCCTGATCCAGAGAGGACTTAGCCCTGACCATCACAGCTGCATTTGTGCAGCGTGGTCTACCATCCCAGAGAAGCTTTTGCTGGTGCAGAAATGAATTTTGAAGTATTTCAATTATTCTGCTACCACAGAACTGTTCATGTGTGTATAGGCATGTGCGTGTACAGGTGCACATGCAAGCCTAGGTTGACATTAGGTATCTCAATCACACTCCAACTTATATATTGACCTAGCTGAGCCCAGAGCTCACCATTTTGACTATTCTGAATTACCCTGCTTCATTTGTGATGTGCTGGGACTACAGGCTAACTGTCATACCCACCTAGTCTTTACATGGGTGCTAGGGACCAAACTCTGGTCCTCATGCTCAAGTATCAAGTGTCCTACACACTGAGTTTCCTCCCTAACTCAGAACATAATTTGTATGTTGATCTAATTAAACAACAGTAGTCATAGTGTCTATGACTTCTCCAGCCCTGTGATTTTGACAAAGTTAACAGTACCAGGCGTGGATTTCCTCCTGTGGTGCGGGCCTCAAACCCAATCACAGTGGTTGGTTACACCCAGAACAGTTTTGCTACTGTTACACAAATAGGCTTATCTTTCCTGATGAGTTGGTGGTGTAGTTCACAGAGTCACAGCTAGGTAAGACCATCAATACCTTTTCTCTGCCAGCATATTACCTTCTGATGCTAGCCAGCAGGGAAGAAGCTTCCACCTCAATTCCAGCTCAGTTGTAGAAAGGAGCTTTAGAGTCAAAGTGCATCTCCCATCCTAAGAACTATGTGTATATCTCTAGCTCATCCTACTTTAAAAATAGTTTCTCTAACTCTTGAGTTAATTAGTCTTATTGCTGACATTTAGACATAATGGTGTTGTATCACGATTTTATTTTAAATGAGATATGTAGAAGTGAATGCTGGATACACCCCTCAGTCCTATACAGACATCATTAGCACACTGAGTGTGTGTGTACTCACATGCTTCTTCCCTTTCCCACCCCTTCCTGCACATATCTACAAGTTCCTGACCAGAAAATCTCAAGAGTCAGTGTTTATTAGGATTTCTTATGAAGGGTGGACATTTAGGTCCTTTTCTCTGGTCCTTGTCCATCTCCTTTTCTTGGGCTTCCCTCATTGAGTGGCAGTCTGTCTTTGTGTCCGTCAACAATAATATTGTTGAAGCTCTCTTTCTCTTCTTGTGAAGAAACATTTTGGGACATAACATACACACGTCTGCAAAATAAACAATATTATTCAGGCTTTGGGTCATCTATACCTAAATAAAATAGGGGTGTTGTCCTAACTCTGGAGAGACAAAGCTCAAACAAGACAATACAATGTCTATTTCTAACAATGTGTCAAAGGTCTCCATCTGAAGGTTCTGCATTTTGACTCCTTCTTCTGGCCTCCAAGTCACCAGGATATATGTGTACACAGATACAGACACATAAACAAAAAAGAATTGTAAAATAAAATCTGAAAAAAAAAATAGATGGGCTGGTGAGATGGCTCACTTTGTTACCGTGTTGTAAAGCCTGGGGACATAAATTCCATGCTTGTGATACACATGCTGGAAAAAGGGAACTGACGCCTGCAAGTTGTCTTCTGACCTCTACACTCTCTTAGTAGTGTGAGCATGTAAGCACACACACACACACACACACACACACACACACACACACACACACACACACACACACAAATACAATTTTAACAATAAGTACATATACAGTAGAGGGGGATAGAGGAAGACATCCATGGTTTACCTATGCCCTCCACATACACACACAGGACTTTCAGATACCTCCTGTATGACAGTGTGCTCTTAACTCCTTCCAGCCCTGTGTGAGTTCACCTTCAAAGCACAGCACTGAGCTCGCATGACTCGTCATCACCGAGTTCTATTGGCAGGAAGTAGTGTGTCATGCTCGGTTCAGGAAAGAGGCTCAGCTTCCTTCACCTTCTCGGCATCCAGGATGCTCGCATCCCATTCTGCATCACTGGACCAGTTCTGAGCATGCCCTGAGGAGGGAAGAGTCTTACAATGCTGCAAGAGATGTGAGAACCAAGGAAGGTTTTTCCCACTGTCATGTCCTTAGGATACCTCCAGACCCAGGGAGACATAGAGTGCCTTAACTTCTGAGAGCAGCACAGTGGAATTCAGCAAGAAGCCTTTAGTACTTGTTTAAAAATTGTTTTTTTCTAACCCTTCAATAGAATGTTTCACTTAATATTTTCATGAGTCCTGCCTTAGCTATATCATATAAACACGCACAGAAAGCATTTAGCCTGTCTCTGTTTTCTAGGTATTCTCCCATTGTTTTTGGAGTGTGTGTGATAGATGATAGAGAGAGAGAGGGAGAGAGAGAGAGAGAGAGAGAGAGAGGAAGGTATGTGGGTATACTCATACTCATGGCACATATGTGGAGGTTATTGGTTCTCTTCATACACTATGTGACATTCAGGAATTGAACTCATGTCCTCTGGCTTGACAGCATGTGCCTTTACCTGTGGAGCCACTGAAGCTTAGTCATCACACTGGTCATATTGTAATGGTAATATAAGTCAGGTCGTACTACCTTTATCCTGGAAATACAATGAGAAGCAGATGGTGACAAGTCACCCTATTCAATGCTGCATACATACCACAGGCCCTAAGTTTTTTCTCATAGAGAAGTTGTTCTCATCTGAGAGATGGGAATACCAAGCCCACATACACACATTAGGTTGTGAACGTGTAAAGCTCAACCCAGTCTTATTGGCAATGACAAGGTTCCTCTGCTCCATAGCTTCTCACTGGTAAAAACCAGGCTCTCTGGTCTGTAGCTTCATCCTCAGCAGTTAAGAGCCCTGAGGAGCATCAGCTGTGGGGGAAATAAGATTAATAACTGTTCTACATTGCTGGAAAATGGGCCATACCAGCCCCAGCAGCTAAACATGGGGTGAAGGTCAGCAGTAACCTGAACCCATCATTTCAAACCATCTTGAAATTTTACTTGAAAGTTTTATTTAAACACCCTCATCAAGACTGAGAGAATCGTGGGTAGTTTTGCATTCAGCATAATTGTATGTTTTATTTCTCAATCTTTAGAAAATTTTCATAGCTGTTTTTAAGAAGAAAGTTCTTAAAATCTAAATGATATATTTTGCTGAAAGAAAACCTTAGGGATCCAGGAGAGATTCTCTCTCTCTCTCTCTCTCTCTCTCTCTCTCTCTCTCTCTCTCTCTCTCCCCCCCCCCCCCCACCTTGGAGAAGCTAATATGGAAAGGACGCTGCATTCCAGTAAACCGATAGAGGAGGCTAATGGACAGCAGTGTAGAAATCGTGTGAAATCTCGGCTGTGTGGAGTCTGTCTCACCCATAGACACATTGCCCCTCATTCTTGATGGAATTTTGCCTCAGATGTGGCAACGATTGCTTATTGCTGGTTTGGGTTTTAAGATTTTATTTTTTAATTATGTGTATATGTGTGTGCTTGTTAGAGAGCCTGCGCGTGTGAGCACAGGTGCCCACTGCAGCCAGCAGCATTGGATCCCTCTGGAGCAGGAGTTACAGGAGGTTGTGAGGAACCTGACACAGTAACAAGAACTAAACTTGGGTCCTCTGGAAGAGCAGTACTTACTCTCAACAGATGAATCATCTCTCCATCCCCTAAGCTTTCTACAAGTTATATATATATATATATATATATATATATATATATATATATATATATATATATATATGACGATACCAGCTACCTCACAAATCCAACCCCTGCTCACACACACAGACTCACACACCTACACACACACAGACACACTAACTATTGTTCCTGTGTCTACTCCAATGTATGTTTTCAACTGTTTTGTTCTCCCTGCCCCCGCCCCCCATGGAACTATCGCTCCTGGGTGCTGGCTTGTCCTAAGAAACACAGTTAGAAGTGTGAGGCATGTCAGCTATCGCTTCTGTTTCTAGAATTACAGTAAGCAGGAAAATGACAAGGAAGAAATGAATAAATGGGTTCATACTGCCATCTGGTGACAATGATACAAATAGACAGACAACACATTCGGAGAGCTCAAAATTACCAGGTAAAACCAGAATTTAGTACAGGTACACAGTCCCAGTCCTCAGGATGTAGAGGCAGAAAGACAGTGCGATGGAGGCCAGCCTGAGCTCCACAGTGAGCCAGTCAGTCAATAAAAAGTTCATTATTTTCAATTATATTAATAAATATTAAAGCTGGGTGTGGTGTGAATTTGAGGTCACCCTAGACTACATGAGACCCTGTCTTAATAAAACAGACAAAAATAGAGAAGAAAAGAAGGAAGGAAGGAAGGAGGGGAGGAGGAAGAGAAGAAAAAGGCGAGAAGAAAGAAAAGGAGAGTGTTCAATAGTCTAATTAGAAAATGATGACCTCGTGGTTATGGTTAGAGTTTGGCTCCTGCGGGGATTTGAGATGCCTCAGTTCCGGTTCCTGTTGTTTCTTTCTATACCTTCAGGAATGAAGTGGAGCCTCTGATGCTCAGGACCAAGAATCATACAAAATGCTTAATTGTAGTTGGTTTTTCTTTCACTCTTTTGGGGGCTCACCATCCAGCTCCCAAATAAATATGGAGACTTATTCTTACTTATGAATGCCTAGCCTTAGCTTGGCTTGTTTCTAGCCAGGTTTTCTAACTTCAATTATCCCATTTCTCTTTAACTACATTTTTGCTTCTGGGCCTTTTACCTTTCTTTATTCTATATATCTTTCTTTCCTTCTTACTCCATGGCTGGCTGTGTGGCTGGCCCCTGGCATCCTCCTCTCCTCCTTTTCCCACTCCTCAATCTTATTCTCCTCCCTAGATTTCTCCTTCTATTTATTCTCTGTCAACCAGCCCTGCCTATTTCTCTCTCCTGCCTTGCTATTGGCAATTCAGCTCTTTATTAGACCATCAGGTGTTTTAGACAGGCACAGTAACACAGTTTCACAGAGTTAAACAAATGCAACATAAAAGAATGCAACACATCTTTGCATCATTAAACAAATGTTCCACAGCATAAGTGAATGTAATGCATCTTCAAATAATATTCCACAACACTTAATTATTCTTTCACCTCTTTGGGAGGACTCTGCCTCTAAAGATCATTCCAGAATTAAAACTTGAAGGGCACGTTGTGTGGTGGCGCAGCATTCACAGAAATGTCTCCTCTCATGTTTACCTTCCAATAGGTCCTTCAGTATTTTCTAGAAAGTCATCCACATCATTGAACCAGATGAACTTCAAGGTTCCATTGTTCTGTCAGTATGAACTTCTGAAGTGACTGTGTAGGATGGTATCCAGAGGGAGTCCACAGTCCTTTGTTATATGTAAGCTTCTATTATAGCAAGCTTCTGCCAACACTGAGACAGGAGGACTGCTCTTACATAGCAAACTCTCCAGAGGAAACCAAAGGTTCTCAATGATATGTAATTTGTTTGGCAGATTTAGCTGCCTCTCATTCTCTCTCCATTCATCCATCCATCCATCCATCCATCCATCCATCCATCCTTCTTTCCCTCCCTCTTTCCTTCCCTCCCCCTCTTCCTTCTTTCTATGGTACTGTTAAGCATCCAACTGGAGGAGAAGGCTCAAGCTAGGCCAGCACTCTCCTATTGAGCTGCATGGCGGTCTCTTGTCTTCACACCTATACTGTCAGCACACTGTCTTCTCAACTACCTGGATCCTTTCCAAACTTTAAAATTCACCACTTCAAAACTGCTTCCAGAGCCAGAGAACCAGGGCCTGTGCAGCAAGATAGTAACTTCTTTATATGACAGGAAGCTATGTCCATGAAATCTCAGCAATATGGCTGCCTAAACAATGACAACACCAGTTGCCATGCCAACACAGATGCAGAAAATGTCATAAGGCCATAGATGGACCTACAGGCAACTAATGGTTGTAGAGTGGAAGAAACAGTCTTCTCCAGGGACAATCCTCCTGAGAGTTTATCTAATCCCAAATAGTCAGCCACATACACATACAAGCAACACTACATGGCCTCAACAGTTTTTATGCAAGTGAGAGAGAAGGGTAGAAATGATGTAAATATAGGATTTATGCATTAAATTCTCAAAAAGTTAATTAAATTTTTTTAAAAGCTTTGAGGTTTATGTATATATAGAAGTCGCTTTCCACTAGTCACTGCTCTTAGCATTCTGTGTGTATAGTATTATTTTTTAATCTTTAGAAAAATGGGAGATGGGGGATCATCATCCTTATTTAATAGTTGACAAAGCTCAACTAACCCACATCTGCATGGAGAAAGAAAAGGAACCAGGTTTGGAAGCAGGCTCAGTCTCTTTGACTCCTTTCTTCCTAATTAAGTATATTGTTTGTTCTGATTGTTACATCGGGTCTTTTTAAGGTGCACACATGTGTAAGCACACATGCATTCAGCTTCTAGAAGAGACATAATGAATGTCACATTTGCATTTAATCATAACAGTATATACATTTCAATATCATCCTTATGTGCATCTGAGCCAAATGACTTGAGACTAGAAATCACTCTTGGCCCTTCTGTTTAGCATCCCCAGAGTCCAGGTTAGCAAGTAAGGAGATTCTGTGGGCCACAGGTGAGGGTACAAGGCTCAAGAGGCCAAGGCCACCTTCAGGTGCAGGTCAGGTTGGAGTCCAGTTTATACTATATGTGACCCTGTGTCAAAAAAGTTGTAATTAAAAACAACTGTAGATTCTAAAACCCGACCATATTCTTCCATGTGCCAACTATGAAATGTCAAAAAGGGTTCTTGTCCTCTGTTCAGCAACTCTAGGATAATTTATAAAGCTTGTTAAAAAATTGAATGAAGCAGGCTGGAGAGTTGTCTCAGCAGCTGAAAGCACTGTCTGCTCTTGCAGAAGACCTAGGTTTGATTCCCAGCACACAAATAGTCAGTTACTATTGTCTATAATTTTAGTCCCAGAGGATTCAAAACCTTCTTCTGACTTTCAAGGGCTCTGCACACACATGGTATACATACAAACATGCAAGAAACACTCATGCACATCATAAAATAGGCCAGGCAGTGGTGCATGTCTTTAATTCTAGCACTTGGGAGGTAATGATGGGCAGATCTCTGATTTTGAGGCCAGCCTGGTCTACATAGTGAGTTCCAGGACAGCTATAGCTACACAGAGAAACCCTGTTTTGAAAAATTAATCATTATCATCATCACCATCATCATCATCACCAATATCATCAAATAAATGAGTTTACAAATTGGCTGAAGGTCTAAGGAGAAAGTCTTTGTCTTGAAAGCCTGATGACATGAGTTCAGTTCCTACACCCCAGGTAAAAAAGCTGGGTAGGTATGATGTCATCTACTTGTTATCACAGCTCTGAGAAGTTGGTGTAGCTAGATAGAGTTTTCCTGCCTAGCCCACAGTCAGAACAAATCTCTCACCCGCCAGTCCCACAGCTACTCAGACCCAACCAAGTAAACACAGAGACTTATATTGCTTACAAACTGTATGGCCGTGGCAGGCTTCTTGCTAACTGTTCTTATATCTTAAATTAACCCATTTCTATAAATCTATACCTTGCCATGTGGCTCATGGCTTACCGGCATCTTCACATGCTGCTCGTCATGGCAGCAGCTGGCAGTGTCTCCCTCCACCTTCCTGTTCTCTCAATTCTCCTCTCTCTTAGTCCCGCCTATACTTCCTACCTGGCTACTGGCCAATCAGTGTTTTATTTATTGACCAATCAGAGCAACACGTTTGACATACAGACCATCCCACAGCAAGTTGGAGAAAAGAGGATCCCTTGGACTTGCTGGCGTGCCAGCCAGATTAGCCTACTTGGTTAGCTCTAGGTTAATGAGAGGCTCAGTTTCAAAAAACAAGGAGAATATCACCTGAGGAATAATACCCAAGGTTAATCTCTAGCCTCCATACTTACATGAATACACACACAGGGAGAGAGACAGACAGACAGACAGACACACACACACACACACACACACACACACACACACACACACACACACACAGAGACAGACAGAGAGAGAGAGAAAGAGAGAGAGAGAGAGAGAGAGAGAGAGAGAGAGAGAGAGAGAGAGAGAGAGAAATGAATTATGGTTGCTCATTTTTTAATATCCCTGTCTCTTCTGCTTATCGACTCTTCAGTGAACACTGCTGGTTGTTTTCAGTAACATGGCCATGGCTTTATCAAAGGGCCAAAATAGTTTCAATTGTCTTTAGAAGGTGATATTGGCCCAGTCTCAGTGATAATTCTGCAACAATGGGACAAGTCATTTTACATGGATTACACAGCCACCACCTTCGTCCTTGATAGAATATATAGATGCTGGGGAAAGCTGACAGCACCATGCTCCCAGGTTTCTGGTCTGGCTGTGACCACATGGAAAGTTCTAGATATGGAGTAGCAGCTTTATTTGTCTGTTCCCAGAGGTCTGAAATGACTCCCACACTCTCTGTCCATCCCCAGATATCTGAGGTGAATAAATCAACTCTGTTGTTGGTTTTTTTACTCTTTACTTTTTTGGTTCTTTTGCTCTTTTAGGGGGCCTGCCACCCAGCTCCCCAATAAATCACACATGGAGGCTTACTCTTACTTAGCTTATTTCTAGCCAGCTTTGCTTAACTTTAAATTATCCCAGCTATCTTTTGCCTCTGGGCTTTTTCCTTTTCTTACTTCTGTATATCTTACTTTCACTCTTATTCTGTGGCTGGCTGTGTGGCTGGGTGGCTGGCGCTAGTGTCCTCCTCTCCTTGTTCTCTTGCTTTTTCTCAGATTTCCCCTCCCATTTATTCTCTCTGCCTGTCAGGCCCGCCTATCCACTCTCTCCTGCCTCGCTATTGGACGTTCAGCTCTTTATTAGACCAGCAGGTGTTTCAGACAGGCAAAGTAACACAGCTTCACAGAGTTAAGCAAATGCAACATAAAAGAATGCATCATGTCTTTGCATCATTAAACAAATGTTCCACAGCATAAACAAATGTAACACACCTTATAATAATACTCTAGCACACAACTTGTTTCAACTCTGGCTTCTAGGATATTTCCCTAACCTACAAACTCAGAAAAAAACAGCCTCAGAAGCTACATCCATATGAACTTCTTCCTCTCTGCCAGCTGTGTGTCACCACTGAGAAGACAGTGAATAAGGACAGAGAATATTCCAGAAAAAAAAAACCAAAAAACAAAAACCAAACAAACAAAAAATGGTTTTAAAAAGAATGTCTATTTGTGACCCTGGGGATGACAAGAGCTCTCCAAAAACTACTCTTTAAGCGTAACAGGTTTGTACACACGGTTCAAATATCCCACAACAGGAGCCAGTGTCTAGTTGACAGGAAATAGCCATAGAGAGTAAAGGAATCAGGAAGATGGATAGAGAAAAGCACAGGAAGTAGTAAGGAGGGACTTTGAGTGTGGCGGTCTCTTTTGGTTTGGCATGGTGGCTAAGGAGGAAAGTGAACTAGTTGCTTCTCATCTTCTCTGAGCTAGCAAGTTTTTACCCCAGTCTCTGACTTCCAAGTCTTTATTGGTAAAACTGTAAATTATAAGATTAGATAAAAACAACAGACAACAGGGTCTTGCCATTTTGGCTAGGCTGGCCAGGCAGTGAGCTCTGGGATTCTCTGTGTCTGTCCTCCAGTGCTGGGATTGCAGGAACACAAGCCCACGCCTGATGCTTTACATGGGCGCTTGGTATTCAAACTCAGGTTCTCATGCTTGCACAGCTCCCTGTTTAATCCTCTGATATCGTTCTTCTACAAATTCGTGAGTTACTGATTTAAATAGTGGTCGCCCAGGGTTTCTAAACATCGAAAAAAAGAGAATTAACCAGGAAACATGTCTCGGTGGGAATTTACAAGCCCTACCAAACAGTCTTGTTAAAATCAATTCTAAATCTCATTGGAACTCTAAATCTAATTATGAATTCATAAAAACTTCAGAAATACATAAAATGAAACCATAGAAATGCAATCAGGAAATCCAATTTCTTTGGAAAATAAATTACAAAAGAGGTTGTGAGAGACCATACCAATTAAAGTGGGTATTTTTAAAGAAACATCTTGGTAATTGGAATGATTAAGCTTACTTTGAATGTGTTACAAAGCTAAAAGCAAATCTTGACACAAGAAGGAAAACTGACATACTTATAGTTCTTGATGATATTGAGAAAAAATTTATATATCAGTGTTCTTATATTGATGTAGCTAATAGCATAACAATATAGTAAAGATAAAAATGAGTATTGTGTGCTGTGACAGTAACATCAGGTATAATGGTACTATAGTGGCTGAACTAACAAAAGCTCCCTGTCATAATAATGAAATAATCATAAAGTAACATCTTCAAAATAAAGATAAAAAAGAACCAAAACCCAAAACTGTGACATGAGATGATCTCATGTGTTGGAACAAAGTGTAAAGGGGAAAGTTGTTTTTTATTTATTTATTTTTTGTTTTTGTTGGTTTTTTTGGTTTCTCTTTTTGTTTTTGTTTTGTTGTTGTTCTTTTGAGACTAGGTTTCTCTGTGTAACAGCTCTGGCTGTCCTGGAACTCAGTCTGTAGACCAGACCGGCCTCAATCTCACAGAGACCCACTTGTCTCTACCTCCCGAGTGCTGGGATTGCAGGCGTGCACCACCACTGTCGGTGCAAGGGGATTTAAACATGGACTTGTAATCCTCTAAAACTGTTCATGAGTCTTTGGGAAATATTTTTATGCCTTTGGCTTCTCCATAACAAAAAAGGAAATGTGAAATTTTACAATAAATCAAACAAGATCCGTATCTACTGTTCCACATCTGCCTCTCCAGTCTCATCCGTCCCAGAGCTTTGCTTATCTCGGCCTAAGAGTGTGGCTACATTCCTTTTCTGTGACTATAGTAAGTTCTTTGTCCAGAGAGGAGAGAAAATAAGTATCTGAGAGACAGTAGCCAGAAGTTTCCCAAAATCTATGCAAGGCTTCCACAGGAAAGGAAAAAATGCTTTCTGTGCCCTTTCCCCGATGATACTGTTATCTATGATATGCAGCAAATCCACTTCAGTCCATGGTGATCTGATGCCCCAAAGCCCATCTAAATCCACAGCTGACTGCCTGGGACTGGGTGCTTCACTGAGAAAACCTTAGTCCTACTGTGAGTGATATCATCCCCTCTGAGTGACCCCAGACTCCAGCAGTAGCAAGGCCTGTCTTTGAGGCCAATGGCAAACAGAGGTGAAGCCTTCAGGGCTGAGGCATACCCAGAAGGCAGTGGAATCCCTCCTTTAGTGTACTGCAGCAGTAACAACAGAGTAGAAGGCTAACAGAGATGTTCAGAGGTTCCCCAAACACGCTATCTTCCCAGATGGTTTTGTTGCAAGGCAAATGGTGACAGAAGTGGGTGGCTAGATCCAGAAAAAGAGATGACAGAGAGGGATATCTGAGAAATTCACAGATGAGGGGAAAAGAACAGAGAAAACTGAAACTAGGGGTGTTACATGTCCCTAAGTAAGTATTCACGAATAGGGACACACACACACACACACACACACACACACACACACACACACACACACACATATTTTTGTGCTTCAGGTCCATTGTAGAAATGTGGCCTTAAAATAAACAGGACAAGACAAAGGGCACATTGCAACACATACTGTTGAGTCATGCAGATGCTTATATAATTTTGTACCCATTCTCATCACCTTGGCAAGAATCAATAGTCCCTAGACCCCAAAATAGCTCCACATGTGATTCCCGGCTGACTGGGAAGCAGACTGCACCTGGCATGGTGAGCACCGAGCACACCCAAAAAAGTGATGACCCAGAAACCATCCTCCTGTCCAGAATCAGGTCACAGGAACTTTGGATGATAAATCTGGCAGCTAGAACATCATTAGGGTACGAAAAGTATCCTTTTATTATAGCTTGAATTTCATACAGCATTTCAAAAGGAATATCAACCATGGTTAAGAATTAGATGACTGGATGGGCTTGGAGCTCAGTGATTAAGTGCTTGCCTAGTGTGTGGAGAGGGCCTAGAGTCTGGTTCTCAGCATCTCCCCTCAAAGTATCATAACATGTTGTCTCTGTCTATTTCTTCGGTGATATGTTAACCAGTTAGTTATTGATTTTATTCTGAGCCTATGCCTGAGAGATCGGTGATTGAAGTCTCTTTGTCAACAACAAAGCAAAGTCAGTCAAGTGGAGTGGCCTAGCCAACATCACTGAACTAAAATTGCCCAGGCCCAGAATTCATTTTAACTATTACATTTACATTTCATCCTTTAATATATTACCATCCTCCAGGGCAGTGCTGATAAAATGCTTTAATTCTAAACTTTGTCCTAGCAAAGCATTTGTTTTCTGGGATAGTCTGGATCTCAGATAAGTAATAAGGTAATAATTTTATTATAAGGAGCTGATCTGGAATGAAGAAAACAAAAGGTTTTATTCATTGTATTCCTCTGAGAATCAAATCAAGAAGGGTTACTTTATTTTAAAAACGAACCTTAAATCCAGACTTTCTTCCTAAAAATTGATTTGTAGTGTATTCTTGGGGGTGTTTTGTCTGTGTTTGTGTACCATGAGGGTGCCTGGTGCCTGTGGAGGCCAGAGAAGGACATTGGATGCCCTGGAACTGGAGTTACAGATGGTTGGAAGCCACCATGTGGTTGCTGGGAATTGAATCCAGCTCCTCAGGAAGAGCAGCCAGTGCTCTTGAGCCCTGAGCCATCTTCCCAGCCCCCCATCCTGCTTTTCTCCTCTCACAGCTCATCATAGCTCCACCTTCTATGAAGACTTGATGTTACAGAATTGGACAGATCTCCCATTAAAGAACCCATGACTACCCACCGCCCACATGGTCGGTTTCAATCCATGAGAGGTTAGTGAAGAGCAGGGTTGCAGCTCAGGGGTAGAGTGAGCACCTGGTGTGACCTGGGTTAGATCTCTAGGCCTGCAATATAAGAACCAGAGGAAGGAGTGGGGAAAAAAAGATTGTGGGGAGTGCCAGTTTAATGTTGTGCGCAGGTCTACAGAGCTTCCAGCAGGTGGCAGTGTCTAAGAACATTACTATACCACAACTTCACTGCTGCTAATTTCCACAAAGGATGTTCAACAAGGAGGCTAGGGATGAGCCCAGGGCCACCACTCAGCCACACCCTCCACTGCCAACAAACAATAGTCTTTAAGCTTTGGCTAAAGCTGCTTTTCCAGCTAGTGTGCCCTTGTCTTTGGAACTAACTGTCACCATTTCCTGATAGTTTTTTTTTCATGTGGGGCTGCCCTTCAACTCAGACCTAGAATACTGGTTTTTTATATAGAGTACAAGTACCAATAGCCGCTCCTCCCCACCCCACCCCATACAGAGTCTCCTGTAACCCAAGCTGTTCTCAAACTCACTGTGTAGCTAAAGATGACTTGGAGTTTCAACTTCTGATCCCCCTGCCTCCACTTCCCAAGGCTGGAGGTGCAGATGTGTCCACCATTCTTGGTTTAATGCAGTGCTAGGACTCAAACCCAAGACTTGGCACATGCTAGGTGAGCACTCTGCCAATTGAGCTATAATGCACCCCAGCCTCAAACATTAATTCTCTCCCTATGACTGTGCCTGGTAAGCTTCAGAGTGCGGTTGCTTTGTGTTAGCTCTTGGTCATGCATAAACACAATAAAGTCTAATAAAGATTAGACTGTTGACATGCATACAGGTGACCACATGCTCATGGTAGATCTGTTACCTAGCAACAAATAACTGCTCATCACACTTCCCTAACAGATAAGGCCTTGCACAAACTACTTAACTGCATCCTTACATCAGCGGAAAAGGCACAAGTCCTCTGAGTTCATTGAAGTCAGTCTCACCTCCATAGGTAACCTTGGTCTCCTTGCTTAAACATTTCCTGTTTCAGTCTTCCTGAAGCCATGTGCCAACTTGCTTCAAAACACTCTTCACCAAGTATTCACTGAGATTGGTCCCCTCTCCTGTCTTCACCCACCCCCACACACCTTCCCTAGGCATCTTCTTGGAATTCAGGAAAACATCATTTTCAGAGTTGAATTCTGTACATGTAGATCTTGCTATTTTTAGCTTGATAGTTATAAAGTTGGCTTGGGCTTTATTAATTCCCAGATTTAGGAATCCTGGAGATTAAGCCCAGGACCCCAGCAAGCTAAGCATGGATTCTCCCACTGAACTACACTCACAGTCTATGTCTGATTTCTATATACTCAAAGAATCATCTGTGGTCTCTGGAGCATCTTTAAGATATCATCCATTGCTCATGTTCAGCCACTTTAGAATTCCTGTGACTTTTAAAAGAAAGCTCTTTCCAAAGATGTGTGTAATAGTCATATCTGTCATACCTTTCTTTTCTTTTCTTTTTTCTTTTTTTTTCCAGACAGGGTGTTGGGTAGAACAAGCTGGCCTTGAACTCACTATGAATCCACAAACAACCTTGCACTTCTGATCCTCCTGTCTCTGCTTCCTAAATAGGTGCTGGGGTTACAAATGTGTACCACCACATCATTTATGACTCAAACCCAGGGCTTTGTATATGCTGAGCAAACACTCTACCACATGAGCTACATCCCAGCCCCACTTTGCTACTCTTTATGAGAGCTAATGACTATAGTGTGACATACTTAGTATGTCTGTACATCCATACAAGCATGCAGATCATGGGTGTAGGATGAGGTAGCCTCACACAGAAAGTATCCTTTTTACAGCTCAAACTCATCTCCAGAGAATGAGCCTTGTCAGACGGCCCATTGCAACCACCTTTTACCAGAATACCACCCTGGCTTCTCATAGCTGCCATCTACACTTACTTTTAAAACAGTTGAGTCATCTTGCATAGTGTGTCCATTTGTTACTTTTCTATGTCTGTGATGAAACATCATGACCAAAGCAACTGGTAGAAGGAAGGGTCTGTACATCCCTACCACAGTGGGGAGCATGGCAGCCGGCAGGCAGGCAGGCACCGGAGCAGCAGCTGAGAGCTCACATCTTGATCCACAAACAGGATGCAGATAGAGCTGACTCAAACTGGCCAGAGTCCTAAGGCACATTAGTTAACTGGGTGCTCCTTCTTATCATTGGTCTCTGATAAACCAATCTCCATTCTCTTTCCCTGTGTGGGCACCTTGTTAGAAAAATCCAGTTTCCTCTAAGGAAAGGTTTAGTAACTACCGCCTCCAAACAAACTGTAAAACAGTAATAAAACAAACTGTGAGTGATCTGCACATGAAGAAAATGAAACTCTGACCTGACTCATCTAGCACGGGTTTTCTTTCTCAGGGTTACCTGGGGACTTTTAAAGGACACTAACAGGCTGTTTGTACAGGCCACACTTGACTGCGCGTGAAAAGGTCTAGGAAATGCCTGGGCTTCTGGGGTAATTCTGTCCATCCACACCTGTAATCACAGCACATGGAAGGTGGAGGCAGGAGGATTAGAAAGAAATTCAATCACATCCTTGGTTACTGATAAGTAAAAATATCCCCCATTAGTGGGTAACTCCATTGATGCAATAAGCCAGTCAAGATGAATGAATAAATCCAGGTTTAATAAACAGAGCAAAGCAACTCCTGGGTGACCCTGGGAAGGCAGGAGAGAAATTGAGGGGCAGGTCTGGCAACCAGGTCTTAAATACCCTGTAGGTGGGGTCTTCAGCAGCCTCAGGGGAGGAGCTGACCCTTGGCAAGCTTTCTGAGGGGAGGGGTCTGGAATGGGAGGAGTGAGAGTGGAGCAGGATTCCCAACAATTACATGGTAAGTTCAAGACCAGTCTTGGCCACATGAGACCTCATCTAAGAAACAAAAACAAAGTGGCGGAGGGGTTTGCACCATGTGTGAGAGTCTATCGGAGTCCAGTTCCGACCTGCTCTCACCTTTCGAAGGGTTCTTGGGTGGAAGACAGAGGAATGAGAAAATATCAGATAGAAATATAGACCTACAAAACGAGGAGAAAGACAGACACAGGATAGCTTCAGGAGGGCCTGGGTCAATACCCAACAGCCTTGAAGTTTATTCAAAAGGGCTTTTTATAATATGCCAAAGTAAGAGGCAAAAGACCTCCCCCTTGCAAGATCCAAGCACACCATACAGTCAAGTGTAGACCCTTCCGAACACCTGGTAAACACACCTCTGGCCAAATCATCTTCTTATGCAGCCCTGCTGGGTAAAGCAAGCCCAGATTCTCTGGCCCTGAGTAAGTTTTCACTAAGAAGCCTCTGTGGGTTTCCACTACCATGTAACTCTGTGGTCCTAAATACCACCAAGTCCAACATTAACATGGGTTAACCCAGTATCTACCAGACACAATCTGCCCTCAGAAAGATCTAATAATTTAAACAATGGGCAAGTGGGGTTCACACTCTCTGCTCATGGCCAGTGTTTGGGAATGGCTGGAGTGTGTATCTGAGAGCTCCTGTAACACAACCAGTTATGCAGAAGTATCTGTGTCTTCAGTGTGTGTGTACGTGGGGGGGGGGCAGGGGAGCACTGATGAGATGTCTGCATTCCCTTTATTCAAAAATGCACACATATATGTGTGCACCAATTGTATAAAACCCAGACGCTTAAGACGCTGAGAGTCACAAAGGTGAGGAAGGTTGAGAGCCACACATCCATCTGTGGGTCTGATTTTAGGCAGTGTAAAGATAAACTACATTTTTCAGGAAATATGTAATATTGGGAACACAAGAAGACATTCCTTAATTTAAGCAAGTGCACGCGCACACACACAGCCTGAGCTATTGAATTAGGAAGGTCTGTACCGCATGTCATCATCGGCTTCCCTACTCTGCTCATCTTGCCTGGCTCATGTCATCCATTCCCTGATTCTGTTCACTTTGCTCCTGTTTATCTCTTTTCCTCTCTAATTCAGCCTTGTGGATAAAAAGCTTCTCTGTCTGAAGCTCTCTCTGTTCATGAGTGCCTGAGATAGCCCTGGATCATTAGTAAATGGATTCATGTGACTGTTGGACTCCATGCAACCTGAGCTCAGAAACTCTGTCTTGTTGGGTCTAAACAGTGTCTGGCAACCAGACATGCGGAATGACTCTGTGTGAATACCCAGGTACACACACACACACACACACACACACACACACACACACACGTAGGACGCATACGTTCGGTGGGTGTGTATTCAGGAAGCTTATTAGGACTCATTGAACTTGGAACAATCCTACAGGATCTGATGACCTTGTTTAGAAGGAGCCAGGGCCTATGAATAAATAATGGTCTCCTGAAAGGGTTAGACACTTCCTGTATGGCTAAGTACTCAAGTGGTTTGCATAAATGAATTTTTATAATAAAGATTTTCAGGGCCAGTGAGATGGTTCAGCCCTTGATGGCACTTGCCATCATGCCTGCCCGCTTGTGTTGCATCATCAGGATTCACTTGGTGGAGGGAGAGGACCAACTCCTGAAAGGTAACTTCTGACCTCTGCATGCACACACATGTACATACATATACGTACACATGCACACACATATACATGTCCATACATATACATGCACATACACATAAAAATTAATTTCAACTCTTCATCACTTTTAATTATTATTAAGTACACATGTGTATAAAACTTAAAAGCCATCAAAAGACAACACAATAGAAAGTAAATTCCCCAACCTGATCCCCAGCTGTCTAGTTGTCTCCCTCAAAGCCACTGGCCTGAGTGCAACCTTTTCCTAAGGAGCTGAGGCATCTTAAACTTTTAATATTTAATCTTATGTGTAGAGTATGAGTGTGCATGCCTGAGTATATGTGCACCGTGTGCATACAGAAGCCCATGGAAGTCAGAAGAGGCATCGAATCCTTTGGAACTGGAGTTATAGATGGTTGTGAGGGGCCATGTGGGAGCTGGAACTGAACCCAGATCCTCTGCAAGAACAGGAGGTACTCTTAACCACTGAGCGATTTCTCTTACCCGCCCCACACACACTTAATTTAATACTTTAAGAAATATACATCCAAGATAAACTATTTGCTTGCGACTGAGATATTCTCAGCTTTTGACAACTGCCAAAAGGAAGTTTGCTGGGTGGCCACTGACATGTATGGACATGCGGAGTCAGGGGCCCCGATAAGGTTTCCAGGCAGATTTGCCCAGGAGGCAGCTGGAAATAGAGACCTGGGGCTTAGGAGAGGGGTCTGGGCAGGAGGTGGAAATCAAGGGTAATACATTGTTGATGCCATAACAATGGGCAGCAGCCCACACAGCACGGATAGAGGGGGTGAGATGCTGGCTGCCCAGTGAATCCTGGCAGATGCTAGAAGAGCTCACACCCAAACCAGGAAGGATAAGGATAAGTTTATGGTGATCGATTTCAACATCAAAGTAAGTCCTAATTCTGTACTCTGCTGTTTCTATATAGGACTGTGCCAGGAAGGCAGCCCTCAGGATGCTGCAAAGAGAGGAACCAGAAAGTGTTACTAACAAAGTGAGAGATGAAGAAAGGATTCCTGACTATCTACAGATGCACATGCTGGGAATGTGGGACTATGGAAGCAACTGACACAAGTCTGTATCTTTTAAAGCAACAGCACCACCACCACCACTACAGCACGGTCCCTTATGACCAGACTGACCTCAAATTTGCTATGTAGCTAAGGACGACCTTGAGCTTCTGATCCCTCAGCCTCCTGCCCTAATTGCCAGGATTACAAATGTACACTACCACACCGAGTTTAAGCAGTTGTGAGGCTCAAACCTGGGCTCAAACAGGTTCATGCAGCCTGTGTTCTGTACCCTTATTGCCCCTCACCTTGGCACATTTGTAAGTGTGAATGAATCCCCTAGGGTGGCCTTTCCTCCAGCAGGCTGGTGGAACAGAGTGGAAACACCAGTCTCAGGTTGCCCTGATATGCAAATCACTCACCTGAGCCTAACAAGAGTTTGAAGTCTGCTGCCAAATCTGTTCAAAAGTATCTAGAGAGAGAGGCCAGGAGCTCAGTAGAGGGTGCTTAATAAAGCATGTGGGAGGAAGAGGGGATGGAGGGAGAGAGGGAGAGAAGAGGAAGGGGAGGGAAAAGGAAGGAGACAGGGAAGGACAGAGAGGGGATATATTTTAAGTACGTATATATTTATTTTTACCTAGAAATTATGCTGCGCCCATTGCACAAATTGTCCAATACAAGAAAACTATTCCAGTAAGCCTCATATGCAGATAAAACTGTGAAATCTGCAAAAAGTTTGTAGGTTTGCCCTGTAGGGTTCCCATACCAGTTTTCAGACTGAAGAAGCACAAAATAGACAACACAAGATACACGGCCACTGTGAAAGACCAACAACAGAGAGGTTTGTAACAGTAAATGCTAATATATACAAAGCAAAATCGATGTCTCTACATCACGGTCATTCACATTTGGAACAAAATTTTTTGATAGATTGGCAAAAAGAAAGCATTAATGAATAGGATCAGAGTGTAATGAGACAGCAGGCAGGTGAGCTTGTCCCCTTCTGGAGAACAGCTTGTTCATGCTGGCCGCCTTATGGGTCTAGGGAGGTGCTATGTAAATGACGTCAGGTCTTTAGACAATGAAGACTTCAACCATGCTCACGGGAGAGCGCCCCCCACTTCCGTTCCCTGGAACTGTCCCTGCCTCCACTTGTGTAGAATGCTGGGAAAGTTGTTTTTTTTTTTTTTTTTTTTTTTTTCCCATCAGCTCTGCGGGAGTGCACCTCTGGAAATTCACCTTCAAGAAAAACTAAGACCTGGTGCCTGATGGGTGACTCACTCCTCCAGGCAGTTTCTTACCAACTCCATGTAGGAGGACTTGAGTGCCTGGCTTGTTTCACCTGCCCCCAGGAGGCAGGAACAAACACATGTTCACCCCAGATCTTGCACCGAGGAAAGACCCCCGCCTAGTCCAGCTTGTGAAACCCTGAGTTTACTTACAGGAGTATGAATGAGGGGGTGCTTTTGGGAGTGTGAGTTACCCCAGACAGCTGCAACACTGAGAAGCCTCCCACTGCATGGGAAAGGACCTCCTTCCAGCTGCACAGTCTCTCCTTCCTTTACCCTTCCTAAGACCACGTGCAGACGGAACAGAATTAATTACAGTTGGGAGGGAGCCACTGGTGAGCATGCTGAGGTGTCACATGACAGTCTAATAAGACCCCTACCCCCTCCTTTAAGGTGGAAGGTCAAAAGACTACCCTTGTTGCGGAGGGAGGTCTTCTGTCCATAACCATGGTTACTCCACAAAGTGGAAATGGCTGCTTTGTTTAGAGAACATGGGTCCACAATCTCGCACGTGGAAAGCCCTGGGTTCCAACCTCAGCCCCACAAATTAAAAAATAAAATGAAGGTTCATTTTTTTTTTCCAAAACAGAGACATCAAAATTTAGTATGTAATTACTGCATGCGTTTTTCCATGAAAGAGGCATTCTTCACCAAAGGTGTGTCCACTGCTGCTTTCAGGCCCTCAAGGAAAGAAAACTCCAGTTCCATGGATGCTGGTTGGTTTGAGTCCAGGCATGTTTTACCAACAGCATCACTTCTAAACCCCGGCACTGCTTAGAGCAGACACCAACCAGTGTATATTCAACTAGGTGCTCCCATGTAGACTATGGGAGCTATGTAAAAGAAGAGCTGGGGCTGGGGAAAGACGCGTGTGCCTCTTCCCTTGGCCATCAGACCATTGAAACAATCGAGGGACACCTCACCACCACCACCACCACCAAGGAACTGGAATTGTCGTCTTTGTTCTTCTTCCCAGTGTGACAACTTTGGATAAATCCTCTTTCTCTGCCTTAATTGCCCTCTTTAATTGGTCAGTGGAGGACAGGTATCCATACCTACGTTGTTAGGACTCCCAGGGCCCAGCTTTTGACCCTAACAGCTAGGTAATATCATAAGTCAATTCAAATCTGCTGATACAATTCACACTATAACTACCTCCCTTCTAAAAAGTATAGTGAATGATTCCAAAGGGGGAAAAATCATCCCCCATTAAACCTTCTCAAGAAATGGCTAGACAGTCAGAATCTAAACACAGTTCCTCTGCCACGTTAGCACTCAGTTCTCTTCTTGCCAGTCGCCTGAGGTTCTCCCTGCTGCCTTTTTCTCATAGAACGTAACAGATTAGAAAGAAACATGGCATGAAAGAGTCTATGGCGAGAGGTATGGCTTGGGGTTCAGAACACAGTGACTCTTCTAACCTTGAGTCCTACCTCGGAGTTCATTTGTTTGTGTTGTGTAGCAGTCACCCTAATTTCAGCCTTCCCTCCCCTCCACCATGCTCAGGCGCTGGTAACCATGATTCTACTCTGCATTTCAGGGAGGTTTCAGAGTGTTTTAGCTTCCACACTCAATTCACACAGCAAGGGTAAGTGGCAGATAGTCTATACTAGCTGTACACACTGAGTGTGTACTTGGGTTAGATGATCTCCAAAGCTTTTAGGTTCCACAGTTCAGTTGCCCTGGTTCTAAAGCATGGCACCCTGACCATGGGAGATAACCTTTTTAAGACACAAGAGGAAAAACCACCACCACAGGAGTCTTGCACAGGTGAGCCTTCCATGCCCTCCACCCTCAGCGCTGGGCTTCATCCCTGCACTTCATGAACCCTCATCACAGTGCTTTAAGGAGCTGCACCAGGACCACATTCTTTATCGGGGGTTGGGGGAAGGAGAGCGCAGGGTTTCTCTGTGTGGACCTGGATGTCATAGAACTTGCTCTGTAGACCAGATTGGCCTTGAACTCAAAGATCTGCCTGTCTTTGCCTCCTGAGTTCTGGGACTAAAGGCGTGTGCCACCATGCCTGGTCACGATTACATCCTTTATTGCCTATTTTACTCACTTGGTTATGTACATGCTCTATTAGTGTACACAGTCCCGTTAGCAGGCATCTCCTCTTGTGTGTCTCGGTCCCTGAAGCAGTGCTGGTCACATGGAAAAGTTCTCAATATCTACTTTTAGAGAGGAAAAATGCATCTTCTCTTTTGACGATTGGTTTTTTTGTTGTTGTTGTTTTTACATTTTATAACCCATCTCCCTCCCTGGGAATGATTTACTTTAACTTCTTTAGCCCTTGCTGCCTAGATGTTTAGAACGTGTTTATCTTACAGCTGAAAACGTGTGTTCTGTCCCTAACACCTTCCCTTCATCCAGCTCCTTCCGCTATTCTCTTTCACTGCTGGGATTCAAACCCCAAGACTTTGCACACACTAAGCATGCACTCTACTCTTGAGCCCCACCCACAGCTGCCTAACACTTCTATATCAAAGCATCTCCTTCTTTTCAATTCCTAGTTGTCCTTCTACTCCCCAGTAATGTGGTAGCTCCACCCCGGACCCCCCCCCCAATTTTCAATAAAATTAGGACTAGAAGCACCCCCATGAGCACAGAGTTACGTTCATACTTACATCTTCAATGCTTGGCAGAGGAGAGTTCTATTTGTAGAATTAGCAGTCATTTACATGAGCTATATGCTGAGAGAAAGCAGAAGGCAAATTCTCACAAGAGTTAGTAGGATTGCTAGATGGGGAAACAATTTTATCGTAAGAAAACAGAACTACACTGAACCTTCAGAACACCTCTGATTGCTTAACCCATGCAGAAGTAAGGAACCAGGCACAGGGCTGGATGAGACAGAGCTGAGGGTGTGGGAAGGCAGAGTTAAGAGGACTGGAGCTGCAGCTCCCAAGCAGTGCAACACACACACACACACACACACACACACACACACACACACACACATACACACACAGTACCAACTCAGCAACTCCTAGAAAAACTACATCTTACTTAGGGTCCCTATTTTCTCCCGCTAGGGGCCAGACCTTCCCTTGAGACCTTGCAATTTTGTGGAGGAAAAATCAGCCCCCTTGATTTTGTTAGGAAGCTATTAGTTGAATTAGGTGTGGGGAGAGGGGAGGTCAATGCCTTATGGAAGGAACTTGAAAACGCCGGTCACTATTTAGTTTTCTTGTTTTTCTGTTGTTTTTGTTTGTTTGAAACAGTCCTAACAGGGCGGTGCAGGCTATCTGGCTTCCCTCTGGACTCAGCATCCCTAGTGCTGGCATTACAGGCTTGTGCAAGACCCTGCTCTGGTGTGAGTTCTGACAGAGTTCAGAATCCGAGGCCTTTCTGAGGGGTGGACCAGCAGCATCTGAACCGAGGAGACTGGTCTAAAGTTGAGTCTAAATGCAATCTAGACATAGATTTCTATTTGCGCAAGATGGGGACGGCCCAGAAGGACCTGAGAGGCAAGTTTAGGCGGTAACTGCCACAGCAAGGGCCCAGCCCTCAAGCTGTGAGAATACCGCGGCTGCCTGCGGAAGGTGACCTCCAACTTCAGAGAGCGGGGGAGAGCGGGGGCTCACTCCAGCCTTGTCCTTGAAGGGGATTGAGCGAGCCGAGGGGAGGGGTAGACCCGGCTCGGGTTTCCAATCACAATAGAGAAAGCTAGGAGGCTGGCGGGCCCCGCCTCCTCCTCCTCCTCCTCCTTGCAGATCTAGAGTCGCCTGTGCAGTCTGCTGACTTTGCGGTGGTTTCCCTTCCTCGGCGCGCTGCAGAGCCTCCTCTTGTCCGGTAGGTTTGAGCCCGGGACCCCAAAGCCTGACTCACAGAACAACAGGGTGTGTGTTGGGGGTAGGGAGTGAAGAGGGGTATTTGTTCGGCGGAACAGGAGGAAGGAGCTACGACACATCCTCCCTTCCCTCCGGGGCCTTTGCCCCTGAGCATCCCGGCTCTAGCCTGCTTCTGCCTCGCGGTTTTGGGAGGCTAGCCCAGGGAGCAGAGGTGGGCAGGGAGCAGAGGTGGGCCGGAGGCTGAGGCAGAACTCCCGGCTCGGTCTACATCCTGCAGGCTGGTCCCAGGCCTGTGTGCTATCAAGGGAGAGACTTGTACAGGTGTAAGTCAACCTGGTTCCACCAAGCCCTTGGTCGGCAGGTGGCGGGCACATCACCCACCTACTGGGGTGCAGGCTGGGGAATCCGGCGGGACCAGGTGGGACCTGTGAAGGTTGGGAGGTCTTGCACCTGGTGATGGAGAAAAGCCCCTGCATTGTAGGAGTGGGGATAAAGCAAAGTTCAGTCCTGAACGTCAGGTTTCATCCCCGGCTCACGCTGCCCGCTCTGCAGCCGGTACAGGCGCTTGCTGGGCCTCTTGGATGCACTAGGGTTTTGTTTACTTCTCGTGTTCAGTGTGCAAGGCCTAGACTTGCCCCCGGAGACTTTATCCGAGATGTGCGCTGCTGCCTCCCTCGCGACCTGCTTTGCACAGAAGAGGTGGCTTGTGGGCCGCGAAGCGAGCGAGCACCAACCGGGACCTGGGGTGGAGGAGCTGGTTCGCTTTAGTGGGGGAATTCGAGGCAAAACCTGAGCTTTAACAGTTTACATAGAAGACACTCTGCGGAGTGGACCTTAGCCCCTGATGTAGGGCACTTGTTCATATCCACAGGGGAGGGGAATGTTTATCTCTCCCTACAGTCACCTCTCATTTGACACAGGCCTGCTACAATTTTCTTCTCATTTTCTACCGCTGTTGAGGGGCGGTGGGAGGAGAATGCGTACTTTTGTCTAGATATCCGAGTGAGTCTGCTTGTGCTTGCTGGATGTCAACAGTGTCCCTTTTGAAATTACCCAAACTAATTTAAATGTTTTCAGGAGAGCCCAGCTGGAGATAGCCAGGTCTTGCTTCTGCTTCCTTTTTCTTTCTTTCTTTCTTTTTTTCCCCCAGACAGGCTCTCAGGAATCTCAAGATTGCACTGTGTGATGGAGGATGACCTTGACATCTCCTGGTCCTTCTGCCTCCACCTCCCAAATGCTGGGACTCCAAGCCTTCCTAATGCATTCTGGAACTTACCTAACAGATTTTAAGCCAACTAACAAAAATAAACTTGCTGTGGGCAGGGGTTGGGGAGGCTGTGCTTTTCTTACCGAAGAAACGCAGCCACTCTGTTGAAGCCGCTTAAAATACAGGGTCTGTTTGAATTCGTTTTGAGGCCAGTGCTTGTCCAAGCCCTTCAGAGATGTTTCATCTTTGTGTCCACCAGAAAGCTAGAAATGTGATTCTCTAAGGCAAAATAACCTCTGAAGTGGTACAGATTGGGGAAAAGGTTTAAAATAATAAAAACACTTTATAGAAGAAAATAGTTGTGATTGACTCCAGCTACTTCATTCAGGACAACTAAGGGTTCTTCACGTGGCTGTTAACTAAGCCATGTTTAGTCACTTAGTCCTTTACAGGTTAGACGTGAGAACTGGGCTTTAGAAAGAACAGAATGGGCCATGAATAGGGTAGGGGAGCCTCAGCTGTGATCAGCTAAACTGAAAAGGAACTAAGATAGCATAGATTACTGTTTGATACTTTATTGTGAAGAAGAACCTTGTAGGGAGGGCAGGGCAGTACAGTACATTTCATGAGATTTTAAGTACAAAACTCAGTCTTTGTCCTCCAGAAGTGAAAGTAATCATCTAGAGTGGAAATTAGAATCATTTATATTGGTTTTAAAAAAAGCTTAAATGTAAGTTAGCTGGTTAACATGGTTGCACATAAATTCCTTATAGGGACAATGGAAAGAAATTCGCTTATGTACATATTAACGTCCCTATCCTGCAGCCAGTAGTGAGCAGTTATAGCAAAAGAGGACATAGGAGTGATGATGGCATCTTAGTTGTTTGCATGAAGTCCTCTGCTCAGGGAGGATTTTCATCTTAAGCTCCTGGAGAATTTTCCTCTGATTAAACCTCCATTAAGTGAGATATGGTTCCCTCAAGTGTATTCTGTGTCTAAACCACCCTGTGGCTCACTCCTGTTGTGCTGTACTTTCCTTTGAGGTTGAAGCTGTGTCGTTTTAGGCTGATTCTTACTCAGACTCCACCCACGGAAAATGCATTGATCACCCTTCTCTTGTAGGGCAACATGGCAACCCTTAAGGAAAAGCTCATTGCCCCAGTCGCAGAAGAGGAGGCAGCCACCCCGAACAATAAGATTACTGTAGTAGGTGTTGGACAAGTTGGAATGGCATGTGCTATCAGCATTCTGGGAAAGGTATGTTTCAAGAGCAACAGAGGTCACAATTCCTGCAGGAATGCATGTTCTATCTGGGCAGTCTAGGATCGGGTTGTCTTTAGATACCCCTCAGCAATCTGAAATAACTTGTAGGATCGCACTTACCTTTCAGAACTTGCACATATATCAGAGGATTCTGGTCACACGTGACCTCACTGGAGCTACCACCCAGAGATTTCTTAATGCTGCTATAGTAGTGTGGTGTCCCCCATCATATTTATATTTAAAATTCTCCATGCTGCCAAAAAATCACACTCCTCATCACTGGTTTTGCCTTAATCCAAGACATGTGTTTCATATCCTTACCATGCCTCTTTTTCTGTCTTGCAAGCCTTTGACTTTTTCTAATGGTCCAGGCCAGTTTCAGAACATCCTTTCCAGTATATGCTTTTGGGGTGTTTTCCTTGTGATTAATCCAGTTGTATCTGTTCAGTAGTCCCACATCAGGAGGTATAGTGTGGTAACTTGCCTCATTTCTGTTGTGATAAACTGAGGCCTGTGGTTGAATGTAGTTGATGTTTTCTCTGGTCCTGCCCAGCCCTATGGACCCCACAGCCTCTTATAAAAGAATCACTCAGAAGCTTATATTATTTAAAACTGCTCGGCCATTAGCTCAGGCTTACTGCTGACTAGCTCTTGCACTCAAACTCAGCCCATTTCTGTTCATCTAAATGTCGCCACATATTCAGTGGCTTTACCTGTATGCCATTCCATGCTGCTCCCTGGACAGCAGGCTGGCATCTCCTGACTCAGCCTTCCTCTTCCCAGAATTCTCCTTGTCTGCTTGTCCCGCCTATACTTCCTGCCTAGCTACTGGCCAATCTGCGTTTTATTTATCAACCCATCAGAGCCACACATATTCACAGCATACAGAACAACATCCCACAGCAGTTGAATGAGTGACTGGAAAATTTAGACGCAATGGTCTCTGCCTTCTCTTCTTACAGGATTTTTGTAGAGTGACTTGTTGAAACAATGGCTTGCTATTCTCAAACCCTGAACCTGTGGCTTTATTTTAAAATGATTTCAAACTGAATAGAAAATGTGTAAACATTATCTCAATAAATGAAGATTTCCATGTATGCATCTTTCAGGTTTACCAGCCCGCTGTATTCTCTCTCTCTTCCCCTCCCCCTCCTTTCTTGTCTCTCTTGCCTCCTCTGTTATATGTATGTGTATATGTATGCATGTATGGGTTCCCTAACCGTTGGAGAATTTCTTGACAAGATGAAGCTTTCTTAGTTCTCCAGCATGTTTTCTAAGAGCAGGACAGTTCTTACACAATCATTGCAGTCCACAGCTCTTGGCATCACTTTTAAGGCTGCTTTTGTGTCTCCAGACTTGACATTCCTTTTGCTGTCTACCTGTCTAGACTCTTGACTGTCCTTACAGAAAGCGAGCAAGCAGCACCCCCCTACACTGCCCCCCCACCCCCGCTGTAGAGCACACTGACTCTGTGTGGAGGCTTCCTGAATACCTCTGACCAAGCATATTCCTTCTGTTTGTGAAGTTCAATGAGTTGTTGTTTTGTTGGGGATTGAGTACAGGGACTCTTCTGTATGCTAGGCCAGCATTCTACAATTTAGTCCCTGGGTTGCATTCCCAGCCCTTTTTATTTTTATTGCTTTTGAGATTCTGTGTGTCTTATGATGGCCTCAAACTTGTGATCCCTCCTCCGTCCACCTCCTGAATGATGGGGTTATGGGTATGTGCCACACGACCTGACCCCAAACTTTAAATTCTTTTTCTTATTCATGTGTATGGGTGTTTTGCCTGAGTGTATGTGCATCAGGAGGCCAGAAGAGGGTGTTGGATCCTCTGGAACTGGATTTACAGAGGGTTGTGAGGCACCATGTGAGTGCAGGGATCTGAACTGGTTTATGGGCAGAGTAGCCTGTGCTCTTAACCATCTGTCTCTCCAGCGTGTAAATTTTAAATTCTAAAGAATCAAACTGTGACTCTTTTAACTGAGAAATAGCTATCAAAGAACTCATCGGTGTGTACTGTATTCTTTTGCTTGCTTTTCTAGCTACTTTTAATTGACTAGATACCTGTGAATATGATAGTTTCCTGAATTATAGGGGTTTAGGTAGTCTCATTTAGTATTCACTCTTCCTTTGGTCAGAACAAAATAGATGAGCTCACATTTCTGTTTCTTTACAAAAATAAATACATACCATAAATATATCATGCACGATGCTATTGAAGTGCTTTATTCTAAATAATCGATAGATTTAAAAAAAAAAAAAAACAACCTTTTTTCTATTGTGTGTGGGTAGTTACTGTTTTGCTTTGGGGATCTCCTTCAAACCATGCTGGTCTCAATCTCATGGTAGTTCTCCTGCATCAGCTCCACCTTCCAGGTGCTATAATTCTTGGCCTATACCACCACATCCTTCTAATAGAGAACTTTTCTTATCCTTGTTTTAACACAAAGTGACTGAGGCAAAAGAAATGATGTCACCTGCCCGTTGTCACACAGCTGCAGAAGTAAGAGCTGCATGAATGGCTATTCCTCCACGTATGTGACACCAAATTCTAAAGGTGACAGTAGAGATCAAATATACTCAGGTAGAGAGTGCGTACAGGTGCACAAGGTCTTGGGTTCAGTTTCTTAGCACCACAAAACAGTGCATTTATTTAGTGCGAATAACCCACCCAATGCCACAGCAGCAGAGGGCACTGGAGAGAACTGTAGCCCTGGATCCTGCAGGCCACTGCCACTGCCCAGAGTATCTTACTATGTATCTTTAGGCTAAGATAAGCTCAAAAATGCAATTAGTGAATGGTACTTCCCCATTTGGTTAATTATTAACAAGTTATGTCTTTCCTCTCTCAAAATGTCATGCTTAACAAGCACTTGAATATAAAAATGCTGGCATCAAATACCAACCCATTGACGTCAGTCATTTGTTAACTAAGAGGCAGAAGCACAACTCTATCCATTCCACTTGGGACTTGAGATCAAAAGATTTCTACAGTAACGTTCTTGGTTTCCAACGGGCCTTACTCCTTAATGATGTATTTATATGCACAGTACTAAGCTATGGAGATGTAGTTTCAGAGATTTCAGTTCTTCAGCAGCACAAGTCCTTGGTCATGCTTCTATTTGTGTAGCCCTACTCATAGAGGGTGTACATCACACACGTTCAGCTATATGCAACATTTCGGTTATTTTTTAGGTGCTGACTCGCCTCCTTCCCTCAGTTAACTGTGCACTTTAAAGCTGGTTCTCTACACCCACTGACACAGAGGCACTGACATCCTGTGACTTGCTTTTCCACAGAAGCTCTACATTGTGTTGCGCTGTTGACGTCAGTGGCTCCCATGTGCTGTTACTAAAAGACAATTGGAATTTCTGGTGCTGGGTGTTGTCCCAGAATATTAGGTTATGATTAAGTGAGAAGGTGTTAATTTAGGACTTAAAAAATGCAAATAAGGGTGTTGTGGGCTCTTAGATGCTGCATACAAAAGAACAAAACAGTTGTTTTTAAACTCTTTTCAAACATGTTTAAATAAAAACATAGATAAGAATTTGTGTCCATATTTGATACAGAACTGTCACTGCTCCTTGCACTTAGGGATTGGTTCCTGAGGGCTGACTCTTTATCCTAAGACATGGCTGCCTTTCCTGCAAAGACATTTAGCTACTTGGAGCCAAGCTAAGCATTCTAGGGTTCAACCAAGTTCAACTACAAAGTGAACTCACCCTTGGAGATTTAGGTTGGCTTTTTCTCTCAGAAGCCCTCTAAATTATAATGACATCAAAACACACTGCTAATGTTGTTCCTGAGTCTGTCTTTGTCTGTCTCTCCCTCCATATATATGTGTATGTGTGTGTTTTCATATATGTGCATAGTCATTACCTAATGTGAAGGCTTCCACTCTCGTCTGTGTCTTCTGTTGAGTCAACTTTCATGAGGAATCTTTGTATTTTTCTCTTGACTTGTCATTGAATGCCAAACACCAAAATTCTTAGGATTTTAGCCATTAGGTGCTTAGCCATTTGTAAAAGGCTTCTTTAGGGTAGATTGGTGCTAAGTCTTCCTTATGTGACTTAGGGCACTATATTTATAATCAGAGACTTGGTGAGCAATTCAAATGAGAAGGTGCAATATTTTCCCTCACACACCATCATGGCAGAGAAGGCATGCTTGCTTATGTCTTTGTAGATAAGGCAGGAAGTTAAGCCAGCTATAATGTGAACCCCAAGGCCTATCCCCAGTGACCCACTTGTCCAGTAAAGAAGCTTCATGTCCTAAAGCTTCTACAGTTCCCCAGGCAGCACCGCTGGCTGGAAACCACATCTTCAGAATCCAGAGCCTGTGGGAGACTTCATAGTCAAGCCATAATAGGAATGCATGCCTGCTTTTGTGTTTCTAGTCTCTAGCTGATGAACTGGCCCTTGTGGATGTCTTAGAAGACAAGCTCAAAGGAGAGATGATGGACCTGCAGCATGGGAGCTTATTTCTTCAGACTCCTAAAATTGTGGCGGATAAAGGTAGGTAGTTTCTTTGCATTCTCCAAGAGTTCTTATATGAAAATTATTTTATAACAAATAGATGATTGAAATGCACCCTCTAACATGACAAACTGATCATTCACTGTAACACAAATCTTAAATGGTTTTATTAATAAAAAAAAAAAACCAGGAAGCCAGGTATTGAGGTGAATTCTGAAAGATCAGAGAACGAGCCACAGCTAACCTCACCTGGCCAACTTCTCAGCTGATGCTGATGTTGTTTCCTCAAACTGGAAGTCTCTGAGTCCTCACACAGATGGATCTCAGCTGATCTGCTGCTAAAAGCCTAAAAGCTTAAAAGTCTCTAGTTCCTAGTCCTCACGCCTTATATACCTTTCTGCTTCCTGCCATCACTTCCTGGGATTAAAGGTGTGTGTCACCATGCCTTTCCGGCTGTTTCCTGTGTGGCCTTGAAATCACAGAGATGGATCTCTGCCTCCCAAGTGATAGGATTAAAGGTGTGTGTGCCACCATTTTCTGGCTGTTCTGTTCTCTGACCCCAGATAAGTTTGTTTGGGTGCACAATATATTGGTGGACATATTATCACCATAATTCATCTTTAATTGATTGCTATTACTACCTGTGGTGCTGTGAATCAAGCCCAGGGCCTTGCAGGATGCTAGTAGTGCTCAGTGTGCCCCTGAGCTACACACTCCATTCTAATTTTTTGTTGTTGTTTTTGAGACAGGGTTTCTCTGTGTAACAGTCCTGGCCATCCTGGATCTCACTTTGTAAATCAGGCTAGCCTCAGACTCAGAGATCCACCTGCCTTTGCCTCCTATGTGCTGGATTGAAGATGTGTGCCACTACTGCCCAGCTAAAACTATTTTTAACTAGGAAAAGGTGGAATTGTGGGGGCGATTGTTTCAGTAATTGCTAATAACAAAATGCTCATGATCTGTTTTAGTAATTTTATAGACAAATTTTCATCTACTTTGAAATGGTCCCCTATTTTTTTTAATTTATAATTTGTCCTTAATTCTACTTTTTGTAGAATGTATAGTCATTAAAAATGAGATTCTTCTCCATTTCTCCTGTGGCCATATCACCAGGAGAGAATCGCAGGCAGTGATGTGTGGTGGTGTTTACCATCTGCAGCTCCCTCATTCAGGCCAACTTTTCTGTGTCAGTTTCTAGAAATCCGTTTTCTGGAGATTCTGCTTACAGATGCACACAGCATGTGAACATATTCTGTCTTGAGAGTTCCTGTAGAATGTGGTCCTGTACTCCACATGCCAATGGCCATCTTTGTTAGTTTTATTTTACAAACACATGCTTTTTGTTCATTTTGTTTGCTTAAGACAGATCTCATGGAATCCAAGTTGCCTTGAACTCATTGTGCACTTGAAGGTGGCCCCTCCTAGCTGCTAGGATTATAGGTGTGTAGTGCTGTGCCTGGCAACACAGTTCTTTTTCTGAAGTAAATTTAGAATGTATTCTTTTTTTTAAAAAAATCATCTTTAAAATATACCTTTTGAAAAATAATAAAACCCCAGCAAGGCCTGTATGTAGTATCTCAGTTTTCAAGTAAGCTGCATTTCATTTGTCCCAGAATCACCTAATTCTTCAGCTCTGTTCATCTTCCTGCCTTGGTAAATAGTGTTGGGGTTTCTTCCTTTCTTCTGTGTCCAGGGTCTGGTTGCTTTGAGGAAACTAGCTAATGTCCATTACTTACTGGACAGTCCCTTCAGAGTCCTGCATGGGTCAGGTGTTTGGGTTTGTCATCCCATCCTCACCTTGAAAACCAGTCGTAAGGTGGAACTAGGAATATTCCTTGCATTTGATGGGAAAAGGCTGTTAATATCTAGCATTTATGTGGAGCTGTTTGTTGGAACTTGCTGATTGCATCAATACTTGCTTAGCAGAAAAATAAAATCTTCCACAAAAATTAACACCACTAGAGCATAAATAATCTTCCTTAACAAATATGTTATAGCCAGGTATGGTGACACACACCTATAATCTATAATCCCAGCACTCAGGAGGCAGAGACAGACAGTTCTCGGCCAGCCTGGTCTACACAGTGAGTTCCAAGCCATATAGGGCTGCATAGTGAGATTGTCTTATACACACATGCACACACACACACAAGTGCACACGCATGCATGCCTGTACATACTATAGACATATGTATGTATAATACATATTTGTGTAGCCCATGCTGGCCTTGAATTCATGGCAATCCTCCTGCTGTAGCCCCCTCAGTGCTGGCATTAGAAGTGTATCCCATCTCTTAATACACAGAATATTAGAAATCAAAGTTTGATTTCCAGTCCAAATCAAACATGGCCTTTCTTTTCCTTCGTAGATGTCAGTAGCATTCATTATATGGCTGAAAAGAAACTTTAAGTTTTGTTTGTATTGTGTGTTACTAACAGGAATATGCAAAAACACAATTTCATGGTGATTGTGAAAAGCCCGCCTGCTAGGTTGTGGGCTCACTGACATGTTTTAGCTTTTCCTGGAAATCCAATGGACTTCTTAGCCACAAACATATTTTAGGGTATGTCCCTGGTTCGTTACCTGCCAGTTTTAAAGTGGGGTTGCTTCATCGTTTCTCAAGGAAGAAAAACACAGCTGCAGAAGCTTGAACCTGAAAACCTTTTAATAGGTGCTGGAGAAATGGCTCAGTGGTTAAGTAGTGTGAGCTGTGCTTCCAGGGGACCTGAGTTCGGCCCACACCACCTGTGTCTGGCAGCTCACAGCCGCCTGCAACTCCAGCCCCAGATGCCCTCAAACTAACTAACTAACTAACTCTCTCTCTCTCTCTCTCTCTCTCTCTCTCTCTCTCTCTCACACACACACACACACACACACACACACACACACACACACACACACACACACACACACAGTCTTTTAATACAGAAAATTTAGTTCTCATAAGTTCTGGGGGCTTATGCAAGGTGAAGTTTCTAGAACATATCATAGATGGCATGTTTGGCCAAGGCGTTCAATTTAAAGTTCTCTCTCTTGCCATTTTTCTTCAAGATTACTCGGTGACAGCCAATTCTAAGATTGTAGTGGTGACAGCAGGCGTCCGTCAGCAGGAGGGGGAGAGTCGACTCAACCTGGTGCAGAGAAATGTCAATGTGTTCAAGTTCATCATTCCCCAGATTGTCAAGTACAGCCCTGACTGCACCATCATTGTGGTTTCCAACCCAGGTACTAGCTCGGTGCTTTAACTGTAACAGAGGCCTGTCTGGTTCTGCTCTGTGGGCTTCAGAGTTTGGGGACCTTCTTGTTTTGGGTTTGTTCACTGATAGAGGTGGTCCACATGTCTTCTGCTACTGGTGCAGAAAGATGGTGTTTGCAGAACAGGTGGCTCCATCCCAAGCCAGATGTTTAAAAATGTGAGTTTTGTACTGTGGGGTTTCATCTTTTTGTTCACTTGTGTTTGGTGTAGAGTTGGAAGGCATTTTTAAATGCTGTAAAGGTGGAACTGGGAGGTGACCCTGTAAAGTACATGTTATGAAAGCATGAGGATCTGGTTTTCTGGCTCTCTAGCATCCATGTAAAATGCCAGGCTTGGGGACATGCAGTTTTAATATCAGTGACAGGGAGATGGAGACAGGAGGATCCCTGATGCTCATTGGCCAGCCAACCTAGCCAAACTGGTGAACTGTGGGTTAGTCAAGTGTAGGTAGAGTTTTCCTGCCTGGCCCACAGTCAGGACAAATCTCTATCACCTGCCAGTCCCACAGCCCCTCAGACCCGACCAAGTAAACACAGAGACTTATATTGGTTTCAAACTGTATGGCCGTGGCAGGCTTCTTGCTAACTGTTCTTACAGCTTAAATTAATCCATTTCCATAAATCTATACCTTGCCACATGGCTCGTGGCTTACCAGCATCTTCACATGCTGTTTCTCATTGTGGCGGCTGGCAGTGTCTCTCTGACTCAGCCTTCCACTTCCCAGCTTTATTCTCCTCCTTGTCCCGCCTACACTTCCTGCCTAGCCAATGGCCAATCAGTGTTTTATTTATTGACTAATTAGCAACACATTTGCCATACAGAACATCCCACAGCAGTCAAGAAACTCCATCCCAAAATAAGATGGGGAGTGACTGAAGAAGACTCAGGATGGACCTTTGGCCTTCACATTCACACAGGCATATGTGTACTCTTGTGTGCATACACCATATACAACACCCTCCAGTCCCCAATACTACCTTTGTAGCCAAATAAATAAAAATTATATGAGGTCATTGTTCGCAGCCTCTACTGGACCCCAACAGACCAGGATAAAAATCAGAGTGGATTCATAAAGCAAAGTCCACACCACGAAGCTGCCACTGAGCCATTCATTCGAATTGATAAATTAGGACAAGGACAAAATAGTTACAAGCCAAAGGGGCTTGGAGAGAATGACTTGAGAGTTAAGAGCACCAGCTGCTCTTTCAGAGGACCCAGGTTCCGTTCCCAGCACTGACACAGTGGCACACAACTGTCTGTAACTCCAGTTCTGGAGGATCTGATGCCCTCTTCTGGACTCTGCATGTGGCACACAGACATATAGGTAGATAAACACACACAAAATAAAAATAAATAAAACTCTTTAAAAGTAGAATCATCTCTTAGAACCTGGCATCAATTATTTTCCTTTTTATTTTTCTATCACTGTCTTGCAAAGAAACTAACTTTGAAATGGCCGAGCTTGCTTTTGTTTGGCATTTTCTCTCCTTGGCCTTCTTTCTGTTTATAAAGAAAGTTTTCTAAGGACAACTTAAGGTTTTGTGCTGTGGGATGGTCTGTATGTCAAATGTGTTGCTGATTGGTCAATAAATAAATCACCCATTGGCCCGTGGCCAGGCAGGAAGTATAGGCGGGACTAACAGAGAAGAAAATTGAGAGAACAGGAAGCTGGGTGAGGGAGACACTGCCAGCCGCCATCAGGACAAGGAAGATGTAAAGTACCGGTAAGCCACAAGCCACGTGGCAAGGTATAGATTAATAGAAATGGATTAATTTAAGCTGTAAGAACAGTTAACAAGAAGCCTGCCATGTCCATACAGTTTGTAACCAATATAAGTCTCTATGTTTATTTGGTTGGGTCTAAATGGCTGTGGGACTGGCGGGTGTCAGAGATTTGTCCTGACTGTGGGCCAGGCAGGAAAACTCTAGCTACAAATGGCACCCGGCGTCCAATGTGGTGGCAAGAATTTCCACCTAAAAACTGAGAAAAGATTCTAAAACGGAGCTAAAAACAGTTCCTAATTGTCTCTCTCAAATGAGCGGCAGCTGCCGGTTTGAGCTATTGGTAGGTTCCTAGCATGTGCACTGGACCTGCAGTATGGCGGGATTGAGGTCTCTGCAAGTGGCAGATTAAGCTGCATGGTGGATTTAGACTTTGCTAGCACAAAAAAAAAAAAAAAAAAAAAGAGGTTTCTGGGCTACAAGCTGCTTTGATAGAAGCATAGACCCACTATTTCTGAGAGTTGATGGCTCCCAGAGCTGGCGGAAAACGTATCACCGCCATGTTGGGAAGCTGAAGTGAGCGGAGCCAGCAGCCACAGCGCCAGTGCCGTTTCAGGCTTAGAAGGCTGCAGTTTAAAGCAATAGGCTCAAGCTAATATAAAAAAATAAGCCACGTAAAGATGGCTACCACACAGAGAATCTGGATTATGTTCTCTTTGATATTCGTAACTGAAGAAAAACATTTGATTACAAAAGCTGTTGAGTTATGCCAAAATGTATATTTTAAAGGTACCTTGACTTCAAAATTTGGATGTAAGGATATGTTGCTTTGGAAAGGAGGCTCTGCTTTTGTTTCCACAGAAAGCCAGAGGCTATGGATTTGTTCCAGATTAAGATACATCAGGTTTGACCAGCCAAGACCCCCTGAAAGGTCTCCGATGACACCATGGCCCAGATGATCCAACATTCAGAATGGTTTAAAGGCAACTGGCTCAGACAATACAGCCTCATGGACTATTCCATAATCCTAAAATTTTCTTTGTGTCCCCATAAGATACAGCGCCCCCCTCCAGCAGGAAGTAGTAAGAGAAGCTACGCCCAAATTCCCAAATATACCAAGCTGACTTTGGAGATGTGTAAAGGTTAAAACCTTCCTTTTTAAGAAAAGAAAAGGGGAAGTGCTGTGGGATGGTCTGTATGTCAAATGTGTTGCTGATTGGTCAATAAATAAATCACCCATTGGCCCGTGGCCAGGCAGGAAGTATAGGCGGGACTAACAGAGAAGAAAATTGAGAGAACAGGAAGCTGGGTGAGGGAGACACTGCCAGCCGCCATCAGGACAAGGAAGATGTAAAGTACCGGTAAGCCACAAGCCACGTGGCAAGGTATAGATTAATAGAAATGGATTAATTTAAGCTGTAAGAACAGTTAACAAGAAGCCTGCCATGTCCATACAGTTTGTAACCAATATAAGTCTCTATGTTTATTTGGTTGGGTCTAAATGGCTGTGGGACTGGCGGGTGTCAGAGATTTGTCCTGACTGTGGGCCAGGCAGGAAAACTCTAGATACATTTTTGTAAGTACATTGTATTTTGTCATGTGCCAGAACAAATGGCTAAAGTTCAGTCTGTGTCACTATCCCCCCACTTTTTGTTTTTGGGGGGTGCACTGGAGATTGAACTACATGGCGAGTAAGTATTCTATTGTTGAGCTGTGTCACCCACTCGGTTCTGTGTCACACATCTTTGGTCTACAGTTTATCATCACAGTCACTGCATGATGGTTAGCATAGACAGAATGTTGATAAAATGGTAGACCTGTCTCTGACCCCTTCCCTTGGAGGGCTGTGAACAAGCCTGGGGAATCATTGCAGCTCCTTTAGTACTAGGAATTGGGACCTGATAGGAGATCATTTCTGTATCCTTAGTCTTTATGTGCCTACATTGGGGCTTCCTGGGTGGTTCAGTCATGTATGTAAACATGCATACCACATAGATGTAGAACAGAAATGGCAGTCAGCTAGCCATATTCCATCTCCACATCCTGTTTCAGTTGTCACTGATTACATCACTTCCAAGGTAGACCTTCCAAGTCTGAGTCTCCAGGAAGCCCTTTCCCATGCATTAAAGTTGGCATTCAAAAGGCATTATCCAGTCAGAGTGTGCTTAAATACCTTCGCCAGGCTCCGGAGAGGAGGGCAGGGGTGAGGGTCGGAGGGCAGGGGTGAGGATCACCAGGCTCCAGAGAGGAGGGCAGGGGTGAGGGCCGGAGGGCAGGGGTGAGGGCCGGAGGGCAGGGGTGAGGGTCGGAGGGCAGGGGTGAGGATCGCCAGACCTGCTGTCAGCTTCCTTTCTGACAGTGTGCCCATTTCCTTTTCTTTCCAACATAGCCTGTAACCCCTGTGACCCAGCAAAAGTTTTACTACTGTGCCACATGGGAGGAAGGGTACATAGCAGTTGTCCAGCCGTGAGATAGTAATGACAGGACTTATAGGACAGTTTCGTACTCAAGAAAACGTATACTGGCACCCCTTGCTAACTGAGCAGTGGCATTGTTTCTGATGCCAGTCTTCACAGTCATGGACTGTTAGAGTTGGTGGCAATCTCAGTGAATATGTTAGTGTTCTGTTGCTGTGAAGAGACACCATGAGCAAAGCTCATGGCAGCCTGCAGACAGACATGGTACTGGAGTAATAACTGAGAGTTCTACATCCTGATCCATAGGCAGCAGGAGCCTGTGCCTGACATGGGCTTCTGAGACCTCAAAGCTTACCCGCACTGACACACTTCCTCCAACAAGGCCACACCTACTCCAGTGAGGCCACACTTAATTCTTCTAATCCTTTTCGTACTATCACTCCCGACTAAGCATGAGCCAGTGGCGGACACTGTTATCGTCGTGTCCACCACATCATCTGGCCATCACGGTGAGGGCTGGCCGGACCAGTCTTTTTTCTTTCTTTCATGGTAAAGCTCGCTGACTTGTAAAGTTCCTAAGTTTTCTTATGTCAAATAATGATACATATGCACAGTTTTTACATATTTCATATTTACAGTTTCTCACAAATGCTTCATGTCTGTCTGAACCTGAGTATGAAAAGTTAAATGACATACCTCTCTGAGGCCATATCTCACCGGCGAGATGGGCATGTGGGGAAGGAGGAGCCAGAGAACCTTCTAATTGGTTCAGCAGTTCCGATTTACTTTCTTTTTCTAAAATGTTTAGTGGATATTCTTACGTATGTCACCTGGAAACTGAGTGGGTTACCCAAACACCGTGTGATTGGAAGTGGATGCAATCTGGATTCTGCTCGGTTTCGCTACCTCATGGCAGAGAAGCTTGGCATTCATCCCAGCAGTTGCCATGGATGGATTCTGGGCGAACACGGTGACTCCAGCGGTAAGGAAGACAGTCTCCTTTGTGACTCTGGGTTATGCAGACTGTTCTTAAATTTTTTTGCTTTATTTCAAATTTTAGTTTTTTATACTTTGCTATATTTCAGAAAGGATTCAGAGGTAGTATAGCTGTATTTTGGGTTCCATTCCAGTTTGCTTTTTCTGTCATCCATCCATCCATTCATCCATCCACCCACCTGTCTTCCCGTTTGGTTGTTCTGCAGACAGAGTCTTACTGTGTAACTCTGGAACTTACCATGTAGCTGTCCTGGAATTTGCCATGTAGACTAGGTAGGCTTTGAACTCAGAGATCTGCCTGCCTCTGCCTCTCTAGTGCTGGGAGTAAAGGTGTACGCCACCATGCCCAACTTCATCTAGCTATTTTTAAAAACATCTGTGTGTGAACACCTGCACACATGTGGAAATCAGAGGACAACTTTGAGAGTTGGTTTTCTCCTATCACAGGAGTACCAGGGATGAAACTCAGGTCAGGTCATCGGTCTTGACAGCAAACGCCTGTACCTGCTGCGCCATCCTGCCCATCTCACTGTTTGTCCTCACCCATTAAGTATGAATCATAGTCATCATGCTCTTTTCTCCCTCAGTCCTTTAATGTGTGATTTCTTCTGTTCTTTCTCTTCCTCCTCCTCATCCTCCTCTTCCTCCTCGCTTTGATTTGTTCTGTGGTTTTGTTTTCATGTAGTCCAGGTTGGCTTAAAGTTCCCAGTAGCGGAAGATGACCTTGGCCTCTGATCCTCCTGCCTCCATCTCCTGATTGCTGGGATCCACACCTAGGGGCTTTTCTTTTTTTATTAATTAATTTTTTTTTCATAACTGCAATACAGGAAGCAAAATCAGGAAGTGTAACATTGAGCCCATATTTAATCCATGGTCATTTGCAAAGGATGTCTTGTGGGCCTTTTACCCCATCTGGATCAATCCTGACATCATAAATTGTATCTCATTCTGTTTCTGAGTCTTCCTCAGTTCTTGATCTGTGTGTTTTCATGATGGTGACATTTTTGTACATGAACGTCCATCCCTGTCTATTTGAACAGTTTAAGCTCACATCCTTCCAGACAAGTACTGCCCAGGCGGGAAGTCGGCCCCGGTGCCTCTGCCGTGTTCTCGGGTGGATCTGCATTGCTTGTTCTCTCATTATTGTGTCATTTTTCCCTAGAGCAGCTTTTCCCCCGTTTCCTTATTGACCTGTATTTACACAGATGAGAGAGAAGTTATTCTTGCTTGGGCACAATTAGAGAGATCAGTGGTTTCCTTCAAGGCCATGAGGGTATCTGGTTGGCCTGGAACAGCAGAAACTGTGGACCAGGGAGTCTTCCTTGGCCTCTGGCAGTTTAGCTGCTGGAGCTGTGTGACTGTGTGTGCACTGGACTTTACCTGAGTCCTCGTTCATACTGCGTGAGTCACCAGTGTTCTCCAAAAGTCCTGAGGAGCGCGAGACTGGGGTTTCAGAGTCTACTTCCTGTGTTTTTAGACATCCTCCTCTAAATTATGAAGACCCTAATTTACATACTAGCGTACTTTCATAACTCTGTTTGGGTATAATTATCCTAGATCTTTTTTTTTTTTCTTAAAAAGAAAGGGACTTTGGTTACCAAACAGTGCCCAGTAGAGAAGTTTACATTTCTAAAATCGAGAGTTTAGGATGGTTCCAAACTATAATCTCTTGTGATTTAACCAACCCAGAGATTTGGAAAGAACTTCATGTTCTCTGTAAATTATACAGTGACTGTTTTGAGCCACGTTTGTTGAAAGTTAAAAGGTCAGTAGCAGGGGCTGGAGATGTGGCTCAGCAGGTAAGAGCCCTTGCTGCTGTGGCAGAGGGCAGAGGGCCCAATTTCAGTTCCAAGCACCCACATCAGGTGGCTCACAACTGCTGCAACTTCAGCCCCCGTTGTTTCCACTCTCTTCTGGACTCCTTGGGGATCTACACATGCCCACACACATACACACACAATAAAAATTAAAACACACACACAAAAAACATATATGCTTTATGTGTGTGTGTGTTTTATTTAAATATATGTGTGTAAAAGGTCAGATCTATTGCTAGTTGAAGGCAAATATCAGAACAAATTCCTCCCCAAAGCAAATGGGAATTCTACTAGAGACAATTGCCACTGGACAGTGCCGAGTGGTGTTGGGATAATTTGCATCAGAGTTGAGGTCTGAGATAAGAAAACAAATTTTTTGCTTTGTTTATTTTACAGTGGCTGTGTGGAGTGGGGTGAATGTGGCAGGAGTCTCCCTCCAAGAACTGAATCCAGAAATGGGAACGGACAATGACAGTGAGAACTGGAAGGAAGTGCATAAGATGGTGGTGGATAGGTGAGTGGGGGCGGCTCCATGTAGGTGAATTCATGTCCTGTCCCAGGAGATAAAACCCTAAGCTGTCTCCACACTGATGAGTCTGTCTTGGAGAAGTGGGCAGGATTAGTTTAGAGCAGTCAGACCTGTTGTACAGGTCTCGAGAGAAAGCAAATGAGAAAGCTGGCTGTAGAAGCAAGCATGGAATTGCCTAGTGAGAGGTGTCTTCAGCTTGCCACCTGTCAACACATAAGGTAAACCTGGACCCTGTTGGTCACATAACCACATGCACACACACTCAGGCAGATTGCTGGAAGTATTTAAGCAGCACTGGTCTTACTACCCTGGACCTCTCATTAAAGATGTCTCCCACCCTAATCTGGTTTTCTGAAGGCATTTCTCTTATCAACTATAAGAGAATAGTATAATAATGTATCACTTTGAAATGCAGCCAACAGTGCAGGCTTGCACTCTGGTCCTAACACTCAAGCTGACTCTAGTACTGGAAGCCATTTAACCTTCAAGATTAGCTGCTACCTGTCTTCTCCCAGATGCATTAAGTGTAGGTTATAGTCATCCATGATCATGTTCTCTGTGGACCTGCTACTTGTGTAAAGTATAAGACCCAGTGGATTCATCAAAATGAAGTTACACATCACATACAGGGCCACATTTTATCACTGACAAGCATTCAATTAGTGTTTGCAAAGTTCTTTCGGGAAAATTGCTACTTCAAATAAGGAAGTTTTATTTAGAATGACTTTTCTTAGGGAATTTGACTGTGTATAGAAAAATTTTAAAAGTTAAAAAAGTTCTTAGATTTATTTTCAGTTTACACAATGCTTTGATTTTATGAATGAGGTGACTGCTCACTTGAGTGATGGCCTCTGCTGTCATTCACTGTTTCCTAATATATTTGGAAATATACTTTTATGCCAGTCAATGTGGTTGAAAATGTCTAGTTTTAGGGATTCGAAAGATGCCTCATCAGTTAAGAGGGTATACTGCCCTTGTAGAGGACTAGAGTTAAGTTCCCAGCACCCACAGTGGGTGGCTCATGATTGCCTGTAATTCCAGCTCCAGGGTCATCCTCTGGCCTCTTGGTACTGGCACTCATGTGCACATGCACCCACATGCACATGCACATACAGACACACAGACACACAGTGCATACACATAATTTTTTAAAAAATCTTGAAAAAAAAGAGAATGAACATTCTTTTTTACGAAATTTTTATTATTAAGAAATTTTCTATTCATTTTACATACCAACCACAGATCCTCTCTTCGTTCCTCCTGCCCCCAAGTCTTCCCCCCCAACCCACCTCCCATTCCCACCTCCTCCAAGGCAAGGTCTCCCATGGGGAGTCAGCAGAGCCTGGTACATTCAGTTGAGGCAGGTCCAAGCCCCTCCTCCCTGCACCAAGGCTGTGCAAGGTGTCCCACCCTAGGCACTGGGCTCCAAAACGCCTGCTCCAGAATGTAGATGTATCCAACCTTCCCATCAAACAATAAACACAGAACCAATGCAAAGAAGAAAGCCAAGAGGTCAGAGCCAAGAGCCAAAACCTTACCCTTCCTCCTGCAGTGGTCCTACCTCTCCGAACCAGAGCTACCCCTGTGTTAAAGTCTTTATATAGAGTTCCTGTCCTGCCTTCTCATTGGTTGTAAACCCAACCACATGACCGCCTCCTCACAGCCTGTCTGTATAGGCCTCCAGGTTTTCCATGATTGGTATTAAGATTAAAGGCATGTGTATACAATAATGGCTGTATCCCTGAACACACAGAGACTTACCCAGCTCTGCCTACCAAGTGCTGGAATTACAAGCGTACGCTACCACTGCCCTGCTTTCCTATGGCTTGCTAATAGCTCTGACCCCCGGGCAACTTTATTTATTAACATACAAATAACATTTTAATACAAATAAAATATCACCATATTTCCCCTTTTCTATTTTAATAAAAAGGAAAAAAAAGAAAAAGCTTATAACTAATATAAGAAAAACTATATACAAAAGGACAATAACTATATACAATATATACAAGTAATAAATACCTAAACAATGTCTAGTCCATTTTATTTGACAAATTCAGAGAAAATAATTTCATTATCTATCCTATTTTTGTAAGTCCAAAATGTATCCTAATTAATCTTCAACTATAACTAACTAACCTTCAACTATAACTAACTAATCTTCAACTCCCTCAGAGACCCAAGAAGGAAATAATATTAGCTAACAAAAATAAAAACAGGAAGTGCACATAAGCAACCTCCAAAAAATTTGTGAGTTGACAGAAACAGACAGCTGTCTGGACAGTCACCTGAGGTTTCTCCGAAGTGCTGGGGCATCATCTTCAGCCTATAGGCCCAGCATATCCGACAGACTCATTTGTGAAGCAGGATGTACACAAGGTCAACAGTTCAACCTCACATTGAGTGAGAGTAGTCCATGTACCAGAAACACCTGAATTCCACCAGTGTCATGTCATGATTCAGGATTTCAAATTCTGGAAATTGCTGATGGTTTTCCAACTCAGCTGTCCATTCTTCCTGGCTGTGTATATATGGCTTCATCTCAGCATCCCATTCTTCTCCATATCCCTCCATCAAATGCCAGTCTACTATTGAGAGGCGTGAGCTTAGTTACTCTTCAAGAATAACTGTTTCAGCTGCTGTTCCATTGCACATCAGAGGCCATCGGCCCACTGCCTGTTCAGCTGCCTTCGAAGAAAAGGGCACTGTACCTTTTTCGAATTGCGAAGGCCACTTCAGGGATGGTGCCATATTGTCCTGGCCTCTGAAGATGCCTTTTGATAAAGCCATAACCACACTTGTTTTGGCAAGAATCAGTAATCCTTTGTTTTATGTCCTGTTTGTCCATTTTGTCCTGTTGATTCGAGGATACTTTGTTGTCCAGTGGCTAACTTTTGCCACAATGAAAGTTAACTCCATATGCAGTTTCTTCAATGCCCATATTTTCTCTGAAGTAGATTGGTACTGCCAGGAGCCGACATGTCTCATAGTCATAACAAAAAAGAAAAATTTTCTAAGTTATTAAAACATTTTAAATGCCATATTCTGTAGATCTCTGAAGGGTTTGAAGACAACCTGTCTATCTAAAATATATCTACTCAATCTTGAAAACATACCTAATATAACTACAAGTTCTATTATAATATCTAACTACTAACTTTCATTTCTTTATATCCTAATAGTTGGTAATAACATTCAAGGATCAGAAAATTGCATTACATTGTTAGATGAACGGTACAATTAGAAAAATATATATAACATTTTCTAACAATATCAATTTCAATATATATAATTTGTATACAATATAAAACAATCCAATCCAATGTAAAGTATTTACATTTTTCTTTTCTTTCTTTCTTTTCTTTTTTTTTTTAATAAGAACCTTAAATCTAATCTCCTTTGCTTAGCCTTTTTCCTAACCCTTGACAACAACTTGTAACCAACCCCCCTAATCAATGAAAATTATCCCAGACCCAAAACCCATTAAAAGACCAAAAAAACCAACCGCCCCACACCACCTCTTTGGGAATGTGGGCGTCGTATTCTTGAAATTGCTTCCTGCTGGGTATGGGCGAAGGTATCTTTATCCTGAAAGAAAAATTTTAGGTTAATTGTCAAATTCTAGGAAAGGAAAATATATCCTTCGTTATCCAGTCTGTGTATAATGTCAAAATTCAGGGTTTATCTCAAATCCTTATTCAAGTAGTCTTTGAGACTGGATCATCTCAGCTAGCTCTTCTCAAAATTGCTCTGAGCACTTTGTAGTTCAAAGCTGATCTGTAGATGATGTTTGTCAGCTTAGTGATGTTATTATTGTCCACGTGGAATTGTTGTTGTTGTGGGGCCCCATCTTCTTCCCACCCTAGGCACTGGGCTCCAAAACGCCTGCTCCAGAATGAACATTCTTAAGCACTGTGACTTTATAAACATTCACTGACACCTGTGTATCACCTGCCATGTAGTCCTTACACTTTTATAGATTTTATTTGTACATTAATTCACTTGATATTCATAAAAAGCTTAAAAAGCAGATGCATGTTCTCCTTTACTAAGGAACTAGAACTGAAAAGGTTAAAGAATTGGCCAAGATGACCATTAGAGACAGAGCAGGTGTCAACCCAGTGTCAGGTTCAACTATCTCTTGTGTGGTTTCTTTTTCTAAGTGCCTATGAAGTCATCAAGCTAAAAGGATACACCAACTGGGCCATTGGGTTGAGTGTGGCTGACCTCATCGAATCCATGTTGAAAAACCTGTCTCGGATCCACCCTGTGTCTACAATGGTGAAGGTGAGAGAAACTGTAGCAGGATGTCCACTCTTACCTTGTATCAAGAGATTCATCTAAAGAAAGACAAGGGAAGTTTCCGGTCCATAGTTCTGCACTTAGGGTTTATATAAGCCTAGTTTTTCTCTCCTCCACCAAAGTCTAGGGCAAGAGCACTCAACTTTGTAGGAGCTAAGGTGTCTGATAACATTTTCTAAGAAATCTTAGTGTGACGTAAAAACTATTAACTGTGAATCCTGTTCAGAACCTGCCTCTACTGTACCATTATATAAGCCTAGTTTTTCTCTCCTCAACCAAAGTCTAGGGCAAGAGCACCCAACTTTGTAGGAGCTAAGGTGTCTGATAACATTTTCTAAGAAACCTTAGTGTGACGTAAAAACTATTAACTGTGAATCCTGTTCAGAACCTGCCTCTACTGTACCATTAAATAAGCACGATGGGGTTCATTGTAAGCTTATGTAATAAGCCATAGACAGCTTTTTGTGGAACACTTGATAACGTAGCAAACCTCGTTTAATTAAAAAACTATGGAGCAAACATACAAAAGAGGCAAGAACCACCTGAAGCCAGGGACTGGGATGTAGCTCAGTAGAGAGAGCTTGCTTAGCATGCATGAGGTCCTAGGTTTGATTCCCCAGCACTGCTCAGATCGGGTGTGGTCATGCAGATCTGTAATCTGAGCAGCACTGAGGATGTGAAGACAAAAGGATCGGAAGTTCAAAGTCATTCTCAGCTCTACAGCAAGTTTGAGATGAACCTGGACTACATACATTACCTTATTGGAATGAAATTCATTGAATAAAAGTAAAATTATATTAAAACAGCGTATGTAGCAAGTGAGTCATCTCCACATCAGTGTCAAGAATGAAAAAAAATTATGGGAAATAGGTAGGATCCCCAAGAATAAGCTAGTTGGCTGGGAAGCTGAATTGGCAAGCTCTGGGTCCAGGGGATCTGATGCCCTGTTCTGGCCTTTGTAGACACCTGTTCATAATGTGTGGTACACATAACTCACAGACATGCATGCACATAAAAGAATAAAATCTTTTTGTTGTTGTTTTATTTTGCAAGGTAAGTTTCTCTGTGTAGCCCTGGCTGTCCTGGAACTTGGCTGTACATAGGCTAGGCTTGAAGTCAGAGAACTGCCTACTTCTGCCTCTCAAGTGCTGAGATTAAAGGCATGTGCAACCAGTCACTCCAGGCACCAAAATTAGAAAATTTTTAAAAAATAAGAAACAAAATGGAAAGATATCCATTAAGGGACACCATTGAAAGCCATTTAAATATTCATATAGCAAATTGCATTTAAGCAGAAAATAATATTTGACTTAAAAACTAAGCACTGACTGCCTTCTTGTGACTTTTTTTGTAGTGTAAGTTTGCATAGTCTATAAATATAAAATTGTTTTCAAAGCCCAAATATATGGGGACAGATGGACCAGTTAAATGAAAAAATAAGAGAATGAATTTGTTTCCCAAATTTCCTACAGTTGTTTGTATTTAACACAGGTCTTCTGCTCATTCTTACCATGGCCTTGTGCCTTGACTGAATGCTTTTGTTGCTCCACAGGGGATGTACGGCATTGAGAACGAAGTCTTCCTCAGTCTCCCATGCATCCTCAATGCCCGGGGACTGACCAGTGTCATCAACCAGAAGCTGAAGGATGATGAGGTTGCTCAGCTCAGAAAGAGTGCGGACACCCTGTGGGACATCCAGAAGGACCTCAAGGACCTGTGACTGTCCGGTTCTAGGCTGTAGAATCCAACCTCCAATGTCACTAATCATGAGCCTTTAGTCTTCGGCCTTGTACATAGGTCACAATTTGCTTCTCCCCTGACATGTGACATGAGCTCACAGATCAAAGCTCCGGCTCATTGGATGTTTGCACTAGGAGCTCTTGAACAAATAAAGTTAACTGTTGTTGCAGCATACTTCTGTGTGTCCTGGGTTGCTTGAGATGGTGTTTCAGGACCTTTGTAGCTGGGACCAGCCTTGAACTTGATCTTCTGGCCTCACCCTCCCAGATGCTGAGATCGCAAGCTCTCCTTGTGTGTGCTTTTTCCAATGGTTACTGAAAAGTTGTCATAAGTTTCTTAAATGATTCTTTCTACACCTCAAATGTCCCTAAATTCTGCCATCTCTGCTCCTGTAATGCACCTTACAGACAGCACCAGAATATTCAGTCATAGTGTGTTCCATGATTTTCATGTTTTGAGAATATGGTTACAATTTTTTGAATATTTTTTTAAATTATGGTTATGTGTAGGTATGTGCACACCAGGCCAGAGACATCAGATACCTTGAAGCTGGAGTCACAAGGGGTGAGTCACCTGATGTTGGTGCTGGGAGCCAAGGAAGGGTCCACTGCAAGAGCAGTACATGCTTTTAACCAATGAACCATCTTTCCAGCTGTGACAGTTTTAAGGTTATAATTAGAGAAGTAATGCATGTTAGTGTGTGTGCACGCCTTTCATAAAAGTCCATTCTCTGAAAGGAAGAAACTGTTGTAAAAATTGGAAAAGACTTATGTTGGAGTTTTCTTTGATAGTAAAGAAAAATGAATGTTTGGGCTGAGTCACCCAGACCCAGGTGTCAGGAAGACAGTACAATGGAGAAACGAGAGAGAGAGAGAGAGAGAGAGAGAGAGAGAGAGAGAGAGAGATAGAGATACATGGGCTATCTAAGACTCAGTTTGAGGATGGTTAAGAACCATCATAACAACCCTGGGTTTTCGAGTTGACTCTGTCCTTGATTGATAGTGGTCTGGGCATATTTCCTGCTGTCTAATAAAACCTAGGCCTTAATTCCTTCATCAACAAACAGTGATGGTAATGGTTCCTTTTCAATATGAATGGTTTACCTTACTTCTGAATGATTTTTTTTCAGTGCTGAGGCTGAAACCCAGGGCCTTGGTCAAGCTAGGCAAATGGTGTGCCCCTGAGCTGTATCACTAGCCCAAGAAGTATAAAGAAAATTACGTCAAACTCTTAGTACAAGGTATGGCCACAATACAGGCTAACACACAAGTAGGGCTTCCTATTGCAGGTGCTATGCACAGATTTCGATCTCCCAAGTTATAAGGTGGAATTTCTTCACCTTGGCACTGTTGATGCTTTGGCCTGAATGATGATACTGTAGAAAACTGACGGTGAGATGTTTGGCACCAGCTCTGATGGTTACCTGACCTGCCTGACAGATGTCCATTGATACCATCCCTCAATACACTCTAAAGATTTCTGTAGCCATCTCCAAATGCTCCTTGGGGGAAGAGACAAAGTCACCCTTATTAAAACCACTGCTCAGAAGATTTGCATCTCTGTTTTCCCATCAGGAAATGAGAGGTGCGCAGAGATGACAGCCAGCCACTGAACAGCTAAGATTCAAGTCAGACCCGGTAGCTTCTCAGCTCCTGCCCTCAAACCTCATGTGTTCTGCATTAAATGCCACTTCTTCATAATGCATTGAAGCTTTGTTTCATGTTTCAACATCCCTGAGGATGCTTGTGTTATGGGAAGAGAGACTAAGGCGGATAATTTTTTTCAAATCACATTTCAACCAAGACAGGTATTAAATTGATTTTTTTCAAGTCACATTTCTAAAATGATGTTTGTATCAAGACCATTTCTATAAGTAGAGAGGACAAGTCTCAACACCAATTCTTGGTCATAGTTCCTAAGGAAATGCTAAATTTACAGTAAGCTGTTGGTTTCCAAGATTCAATTTATGGACCAGTTAAGGGTTTAAATGGGATTCTTGTTTTTGCTAGAGCACCTACATAAAATGCTGCTGTGAAAGTCTGCAGCTGAGGGCTGAGGAAGAAGCAGAAGCTGTTCATCTAGTTTTGGAACACTGTTCAGTGTCAAATAAAATGAAACAGATCATAGCAGGGAACCATGACACATTGAAAGAACTAAGCAACAAATAAGTGTTCAAGTATCACCGAGTAAGTTACATGACAGAAGTGGAAGTCCAAAGCTCAGGAAAACAAAATGTGTAAATATGCATTATATTATATGTTCCCATTAAAAGATATACTTCATTATGTGTGGGTATGTGCACATTCATGAAGGTCAACCAAAGGTGTCAGATCCTCTGGAGCTGGAGTCAAAGGTGGCTGTGGGTGCTGGGAACTGAGCCCAGGTCATCTGTAAGAGCAGAAAGCACTCTCCTGTGCCATCTCTTAGCCCTGTTTCATATTTAATACAGAAAGGGGACACTGGTCCAGATGTTAAAGATTCATAGCTCTCCAAATGCATGTAATCATGGTATCAGATTTTTCCCTTTTAATTTTTCTTAGTCTTTGTTGATATAGGAGATTAAATTGAGGACCTTGCTCATACTAAATATGTGTCCTTCCCCTGAGCCACAGTTCTAACCCCATAATCAGACTCTAAAATGTAGCAAGTAATATAGACTAAGTAACATTTGGAAATGACATAAATTGTGAACCAGTACTTCTATGTTGTTACTGTAAGAATAGCACAGTGGTCAAGTCCAAAGTGCTGTGCCAGTCTTGACAAGCAATCTTTGCGAAATGATAGGAAATAATTTATAAACATTTAGGAATGTGGAGGGGATTATGAATAACCTGAAAGTATGGCTGGGAAAAGGTATGGCATACATTAGTGTCTCACTCCGCGTGGGGGAGGGGGGGCAAACATCTGTGCATGGAGGCTTTAATGTATTTGGAGAGACTGGAGAGATGGCCCAGAGGTTAGGAGTGCCAGCTAGAGGACCCAGATTTGATTCCCAGCACCCACATGGCAGCTCACAACGTCTGTGACTCCAGTTCCAGAGGATCCAGTTCCCTTTTCTGGCCTCCTCTGGCACCAGGTGCATACATGGTATCATGGTATACAGACATACATACACATCCATATACATAAAATAGTTTTCATTTTTAATTAAGCAATAAATATATCTGGAAAATCCTTTTATGGCCTTGAAGTTTGGAAAGATTTCTCTAAGGTTCAACATCTGCTTTTTCACAAGGCAGGTTCTTCCTGGAGAAACAGTGCACTGGAGACAGCAGCCGACAGGGGGATGTCAACTCATGGATCAGGCAAAGAGCCGGCCACTCATTGTGTAAGAATTATTAAGATTTAATTCTGAAAACAAAATAGTGAAAAAATTCTAGGTGCTGTGCTTAGGTAGATTATTTTTAAAAACTGTCCAAACTGATATTAAATATGTGAAAAAATATTCATAAGTAAAAGGATATTGATAGACAATATCTTCTCCCACAGAATATAAGAAAATAATCCAAAATATTTATTTTTTGAAACCTTTCCATTTATTTATTTATTCATTCATTCATGGGCGTGTGTGTGTGCGTGACACAGTCCATGTATGGAGGTCAGAGAACAACTTGCAGGAACTGCTTGTCTACTTCCGTCATGCGTGTCCTGGGGACTGAACTTGGGTCATCAGGCATGGCTGCAAGTGCCTTTACCTGCTGAGCCATCTCACAGGCCCTCAATTATTTTTTTGAACTCCATAATGATGTACAAACCATCATTTTCTTTTCCTACCCCTTGTTAATTCATCTGATAGTAAAGTAAGACTTTACAAAGTCAAAACCAGTATCTCTTATTAGTTGGTAGAGAAGGAACAAATTCTTACATCTCCAAGAGATCGAGTAATTTGTTCTGAAACTGAGAAATTCCAGTACTAAGGACCAGGGAAGAGCAGATGTATCGGTGGCACATTATTCCAAGATGAGTCTAGATTTGATTAAAAACAACTTTGCAGGAAATATAGGAAGCATGAAGGGTTTGAAGGGTTAAATAACACAGGGAATTTTAATCTCAAATGGGGCTGGGGAGGGGTGGGGGTGAGAGGGATCAGACAAAAGGCTGTGACGATGCATGCCCCCCACCCCCCACTTCTCATTTATTTTGTCTAAAAGCTATTTAGTTGCCTGTATTTCAAAACTCGATGGTTGTCAGGTTTGCCCCCTGGCCTTGAGGAAGGTGAAGGCTGCTTGGAACGTGAGCCTCCCACCTCATCCTAGCAGCTGTTGCTTTCAATTCCCTTGGCAACATGAATGATTCTTTCTAATCAGCTGAATATTTATAAGAACAACGTACAGGGTATTTTTAACAGTGCTTAAAAATAGCTCATACCTCCTAGCTCTGTGCTTTGCAAACAGGCGCCATGAGCTGCTTCCTTAACATTTAAAATGTATTAAAATTATTTCTATTATCATTTCTGTCTTTCATACTAACATACAGTCAAAGAAGAAGAATGCTGACACAGTGCTTATCATAAATAGGCATTTGATCAATGACTCAATTGTGTGTTAACAAAATGAGTTTTGACATTAAAAGTCAGTAGGAGTGGTATTTGCAGGGAGGAGGTTGGCAAGGGTAGGAGGCAGATAAGATTGAATGGGGCTATGATCAAAATGCACAATATACATGTATAAAGTTGTCATAGAATAAATTTAATTTTTAAGAGCCATGGTAACGCTACATGTCAAGGAAATATTCATATAGATAATGACAAAGCATAGTTTATCTGTGCTAACTTTTAAACAGTTTTAAGTTTATTCTGTGTGTATGGGGTGTTTTTCTCTGCATGTATGTCTATGCACCACATGTATGCCTGGTGCCCACTTAGGCCAGAAGAGGGTGTCAGATCCCCTAGAAATGGAGTTATAGAGGGTTGTGAGCCACCATGTGGATGCTAGGAATTGAACCTTGGTACTCAGGAAGAGCAACCAGTGCTCCTAACCACTGAACCCACTCTCCCCTTAAATTCAAAAATGTATTTATAAATCATTATAAATGACATGACTCATTTCAGACACTTCATTCAACTGCCTTGATTGTAATAAATAAGGTCATTTATATGTTAATAACACAAATGTATTTGGGCACCCAAACTCATAAAGATAAGAACAGGATCTACTGAGAAATTGGTTTTAAACTTAAGAACATCGAGAATAGAATGAAAATGTTTCCCTCTTTCCTCTTTCCTCCAGACAAATAAGCAGGAAGCAGGAGCTGGAGACGGCTCAGTGGTTAAGAGCATTCGCCGCTCTTGCAGAGGACCTGGGTTTGGTTGCCAGCACCTGCTTGGCAGCTCACCCCTATCTGTCACTGAGGTTCTGGGGGATCTGATGCTCTCTTCTGACTTCCATGGACACCAGGCATGCACTTGGTACACATAAATACATGCAAGCAAAACACTAATCCACATGAAATAAATAAGCTTACAAAAAAAAAAGGAGAAGCATGAAGCAAATACCGAGGGTGAATTGTACTATAATGAATATTAAGTTATGACAGCATTCAGTTTTAACCTTAGTTATTTTTTTAACTTGACTTTCTCATCATCCAATGGATCATTGAAAACAGTTTTAAACAATGTTTTAAAAACGCAAGTGCATTGAATATATTGAGAAGCCATAGTAAGTTGTTCCCTAATGCTCAGCCCCAGACCATGATTCCCCCAGTTTCTTCTTCAATCATTCCTTTCTCACTGCAGGTTGATGAACCCTCCTCTGTCACAGGCCCAGTCACATGCTCACATGCTTCACTACCTCAGAAACACCTGCTGCTCTGTAAAGTTTCCTTGAACTTTACAGTTCAAGGGTACTTTACAGTTCAATTGGCTATTTGAGTTGCCTGATTCAGCACAGAGCTGGCTAGGATATAAATTCATACTGCTCATAGTTGGGACACAAGGGACTTTGAATCATCGTCAAGATGAAAATTGCTATTTCAAAATCTAGACAGAAGTTAAAGAGTGTTATCTAAAACCATGCAAAGAACAATAGCAGCAAGCATCCCCAGACTCTGTTGAGTGTTATGGTCGACACTTATGTGATGAGGGATGGGGGGTGGGGCACAAAGATGGAAACAACACACTCTTGCCTTCACTGGGGTTGGCACTGAGCCAGCATTAAATATTGCTGTGGAATATACTACAGCAAAGACAACTGTTGATATGCCCCAGGACATGAAGGAGCATGAAGAATCAGCAAGGCTAAGGGACTAGTGTAAGAATGATAAGCGGCCATGACTACCCCAGTATCAGTTTCAGAGCTTTATTAGGAGGAAGAGGGGTGGAAGCAGAAGAACCAGACCTGAGGGAGATGCACATGTGGAGAGCAGAGAGAAAGATGGTGGGGGGAGAGAGAACAGAACAGAGAGAGAGTGTGGGGCCTGAATCCCAGCCCAACGGTAAAAAATGTGAGATCATCCAAGGCAAAATGCACCTTAGTTGTCAAGTGGATGGGCAGTTCCATGGAAACTGTTGCCAGGGTCCAGCAACACACTACTGATGGGGCTTAGACTGGGACAGTGCAGGCAGAAAAACAGAGAAGCAGGCAGTTCTGGAGAATTCTACAAGACTAAATTAACAGAACTTTAAGTGACACAATGTGGCGATATTGTGTTCCCCAAAATATTGTGCACCCTAATAAACTTATCTGGGGTTGAGAACAGAACAGCCACTAGATATAGTGTGGGAGCCCGTTCTCGGGTTCCTCGTGGCTTTACCCAGCAGGTCCGCATAGTGGATGATTAGACCACGGGCCTAAGTGCAGGTGTCTGAGATGGCCTGCACTTGGCTGTGCTGGGGGAGGAGGTCTTTTGCTCCACCCCTTGGCATCTCTATAAAAACCCTAGGGCAGAGACAGTCTGGGCCCGTTGGAAAAGTTTCCAGGCCCTCTCGAGGCTATCCTTTATTTTCTATCTGTTTATCTCTGCAAGATTCTCCGCAATAAATCCCTCTATCTAATATTTCCTGCTGCTCGCACTCAAGAAAACTCTGGGGAACTGTGGGGGTGGTTGGGTAAATGCCCCACAATATAGAGGCCAGAAAATAGTGGCACACACACCTTTAATCCTAGCTTTCCGAAGGCAGAGATCTGTCTGGATCTCTGTAAGTTCAAGGCCAGACATGATGACACATGCCTTTAATCCCAGGAAGTGATGGCAGGAAGCAGAAAGGTATATAAGGTGTGAGAACCAGAAATTAGAAGCTTTGGCTGGTTAAGCTCTTAGGCTTTTGAGCAGGAGCACAGCTGAGATCCATTCAGATGAGGACACAGAGGCTTCCAGTTTGAGGAAACAGGATCAGCTAAGAAGTTGGTGAGGTGAGATTAGCTGTGGCCTGTTATATTTCTCTGATCTTTCAGCATACACACCAATACCTCGCTCCAGGCTTGTTTTTATTAATAAGACTGTTTAAGATTCGTGTTGCAATACAAGCAGTGGTCAGGCCACTGAGAGCCAAGAGCAGATTTTGCAGTTGAATTTCCCAGTGAAAGGCAGCCTCCAAGCCTTCTGACTTTGACCCAGTCTGTGATGGTTATCTCTAATTACCAACTTAACACAACTTAGAATCTCCTGGGAAGAGTGTCTCAATGAGCAATTGTCTACTTTGTGTTGGCCTGTGTATGTTACTTGATGAGAACACTCAAGTCTACTGTGGGTGGCACCATTCCCTATGCAGGAGGTCTTGAACTATGTAAGAGTAGAAAGATTGAGCAGAACACAAGCAAGCAAGTGAGCCTATATGCATTCATTTCTCTGTGTTCTTGAGGTGGATGTGCTAAGACTGGTTGTGTCAAGCTTTACTGTAGCTTCCTGGAATGATGAACTATAACCTGGAATTGTGAGCTAAACAAAACTAATCCCTTTTTGTCATGGTATTTTATCACAGCCACAGAAGTGAAATCAGGGCATAATTCATTGGCCTTTGTCCTGGGGTTGTCGCTTAGGAAGGACTACAGCATCAGAGCAACTCTCCCAGGATTGCTGTGTGGACCAAACATGTAATAGACAAAAGATAGCTAATACATTGCAGGGCACATCTGGATGCTTTAGGAAGGTCTGGTGGTGTTAGTTGACTTTGGACACTATAGACAGAGAAGAAAGAGCATTCTAGCTCTGAAGTGATAACAATTGCATTCAAACATGGGTAAAATTAGTTTAGAATTAATCATCTAAAGGCATGGAGTCTTTTCAATACAAACTAGTAACAATACACAAGAAGTTGTTGTTCCAATCTGAGATTGTCTTCTAATAAAAAACCAGAGCCAGATATCAGGGTGAAAGCTGAAAGATCAGAGAAGCAGAACAGCCAGCCACTAGTTCTTATGTCTATGAAATCCTCAGCCTAAAGAGAGTAAGTTTCTGTTTCCTCGCACCTTATATACCTTTCTCTGCCCCAGACATCACTTCCTGGGATTAAAGGCATGTGTGCTTCCCAGTACTGGGATTAAAGGTGTGCGCCACCACTGCCTGGCTCTGTTTCCAGTGTGGACTTGAACTCACAGAGATCCAGATTGATCTCTGACTCCCCAGTGATAGGATTAAGGGTATGTGCCACCACTGCCTGAGCTCTATGTCTATCTAGTGGCTGGCTCTGTCCTCTGATCCTCAGGCAAGTTTATTAGGGTACACATATATCACCACAGTACATTTCTTTAATTATGTAAATATATGTTGCATTTGTTTCACCTTGCCTGCCTAAGGCACCTGATTGGTCTAATAAAAAGCTGAATGGTCAATAGCTAGGCAGGAGAGGGATAGGTGGAGCTAGTGGGCAGAGAGAATAAATAGGAGAAGGAATCTAGGCTTGAGAGAAATAAAAAAGGAGAAGAGAATGAGGGAAAAAGAGAGGGAGATGCCTATATCCAGTCAGACAGGGAGCCACCAGCCAGCTAACAGAGTATGATATACAGAAGGGAAAAAAGATAAAAAGCCCTGAGGCAAAATGTAGATAAGAGAAACAGATTAAAACAAGAGCTAAGCAAAGGGTGAGCATTCAAAACTAATGATTTGGGAGCTGGCAGGCGGCATAAAGAAAGTCTGATACACTAGTAGGCTTAATAGCGTCTGGAGCTGGCTCCAGCTCCATCCAGGAAGGACTCTCCTGGTAGCATGGAGATCTTTGAAAATGTGGTGTGAACTATTTAAATAACTCAGTAAAATAAATACAGTAATTGCTGTACTTCCTGACCATGGATGTAACATAGCCAACTACCTCCAGTTCCTGTTGCCTTGGCTTCCCCAAGAAGGACTGTGATCTGGAATGAGAGTCAAAATCAGCCCTTTCTCTATTAAGCTGCTAAAACATTTTTTGTTACTTTTTCTTTATTTTTTTGTGTGCATGTGCGTGCGTGCGTGCGTGCGTGCGTGCGTGTGTGCGTGTGTGTGTGTGTGATGCCATGATATGTGGGTGGAGGTCAGAGGACAACTTGAAGGCATTGGTTCTCTCCTTTCACCGTGTGGGGCCTGGGGACTGGATGTAGGTTGCTAGACTTGGCAGAAAGTGCCTTGATATCTCATTAGCCCTTAAACTGCTTTTGTCAAAATCTTTTATTGCATTAAAGGAAAATTAACCTAGACATAAAGTGATTGAGACAGGCAGTTTTTATCTGCCAAAGGATTAGCACATGAGATTTTTAAATTCATCATATTTTTTAAAAAGATAAAGAGAAATGCAAGGTGTTTCTTTTATTTAAAAAGCAACTGTATTCTATTTTGGCATTCATATGTTCATTCATATACAGAGTAATAATAAACAAAGGAAGAGAGGCTTTCAGTTGGAGGGGGATGGGGGCTATGGAAGGAGTTAGCGGGAGGAAAGGGACGGGGTGATGTTATGAGTTAAATTTCAATTACAGTAATAAATACAATATAAAAAATTAGGGTAGAGGCTCTCTTTTCCTTACAGTATTTACTTCAGAAAACCTATAATTGTGAACAATTTCTTTTTTATTTTAATATAAAAGTTTTATTAATTTTTTGAGAATTTCATACAATATAAACATAAGCAACTTTATTCTTAAACTTTAAACATTGTTAAAAAACAATAATATTGATATAGTAAATATAGGAATGAAACCAGAAAATGGTAGCAGCACATACTTATAACCTCAGCACTCCAAGCTGAGGCAGAAGAATCACAAGTTTGATGCAAGCTAGAAGAGGGATGGGGTAGGGATGAGGGCAAATGTTTATGGCAGATAAGAATTTTCCTATTACTCTACATACAAACTGCCTGTCCCTCTCTCCCTCAAGAGACAAAATGCTGTTTCCAATAGTATATTTTCCTTAAAGAGAATTTTCATAATTTTAACTAATTAAGATTCTTTATTTCTGATATGTCTCTCATACATCAGCATACATGTTGTTCCATGGAGCTAAAGAAGCAGTCTTTTCCTGAGGCTCTAGCCCACTACTATATCACTTCTGAACGTAAACATGTTAAACTTTGAACTCTGAGTTTCCCATATTCTTTACATCTTTGCATATGATAGTCCCACTACCTAGAACTCTACTACATCCCATTTTTTATCTTCAGTCTTGACTTAAATATGATTTTCTTATGGAAGTCATTCTTGATATTCTATATTGGGTTACTTCTATTGTTGCACAGTCTTGTGAGCCTTGAATTCTATTCATTAACCTCAGAAACTGTTATGGTTTGAAAATAAAATGTCCTCCATAGACTCACAGTAAAGCTATATACAATAATAATATTAATACAATATATACAATGATAAGGTAAGAATTACATTCACAAAGTTCATTTGTACTTGACAAATTCAGAGAAAATATTGTATTATCTATCCTATTTTAATGAGTACAAAGTCTTATATCTAAACTACTTTCTATCATAATTTGTATTACTAGTCTAAAAATATCCTTTTAGATCTTAAAACATTTTCTTAAACAATTTAAGCTTTTATGTTTTTCAACCTTAATAAAATTTTTATCCCTTTTGTGAATTACTATTTAATTTGGTAATAAAAAAATGGTAAAACTGTAACTATCTAGTCTTCAACCCCCCATCAGAGACTCAAGAAGGATAAAATACTATCTGAGCAAACAGAAAGTGCAGAGCAAGCAACTTCCAAAACTATAGAAATGACAGAAACATCTGGCTGCCTAGACAATGACAAACATCCAAATGACCAAAAGCCACCCACCCCACCACTTAGGAATGTGGGTGGCCTGTTCTTAAAACTACTTCCTGTTGTCTGGGAGCAATGGCATCTTTAGGAGATGCTGAAAAAAATTTGGATAATTGTCAAGTCCTGGGAGAGCTGGCTGTATCATTTGTTGTCCAGTCTCTGTGTGATGGGAAAGTGCAGGACTTATCTGAAGCCCTGGTTGGAGTAATCTATGAGGCTGGACGATCTTAGCTAACAACTTAGAAGGTGTCCTGAGCAGTTTGTAGTCTGAAGCTGATCTTTGGGTGGTGTTTGTTACCTTAATGGCATTATCACAGTCCATGTAGAATTGCAAGGCCCCATCATACTTTTGGAGACTTCAAAGGTCACTTCCAGGAATGGTCATGGTTCACTGCAGAAAACTTAATCATTTTAAGTGTCATATGCAGCATAACTCCAAGAGGTTAAAGGACCACAATCTGATAAATAAACCCTGGGTACACAAACTTATTTCCTACTTACCTGCTTCAGACTCAAGTCTGAGAACATGTATAGGAAGCTAGATGAAGATTATTTCTACAACTCATTAGTACTCTATATGACCATTAATATTATGACAGAAAAAATATAATCTTGCTGTGTAATAGTCCTTCTGTATACTGTGAATATGTATTGCTCTCATTGGCTAATAAAAAGCTGACAGGCTGTTAGTCATGCAGGAAGTATAGGTGAGACAGCCAGACACAGAGGACTCTGAGAAGAGAAAGGGCAGAGAGATGCCAGCCAGTTGTCAAGGAAGCAGGACATATAGAAAATGAGGTAACAAGCCATGATCCATATGGAAAAGTACAGATTAAAAATATGGGTTAATTACGGGGCTGGAGAGATGGCTCAGAGGTTAAGAGCACTGACTGCTCTTCCAGAGGTCCTGAGTTCAATTCCCAGCAACCACATGGTGGCTCACAACCATCTGTAATGAGATCTGGTACCCTCTTCTGGCCTGCAGTCATACATGCTGTATACATAATAAATAAATAAATCTTTAAAAAAAAAATATGGGTTAATTAAAGTATAAAAGTTAGCTAGTAACAAGCCTGAGCTAATGACACAACACTTATAAACAATATTAAGCAATATTGGGAGCAGGCATTTGGGGCAGTGAAACTCCATCTACAAAATGTTATAAATTTTGAAGATTCTGACAATCCATATATTCTGAGAAAGGTTATTAAGGATATCTTTGTTCTGTGCTGATTTTTCCAAATAAATCTTTTGAATCTTGAAAAAAGTCTTATAAATTTTGAGATAGCATTTATACCTTAAGAAAAGTTTTAAAGAGTCAAAATAAAACCAAAGGATTAAGAGATAGTGACAATAGATTCCAGGATGGTATCTGCCCTCAGGCAAGTGGATCTTACAGATTAGAGACATTTTTGTTTTATAGGTCTATTAAGCATAGTAACTAAAACTTAAAATGTAAATTTAGCCCTCACAATACTTTGCCTTGGTCCCTTCCTGTATCCCTCTTTCTATGTTCCTGACCTTGTTGTGAACCAAGGTGCATGACCATGCCTTTCCTGTTATAATATACTGACACCTCTAGGACCGCAAGTTAAAATAAGCTCCTCCTCCCTTAACCTATTTCCATCAAGTGCTTGGATACAGAAGTCGCTAATCCAAGGCCACTTATTTATTTCATCAGCATCTGCTTTACATGCCATGCTCGAGACCCCACAAGAACATGGCTTCTGATCACAGAGCCTGATATTGCACTCTCAATGTTGTTAGCACAACACTAGCAGATGTGTTTGTAAAGGACAAATATTGAACAGATGACGACATGGAAATGAAATATATAGTGTAGTGATGCCACATGGGAAAATCAAAACCTTAACATCCAAATACTAAATAACTCACTTTCATTTCAGTTTTTAAAACATGAAGATGATGTTACCCTCAGAAGAGACAATGTTTTACATTCTAGAATTTAGCACTAAAATATAGGCTTCATATCCTCTGACTCCATCCTACTATGCCCTTCTCAATGTTTCCTTTTCTATAAAGCAAACTCTCTTGTTAAAGCCTCCCAATGTCATACTGTTACGACATGTATTTAGCCCATGCTCTGTTTTTCTATGGTCCGTTTGTTCTTTGTTTCCACTCATCTTGTCTTCCCTTGACTTTCATTATTACTCGAGTTCCAGGTGTGCTGGTTTTCCTTTTGTCACTGTGAGAATGGAAGCCTTTGTTACTTCTTTCAGATCTTCATGTATTCACCATATTCTTGTTTTGATATTACTTCCTGGCTTCCACAGGTCCCCCTTTCTATCTGATGATACTGCTAACCATTTTATAGCCTTTTTTAGGAACTTAGTGGTATGACCTATCTATATCTCACAAGATTAAAGTCTCTATGTTTACATGAGACTACTGTTGAGGGGAAATATCCTGGCCCTCTGGGCATGGTGGCAGAGGCAGAAGGATCTCTGGAGTTCAAGGCTGGCCTGGTCTACATAATAAGTTCCAGGACAACCGAGACTACATAGAGAGACCCTGTCTCAAGCAAACAAACAAATAAACAAATGAACCCAGAAGATATCCTGGACCACTGGAATAGTGCACATAATAGGTGCTTCATAAACATGTCCAGAATCAGCCAGGTGTGGTGGTGCGTGCCTTTAATTCCAGCACTTGGGAAGTAGAGGCAGGCAGATCTCTGCATTTGAGGCCAGCCTGGTCTACAAAGTGAGTTCCAGGACAGCCAGGGCTACACAACAAAATCCTGCCTTGAAAAACAAACAAGCAAACAAACAACAACAACATGTCCAGAACCATCCTGGACATACAAGTGGAGCTACTCCAGCCTCAGGAGCACTAAAGATGGACAAGACTCCAAAATGTCACAGCCAATGGTGCTTTGCTAAGTGTATCTGGTGACCCCTGCTGGTCTAGTAAACACGGGAATCAAATTCAATCTTCATTATGTCCAACTCATTTTCTTGCCTCTTTGCACTGAGCGGCAAAACACTAACTAGCACAGCTTGAAACTGAAGCTCAGCATCCTTCTGCTGTCCCTTCTTCCTGTCTGTCAGAACTGGCTCATCACTTTGTAGTTTTCATATAAATTGTAGGGGTTTGTGAAGGAGAGAACTTTGCTTGATGCAAATCGTTCTTTTTCTTTCTCTCTTCTTTCTTTCTTTCTTTCTTGCTTTCTTTCTTGCTTTCTTGCTTTCTTGCTTTCTTGCTTTCTTGCTTTTCTTGTCCATGATATGGGTTGGTAAGACTGTAATCGGCAGTGATACATCATATAGTTTCATGTATTTCATGTCTCTTAAGTAACAATTTTCAAAATGGTATTCACTACTACAAAAGCAAACGTTTGGCAAAAAAGCTCTCCTCACACTGAGAATAACAGTCAAAAGAATTGCCCACATGCGCCTTGAATGCATCATTAGGAGATGTCACTGAACATGTGAGAACTTGACATGAAAAAGTAAAAGGGGTATCAGGAATTAAAAAAAATAATCAAAATAGGGCTGGAGATATTGCTCAGCAGTTAAAAATGTTGACTGCCTCTTTGGTTCCTGTAGCACGAATCTTAAAGGGTCTTATTAATTAAAAAAAAAACAACAACTCAGGAGCCAGATATTAGGGTGAATGCTGAAAGATCAGAGAAATAGAGCAAGCCACAGCTAACCTCACCTCGCCAATTCCTCAGCTGATCTTGTTTCCTCAGACTGAACGCCTCCGAATCCTCATCTGAATGGATCTCAGCTGAACTGCTGCTAAAAGCTAAAAGCTTAAAAAGGCTCCAGTTCCTGGTCCTCACGCCTTATATATGTTTCTGCTCCCTACCATCACTTCCTGGGATTAAAAGCGTGTGTCACCATGCCTGGCTGTTTTCAGTGTGGCTTTGAACTCACAGAGATGGATCTCTGTCTCCGGAATGCTAGGATTAAAGGCGTGTGCTACCACTGCCTAAACCTATGTTTAATATAGTGGCTGTTCTGTTCTCTGACCCCAGATAAGTTTATTGGGGTGCACAATATATCAACCACAGGTTCCCAGCACCCACACTGGTGGCTCACTATGACCTGTAACTCCACTTCTAAGGGATCTGAATTCCTCTTCTGGACTGTGTGGGCACTCTCATACACAAATACACACACACATCCATTCACTAATAAGAACAAACAAATCTTTTAAAAGTTCAAAGTAACAAGAGTGGAAATGTATAAAACAACCATGAGGTGCAGCGATTATACTTTCGAAAGCTATTTTATTTACTTTGTGTATGGTGTATATACATGTATAATTTGCTGAGCATGAAGCCAAGTATATTAGACATAACCCCTACCACTTAGAGACAATCATTGTCGAGTTTTAGCACAGAGCCTCCTAGCCTGTTGATTTGGCTTCCATTCACATACATACATATGCGTGTCTACAGACTTGAATCAGTCTCATTGTTCACTCTACTTGATATCCTGATGACTATTTATTTATATGATGTGCCTTCAAATATGTCCATTCACCTAGGGTCATCACTTCAAGTATTTATGTAATTAAATATCCAGGGTATGATATTCAAAATAACTTTGAAAAAGAAAGCTTCCTCTCACTCCATCACCCTCCAACGGTGACCATTTCTCTCAGGGGGAGGCTGGACTAGATCGTTACAGACACTCTGTAACCAAGACTAAGTATCAGTTAAGGCCCTTCTCCTACTATTCTCTAACTTCTTTTGCAACTTTATTCTTATTGAGCACTGACATCTATGGAATTAGTCTGTATCAGTTGGATAGGAACTAAACTTAGTAAACACTGGCAGAAGTTCACATAACTTGAGAAGTGGCTGATTGGATTTGACCCACCAAAGAAGGATTCGCAACTGAGCACTTGGTCTTAGCAAGTAGTAGTGTGAATTAGCTCTCTGCAGCCCATTCTGTGCTAGAAGAGACAGTCTCCGGGTTGCTGATCTCACAGAAACCCAAGCTCTGCCTCCTCCCTGGCACCCCCTTTTCACTACTTGTCAACATGACCTTCTGTTCAGCTTTACTGGAATTTGTATTTGCAGAACGCTCAATGTCTAAGTCAATACACACAAGTCATTTCTTCAAAGAGACAACCATGTTGAGCATGTGGCACACATCTATACTGTTGTAGTGCTTGATTTTGATTTTCTTTAAAAAGTTTTTAGTGTGTGTGTGTGTGTGTGTGTGTGTGTGTGTGTGTGTGTGTGTGAGCATACATGTGGAGGTCAAAGGACAACTTTGTGCATTTGGCTCTCTCCTCCCACCTTTTCATATATTCCATAGATCAAACTCATATGACCAGGCCTGCTGCTGCAAGATCCTTTACTCACTGAACCATCTCACCAGCCCTTGTACTTGATTTTCAAAGTTAGCCATATAAGCTTTGTTGTCAGACTTCAAACAAATAAATAATAACTTCTGTAATCACATATACAGCAACAGGTAAGGATAAGAATGTTTTAAGTGCCACTGAACCCTGGAAGACATATATGCACTCTATTTCTTCTGTATAGATATATTTATGCTACACAATGTAATATGACTTTACTCACCTTGAGTCATTAAAACAGGCTTAAGTAAGTTAGATTAACTCTAAATGACGTTGCTGAAAACCTAATAATAATTTCTATACTGTATTAATAATTAAGTTATTTTGTGAGAATTTTAAAAATCCTATTTTTAAATTTTTCTATTATATTTCTTTGTGGGTGGCATATGCAGTGTGTATGTGTGTGCATGTGTGTATGTATGTGCATGTGTGTATGTATGTGCATGTGTGTACGTGTGCGTATGTGTGTGCATGTGTGTGCATGTGTGTGCATGTGTGTATGTGTGTGCATGTGTGTGTGCATGTGTGTACATGTGTGCATATGTGTGTGCATGTGTGTATGTATGTGCATGTGCCACAGTACAGGTATGAAGGTCAGACGACAACTTGCAGAAGTTGGCTGCCATCTTTTTCTATCATGCGGGTTCTAGGATCAAATTCAGGTCATTAGGCTTGGCGGCAAGCTCTTTTATCTGCTGAATGGTCTTACTGGCCTGACAGTTCTAACATGAAGAGTATTTGGGGGCAAGCATTGATTTTCTGAAGACAAAGCATAATGTAGACATGCTGACAGCCAGCTAAACCTGTAAAGTACATAGCTCAAAGTCGAGCATGCTTGTAACTGTCTTTTAGAAATAATTGTGTGTGTGTGTGTGTGTGTGTGTGTGTGTGTGTGTGTGTGTGTATGTGGGTGGCGGGGGTGTTCTGATGTGTATACGTGTGTTTGTATGTATGAATAAACACCCTGGCACACACATAGCTGCATAGTGACATACAGGGCGAAGCAACATACGGCATTTACTGGTGAGGTAATCCTGGTGAAAGTTCAGAGCTTAACTTCTTTTGCAACTTTCTCTCGTATTTGAATACTTTCCTGTCCACTGAATTATCAAATACTATCAATCCCATAATACCTGACATTTGAAATCTACAATTATGACTCAAATTCATTTCTATTCAGCCATTAAAATGGGGATTGACCATCATTAAGCATCCAAAATTACATTCTTTCTGTGTTATACACAAAGACACTGTGGTTTATGCTTTTGTATAAGAAAAAAAAGTACAATAATTATTGAGAATAAAGTAAGTAGGAATAAAATTCGAAGTTCTAGGTAAGGAGAGCCGGAGGGAAGACCGCAGCAAGGTGCACACGGCCACGCGGTCTGCAGATGCTATGAGGGAAACTCCTGCTCATGTTTCTGCAGATGATGAAATAAGCATCCAGGCAGTGTAGAGTTTGGTCTAAAGGACAAGGGCTAAAGGGCTGGACTTCTGTCATGCTCAGCCTGTGCTCTGGCTGCCTGCCCCGCTGTGAACAGGCAGGTTCACTGCGATTTTGGGGGGTGGGGGTGGGGAGGGATGTGTCTTCGTGGATTGTAACTGTGGGTATTGCCTTCTCCAGACCTGCCCCTAAAGGCAGCAAAGGAACTGAGCACTGTTCATCCAGCTGCGAGTTCATGTGACCTCACCTCGCTGGTTCGCCCTGCAGAGCAGATCCCAAGGCTGACACCTCTCAGCTTGTGCTCTGTGCTCACCTCCTGCAACCACAGTTAGCTGAAACAAGTCCCCAAAGGCACCAGAGGCTGGAAGAAGAATGCTCAGAGGCCGGTCCTTGTCTGTGACTTCCCTGAGTGGGCTCCCTGTGTGGGAAGCCGAAAGACTTCCTGTGGAAGACTTACTGCTTTTTGAAGTCTCTTGGGAGGTGACCAACAAAGGTTTGTACTACCCCTAACCCTGGCCTGTGTTGGGTGTGGAGGACGCAGATTAGGAGCCACAGGGACCCCTGTGACAAGGAACTACCAGAGAGTGGGGCAACACTGGATCTGGACATGCCTGTAGATCTCGTAACCTTTTCTCAACAGGCAATGCAAGCATAAACCTACATATGGGCAAAGAGAGGAAGAACTGGAAAGGACAGTGGTGGCTGAATGTACACATTTATGTTAAAATTTTAAATTAATGTCATGACAAAATAGAAATTTAGAAGTTATTTTTTGTTGGAGCATTTTCCCCTGGAATAAGAAGAAAATTAAGCAATTCTTTTATTAGAGGAAAAGCTGTATGTGATCAAGGCCAATAAAAAACTTTAGCCCTTTATACTATTCATGATTATATGAAAAATTCAATAAATGCTTCTAAAAATTCAAGATGAGATTGGATTATGTTTTAATTGAAATTGTGTTCTATTAAGAAGGATAAAATTAACCTTTCTCCAATGCTATGCTTATACAGAGAATACAAAATAAGAAGATAAAATTGGTAAAAACAAGATGCTTTTAAAATGAAGTCAACCTAAATGATTTTCCTGATACAGATATTTATAAGACTGTATGGAAACCAATTCCTGTAGATTGATGTCTTCTTTTTTAAGGATGCTGAGACAGGGGGTTGATGTTCAGTCATGGCTGGCCTGGAACTCACAGAGAGTCAAGTGCTGGGACTAAAGGTTTGTGCCATCACACCTGGCTTAAAACTCTCAGTGGAATATTAGCAGGTGAATGGACTTTGAAGGCTGAATTCTCCAAGATCATACAAAATTAGGCAAAGAGATGGGTGGGTGAATGGTACCAACAACCTTTGCAATTTGAAGATGGGAGCTGAGAATGAGGATTCCGTCTCTTCCTTGCCCCTGTTGAGAGTCAGCACAGTGTCAGAGTTAGAATTACATTTGCTGAGGCTGGTGATATAATTCACCCAGCTAGTCTTGCAAGCCTGAGGACCTGAGTTCCATCCCCAGAACTCATGTGAAAAAGCTGGGTGTGGTGGCACATGCCTATTGTCCCAGGGCTGGAGAAGCGGGGACCAGTGGACTCCAGAGGCTTACTGGCCCATCAGCCTAGCAGACCTGCTAAGCTCCAGGCAGGTGAGAGACCCTGTTTCAAAAAGCAATGCCCAGAGGAACAGGCCTTTGTTGACCTCTGGTCTCCTGTGTGTATGCATATGCACTCACACGTGCACCCACAGGAACATGTACCCACACGTGCACCACGTGCACCATGTGCCCACACACACACACACACACACACACACAGTTATATTTGAACTCTGTCCTGGTTTCCACCTCATGGTGGCTGTCCAAAGTTCTCTGGTACACATTTAGGAAATACATAAAAGAAGGTTTAGCAGTGGGCCCTTCTGTTTAGAGATGCCCAGATGAAGCTCAGAGAATAGACTCCTCTTCCTCTGTATTAACAAGGAGGGGCAGAGAGAACCCCACCTTAGCACGGAGAAGGGGAGTGTTATATGCACAGCTCTTTCAAAGGCCCCTCTCCAGTCGCTAGTTCATTCTCTCCAGTTTCTGAATAAGGCTGGGGCTCCTGGAAACTGGGCCACGTCTACTACACAGGAGTCCAGGTATCCCTGGAGACAAGGGTTTTCTCTGTAGAGTACGAGAGAACTCAAGGAGGGGGAGAGCTGAGGTGAGTTAGTGCTGGGTGTCAGTCCTGAAGAGCCATGCACAGACCCCTGATGCCAGCAGGGGTCTTCTTTCCATTGAACAAACATGAATGGGGCCTTAGAGATCACTCAGGAGAGTTGCAGTCCCATGGGTTCTATATGACATGCATGCAGATCTCTGGCTCTAGAGAGGTCCCTGGCATATAGAACATGTTCAATTGGCTTTTTTATTTTTAAAAACATTTTTATTTATTTTTGTTTATATGTATGAATGTTTTGCCTGCATGTGCAGAAAAGGCCAGAAGAGGGTGTCTGTCCTCTTGGAACTGGAGTTACAGAAGGCTGTGAGCTGCCCTGTGAGAGCTGCAATTGTACCCAGGAAGAGCAGCAAATGTTCTTAACCACTGAGCCATCTCTCAACCCCTGTTAATTAGCTTAAAAAGTGCTATCTACTCATGTTGACATCTTCAGCACATATTTAATCAATCTAATTTTGTTAAGTTCTGCTTAGATAGATAGTGATTCGAGCCATCCCTGACAACTTGTTGCTACTGTAGCTCCTTCTAAAAACCTAGCTTGAGGCTGCAGTCCTGAGCAGTTTGTGGCTGTGATGTGAGGCATCTTAGCGTTCATGAACCCACCCCTCCCCACTTCATAGCTAAAAGGACACATAGGGGCACCCAGTGACTACACAAATGGTAGAGATGGGAAAAACACTTTTGTCGTTTCCAAATCCATATAACAACTAAACATCAAAATGTCCACTGTCTAAGGAAATGTTCCATAGAAGAAAAAACTCTGACTTACTGTCAAATATCAGATTTTTTGAAGCTTTGGTGAAAACAAAAACAAAAGAACTTTAGGATCTCTATATATCAGGTGCTTCATGAATAAAATGAATATACAGCATGCTCTGGCCACCCTACAGTGATCTGTGGTGAACAAGAAATGTATTCATAGCCAAGAAAACAGCACTTTTGAAAAAAAATGTTTCTTTTTTATTAAGTTTGTGTGTATGAGTGCTTGCCTGCATGTAGGTCACTGTACCATGTTCACAAAGGGTCCATGGAGGCCTGTAAATGGGGTTATGGATGGTTGTGGGTGCTGGGAAGTGAACAAGTGGTCTTATCCCCTGAGCCATCTCTCCAGCCCAACAAAAGACATTTGATGGGGGAAAAATAACTCTTCAGTGCCGGGATTTTCCAGTGAATGACACAAATGTGGGAAACATAGCATGTGAAGGAATCGCAGTTATCATATACTGTGCTTAGGCCTCAAAACAATTATTCCTACTTGTCCATGCTAGCCTCAAATGGTTGCTTTTTATTCATTCATCCATTTATTATTACAACTATCCAGCTACCGTTTAATAAAAAGCATCAAGTGTCTACTAGGTGTCAGGCAGTGGGAGAACGGACAGACAGCCTTGAACAATGCAGAATCTGTCCAGTCCTCTGAAGTGCACGGCCTTGCAGGAAGATGGTCACGACTGCATTTCGTCATCCAGTGTGATGGGTGTCAGGGCAGAAGAACAAGGTTGTGGACTGTACTGTGTGTTGGTGGTGAGGCTGGAATTCCCAGCCCACTCTAGAGTTAAGGGAAAGCTGTCTAGTGGAGAGACAGCCGTGCTGAGACCTTCGGGCTGAACCATTGGGGGGGGGGGGCAAAGACAAGTGAAGGAGGCAACAACTCAGAGGGAGTGTTGTATGTGAGAACCAGACTCCCCAAGACTCACGGTGTGCCGACCAAGATGCATAGTATGCCCTGTTTACAGACCTGAGGGAAAAAGCAGGAGTCTGTGGAGAGATGAGAGACTGGCCAGGACTAGACTGTGGAACTCCTGACAAATTATAACCTCATGGAGATAAACCTAAGATCCACCAATGATGGAAAATGTGCAATATTTGTCAACCTGAGTCTGGTCAGTTTTCCTCATGATAATCTCCAATTGTATCAGATTACATCATTTGTCCTTCACTTCTAATGCATTTTTTCATGAATTAAATTTGTTCTTTAACAATTCTGTACATGTATATTCTGTTTGCTCTCATCCACCTGTCATCTTCCCCTGTCCCTATAGGTCCCACATTCATGCCTTTTCTTGTTTTGCCACCACTGATTTTAACCAAGATTGTCTGTGGAAATGTCCACTGGGGACTGATGTGCTAGGTGTTTGGTACACAGCTGTAAGGGTTGATTTTTAAGACAGGCTCTCAGTGGCTGGATGAGGCTAGACTGTTTGGCTAGGGAGCCCAAAGCTTCTGCCTGTCCACCTCTCCTGTGAGGATCGTGAGTCTGTGCCAACACCCTGCATATTGGTGCAGGTGAGGACCTCATAATCACATAGCAAACTCTTTACCGACTGGCCTTCTCTGCAGTCTAATGTAAGACTTTTTCTGAGAAGAGGACCTGGTATTTTTTATCAGATTTCCAGATGGCTCAGAGATTGCTGTAGGAACAGCAGCTTATTTAAGAAATGTCTATTTAGGTCTGCTGCTCACCATATGGTGGTGATGATTCACTATTCAACTATATCAATTAAATTGACATTAAGTCTTTAGGAGACTAATAATCAGCAAACCGCATCTTGTACCCACCTCCACTCACTCCATCAACTGCTTCTTTTGCTGTTTGCTGTGAGTTTAGTTGTTTGCTGTGCTCTGAGGGTCTCACCCACAACATCCTTGTCTGTTCCACTGTTCTGAAGACTGTCCTCTGTGTTTCCTTCCAGTGGTTTCATATCTCAGTTTAAGTATTGAATTAATTTTGGATTGAGTTTTGTGGTGAATGGTCTAGTTCCATTGCTGTGCTCACAGACATCTAAATTTGCCAAAATCATTCACTGACATAACAGCCTTTTCCCATCATGTGTTCTTTACATCCTTGTCAGAGGATGTAGCTGTGTGGTTGGATTTCTAGGCTTGTTATTCTATTCCATTGTTGCCCCTGTCTTTTGTTTTATTTACTTATTTATTTTGTTTTACAAGACAACCACATGTGTGAACGTGTCTGTAGAGACTAGAAGAGACTGTCTGAGTCTCTAGGGCTGTAGTTACAGGTGATTGTGAGCAACTTGATGTGGGTGCTGGGAATCAAACTTGGGTCCTCTGGAAGAGCAGCCAGTGCTCTTAACTGTTGAGTTGTCTCTCCAGACCCTGGCTTTATTGTTTTTTCTCAAGTTTACTTTGGCTATTGAAGATCTTTGTACTTCCACATGAATTTTGGAATGGTGTTTTCTATTTCTGTGATAAATATGCACTTATGCACACATATATACATGCAATCATACACACACACATACACACATATATATATACTCACACACATATACACATACACATGTGCATACATTCTCACACATATACTCACACACATATACTCATACACATGCACACATACTTATACATTCACACTCCTCCACACAAACACAGAAGTTTAACCAGGGACAGGAAGATGGCTCAGGAGATAAATGTGCCTGCAACTAAACTCAGTGACCTGAGTTCAATCCTTGGGACCCACAAGGTAGAAGGAGAGAACCAACATATGCAAATTTTTCTCTGACCTTCGTACATACCCCCCTTGTACATAAAAATAATAATGTAATTAAAAATTTTTTAAGAAAACTAACTCCCAAATTATCTCATTTAGCTCCTGTTTTCCATGTGGGTTTCCGAGACCACAACATAAAACATTCCATCATCATATCTTCTGAAACCCAATGCTATTAATCTCTTCATGAAAGTGCTCATTTCCCCCTGTATCTATCTCCCCTCCATGACTTCTAAAGGCCTATCAATTCGTTGTTCCACGTGGGTCTTGAGTTATGATCTTTCTCTGCTGCCTGGAGGTTGTGGAGTCAGACTGAGTTGGAATCCCAACTCAACCAACTCCATGTGATGACAGACTCATCACAAAGTCTCTCTGTGCCTTGGTTTACTCATGTGTGAAATAAACACAGGGTTATCCCTATGGTGTTCTGTGAAGCCTATGAGAAACGCATCAAGTGACTTAGAATAGGCCCAGAATTGAACTCTTCAAAATATCTTAAATCTTGCTCTTTAAAAAAGTTAAGTGAAATGCTATTTTAAATAGTACAGTAATAAGTAGTAATTCATCTCTTGTATTACCAAGTGGAATAATAATGGAAAGTTTTCTCCTTCACAGTTGGGGGCATCTATACTGTGATTCAGACCAAGGCCAAAACAACAGCAGATGAATGGGGAGAAAATTACTTTCTAATAGGTCCGTATTTTGAGCATAATATGAAGACTCAAGTAGAAAAGTGTGAGCCCATCAATGATGCTGTCAGAAAAGCCATGGATGCCATGAATAAACATGGCTGCCAGGTAAAAGATTCTAATTGTCCTTTCCCTCTGCAACTCTCAGTGAACAGTTGTCAGGAAGCAGATCACACAAACCTTCCAGCAACTCACAAGAGAAGACCATCCACCTAGCTAGAGAAGAAGAGCAAGTTTACAAAAAAGACAACGGTTGTTCTTATACAGAGTGCATTTGAGGCACCTTGTGAAAGCTGAGATTCTCTAACAGGACAAGGAGTGGGAGCCCCAGGAAGATTGACAGTTGAGACAGTCTTAAAAAGTTGTACATAAACTGTGGCCGGAGTCACAGGCGTTGGTGACATTATTCAATAGCAGTTTACTGACTAAGAGTAAGCTTTGGCCCAAACTGTTTCTACAGTAGTTCCCTTTCTCTTGCTGCGATAGGACTGGGGATGTAGTTCAATGTTAGAGTACTTGGCTAGCATGCATAAGGCCATGGGGCCCTAGGTCAGAGCCTTACAACTGCTCAAAGCAAAATAATATATTTTGTTGCTGTGATACCCTGACAAGAAGGAAGTTGGGGAAGAAACATCTGTAATGCCAGTACCAGGGGATCCAATAGCCTTTTCTGACCTCCTTGAGAACCAGGCATACATACAGCACACAGACATACATTCAGGAGGAATTCCCAGACTAGCCACATGGTGGCGAACGCCTGTCCTTCCAGCACGTCATAGTCTAAAGTGGAAGGATCCCGGATTGGAAGCCAGACTGGATTACATAACAAGATGCTTCTCACATATGATATTAAACCCAGTATCTATGAACTCAGAGTTACAAGAAGGTAATAAGGGACAGAAAAGCAGAAATTACATGATCCAGACACCTGACTTTCAAATTACCTCACTTACTGAGAACAGAATTTGGAGATGACACACAGATGAATGGGCACTCCCTCCAGCTTCAAGCTCAAACATCAGATGCTATCACTGCTCTTTTGTGTGTAACTTGATGTGCCAATCACACTTTTTGTCATGGTGACAAGTACCCGAGAAACAATCCACAGGAGAAAATTATGCATTTGGGTTCACGATTTTAGTCTGTGCTTAGCTGGCTTTTGGGATTTAGTGAGACAGAATATCGTAGTGATGGGAATATGGGTTAGCAGTTGCTCAGCTCATAGTAGACACAAGCAACGAGGAACAAGGAAGGGCTACAGACAGACAAAATACCTTTCAAATGCCCCATATTCTTATAGCTACGTAGTTGTGAATTCATGAATGAATTCATCCATTGAGTCAGTTAGTACCTGTATGGTCCAAAAGCTAAAAGTTTTCTAAGATCTAAAACAAGAAACTTATGAAAACTTTACTATTTTTATGTAACCTAGCATTAGATAGCCAGAGTAATAAGACTAGAGACAGAAAGAAAGGGCATCTAAATTGAAAAGAAAAAGCCAAATTATCACTATTTTCAGATGTTATGGATCTTATATATAGAAAACTCAAAAAAAAAACCCACCAACTTCCAAAGACTTTTAACATATGAGCTTTTGTGGAATATTATTTTAACTAGGCAAGGATATGTTACATTAGTTTATGCTGCAGAATATTACTTTAATTGTGTAAAGGTGTGTTACATTTGTTTACACTGCATCTGTTTAATGATATAAGGATGTGTGTTTAATTATGTAAAGATGTGTCGCATCTGTTTCATTTTGCCTGCCTAAGGTACCTGATTGGTCTAATAAAGAGCTGAATGGCGAATAGCTAGGCAGAGAAAGGATAGGTAGGGCTAGCAGGCAGAGAGAATAAACAGGAGGAGAAATTTAGGCTTGAAAAGAAAAAAAAAGAGAAGGAAGATAGAATGAGGGACATACCTGGAGCAAGAAGTCAGGCAGACGCCAGTCAGCCAGACACCAGTCAGCCAGACATAGAGAAGCAGTGAAAGGAAGAGGTACAGAAGTAATGAGCCCTGAGGAAAAGTAGACAAAGAGAAACAGGTTAATTTAAATTAAAAGAGCTAGCCAGAAACATGCCTAAGCTAGACTGAGCATTCAAACTAATAATAAGTCTCTGTGTCATAATTTAGAAGCTGGTTGGTGGCACAAAAGAAAGAATCTAATACATGAGCTTTATCTTTGGGGAAACATTTCACATTAACACTTGGTCTGCCATTATTCTTTGTCTTAGTTTCTTTGTTGTGGCTGTGATAAAATTCTCTGACAAGAGTAAGGGAGAATGGACATATTTGATTTGCAATTATAGAGGGATATAGTCCATCAGGGCAGGGAAGATGTGGCAGCAGACAGGACAGGCTATAAAAATTCAAGGCCCTCCTTTAGTGAGGCTCCACCTCCTAAAAGTTCCACAACCTTCCCAAACAGTACAACCTGCTGGGGCCATGTGTTCAAACAAATGACCCTGTAGAGGACAGTTCACATTCAGATCACAACCCTCTCCAAATCATGTTTGCATCTTCTAAGCCCAAATACACATTCTTCTCTTATGCTGTACTTAAAAGACAATGGCCATGTCTTCTTTCCATATCAGGTGTATTTTGGAAGATGGCTGATAGAAGGGAGTCCCTACGTGGTGCTCTTTGACATAAGCTCTTCAGCATGGAACCTGGACAGGTGGAAGGGTGACTTCTGGGAAGCATGTGGTGTTGGCATCCCTCACCATGACCGAGAAGCCAACGACATGCTTATATTTGGGTCTTTAACTGCCTGGTTCTTAAAAGAGGTACAGTTTGCTGTATAATGATAGGACAGAGGGCAGCCTACTGAGGATCCAGCAATGACCTAAGAATTTGGAGATAATGCTTCTATTGATTGTCGTAATGCATTTCTAAAGGGGTTGAAAGGAAATACTTACCCATTCCTCAATTATGTGCCAACCTTTGCAACAGAGAAGTAATATTTATTACTATTTATCTCAGGTAATATTTAAATGAAATTGTGTATATAAAAATCTAGCTATATTGCCTGTGTATATAGATGATATGCAAACTATATGTATAAAAGAGATATGTCATGAAAAATACATATAAATTCTAGACATCAGGAAAGACTTGAAACATTCCATTTTGTCTATGTATGAGTGCAGGTGCACTTACAGTGACTTCTTGATAATTCCATTCACTAAGGGCTGAAGTGGCCTCAGCAGCTACCCAGGAGCCTTAGCAGCAGATTAATCCAGAGGTACACAGAGTAAGAACACTGGAAGCCAGCTTGTTAAATGAGCCCAGCCCCTATTCTCTTTCCTTCTCAAAGTACAGTAGTAGGATCTCTGTGCATGCCTCTCTTCGGATGGTTATACCTCATCTTCCAGGTGGTTATACCTAACACAAAAGTCAGATCATAAGGAAGGAGACCCCTAGTGAGGAGGGAAGCTATTGTGATGGTGCTCCCCTTAACAGATCTGTCTGATGATGTCCTATCCAATACTCACCAAGGGCTGACTGGAGAAGGTGGACAGGCAGCTTCTTAGTGGTAGTAGATGGGAAGACAAGTTAGTGATTTGGAAAAAGTCTGCCATAATGACAGATATGCAGTGCTGCGGCATCAGTAAGTGCCACCAACTCTTCCTCTACAGTCTTCCTACCTGAGCCATAACCCCAAGTTGGAGACCAGCCAACATTGTGTATGTGGTGTGCATGTGTTTGGTGTAGGGGTGTAGGGGTGTGTGTGTGTGTGTGTGTGTGTGTGTGTGTGTGTGTGTGTGTGCGCACGTGCATGTATTTGGTGTGGAGGGAATATTTATGTGTGTATATATGTGGTGTATGTGGTAAATATGTGTTTGGTGAAGGGTGTATTTATGTGGGAAGGTATGTGCGATGTGTGTGTGTGTTTGGTGTGGGGGAGTATTTGTGTGTTGTATTTGTTGGGTGTATGTGATGTGCACATGCTTACTGTGAAGGTATATTTGTGAGTGTTTACTGTGGTAGTGTGTTTGTGTGTGTGGTGTGCATGTGTTTGGAGAAATACTTACATGCAGAGATTTGATTTGTGTGTGGTATATTTTTTAAAGAAGCTCACATGAGCAGACTCTGGATTTCCTTGATTTCTTCAAAGGCATTACTTCTGTTATTGAGTTACTTACTCAATGAATATTACTATCTAGTGCATGTTTATTCATTATTAATAGTATAATTGATATTTATTATTTATTAATACTATTTGTACTTACTCTGTGGATACAAAAATAAATCTGACCCATTACTAAAAGGAAGGATTAAACATAAAAATGTATGGACTTGACCAACGAGTCAGTGAATCCTACTTCCTCTTGTTAAGTCCACATGCTTCTTGTTTAGACCCCTTTAAGAAGGATACAATAGATACACCTCACATCTGTCCTTCTGCTGTGGGCAACACTTGAGACCAAGCATCACCAATCACATTTCTAAAGGCTTTTCTCCTGATGCAGGTGACAGATCATGCAGACGGTAAACATGTCATTGCCCAATTCCATGAATGGCAGGCTGGAACTGGGCTAGTCCTTTCTCGTGCCAGGAAACTCCCCATCGCCACAATATTTACAACCCATGCCACACTACTTGGGCGGTATCTCTGTGCAGCAAATATTGACTTCTACAACCAGCTTGACAAGGTAATCCACCCACCAGCCCCACTTGTCCCTTTCTTTCAGCTCACTGAAGCCCAAGGATGAAAGATATTGATCTCCACATTTCAGCTAACAATCACATGGCAGCAATGCCCTTTCAGCTAATCAAAATTCATGGAGCAGTTTCTCCTGGGTGAGGGGGGTAGAGCGAGTTTAACTCTGCTCAGAGTGCAGTGGAGTAGAGAGCCTGAGTTATGCTCCCTCTCTGAAGACATAGATCCAGATGGGCATAATAGGAGGGAGACACTGTACTGCCAGGCATAAGATCTTGTTCCTTCCCAGATTCAAGGTCTGATGATTGGCAGGTAGATAACTGGGATCTTAGGTAAACCCCTAACCTGAGCCTTATCTCTTTATCCTCCACGTGTTTTATTTATTGGAAAACACTTCAGGCAAATGCCTCAGCATTTCTGAAATTCTGAAGTGCATAGGTGAGGTGCTTACAGGGCCAGTGAGCAGATGTCACCAGACATGGTGGTGGGCACCTGATGGCTTATGCTTGCTCATTTTACAGATTGCCCAATTCTGTGACCTCAGATCACTCAGTTTTTATCTTTCTTCAATTTTCAGTTAAATTGGCATGATAAAGGTATCTTCTCAATTTTAATTTTATTTATATGTCTGTGTGAGTGTATGCCACATGTGTGCAAGTGCCCTTGGAGGCCAAAAGAGGACATGAAATCATCTGGAGCTGGAGTTACACGTTGTGAACTGCTCAAGCGAGTAGCTGGGAATTGAACTCAGGTCCTCTGCAAGAGCAGCACATTCCTTTAACCATTGAGCTGTCTCTAAAGCCTCAAAGCATCTCTTATACTATAAAGTCAGAAAAATTATCAACAGCACACATTTGATGGCCATAAACTAAAACAATGTGTATTTGATATCTATTTTACTTATCAGTTTAGGGCTTAAAGGTTTGGTTTCACTGTTGGGAAAATTAGGAAAACTTGAGTTTTTAAAAACTTACACAGAATTAAAAGATCTGGGATCCTATGAATCAGAATGTGTGTATCCATGGGTGAACATTCGTGAATTATAATCAGTAGCCTGGGAAGTTGATGCTGCTGTCTGGAACACATTTGGAATGCAAGAAAGAGCCTTCTGAACACCTCCAACAGAGCAGACAGCGGTGCTAATGAGAACAGTCCTACAAAAAGGTCAGCCCAAGCTGAGACCCAGGCTTCCAATAAGTCAACAAGGGATTCAGAAAGTCAGGGGACCAAGGAGACCTGCAAACAATGTATGGTAACATTCAACTAATGAGGACAAACCAGGGACCTGTGGTGAGCGCTGCAGCAGTGTATGCTGAGAAGGTCAGGCCCGGATCTTACAGCGGCCCATAGAATCCTTCACCCCGGAGAGCTTTGTAGTCTTATAGATCAACAATCAATATGATCTAATCATGTATAATGAGTAGTCCTATTTAAGAACAAACACATTATAATACAGAGATAGATTACAAGTCTTTTGATTAAATAATTACAACATTATGCTTTCAAATGATGACTACATATCTCAAGTATGGTTAGATATACAATATGTGTTTCAAGCCCGTCATTCTAGTGAGTGGTTCTGCCAGCCACTAGTGGATAACGAGTAGTCAAAAATTAAACTTTAAGCTATATTCATAAACATGTTTTTTTTACAGCAGGAGATCCCAAGCTCACACTAGATTTAGATTTAGGCAATATGTACACATATCAAATTATACTTCTCAGATAAGACATTTAATAGAAATTGATCCTGGGCAAGTTTCCTGACCTCTGAAAGATTCAGTTTCCCCTTCTATATAATGAAGACAGAACACATGAGTTTTTTGAGGATTAAGTAGACAGTGAACAGCAGAGCTGAACACTGTGTTGGAGGCATCCCATGATGCTGTATATAAATTTATCTTATTTTAAGACAGTGCCAGTGTTGCAGGAAGATTTGTGAGAGATGATACAGAGTAAGGGAAATGGAAGAAGTCCCATTGTTTAAGGGTTCATTCACTGAGGATTTGGTTTCTGGGTTTTTTGTTTTGTTTTTAGCTAAAATATCCAGAATGCAAGTACAAAATCTTACAAAAATATTATATTAAAAATGATATCAAAAGTGACAGATGCACCCACAATCTAACATACTATCTATCTGAAGTGAAATTAACTTGGAGTATATAACCAAGAAAAAAGAATCGCTCAACTTTTCTCTCTCAGCAAATTAAATAGGATAATAATTATCCAAACTTTGAGTGTCAAGTTTAGTGTCAGCTTGGTTTCATTTTTAAAATTTATTTTATGAGTATAGGTGTTTTGCCTACATGTATCATGGGAGGCCAGTTGGGAGACCGGCTCCCACATTTTACCCCAGGGTACACTTGAGGAGTGAGGAATAAGAGATTTAGATAGAAGGATAGAGGGGAGAGAGACAGATAGAAACACAGGATAGCCTCGGGAGGGCCTGGATCCTTACCCACTGGTCCCTTCTGTCTCTTCTAAAGGGCTATTATTTATAGGAATGCCAAGGGGTAGAACAAAAGACCTCCCTCCTAGCTCAGCCAAGTATAGACCCTTCCAGTCACCTAGAAACCAGGCACATGGTCAAGCAATCCTCTAATGCAGCTCTGCTGGGTAAAGCAAGCTCAGATCTCACAAGGAAACCTTTGTGGACCTCCACAATGTATATCCATGCACCATGTGGGTGCCTAGTGCTTTCTGAAGCCAGAAGCGTGCATTAGGTCCCCTGGAACAGGAATTACAGATGGTTGTGGGTCGCCATGTGGGTGCTAGGAGTCAAACCTGGATCCTCTGCAAGAGCAGTCAATGCTCTTAGCCACTGAGCTGTTCTCCAGCCCCAGCACCCTGTTTTGGTTTTGTTTGTTTAACCTTTTTTTTTTTAATTTTATGGGCTCAGCACGCTTCTGCTGCATGACTCTGCTACACTGCTGTTTTTTATTTTATGATTCATTGTTTATGGTAAAATATGCAATCCTTGGAGGCTAGAATTATCTTTATACTTATAAACTGTGGAATAAGAACACATACAACAAAATGTCAAAATTTTATAGGGGATGAAATAGCAGTCTGGAAGACATGAAGCTATCAGTACTTTTAGAAATACCAATTTTGTACTTTGGCAAGTAGCTTGATACTAGTCCTTTGATGAAGTTATTATAACTTCAATCAGCTCTGAGGAAGAACCACTTAGGAACTAAGGATTTTGTTTTGCTTGTGGAGAGGATTGCGCAAGGAACGTGTGTTTGTCTTTCACAGTTCGACATAGACAAAGAGGCGGGGGAGAGACAGATTTATCACCGCTACTGCATGGAACGGGCCTCTGTGCACTGCGCGCATGTGTTCACCACGGTGTCAGAAATCACAGCCATCGAGGCAGAGCACATGCTGAAGCGGAAGCCTGGTAATTACGGAGCCTGGGTAGGCCGCCTCCGAACACCCGCAGCAGCCTTGCTTAATTAACTCTGAGACCTTGCCTGCAGTTCCTTTGCTCTCAGAGACCACTGGGTGTCTGGAGGAGAGTCTTCAATAAGTGAATACGTTTTGTCAAACAACAAAACAGGCGAAAAACCGACAAAGACAGAACAGTGGCAGCGTGGCAGGCTATGCTCTGTTCTTCCCAAATGTTCCCCTGGATTTGGGGTTCTCTCGGACTCCGTCTTAATTAGGGTTTCTATTGCTGATAAACAGCACGATCAAAAGCAACTTGGGGAGGAAAGGGTTTGTTTCAGCTTATCGCTGATCACAGTCTATCTATCATTAAGGGAAGTCAAGGCAGGAGCTGAGGCAGAAACAGGGAGGAACAGAAACCATGAAGGAACGCTGCTTGCTGGCTTGCTTTTCCTGGCTTGCTTTTCCTGGCTTGCTCAGTCTGCTTTCTGATACCACCCAGGACCATCTGCAGAGGTGGCACCGCCCAGAGTGGGCTGGGCCTTCTCACATCCATCACTGATCAAGAAAATGGACTGCAGGCTTGCCTTTAGACCCATCTCACAGAGGCATTTTCTCAATTACGATTCCCTCTTCCCAGATATGCTAGTAAATTGACAAAACCCAATCAGTGCAGACTCATTCTTACACTCGTGGTTCTCAGAGGAGCTCGGCCAGCAATGTCCTTATTTTTCTCCCGATCTTCCTGTTTCTCTCTGCCCACAGTGCCCCTCTCTGAGCTTGCACACATGCTTTGCTTTTTCCTGTTCTAAAGTGAAGTTTTCATTTGTGGGGCTGCCCTATCAAAGGGTTGCATGCTGCCGTTTTTTCTCCCACCTCCAAATACCTCGGAAAAGTCAACCACAGCGGCCACTTCCCTTTACCCACTGAGCCTCACGTGTTTTCCCTCTCACACTAACTCAAAATTGTCGTTTTAAGAAACGACCAAGTTCAGGGTTCTATCTCTCTGTCTGTCTGTCTATTACATCCCTCTGACATTAAAGGTGACAAAGAATGTGTATTACCTCTCAGAAACAAGCCCCTATTTTTTTTATTTTGCTTTTCCAGATGTAGTAACTCCCAATGGCTTGAATGTTAAGAAGTTTTCTGCAGTGCATGAATTTCAAAATCTCCATGCCATGTACAAGGCCAGAATCCAGGATTTTGTTCGAGGTCATTTCTATGGGTATGTTTTTCTTGATTTAAAAAAAAAGCCCGGGGGGCTGCAGAGATGGCTCAGTGTTTAAGAACACACGCTCCTCTTGCAGAAGACCAAAGTTGTGTTCCAAGCACCATATCAGATGGCTCATAACCACTTGTAACTCTAGCATGGGGAGGGGTTCTGACACCCTCATCTCGCTTTCAAGGGCATTTATAGGACACACACACACACACACACTCATACACACACAACTTTTTCAAGATGTTCCCACGCATTATAGCAAGTGCTTCTCTTTCTCCAGCCCCCTTCTGCTTGAATAGACTTCCTGCTGTAGAATTTGTTGCTCTTGTTTTATTTTATTAGAAATTGATTTATTTTGTTTCAGTCATTTGGATTTTGATCTTGAAAAGACTTTATTCCTCTTCATTGCTGGGAGGTATGAATTCTCAAACAAAGGGGCTGACATCTTCTTGGAATCCTTATCCAGGCTCAACTTCCTCCTAAGGGTAAGAAAGCTCTGGGCTGAGGCACAAGGCCTTTCTGCTGTGGGATGTGAAGAAGCTAGTTTTCAAGAGGAAATTTGACTTTGAAATCTTAAAATGATAACCTTGGGTAGATGAGATGGATCAGCCAGTGGAGGTACTGGCTACAGGTCTGATTTCCATGTCAGAACCTACATGATGGAAATAGGGAAAGACTCCAGAAACTGTGCAGCTGTACTCTTCACACACACACACACACACACACACACACACACACACACACACACACGCACGCACGCACGCACGCACGCACGTGCGTGAAAGACAGATACAGCAAAGTCAAGCAAACTGAAAGCCATATATCATTTATTAGAAACCAGATGTAAACCGTGGTGGCACACGCCTTTAATCCCAGAATTCAAGAGGCAGCAAGATCACTGAGTTTCAGGCCAGCTTGGTCTACAGAGTGAGTTCGAGGCCAGCTAGGGCTACACAAAGAAACCCTGTCCTGAAAAATAAAAAAAGAAAGAAAGAAAGAAACCAAACCAGATGTAGCCCATGAATGATGATACAATGTCCTGATGGTCACCCTTGGCATCACACCTAGCAATCCAAATCCAGACAGTTCTAGCTGTGGTCGCCCTCCTGCAAGTGAAATAGTCAAGTGTCCCAGCACTAGTCTTCCATAGAACAGGACAGATCTTAAAAACTCATTCCTCTGCCCCTTTATCATCTATACCAGCTCTCCAAGTTGACAGATCTCCAACTGTCCATCTCTGAAGTGTTCCATCACCTGGAAACATGAAGAGGGTTCTACTCCCCATAGTATATCACCTTTGCTCAGGATCAGGCCTTACAAAGAGGTTCCCTGTGAATTCAGCAGAGAAGCACAGGCAGGGGAGACGGCTATAGAAAATGGCTTCATGTCCTGTTAACTAAAGTGATTGGTTTATATTCCAATCCTATCACACTAAAATACAGAACAAATGACACAGTGTAAAAGTTGAGTGCTACTGAGACACAGAGACCTCAGGAGTCATGGAGATGATTCAGTGCTTGAATGCACATGCTTCTCTTTCAGAGCTGGGTTCCCAGCACTCACATAGCAGCTCACAGTCTCCTGTAACTCCAGTTCTGGGGCATTCAATGCCCTCTTCTGACCTCCTCAGGCTCCGTGCTCACATGCACACACCCACACATGTATACACTTAGTTTAAAACAAAAAAAGATACTGAGACAATCTAGATTTTCTTGAGTTCTGTGTTATTGTCTCCAAGTTTTTCTGGAATATAGTTCTTTTTTTCCTCTGTTAGCAAAAATATTATACCAAATATGCAGAAAGATTTCCCAAAACTGCAATATAAGAAAGTTATTAGTAATAATAATACCATCTGCAAAAATAGATTAAAGTGAAAACAATTATTCTGGTATTAATCTTTGTTCATATTTCCAGGAATATATCCATAAAGCATGCTTTGTAAATATGCTTATAACTGTATCAAACATGTTTTATGTTTAGGGTCATTATTAAAAAATCAATCCATACAGTCATCAAATATTCACTTTATTTGTAGATGTGAAGTAAATAAAAACCTACTGTTATTAAGTTAGAGAGAAAAGATAATTATAATACTTAGAGAAATTAAAATACACAATATGTAGCTTCTTTGATAGTGCATTGGCTGCCACCTGCAGTGAACTTCATGTCCCATGACTTTTGTAGATTTCCTGAATGGACTGTGAGGTTTCAGAGGGAAGAGGCCACACAATTGATGGAGAGATGTCCCAAACTCAGGACACAGTTCTATCGTTTAGATCATAAGGACATCCATGTGCTCATAGTTTTAACTTGAATTTAGGCTTTTACTCCAAAGCTGCTTGATATATGTCATTTCCCTGTGAGAGATGTGAGGCCTAAGGCATTTGTAGAAGAGAACAAGAAAACAGATTTCAGAGGTTTAAAAAAATCAGTTTAAATATTAGCTTTGTTCCTAATAGGCTATGGGCACTCAGATAAAATATTTTACATACCGTGCTTCCTTATCATCAGTAGAATGAAATGAATCACATGGACTGTGGATGGTGGTTATAAGGGTGGATGGAAGTCAATTGTGTATTTAAAGTGCCCCAGCACAGTATCTGCTACATCAAAAGTGCGAAGCACATGCTTGCTCTCTTCCTTTACATTTTGGCCTAAAAGTCAAAATGCATCATATGGACCATCTAGACATGTAACAGAAATGTAAAAAAAAAAAATCCATTTGTACAAATCAGTAAATTAGAAAGAGTTAGAAGAATAAGAAATAAATCCTCATTAAATTTTGAACTTTTAAAGAAGGAATTTTGATTTTTTTTTCTATCAAGTCCCATGTGTTCTTTAGCCACAGAAAAACACAATGACATGAGTAGCTATTATCTATGTTAATGGCCAATGGTGTGGAAATACTCATTGCTGACAAATCCTGATTGGAAGTCAGGTTTCACAGCTCAGCATTCTTTCTCTCCTGTGACACGTGAAAACACTGTTTTCCAGGCTTAAGGTCCCCGTGCCAGATGCTTTTTGGTCTTTGTTAGGTGACGCTACTGTGTTTTCTAACCCTTCTCAGATGCACAAGAGTAACGTCACTGTGGTGGTGTTTTTCATCATGCCTGCCAAGACAAACAATTTCAACGTGGAAACCCTGAAGGGCCAGGCGGTGCGGAAGCAGCTGTGGTAATCTCACGTTTGTCAGCCTGCTCAGACAACACGTGAAGGGAGTTTTGCCTAAGTGTGTGACCTCTGAGCTGTGTCCCCGAACTTTGATTCTTTGATGTGGCATAAATACTGTGTGGTTCTCTTCTTCTGGGGCTAACTGCTTCATTAGACTGTGCAATGCCTGTAACATGGTGGGCGGTACTCAAAAAACATCCAAACAAACAACCACAGAATGAGCGAGTATCCATACATGGGTTTTAAAGATGGATTGGATATATTTTACAGGGAAAAACTAAAGTGTATACCAAAGCAAGGAGTTGAATATAATGACTCCTTCTACACTCAGCCCAGATCAGTTATTGAATATTTATTTCACTAGCATGCTCTGTCTATACCTCCGTTCACTGACCCTCCCCACTCTCAACCATTCCCCAGTTACCTCAAGCAAAAAAGAATTCCAGCTTTCTGTGCTGTTCAAATGCCTTGTGGCCTTAGTCCTGGATTTTTTTCAACCAAGCTAAATTGACAGTGGGGAAATAATAGGATAGGGCATATTAAAAAATACTTGTAACTTCAAGGAACACTGATGAGACAACAGCACCTTCACAACAGATGATGTCTTAGTTACCTTTCTATTACTGTGACAAAACACCACAACCAAGGCAACTTATAAAGGAAAGTTTTAATTCAGCATTCACAAGTGCATTACAGTCCATGAACGTCATGGTGAGGAGCATGGCAGCAGGCAGGCATGGTGCTGGAGCAGTAGCTGAGAGCTTACATCTTGATCCACAAGCATGAGGCAGAGAGAGCTCACTCAAAATGCATGGGCATTTTGACACCTCAGAGCCCACCCCCAATGACATACCTCCTCTATCAAGGCCACACTTTCTAATCCTTCCCACCAGTTAGGGACTAAGCAAATATTTGAGCCTCTGAAAGCCATTCTCATTCAAATACCCAAAGATGACTATGAAAAGTTATGATTGCATCTGAATTAGAAATCTGTCTGTGTCAAACAGGGACACCGTGCATTCTATGAAGGAAAAGTTTGGAAAGAAACTCTACGATGGGTTATTGAGGTAAGTGCTTAGAACAGCTTACACACTAACATTTAGGTCTTTACCATTTACACATCACAATTTAGTCACTTTTCATGAATTTTGTCCCAACATAATGGAATTTGTAGCCTTTGCAGATGTTGTATGAGCACTAGCATTTTACCTTTCATTTGACAATATCAGTAAACAGCTTGCAAGTAGCAGACCATGTGTGCATATATGCACACAGGTTCTTATTCAGTGGGTACTCATTAATACATCAGTCTGAGACTGAAGGAGCTTTTGAGTTCAAATATATATTGACTTAATATAGTAAGTAAATAATAAATATTCATATATTAAATCTGTGTTAACATCTTAGTAAACAACAATATTACAATAAATGAACTAATGTCAATTAGAAAACATTTAACTAGTGCCAGCTGTTTTTATTTTTAACACTGTTTTCGTCACAGAGGAGAAATTCCTGACATGAATAGTATCTTGGATCGAGATGACATAACAATTATGAAGAGAGCCATTTTTTCAACTCAGGTAAGAAAAATTTAAAAGTACCTACCACCTCTCATGATCATTAAAATCAACCCAGGCAGTATTTTCTTCATTCATATGAAGGAATTTGCTAAATTAGGAAATTTCAAATCTGAGAGTTGGAAAAATATTCTCTTTTCATTCCATTTATGTTTGTGGTTGTGGAACAGGGCATGTGGGTTCATGTGGAAATTATGTTGAAGTCATGTGGAGGAGCATGTGGAAGTCATGTGGAACTTGTATGGAGGGGCATATGGAAGTCATGTGGAGGGGCATATGGAAGTCATGTGGAGGGGCATATGGAAGTCATGTGGAGGGGCATATGGAAGTCATGTGGAGGGGCATGTGGAAGTCATGTGAAAGTCAGAGGACTACTTGAAGGAGTTAGATTCTTTCCACAATGTGGGTCCCAGAGATGGAGCTCAGACTACCAAGCTTGGCAGCAAGAACCTTTAACCACTGAGCCATTTTACTCACCCAGAAACATACTCTTAAATAGTCACTTGAATGATTTTGTATGTGCTTTTATGAATCGTTTTTAAGGGTTTTTTTTTTTTTTTTTTTTTTTTTTTTTTTTTTTTTTTTTTTTTTAGAAATCTCACAAAGTCTGTCTTTCAACCCATTTACAGAATTCCTTTTGAACCAATATACTCAGCTGGAAAACTATGTTCATTATAACAAAAAACTTGTGAAAATCTCCAAAAGTGCAGGATCCCCACCATAGTAGAGAAAATGCCAAAGCTTCTCAGCTGAACAGAATTGTTATTTTAAAATGTAATATAGTGTACTAGACATGCATGGGCATCCTGTTAATAATGTGGTTTGCTAGACAGTTGCAGTGAATCAAGTTCATCTTGGATGAAGATCCCAAAGTTCCTGCACATTCTAGAAAAATACAGAAGCAGTTATGAAATCCAGGCCTTTCATACAGTAGCTGCATGAGGGGTGAGGGGAATGGAAGCTTTCTGTTCACGATCTGTGAAGAAAGTTCTGAAACTCTCTTCCCCTGCAATACACAAAGCTTAATCATCAAAACTAGCATCATCTTAGAGGGCTGAATACAGAGAGGGTGCATAAGATGTCAATGGCCTTTTGCAGAAATGAGTCATTTATTAATGCTTCTCACCACTGACATTTTCTTACCCCTGTTCCCTCAGAGACAGTCTTTGCCTCCTGTGACCACTCACAACATGATTGATGACTCCACGGATCCCATCCTCAGCACCATTAGACGGATTGGGCTTTTCAACAATCGTGCAGACAGAGTCAAGGTGAAAATAATTGGTTTGTTATAAACCGCTTCAAAATTGTACAGAATAAGCCAAGGCAAAGACTCAGTTGTTAAAAATGTTTGCCATGCAAGCATACCTGAGGTTACCCTCCAGCACCCTGGTACAAGCTGGGCATACGCTTATAAATCCAGTGCCCAGAAGCCAGCCTGGCCTAATTGGTGAGCTCGAGGCCAAAGAGAGACCCTGCCTCAAAAAGTAACATGGAAACAACTTAAAAACAGCACCCAAGGATGAGCTCTGGCCTCTACATACATGTGCACACAAATGCAGGAACATTAAGACACACATGCACCCACTAGAACTCATATCCCCATGCCCATATGCACATATACAAACAAAAGAATTACATAGACTATACTTTGGAGGGAATTTGTTACAAGCTCTTCATTGTTTTAACATCTTCTGGAAAAATATTTAAGAAATTCTAAAAAAAATGGATTCTGCTTCTTGTTTTAGGTAATTACTCTTAGATATTAGTTAACTCTGAGCTTTAATCCTAACATTTGTTTTAATCGCACAATGTTACCAGTAGGCACAAGGAAATTACCTACTTTTTAATGATCAAAATATATTCTAAAACTTACTTTAGGAAAGGACTCTGATAAGAGGTAGGTTTTTAAGTGGTTTTTACTTTTATGCATTTTATTTTAAAATTATATTTATTCATTTACTTATTTTGTGTTGGGGGTAGAGGATGAAAAGTGCCATGTCATTCATGAAAGGGTCAGAGGACAACTTGTGGGAGTCAGTTCTCTCCTTCCACCTTCGATTCCTGGGGATCAAACTCAGGCTTAGTGACACACACCTGTACCTGATGAGCACCTCACGGGGCCTGCAAGTGTGTTTATTATAACAAATTCTTTTCATATGGAGTGATGTTTTTATTATTGTTTTATGTGCATGGGTGTTTTGCCTACATGTATGGCTGTGCACCATGTGTATGCCTGGTACCCAAGAAGGCCAGAAGAGGGCATTAGATATTCCAACTGAAACTGCAGATGGTTATGGGTCACCATGTGGGTACTGAAATTCTAACCCCATTCCTCTGGTGGAGCAATTAGGGCTCTTAGCCATTGACCCACCTCTCCATGCCCCTATCTGGTTTCTGTGTAGGTTCTTCTGCACACTTGTGCAGCCAGGCATTTAGTATTCCTCCATCTTCCCAGTCCTGTGTATACACTCTAATAGGCTTTAGTTCTGGAGCCATTTTCCAATTTCATTTGCTGGGTGTCTCATCCAGACGCCACCTCCTTTCTGTAACACCCTCACTGGCACAAACCATTTGCTAGAACTGAGTCTCAGTTGGTATGTTGCTATCCCTCCAGATCTGTCCTTCATATTGGGGCTCATCTTGGCTTCATTCATTCTGAGTTTGGACAAGTGAATAATGATGTATATTTATCATTATAGTATGACATAGAAAGCCTTGCTATCCTAAACACTCTTTGTGCTCTGTATGTGCACCACTGAATAGTGGTTTGTTAACTCCTGTCAATTTCTTTTCCAGAATATCATATAGTTACGATATTTTACATATAAGTAGGTATTTATGATTTGATTTATTGGTTCTTGAACACCAGCACACCACTGCACACAGATATGTGTGGCATTTTTATTTGAGTCAAGTGTGATTTTTGAGCAGAGGCATGAATAGTACCTTTACAGGACACTCCAGTTGTTGTGTGGACTACAGAGCCTTGTGGAATAAACGCAAGTGTGGTAGGTGCTGACTGCCTCTAGGTGACAGGGGATAGCATGAACTAATCTGGACAGGACTGTTCTAATATCTTCCCTCCCCTGAGGTCTGTTTCCCTTAGATAACTCATGTGTAGGTCACAGGTGATCCATTCTCTCTTTCTTGCTCAAGTTGAGAACAAACTAATAAGACAGGGATTAGCAGTTGAGAGAACCAAATATAACTTTCAGTGGGGAACAAGGCTGGAGAAGGCTTGAGGGACTAGTTTAGTGTGAAAACAGAAAATGGACGTGCTAACTCTCTACCCTGTGACCCAAGATTTGGAGATAAGGGGCAAAGTTAAGCATGCAGAGCAGAGACTTTGAGCTACAGAGTGGAGGAAAGAAAAGGAGAGTCTAAGTTCTTTATAACTTATCTTTCCCTCTATCCCTGAGTATAAAACACATGGATCCTCCAGGATTGAAATAAAGTGTAGAGGGATTTTTTGTTTGTTTTATTTTCTTCATTTTCTCTTTTAGGTGATTTTACATCCAGAATTTCTGTCCTCCACCAGCCCCCTACTACCCATGGATTATGAAGAGTTTGTCAGGGGTTGTCACCTTGGGGTGTTTCCATCATACTATGAACCCTGGGGTTACACTCCAGGTATGTGATATGTGTAGATTACAGACAGATTCTGATTTGGTTGCAAGTTATTTCAAGTGTGTGTATGTAATGTTAAAGTTGATGGGAAATCTCTACTGAGGCTTGTTTTCTCAGTTCCTTTAAAAAATGATGTGGGTTGGATCTATTCAGGCATCAATTTTATGCTTTGCAGAGCCTAACCTGAGAATAGAGACAAAACCTATGTGACTGTGCTACAGTGGGGTTTGCTTCCTCCTGAGTGGGTCAAGCCCATTGCCTTATTGTATTCCAAAGAGGAAGATAATGTTTTATGAGGATTGTATTATACTCTTAGGTTATCTCTGTAGATCTCATTAATGTGAAATAGAAACTAAATAGTCAGAGCTAGTATGAAAATTGTTAGTCTTCCAATACAGTTCTTTAAAAGTTATTTCAGAAGGATGCAGTTAATTTTTTTAAAAATTTAATTGGATTTTGTAAAACAAAAGTTGGCTCTGAAACATGGGTAATATTAAGAAAGCTTGTGTTTAGTGATGGGTAAGGTATTGTAGCTAATGCCATCATATATTCAGAAACTCTGCCAACTCTGTTTATTTTTTTCAAATGGATAGTGAATTCTCAGATCCACTATTTATTATTTTCACTTCCCTAAGTGGTATGGTTACCAGTAGCAACAAGACTGATGAATTTGCATTTGTACTGAAGCATCTTATAAAAAGAGAAATGGGTTAGATGTGTAGCTCAGTGGTAGAACATGTGCTTAGAATATACAAGGCCATCCCTCCAGTTCCCAGCACCACTAACTAAATAATAAATAAAAAGCAAACAGTTTGCCTGCATTCCAGCATAAAGGATAGGAATAGCTTTCCTATGTCTTGTTGGTAATAAGAAATACTCTTCCTGATTTAGGTAAATTCCATTTATTTTAAAATGAAATGCTAATTTGTTGTTGTTGTTGTTGTTGTTGTTGACCTACAGCTCAAGGGACAGCAGAGACCAGGTAAAGAGGAAGTATTAGGTTGAATTATTAAAGAGAAGAACTTTCATAATGTCTATATATTAAAATTTTTTTCATGTGTACAGTTGTTTTGGCTACATGCATGTATGTGCATACCATATGTATGGAATGCCTTCAGGGGCCAGAAGAGGACATCAGATCTCCTGGAACTGGAGTCACAGATGATTGTGAGCCACGATGTGGGTGCTGGGAACTGAACCCAGGTCCTCTGTAATAGCAGCATGTGTTCTTAACCACTGAGCCATCTCTCCAGCCCATGTCTATATTTTCATTCTAGAATTTAAATACAGTATCTAGAATTCTATGAGGAGAGAATACTGTAGCTCTCGGAACATGAGCAGTATAAGGGCTCTGCAGCTATTACTGTTCTGATCTATTGTTTCAATTCCATCAAATTACGGCACAAGGATTCTACAGTATCGGAATAAGCAAACTGTAAAGGATTTGCTTTTTCATTTATCCTTTTTTTCTTCATTAGAATTTTCTCTTTTAGATGATTTTGCACCCAGAATTTCTACCTTCCACTCATGTAATTATTTAGCAGTAGAAAATTATTAAAACTTTAACAGGGGCCAGCCAGTGGTGGCACATGCCTTTAATCCCAGCACTCGGGAGGCAGAGGCAGGCCGATCTCTATGCGTTTGAAGCCAGCCTGAGCTACAGAGTGAGTTCCAGGAAAGGTTCTAAAGCTACATAGAGAAACCTTGTCTCAAAAAAACAAAAAAACAAACAAACAAAAAAACTTTAACAGACAAAATTTGACTACTTCTTGAAAGTTTGACATAAAATGCATATAAATAGTTCTTTCTCCCTTGTAGTTCTAAAACTTACTATTAGTGTCAATCCTGCATTTTTGAAAACAGTTTTCCTTCTTAGGAAATGTCCACAGAAAATGTCTCAATCACATATTTAATAAAGTATTAAACAAAACACACATTTTGCTGATGAGCAGAACACTTGTTATCCATCCCTGTTCCCAGTTTTCCTGTAGGAAGAACTAGTATGGACAGAAGAGGAAAAAACCAGATTCATGAATGACTGAGGGGACTGGGAAGATACTCCCATTAGTGTAAAGACTGTTAGAAGCCTAACAGCTGCCTTTCCACTGAATGGGTTTTTTTTTTTTAATTTTTGTTTTGTTTTTAATTTTTGTTGTTGTTTGGTTTTTTGAAACAGGGTTTCTCTGTGTAACAGCTCTGGCTGTCCTAGAACTCACTTTATAGACCAGACTGGCCTCGAACTCACAGAGATCCACCTGCCTCTGTCTTTCAAGTGCTGGGATTAAAGGTACATGCCACCATGGCTCAGCAAATCATCTTTTATTTAAGGCGTTTTACTTTTATTTTAAGTGTATGAGTGTTTTGCCTGCATGGGTACCTGTGCACCACAAGCATGCCATGCTCACAGAGGCCAGAGAGGCATTGGATCCCCTGGGACTGGAGTTACAGAGGATAGTGAGCCACCATGTGGGTGCTGAAAATCCAACCTGGGTCCTCTGCAAAAGCAGCCAGTGCTCTTAACTATGGAGTCATCTCTCCAGGCCCCAGAACTTCATTTTATAGGACCCCAAATCATATCGAAGATGTATCTAATGTTCTAAGATGAAGGACAAAGAAGTTATGAGATATGGATGGGGGAAGTTGTGGAAGTTGCGTTAACACAGCCAATGAGTTTTTCTGTACTTTTAAATTCACCAAAATAAGTATGTTAGATTTTTTTTTCTGTTGCTTTGATAAAATACCTTGACACACAAACATACAAATTAAAAACCTAAAACAACAACAAAAACAGCTTAAGGAAGAAGGTGTTTGGGGGGCTTATGGTTCCGGTGGCATATAGTCTATCACGACAGGAACATGGCAGCAGTCATTAAAGGCATGGAAGCAGGAGTAGAGGGATGTGTCTGAACTCAGGAAGAAGACAGTGAACAGGCAATGGAGAGAGACTGTCAAACCCCAAAGCTCTCCTCCAATAAGAGTCCACCTCCTAAAGGTTTCATTGCTTTCCCAGTTAGCACCACCAGCTGTCCAAACACACGAGTCTATGGGGCCACCTCATATTCAGACCACCAAAGACAGTTAGTTACCCTTTACATGGATACTGGAAGAAAAAACAAGCCTTCCTGTGGTAGAGATTTAGCCTTCTTGTATTACATAATCTCTAATTTGTTTTTATAACAATAATATGGTGCTGTTCTAACTATAGAAAGCATTCATTAAAGCCAAGTGGGCTGGTTAATTTTTTTTTTTCAGCTTGAAACAAGCTAGTTATTTGGGAAGAGGAAACCTTACTTGAGAGAATGTCTCCTCAGATTGGCTTGTAAGCAAATCTGTGTGGAATTTTCTTGCATAATGATAGATGTGGGGGGATCCAGCCCACTGTGGGTGGTGCACTCCTGGGCAGTTGGGCCAGGGTTGTATAAGAAAGAAAGCTGAGGAAGCCATGGGGAACAAGCCTGAAAGCAGTGTTGCTCCGTGGCCTCTGCATCAGCTCCTGCCTTCAGGTGCCTTCCTGAGTTTCTGCCTTGACTACCCTTCAGGATGGACTGTGAGATGTAAGGTGAAATAAACCCTTTCCTCCCCAAATTGCTTGTGGTCATGGTGTTTAGGACAACAATAGATAGCAAACTAAGACACCAACACTGAGCTTTTAGCAGATCTAAAAACCACTTATTTTATTAAATTCATTCAAGGGACATACATTGAGCTTTCTTGGTTTCCTGACTTTTCCTACAAAATACATTAGTGAATTATTTAGTGAGAATGAAACCCCATGACATTTTTGGCAAAATTTTATGTATATGTAGGTATATGAATTATTCCCAGGAGGAGTTCCAAAAATTGTATTAGATTTCAAAGCAGTTGGTAATTCCCATCCACACTCCTCCTGCCACCCCCCTAAAAGTCAGAAACACTGCCGTGTAGCTGAATAGCTAAGCCAAGAGGAAATACTCACAAGCAGAGGAGACAAAGCCGTGATCTAAGCTGAACTCCACCACAAGTAATGGAGCAACTTTTACACACATCTCCACTTTTACACACATCTCCACTCAAGAACCAAGAATATTGCCCTAGTCAAATACATGTATAATACTTGTTTAAATGCAGATGTTGGGATCAGGAGTTAAAGGGCTTGACATGTTGGCATGAGGACCAGCATTCAGATGCCCCAAACTCACCAAATGCCTCATGGGAGTGGCAATAAGCTTATAATTCCAGCCTCAGAGGAAATAGGAAGTGGGTCCCTGTAGCTGGAGTTTTTAAGTGCTGTGGATATCACTGTATAAATAAAACACTGTTTGGCCAGCAGCCAGGCAGGAAGTATAGGCGGGACAAGGAGAGAGGAGAATTCTGGGAAGTGGAAGGCTGAGTCAGAGAGACTCTGCCAGCCGCCACCATGAGAAGATGTTAAGATACCGGTAAGCCACAAGCCACATGGCAACTTATAGATTAATAGAAATGGGTTAATTTAAGATAGTAAGAACAGCAGCTAGAAGCCTGAGCCATTAGGCCAAACAATTTAAATAACTTAAGAGTCTGTGTGTTTATTTTATAAGTGGGCTGCAGGACTGCCTGGGCTTGGCAGGAGCTGGAGAGAAACTCTCCAGTTACAGGTCCCAGAGAAGCTGGCCAGCTCTACCAGTTCCGGGTTTCATTGAGAGACCTTGACTAAATGAATAAGGTGGAAGAGCAAAGAGCAATTGGGGAAATTTCCTTGACATCAGCCTTGGGCATCCACATGAATGTGCACACACAGGTTCACACACTCACAAACAAATGAACAAAGAAAAAAATGTAACTATCTTTGAAAGATATTTTCAGAGATAGCTCAGATATTTTGTGGGAAGCAAGTTTTATCAAAAGGTGAGGGAAGGCTGAAAGAGACCACGAATTCCCTGCACCCTTAAGAGAGTAGTAGGGATGTGTGCAGAGGAGATTCTAGTAGAGGAGAACTTGGCTGTGTCCAAGCACACACCATACTCCATAAATTTGCCAAGCAGAGTCACAAGCACAGAATGGAACAAAACTAAACCAGAAAACAGGCAGCTGGGCTCAGGCAGTAGAGAGCAGCAGGTCCCAGCAAGAACTCTAGGACTGGATGTCTCACTTCATGCCCAGCTCTCTCATGTCCCCCGATTCTATGAAGAGGCCAAGTTACCTCAACTCCCCATGCTTTAATGTCTCCACCTGCCAGAGAGGGATGATGTCAGCATCACTTCATGGATGGCTGCAAAGATTGCCCATGTTATGACCACATATAAAAGGTTATACCATGCCCGGCAGGAAGTAACGATCTACTACTAGGCAAACAGGACTTTTTCTCCTACACATGAATGTGAGAATTGAGTGGGTCTGAAGCTCTTTGTCCATTCTTGGCAGCTGAGTGCACGGTGATGGGCATCCCAAGTGTGACAACAAACCTCTCTGGCTTTGGCTGTTTCATGCAGGAGCATGTGGCTGACCCTACTGCATATGGTGAGATTTTTTTTTCCCCATTGTATCCTCCTGAGGCCCTAGTGCTAAAGCTGTCCTGAAATGAAACTGAAGTTTATATTTCTCATCTAATTAAAAGTAGATTTAAGTAGGGGGTCCACAGGAAAGAATATTCTTAATACTGAATATAATACTGCTCCCAAGAAGAATTGCAAAAGGATGGAACTTGGGCAAACTTTGCCTTTAACTTATTTTTTGATGGTGGTGATAGAATTTTTTTCCTTAAGTCCTAGGAGCAATAATGCAGTAGCTATGGCCTTGGAGTATGCATATTGGTCACTCTATAGAGAACACATTTATTCTTTTAAAGATTCATGTCAAGGTAGAAAAAAATCACTTTTTAAAGACTGTAGGACAATTTGCATTTCCCTGTGTGTCTGTTCATGTTGCCTAGCAACAAGAAAGTTTGACCAGGATGGGTTCTCTGCCTATGCCTTAGCAATTTAGTCTGCAGGAGGCAGCTCTCCTCTGGTGGTTCTCAGTGAGGTTGTAAGTGGGGGAGGAGGTTAATATAGGTCCCACCTGGTGTTTCTGGTTAGTAACATTTTCTAGAGAATTGCTGGCCTGCTGGGCTAGATACCTTTTTTAAGGTAAGATCTGCTTTGTTGACAGGGTTGATGATGTTTTTTAGTAACTAGAAGTTCATAGAAAACATACAACCTTGGAAGGGGGAAGATAAGGTGAGGGTGGTAGCTTAGGCAGATACTGATGATGGGCTGGTGGTGGTCTTTGCTGGAACCTAGGTAATAAGATGGAAGTCGTGTTTTGATTTGTGTGTGTGTTCTCCAGGTATTTACATTGTCGACAGGCGCTTCCGATCTCCAGATGATTCTTGCAATCAGCTCACTCAATTTCTTTATGGGTTTTGCAAACAGTCGCGCCGTCAAAGAATCATCCAGAGGAACCGCACAGAGAGGCTCTCAGATCTTCTGGACTGGAGATACCTAGGCAGAGTAAGCAAGCTCCTCAGGAGCTAGGAGGAGCATGTTGAGATTACCTTGCACAAAGAAAACCGTGCCTTTAGTCACAGTCTGTAAAATCAACTCAGTACCATGAGTGCTGAAATCTCAGGGATGTGTCCCTGGACTTTTTAATTGAATGTGAGTCCTCAAAGTTATAAACTCAAGTCTTCATGGGTTTAGATATCCATGATATCAAGCCTATTAGGATGTAGCTGAACCTGGCACGTGCTTAGCTTGATGCATAACAGGCATGCAGAAATGCTTTGTGGGGTTGAGAAAATGCAAGAGCAAAGACCTTGTTTTTCACTCCACAGATAATGCAATCATATTCTTCAACAATGCAGGGTAGAACAGACACTATCTATGAAGGCAACAACTACAGGCATTCCTCCATTCACTTGTGCCATAGGTGTCCCCATACCTTAAAACTGAGTGATTCAATAATAAATGAAGTACCTTAGCTTTCCTGTAATGTGATTTTTGCATATTATTGAATTCTCCTGGTCAAGAATTGGTGCAGCCATGTGCTGAGTATCTACATCCAATAATGCTGATGCTCAGCATGACCTAAGTAGTTAATACCACTACCTCATTTGAACAGAGAACAAGAAGGCCAGGGCCTTAGAAGTTCTGTTCCTTACCTAGGTCTGGGCAAGATTAGTGTCCAATATGTCTAGATATTAAAGAATGAAAGCAATTATGTTTATATTCAATCTAGAGCTCAGCATGGCCAACACAGCTGATTTTCCTCAATGTTTTGTGGTATTTCTGAGCATATATAATGACAAGTAACAGAACTATAGATGGTCATTTCTTTATTAACAAATATACACATAGATTCTCCAACTTCAAATATACAGCTAGCTATCAGTCAACCCAATGTCTGATATGGTAAAATACTGCACAGTAAGTACAGTTTTACATATCAGTTAATATGGATATAGGTTTTTCAGGCTTAGGAAAATAGGACCTTATATCCTTACTTTGTTACCAAAATACCTAATGTGTTTAGAACATTTGAATTGGCTTTGTCTTGACAGTATTACCAGCATGCCAGACACCTGACTCTAAGCAGAGCTTTTCCAGATAAATTCCATCTGGAGCCCACCTCACCTCCAACGGTAAATATTTAATGTATTGTTTGCTTTTTACAAAAATGGAATTTCTTATTTGGCAATTCTAATAAGACCTTTGAATCTGTAAGTAGCTAAATATACTGGTAGTATTCCTTTTATAGTGTTGAATCAAAGTGAAGATTAGAGGTACACAAGTCTCGATGGCTGATTCACACCATCAGAGAGGTATCTCCTCACTACAACTCTCTCTGCCTTGATGCTTGGAAGGCGTTGTTAGGCTCTCATTCTTCTGAGAGTTACTCAACAATAGAGTGGGTTGATTTAACAGGAGGTAGATTTGCTATCCAAGGAAGTGTTTAAATATAGAATGGCTACTTGGCAAGAGTGAAATAGAGCAAATCAAGCTCAGAGGAGGAATTGGACCCTATGAGTGGTTATGTTCCATTCAGCATGGCCCACAGGAGTTTTCTTCTAACGTCCAATTAGACGTCGCTGTCAGTGAAATACCATAGTTCACAGGTGGTCTCTTCTAAAGAGAGAAGACAGGGCACACTTTAAAGCAGTGTAGATCCAGGCATTTCTCTTCAGCATAATTCGTCCCTGCTGGAATCTATGTACTGATCAAAGGACTACATTTTTTTAGCTTTGCGTCCACCCAGGGACAGCCTCAGAGTGAGAAGATGAGACGTAGGTGTGTCCAACCTTTTGATATTGCAAGACTGTGCTGTTGTGTACAAAGTTCACACAAGAACTGTGCAGTCAAGTTAACATTTTTTTAACAACCACAAAGAAAATCTTACACTTTAAAAAAAAAGGTTACAGTTTTGTGTTGGGCCGTATTCACAGCCATCCTTGGCCTCATGTAGCCCATAGATGGCAGGTTGAACACATCTGAGTCACCATTGTATATAAAATCACCTTAGGGACATGTGTGTATAGTCCAGTTACTTAGGAAGCTGAGTCATGAGAGTTATTTGGATTTGTGAGCTTAAGACCAACATGAGCAACATGGAACAAGCCTGCCTTAAATAAACAAACAAAACAAAATAAACAGAAAAGATGCACTTCATTCAGGGGCTCTGTGTCTTGAAGAATTATCTTTTGAGCAAATGGACACAAATTTTTCACAATATGCTCAGTGTTGAGAGTCATCAATTTTATCACTCCCCCAAAACTATCCATCCCCATCAAAAAGATTCACAAACCTCTCAAATCCTGCACTCTGATCAAAGGTCTCAGGCAGGAATCATTTTTACTAAAACAATTTTACTTAATACTACAATGACTAACCCACCTAGCTCAGATGGAATAGATGTAGAAGGCAGGAGGAGTCCCCTAAACTTCCCCTCTGCACATTCCAACCTCTGTGTTTATCATAATATCTTTGGGAGAGCTGGGTGCCTCATTTATCTAAAGGTGCACATTTCACTTGCTAACTCAGCTCCATTCACCAATTTATATTTTATTCAATTAATGAGTGTTTAGTTCTTACTCTGTCTGAGATCCTAAATGCAGGTTCAGCTCTTTTAAAAAATTCCTTGATACCTTCATAGATGTATTTAGATCACCCCACTCCCGATACCCCTTCCAACTTCATGTTTTTCTCTCCTCCTCTTCCTTCTCTTCCTTCTGACTCACTGAGTCCAATTAGTATACACGTGGGTGTAAGGCACTAGTCAGTATTTCACATGGAGAGGAATGTGGCCCATCCTTAACTGAGGAAACTGTCAGCAGTTGATGGTCGATGAGGGAGGGAGAGTCCATCTTCTTTAGCAGCATGGTCCATGGTAGGTTATTCACGCTCCAGGTCCTTTTTTGATTTCATGCAAAGTACCAGGAGCTTGAAAGGACTATGCGTGTATAACATAATAATAATGTACAAAAATGATTGAAATGAAATTGAGCAATGCCTTTCAAGCACATGCACTCCTGCAAAGCAGGGATGATGTGATGCATTCCAAGCTATGCCTTTGGTGGCATTGTGACTCATGATGCACAGCTGGTGCTCAGCATGCATTTGTCAAGTGAACTTTCTCAGTGACTCTGAGGTAGCTGGGCAACGTCACAAACTAAAATGATGCGATTGATATAATCTCCGGAATCAATGAAGTCACCCAGCCATTGGGATTCTCTCTAGTGGTGTCCGTTAGTGGCCTATTTAGCTGCCCACATCCTGAAACTTTCTGAAAACATCTAAAAGATGACAGAGCAATGTGTGTGGCCATTGAGACTAAAGAAAGACTCTGGGGTTGTCACAGACATGGCACTAAATTTTGCTACACCATTCACATGCTGTGACTTCCAGCAAGTCATTTGCTTTTTCTCTATCTCTTTCTCAGAGAGGAAGCAGGTAGAACAAATTTATGAGGATATTGTTAGAATATTAAATTATACAGTGTATAATTATATACAATTATTATAGACAATATATATAGCACTTGGTATATTTTAGTGCTTAATCAAAGATAACCACATGTTTAATGAGTCTATTTCAGTGTCAATAGTACCAGAGTCAAAATTTTTGAGCTCCTGAAGGATCACAACAGACTACCTAAAAACAATTAAGTTAGCATCTGTACTGTCTGTGTCATTGAAAACCAAGAAGTCAGGACTAGAGAGATGGCTCAGCAGTTAAGAGTGCTTGCTGCTTTTTCAGAGGATCTGAGTTCAGTTCCCAGCATTCCTCATAGAGTAATGGCCTATTAATTCAGCACCAGGGAATCTGATGTTCTCATCTGGTTATCTGTGAGCTCTGTGTGTGTGTGTGTGTGTGTGTGTGTGTGTGTGTGTGTGTGTGCCTGCACGTGTGTTTGGATGATGTTAAACCTAAGCCAGTTTGGAAAAGATAAATCATGAGTATGGCGTGCACTTGTGTGCATACATACACACAAACGTAATTGAATCTTAAAAGACTATTATATTTAAAAAGAGAAAACCACCCAGGTGTGGTAGTGTGTGCCTTTAATCCCAGCACTCTGGAGGAAGAGGCAAGTGGATCTCTGAGTTTGAGGCCAGACTGTTTCAAAAACAAAACAAAACTAACAAAAAAGAGAAAAACTAGAAGTCTTTTTTAACATTTGTGTCTTATTTGTCCTTGGCAGACGGATGGGTTTAGGTATCCCAGGCCCTCCTCAGTACCACCTTCTCCATCAGGATCTCAGACCTCCAGTCCTCAGAGCAGCGATGTGGAAGATGAAGGAGATGAGGATGAAAGATATGATGAGGAAGAGGAGGCTGAGAGGGATCGGTTAAATATCAAGTCACCGTTTTCTTTGAACCATGTTCCAAAGGGGAAGAAAAAGCTTCATGGGGAATACAAGAGCTGAATCAGAGCTAGCAAAGTAAGAACGATTCTCAGAGAGAGTGAAAGTGCTTGATTCCTTTCTCTGAAAATCACAATGGAATATATTCTCTGCCCATAAAGAAAGGAGGTGATTTAGTGAATGACATTTTTGTAATTCTGAATAAAACATACATTTTTTATCTTTAAGTCTTGTTTTCCCTGTAAATTTAAAGATAAGAAGGGTTTTTAAAGTGGCAGGACTGGAGACATTTTGAAGATGGTTAATTTGTTGGAAATGGTGACTCACACCTATAATCTTAGCTCTCAGAAGGCTTGGGCAGGAGGCTTGCCATGATGTCAAGGCCAGACTAGGTTAAAGAGTAAGACCTCACATTAAAAAAAAAAAAAAAAATGGTTAACGTAAGTGACCAGAAATTTTTAGCTACTTACTTTTTTTACAAAAGTAATCATCATAATCCTTTGATTAATATTTATGAAGCTTCTATACTCCAAGCAAATCTCTACCAGGAAAGATTGAATCTTAACTATGATTGCATGACTCACATATTTTAGATAAACAAGACTTTGTTATTCATTTGCCATTTGCATTAAAGCCACGAATTTCTGTTTTGCTCTGCAGATGATTGTCAAAATCCACAAGAAAACAAACTACCCCAAATCCATATTCTGATGTATACCAATGGATATTTGCTACATGACATCTGCTACCTAGAATTTGTGTCCAAATCGTTGATAGTAAGATGTTACCATCAATGTGTGTCACCTTATTGTAACAGTGCTTTTGTTGTTTAAACAGAAATTTCAATCTTTTATAGATAATAAATTGCCAAATCCAAATGAGTAAATATGTCACTACAGATTTTATTTTCTTTGATATATCTTTCTTAAAATGTTTCAGACATCAAAATAACACATGTGATGCACTTGTCATGAGCAGTAGCTAACATATTGAAAGGAATCTCTCTCTCTTTTTCTCCTTCTTTGAGACAAGTTTCTCTGTGTGGTCCTGGATGTCCAGGAACTCCCTCTGTAGACCAGGCTGGCCTTGAGCTCACGGAGATACTTCTGCCTCTGCCTCCCTGAGTGCTGGTAATAAAGGCACGTGCCACTACCACCCAGCTGAAAGAAATCCTTTAAAAAGAATTAATTTTTAAAAAGTAGAAGTAGAAATGTACTTCAATGTAGGAACAATTTCTCTAACATATTCTGTGATGTATTTAAGGGGATAGTTGAATGACTGCACATAAGCAAGGTTATGTTTCAAATGTAATGAACTAAATTGACTAAATGCTAACACCCAAACCCAGATTTACTCCTGGTTTCTTTCTCTTAACTGAGTAGCCATTCACTGTGTCCCACCCACTGCATAGTGATCATTTTGATTGACATGTCAGTTGGCCTTGCTCTGAAAATGCTCTGTAGAAGAGTTGATCTTAGAGCTGGGTTGTTGAGAGTAACAGTGGAAAAGGCACCACATCACATGGCTGAAGACAAGGGGAGGCTGTCATCAGCACCGCTTTCCCCACAGAGAAGGTAGAAGCAGGAATGCAAGCAGTGAATCAAACCAACACAGAAGACGGTTGTGAGTTCACCTTTTTATATACACCAGGAAGAAGGAACATGAATTATATAAAACTCAATCCTGCTAAAACTTCCTCAATATGATAACATTAGGAATCATGGCCTTTGTAAGGTGTCTAGGTCATGAGCATAGTCTTTGAGAACGAAGTTTGTGACTTAGAAAAGTGACCCCCTAGCTGGGGATGTGGCTTAAAGGTAGACTGCTTGTTCAGTTGCATGGGTCTCTGGGCTCAATACTCAGTACCAAAATAAGGAGAGAAAGAAGACAAAGAAGAAGAAGAAAGGGAGCTAGGGAGGGAGGGAGAGAGAGGAAGGGAGGAAGAAGTGGGAAGGAGGGAAAGGGAGAGGAGGAGGACAAGAGGCCCCTGGGAGTTGCCTTGCCTTTCACGTGGAGGTGTAGCCACAGCAAGGAGCCACCTGTAGGAAAGCAGCCTCCCCAGACATCCATTCCGCCAGCATGCTGACCTGACACCTCCGGAACTCTAAGAGGTGAGTCTGCTCTTGTTAAACTGCCAGTGTGGGACATTTCGTCTTAGCAGCCCCAGCTAACGGAAACCACCACCCTCCTTCCATGGCAAAGCCAAGGTGAACAGAACTGGTTTTCCACATGCAACTATGAATTATAGGTCTTACAAATGCTGTGCTGATGGTTTTTCAAGGCAACAGGGGGACTCTTCTTGAGGGAGTCCAAAGAGGCCTCCTAGGGGGAGCTCAACTGTCTATGAAGTAACATAGTGACATGGCTGTATCTTCACACAGTGATTTTAAGAATGAAATGGAATGAGAAATGAGCTCTTCCTAGAAGAATCAGGCACTGGAAAGACTGAACTGAATGGAGATGCATTGCCAACTCTCCTTTTACCTGAGGCCAAGATAAACAATGAAACTCAAAGCTGCTAATATACACCCATTTCCATGCTTTTCACCAAGTGCAGAGGGGGTGTGGACTGGACACTGATCTGAACAAGGCAGAGCCCCTTTGCCCTTGTCTTTCCTTTTTTAGGATTATGATGGTGTTGGGGTTTGGGGAGAGATCTACCAGAAATGCAGAGGACAACCAAGAGTCAAGGCTGAAGGTAAGGTGGGATGAAATGAGAAGAACATTCTGCATTGTGCAGAAAGTGGCTGGAAATCCTGCAGAGGAGATGGTCCAGTACATGTATGTGTGTTGATGTCAGCAATTCCCAATTTAAAACATGAGTCTCATAGCATAAATAATTTTGATCTGTGATCTTATTCATTTCAGTTTGTGCAACAGTAGAAACAAAGAGAATTGAGAACACACCCTGTTCTGGCTGAGAAGTAGTCTTCCCATCTGTCCATGTTGGAATTTGCTTGCTATTGCAGTAGTGTTGGAGGGTGAGGCTTTTACAATGAGGTTAAAACCCTTAGGTGTGAAGCTCAGTAACATACACTGAGCATGCACAAAACCTGCATCAAATTCCCACTGTAAACAAAAATTTAAAAAGTGATTAGGTCATGAAAAGTGATTAATGCAGTTCTTTGCAGGCTTAGGAACCAGGCCATTACACTGGAATGTGTTCTTCTGAAATGTGCCCTCTCCTCCTGTTCTGCCTCTTTGTCATGTGCTCTCTTGTCTTCCACTTTTCTCCCAGGCTGTGAACAGCACTAGGTTCTTCAAACCATCAGAGGGATGCCAGACCTTCCAGCCTTCCAAACCCGGAACCAAAATAGATCTTTTTTCTTTACAAATTACCAAGCCTCAGGTAATCTTCTATAGTGATGAAAACCCAGCAAAGCCACCACCTAAGAGGGTTGGAATGCTTTATCAACTGAAGAGAGGGAGCCATGTGATTAACCAGCACCTCTATACACAGAGCATTTGAGGAATGTGATGGAGGGCACTTCATCACATTTAGACATTTTAAAATTTAGACATTTAGACAGCTTTTAAAACTATGTTACAGCACAAAACATTCAAGATTGTACTGGCCAGCTGTGAGAAGACCCACTTCATGAGCTAGATGTTAAAAGCACCCTTGGAACAAAGAAACTATTTAAATGAGCAATCCATCCCAGGTGTATCCCTTCAGTAACTCTGTAAGCCGGGTATGGGACTCTCTAGTAAATCTGCTTTTAAGTCAAGCCATGACTAGTAACAGGTGTCTATGATAACACCACACAGTTTCTAGTACTTAGATGTTTTTGGCAGAAGCCAATGGTACATTAGCTTGAATATAGTTTTATTATTGAATTATGAACTGAGCAGACAAAACATACACACATGGTTTTGATTACTTAACACAGTTTAGTTAAAATTTCAGATTACAGAGATATTCAAATAAAGATATTCTGTAGCTACTAAGTAATTGCTGTAAGTTGGGGAGGATAAGAATCAATATTTGTCACTTGGGCACTTATAGTTAATGACTCTGAATTGATTAGGTAAAAAATATCATGATGATCATGCTGTAATTCCAAGTAAATTTGCTTGCTGTAGGGATCTCACCCCCAAGTCCTCCCACCGTGTGTGTGTGTGTGTGTGTGTGTGTGTGTGTGTGTGTGCGTGCGCACGCACATGTATGCATGCACACATGTGTGTGCCTGAATGTGTACTTGAATTTGGAAATGGATAAATCCACGCATATGGAATACACTTATGTCATGGGGGTGTACCTTAATGTAAAGTCATGATGAAGTCTCTTTCAGCCACAGAAAACAGGGCACCTCAAACTGATTTGAACCTTTGTGTGGCTCCGGCAAACTCCATCACCATCTGTTTAAATGCCAGTGACTTTAAAGTCCAAGTGTCTAAGTGGGATTCAGTTAGATCCCCTAGGAACACCAAGAGGCTCCCAGTCTTGGGTCTTCACAGACCTTCCAAGGGTTTCAGCATCACGGAAGGTCCCCTGTCTCAGCAGCAATAGATGATACGTGTTTTCATGGGAGCTTTGTACCAGGCATCCTCTCCCCATCTCCCCCCTTAATTGACCTCTTTTAGGTGAGTCACAAAGAGATACACTGCCCTTCCGGTCCTACCAAACCTTCTCTCTTCCTGGGGACGAGACGGGGACCGGGAGAATTGTTGCTGAGTGATAACCAAGTGCAAAAGGGGATGGGACGAGGAACAAACTGCCCGGATCCGGACAGGCCTGACTACAGGGAAAAGAAAGAACATTTCTGAGTTCCCAGCCTTGGCACTCTAATGGCCATATGAAATCTAAGTCTACAGAAGACACGGGTGATGTAAACCCAAAGCAGTAGAAGAAGTTGATGGTGTTCCAGCCAAGAATTCCACGTGTCTTGCTTTTGGACGACTAAACCTAGGGGTGCAGGTATCTAAGGTTACAGGCGTGGAAGGAAGTGTGCACAGGTCCTAATCATGTGGCTACAGTTTTCACCATGAATGTGCCCTGGTACATTTTCACCAGTTCAGCAGTCTGTCTTCTAGGAATTTGCTTTGATCAAAATTCCCTCCTTCATCTGTAAGAAAGAAGAAAAAAAAAACTTAAAGTGAATGCTCATATTCTTGGCTTTAGAGAGAGAAACAGAACCTCAAGAAATGGATATTTGACTCCTAAAGTTAAACCAATTCATGGTCCATGTTACTAACAATTCTTTTAGATATTGGGTTTTGATTTGTTTGGCTTTAAAATTTCCCCCCTCACTAGAACACAGCTGACAATTCACATTTTATATCCACTATCTATGTATCTGAGGATATACTTGAACTTCTGATCTTCCTGCCTCCACTTCTCAAGTGCTGGGGTCACAAACATATATCAAAATGCTTCTTATGCAGTACTGGGGGTTGAACCCCAGGGCCTTGTGCATGTTGACTCTACCAACTGAGCCCTCTATGACCTGAGCTACATCCCAGCCCCCAACATCCAAATCTTTACAATAAATGAAAGTATAATATGGCAAGCTTGGCAGACATGTAAAGAGTCTGTATGTCTTTCGTTGATTAACATGCCTCCAGTTTAAACACCTGCCTTCACAGCCATTCATTTGCATCAAAATGTTATGGCCTGTGTTTCCTGGTGATAGATCTCTTGCATGAGACAGATGACATGGGGACACACTTGAAAATATTCCTTCATCAGGTGATTGCTTCTGGGTAAGCAATGAGACCAAAGGCAAAGGCACCTGTTAGTTGGATGGAAATGCAAAAATGTCAGGCCTAGAGTGTCTCATAAGATTAGAGGTAGATGGTAGACAGCAGCAGAATCATGGTACCCTAAGCATAAAGTAGAAGGGATGAAACATGATGTGGGGTAGAAAGGAGTAGCTGAGGCAGCATTCATGCCCTAGATTTTACTTTCTCCAAGATTGCCTTCTAGATAAAACAACATTCTCTTAGCTAGTCACAATATAATTTGAATCCTGGCCTACCTCAATTACTCACACCCTTTGAAAGATAGATAATCAATAATGTGCTTCTTCTAGAGGGAAGGAAAGTGTGGACATATGGATACATAGACGCACACATGCCTAAGGGGTAGGGGTGGGACAGGAAAACGTCCCAGTACAAACGCCATTGGAACTTAAGATGTAAGAGCCTTCCAGGTGATACACAGGGACTCTGCAATAAGAACACTACAGATTAGTGATTGACACATCACATGGGAATCCAAAACTCCTCCATTTATTTAGATTAATAAAACTTTGCTTCTTTAGTTCATCTCCAGAGACAAGCTACTCAGAACATGTCAATCATTAGGGCTGGTGAGGGGGCGGAGCCCAGAAAGGCACTTGCTGCCAAGCCCGATTTCAGTTCCTGGAGCCAACATGGGGACTCCAAAGTCATCCTCTGACCTCCACACACACAATGTGGTATGAATGCACCCCACACCTAAGTAAATATGTGAAAAAAAGCTCATTTCAATAATTAACACATTTACTTGCTTCTCCCAAACACTTGAAATGGGGACCTAGAATGGTATTCCTTCTCCCCCTTCAAATAAACTCTCCTTTCTCTGTTGTAGTCTGGTGTCTGGCTCTGTCCATCTTCTCAACACTCATATCTACTGTCAGTCAGTCATCACCACAGTTCTTTTCCTAAGGACCTCAAGACTTGATTATGGTTTCACACCTTGAAGTTAAAACCAGTCATCCTGACGCAACATCCTCTGTCTCCTATCCAGCTTCTTCTCACTTTTCCCATGTCCAGCTGATGATGTCTTCTCTTAATAATAGGATTGGGACTGGAGAGATGGGATCAGCCAATAAAGTGCTCATGAGGACCTGAGTTCAGATTCTGAGCACTCACATAAGAAGCCAGACATGATGACACATGGCAGTAACCCCAGTGATGTGGTGCCAAGACAGGCAGATCTTTGGAAGCCCACTGACCAGCCAGATGGATGAATTAGTGAGTTCCAGGTTCAGTCAAAGACCTGTTTTAAAGACTAAAGTGGAGAGTGACTGATGAAGACATCCAATGACAACATCTTGTCTCCACATGCATGTACACACATCTGTATACACACACACACACACACACACACACACACACACACACACACACACACTATATACCACATTACAGTGGGTCCACAGAGTTGTGGGGCCACCCCTGTGTCAGGGTCATACAGCTAGTTAAAGTTGACAGAACTTGGATGTACACCCAGGTCTGTGAATGTCCAAAGACCTAGCTGACCCATTGCCAAGATACCTCAGTTCTCCTGGGACTTTCTAAGCCACACAGACAGAGTGCCTGGTTAGAAGAAGCTAGATAGGAAGGTGAAAATGACATAGGCCTGCTGTGGGCAAAAGTGAAAAGTGAAAAAGATTGGCAATTGGTACTTTCATTTAGTTTAATTTTGAATAGTGAACAATTGGATTTTGATTATTTCACTTTTTTTTTCTGCTTTAGTGTCTTCAATTAGAAAACAATGAAGCTGATTGGAGCACCTTCAGTTTTAACTATTGAATGGAGGCAGGAGGATAGGCAGTTCAAGGCCAGCCTTTGGTACATAGGAAACTTGAGGCCAGCCTGGGCTACATAAGATACTGTATTTAAAAACAAACAAATAAATGTTAGTAATAATAGGAGATGGGTCATGAAATTCATATACTATTTCCCATTCTCATCAAGGTAGTATATTTTGTATTCTTGGGACTAGTTTTACTGGGAAGGACATTGGCTTTATTGAATAAGCATTTCTGTGGGTCTGGGAAAGGAAGGGCTCAGCAGTTAGCAAAGCTCCTCAGTCCAGAACAAAAGAAGTCACTGCCCTTGTACCTTCTCGTGGTTTCTGCAAGGAAGCCAGCAACAGGGCTGCAGCCTCGGGTAGAGTCAGGAGTTGAAGATTTGGGTTTCGTCTTTCTGGAGAAACAGAAGTGTACACAGTCTTGATATTCATATAATCAAGCCATCACTTAAATATTCATGTCAATTAAACATTGTAAATAGATTAGCACTCAAATATTTGTGTCAACTAAACATTCATGTAAATGAAACTTACCCTGCTGTGTGAGACCAGAAAGGCCTCTGTGAAACCGACTCTTGATCCGTGAGCAGAGTACAGTACATACTGATTTTCAAAAATGAATTTAACATTTGTATTGCATTTTATTTAGTCCATTCCTCTCTCTCTCTCTCTCTCTGTGTGTGTGTGTGTGTGTGTGTGTGTGTGTGTGTGTGCATACACCCACATTTGTGTGGAGACAATCCTGGGGAGTCATCTCTCTCCTTCCATATATGGGTTGGAGGGATCGGATTTAGGCAGTAAGGTTTGGGGGCAGATGTCTTTACCTGCTGATCAATCTCATTGGCCTCATGGTGATCTTCATAAATTGAGACATCATATTTCTCTTGGAAATGACTTCCAATTGTTTGTGCTGTGTTTATATTCGGGGATGGAAGAAGAATGCACACCTTATGCTGTGGAGTACCCCGAAAAATAGGAAGATGGAGTAGGACAGCATCTACAGCTTTCCCTCTTTGGGGCGAGAAGGGGCAAATTCCCTCTCATAGCTTAAAAACAGTTGTCTGGGCCAAAAGATTCCGGCATGAGTCCATTAGAGCCTGACTTCCCTCCTGACTTCCCTCCTCCCAAATCAGTTTGGGATAAACATCTACATTCTTGACCACACATAAGGTCATTAACTGACTGAAGATACATTTGCTAAATATTCGGAGCTATTTCAAATTCCTTAAGTCACATGTTTATTGCACTACAGGTGTATGCTGCCACACTCTATTTCAAATTTAACTTGACAGATGACACAGTCCCAATTCAGTGCAGATGTTGAGTTTAATTGGAAGTAACAGAAAGAGAAGAAGCATATTTTACTCTTACAAAATAAGATTAATCACACTGCAAACTTGAGGAACAGAATTGAAAACTTGTGAAGCATCTGTTGTGGGTATGTTCAGCAGTGTTGAAGATTTCTCATAACAGGTATAGCTTTTATTCTTAGCATTTGTAAACAAAGTTTTACTAAAATCAATGTCTCTTCTTTTTAAACTGCAGTGACATGAAGTTCATCAAGGAAAAAAAAAAAAAAGGTTCCTGGCCCTATTTTTCTTTTTCTTTTCTTTTCTTTTTGTTTTTTTGAGAATTTCATACATCATGAGTACTACATCATTTCCACTCTCGCTCTCTCTGTCCCCCCAACTCTTCCTATACCCCCTTTCAAATTCATGCCTTTTTCTTTATTATTGCACGTGCACATGCGCGTGCACACACCCACACCCACCTCCTGCTGAGTTATCTAGTGTTGCTCATGTGTACAATTATTTAAGGCTGACCACTTGGGGTGGCGAGCTTAACCGGAGCTTGTCCCTGGAGAAAACTGACCCTCCCTCAGTCATTCATACCTGGCTCTATTTTTAATGACTTTTACTTACTGTGTTTGGTTTAATTAGTGTTTAGGAGTAAAAAGAGCGAGGCTCTATCCATAAACACATGGGTGGACTTCTTGAACCAGCACAATCTCCATCTCTCCGCCTTCTGTCTGCACCTCAGACCCTGCCTGATGGGGGGCCCGGCTCACCAGCTGCTGCTGGGGGTGGGGATAGCGGTAGGGGTGTGGGTAGGGGGGTGACAGCGCAGGTGGAGCCCTCTGAAGGGCTCAGCGCTGACCCACCTGGAGGCGGCCGGTCTGCGAGCTCCTTCCTGCGGCTCTGGTCAGAGATGAAGCGGCGGCCCTCTGCTGGGGAGACACGGGCTGAGCTCGGACCGCCAGGCCAAACCCCACTCCCGGAACCCCCCACCTCCCGCCCCAGGCCTGGGAGGTGACCCTGGCTCGGAGAGCAGCCCCAGCCGGGTTCGAGCATCCCTCTCCCTTCCCTTCCTCCCTTCACAATTCCTAATTTCTTTTGTGAAGCTCATTAGTTGCTCCTCCAGCCCCAGACACCCTGTTTGTGCAAACAAACAAAAAACCAACAGCAAAACCCAGTAGTTCTCTCATTTATCCAACCGATGCCCGCCCCTTCCTCCTCCTTTCTTATTTCCCTTTCTCCTTTCCTCCCTTTTGCCTTCCTCCCCCTTTCTTGAACGCTTCTTTTCTCTTTCTTCCATCCCTCCTCCCTCCTTCCACCTTCCTTAACAGGATCTTACTTTGACCTGAAACTATGTAGCCCAAGCTAGCCTCATACTCGCAGTTCCCCTGCGTCAGCTTCCAGTGCTGGCGGTACAGCCGTGAGCCCCGACACCGGGTTCCTCTCTGGTGGAGGGTTTCTGGTCATCAGGGCACCTATCTCTGTCCGCCTGCCCTCGCCTACCATTTCCGGATTGTCTGCGACCCTACCTATTTCCTGGAGCCAACTGCTACACAGACTCCCCAGGCTCCTGCTCTGTGGCTTCCAGGATTCCCCGGGTGTCTCCCATCACCTCGGTGAAGAGAATAAAGAGTTTGGGACTCACGTGCGCCCTTCAGGTAGAGCATAGCTTGGGGAGTCCAGTTCCTCCTCTCAAAGAGTCTCTGCAGCCCAGAGGGGAGAGAAGAGCAGTTAGCGCAGGGCAGCGGGCGGAAAGGAAGAAAAAGCCAGGAGGCCGCACAGTTCCTTCCCACCAGGGCTGGATTCTGGGCATGCGATTACCTGCGGAGCGCCGCTGGAGTTTCCCAGGACGGACAGCGCCAGGAGAAGGGCCAAGGCTGTCACCGCCAGGCTGCTGGGGCCCTACAAGAAACATCAACCAAACAGGTCCATCTGAATTTCGCCGGATTTTCTGCCTTCTACTCAGACGGGACAATAAGCTCTTCACTTCAGTATATGATCCTACCGTCTAGATAATCCACAAAGAGTAATTTTAAAAACTAGAAATATACGATTTTCATAACTTCACCCAAATAAAGACTTGGGGAATAAGTTATTTTACTCAGCAAAGACAAATGATTTCACCATTTAAAGGCATATTCTTAAATGTCCTGTCACTAAAACGCTCGTTAACTATAACTTAGGTAGAAAGATGAATGCTTCGCAGAACAGGTGTTAGCCGCGCAGGTCTGCTGCTGCTTACCTTCATGTTCTGGCCCTTTCCAGAGCCCCACAATCGCTGTCACTCTACCTGTCAGTCTCCTAATCCCGTTGCAACCTGGGGCTTTAAAACACTTAGTGTGAGTCTGCAAGAGGAGCAGAGACCACGAGGCAGCTTGTCAATCTTCAGAACGGAGCTGGTCTGATGACTCCTCTGGGGAGATCTAGTTGGCAGAAATAGAACAATGATCGATGAGCGGATATCGTTTGTTTAGGAATTGGCCACACCAGCCAGGAGACATTCTGAGTGTACCAGCCTCGTCACCTTTGTCTTTCCCGTTAGCCGCCCAATGCAGTCTATCATCATCATCATTAATGAAAACAAACGGAAAACGCAAGGAGCTGTGGCTGAAGATGAATCACCCTGGTGAGCATGAAAAGGTTAGGGGACCTCAGAGGAACTTGACATCACTCAAGTATCTGTCTAGTCAATGATTTAATAAATATGTGATGAATGTTCACCTCCTACCAGACAAACCCTCCTTTAACTCAAGCATCCCCCTTGGTCTTCTAGTTAGAGGGGCTACCTCTAAGCTATTGGCACAACACTGAGGTTAGTAAGTAAAGGCAGCCAGGATGACATTACAGAGGAAGTACTGGGCTACTCCAGAGAGTGAAAGTCAAAGGGGATTAGAAAGATGAGATTCCAGGGGATTTGGAATTGATAGTCCAGTTACTCACTGCACAC